>NC_092382.1:45936931-46569431 GCF_030028105.1 Mobula birostris | reverse complement strand
GATCTTTACTAATGCCTACACAATCTTGAGCGCTACTTGTTTTATAACCCGAGAGCGCAGTTCACATGGTCCGGGGGATTATACACTATGAGATCTTCCAGCTTTTTGTGCGCACTCTCCCTTGTTATAGTAACATCAATCATGTCGCTCCACTCACAGCCTCGAACATCCGGCGCAATGCTTGTACTTTCCGCAGTGAAGCCTTGTGCAAAATATTCATTTAGTGCATCTGCCATCTCCGTACCCCTCGTTATCTTTTCTTTGGCCTCATTTCCAGGTCTGCAGCATCATACTGATGAGTCACTCTCCTCCACTGCTCCTGGTCCGTGACATATTTGCCTTTGTTAATGAAGGTTTCAGTTCATGAGCCAGGAGGTAATGTTTCAGCTTTATAGAAGTTTGGTCAGGTTGCACCTGAGATATTGCATCTAGTTTCAGTCGCCCCATTGTAGGAAGGATACCGAGCCTTTGGAAAGGGAATAGAAGACTTTCAACAAGAGGAGTTTAGGAGGAGGTCTAAAAGCAGGAGTTGCACAATTTTGAATTGTTCTTCGCAGAGTGCCAGAAGCGAAACGGAGACTGAAATGTTTATCCGAGTCGCAAATAAAGTAGACAGCCAGTATCTTTCTCAGAGCATCAAATACCCAATACCAGAGGGCATGCAGTCAAGGTGAGAGGGGAAAATATTCAAAGGACATGTGCAGGAAGCAATTAGAAGAAAAGAAAACAAAGAGTTGTGGGGTTCTGGAATGGAGTTCTGGGCGGATCTGGAAGTAGGTGAAACAGGGGCATTTATGAGGCTCTTAGGCAAAGAAACACACAGAGAACGAAGCAATATAGACAACATGCAGGGAGATGGATTAATTTAATTAGGCATCACTGGCTCAATTACGTCAGTCGAACATCACAGACCAAAGGGTGCCTTCCTGTCTTGCAATGTTATGGATTCCAACTAGATGAACAATCACCGAATAAGGACATTTTCTTTCCCTCTCAGTCCTGAATTTTTACTGTTTCTTGATGAAGCTATGACCCATGGTAACAGAATCCTATTTCTGGGGAATCATCACTCCAATCGGTCTGAATAATTCAAAGAATCGATAAATTCTCCTCATAAATTCCAGAGAATACAGGCCCGGCTCACTCAATTTCTCCTCACACGACACCCTGCCATCCCTGGAGCCAGTGCAGACAGTGTGAGGAATAATCCCTGCACTCTCAGTGCTACAGGGATGAGTTTACTGAGGAAATGCGACGGGACAAGCAAATAATATTCAAGATGCATTCTCACCAGAGCCCAATTAGACACCTCCTCTTCCCCAGTCATTCTGCTTCATAGGACATAAAGAAGCTTTTTTCACTTAATATCTGTTGTACCTGAATGTTAACTCTCAGTGAATTGTTCAAAATCCTCCGTCCCCATGTAAAAATGGGTTTTCCTACCTTGTTCTCTCGGAATGGTTGGCCTTAAGTCACCCCGCACTTTGTACCTCTGCCAGGTCCTCACTCATTGACTTCTACCTGCGTCCCCGGACCCAGTCTGTATCCTTCTCACTACTGATCCTGCCGCCCAGCTCTGTAACTCCAGCAGACAATGATATCATCGCACATCCAAATCAGTCATGGAGACTGTGAACAGCTGGGGTCTCAGCTCCAATCCCTGATTCATCCTACTCGTCACAGCTTCCCAAATCGAAAATGGCCCATATATTCCCTCTCTCTCTGTCTTTGAACTGCTGACGAATTCTAAGTCTACACAAGCACACCAGAACCTTATTTGCTGATCAGAAACTTTGTAAAATTCCACCAACACCACATTCATCAGTTCGTAATGTTTCAACTGTTTGTAATGTCCTGAACCCACACTGACTCTGCCAACCCTACTGCTGCCGTCCTCCCAGCACCGTGTGTGGGCATTTTGGATCTGGGTATGTCTCTCTACCTGTAGGACACTGTGGTACAGAATACAATGAAAACAATGAACATGTATGTTTCAGTGCAACAGTGGAATGTGTATCCGGCTTGGGCTCAGTGTGGGACTGAATGGCTTCCGTCTGAGACTGTGGAACTGATGAGCTGTCAGTATCCCTGTTCTCTGAAACACACCTTTGATGTGAGTGATTCTCTGTACTTTGTGTATCGACAGGAATATTGTAGTCTTTCCCTGAGGGAAGAAGAAGGAAATTGGTCAGTGTGAGACAGGCAAAACTTAGACGGTTTTATGAAGTGGACGGCTTATGAAAGCCTACCTCTCCAGCAACATATCAAAATGCTTGAGGAACTCAGCGAAGTTCTTCCAACACTTAGTGTGTGTTCACTATCATTCCCGGATCTATTCGTATCTGCGTTTCTGTGTGTGTGGGGGGGGGGCAGGAGGGAGTTGAAACACTGAAAATCGGAAACCGCAGGGACAGAAATTAGGGGTCGTTAGGGGTCGTACGGTGTCGGTGAAATCTGCTTACAAATTACAGGACAGATGTCAACAAAATAGAGATAGCACAGAGAAGGTTTACTAGAATGTTGCCAGGGTTTCATCACCTAAGTTACAGAGAAAGGTTGAACAAGTTGGGTCTTTATTCTTTGGAACGTATAAGATTGAGAGGGAACTTGATAGATGTATTTAAAGTTATGAGGGGGATAAATAGAGTTGACGTGGAGCGGCTTTTGTCATTGAGAGTGGGGGAGATTCAAAAAAGAGGACATGAGTTGAGAGTTAAAGGGAAAAAGTTTTGGGGGTAACATGAGGGGGAACTTCTTTACTCAGACAGTGGTGGCTGTGTGATACGAACTTCCAGCAGAAGTGGTTGAGGCAGGTTCGATGTTGTCGTTTAAAGTTTAACTGGACAGCTATATGGACAGGAAAAGAATGGACGGTTATGGGCTGAGTGCAAGTCGGCGGGACTAGGCGAGAGTAAGAGTTTGGCACGGACTAGAATGGCTGAGATGGCCTGTTTCCGTGCTGTAATTTTTATATGGTTATATGGTTATATTAATAATTAGTCAACAAAAACATGAACCCCGTAAATATGGTTGCTCCAACAGAAAGCTCAGATTTTGTCATAATTTTGCCTGCTGACGTAATGCCAAATAAATTTGATATATTTCTCTTCAATCTGCTCAATATTTACATCAGAGACAATGGTGTTGAATATGTTTTTTTGCTCAAGTAATTGTAACTAATGATGTTAGTCGGGGTATAACTGTATCTCTCGAGAATACTCCTTTTGTATAAATCAGGGACGTTTTGAAAGCACCAGCTCAGAGTTTCTGCCGGCGCTGTGAATTGAAAAGCAACAGAAATCAAATTGTCAATGAAATGGGTTATCCAGTCATCCTGAGAATAGGGAGAGTGTACTATCCTTTTATTTCAGCCTTTGGAATTCCTGGTAAGCCTCCGTATCGGCTGCTGTAGGTGGGAACTGAAGTTGAAATCCATTGTTGTAATTGTTTCTGTCGCTGGATTCCACTGCCACATGTCCAGTCCCAGTCTGCCGCATTTCAGAAATGGAATGGAAACATCGGGAATGTGGATTTCAGGATCTGAATCTAAAAACAAACCGATGCTGGACTTCAGCGATTCTGGAATTCAACGGGTCAGGCAGAGTTCTCCCAGCTGCTTCTGCTGAATAATGTGATGTTCGGGATTACCTGCTTTTGGTCCGGTAGTGGCTGTACTGAAATCGCAAATAGTCCGTGCTGCTCCCCATGTTAAAACCGATGGATTGTCTGCATTTGTATGTGAGCCGTCGTGTGAGGTGCAATAATCAAACCATTGACTGGTATTAACTCTTTCGTAAATGTGAGGAAACTCGAGGATTTTTAATAAATCTGTGCGCTGTGACTGAATGTGAAGCAGCTGATGGACAATTCAATGAAGTCGTTGTTGAGCCAATTATCACAACAGATGTGTTATCAACACTATAAAATGTATTATATATTATATCTACATCTGACACTGATTCAGTTATCTAAAAGAGACACTGAGTTGGCTACTGGACGATGAATTCCTCTTCCCTGCTTCCCTGTGATGGTTTCATTGGGACGTGTTATATCCATATCTCTCTCTCACGTTGTGTCAGATTGCGTTTTAATGGTGGTAACAGTCAATGCTCTGTTGTAAAGTCACTGATGGCAGAAGCTGGATTAGGAAGCAAACATGGGAAATACTTTAAACACTAAATTCCAATCGGTTTGAATGGAAAAAAAGAAATCTTAACAGGTTTGTCAGGGACTTCCCTGAGTACATTATGAGAAGAGACACTTTAACTGTTTTTTTTTCCACAAATTCTCTTTTGTCTGGATGCGTGTTTCCAGAATATTCCGTTCTTTTGTACCGTCCTTCGGTTGTCCTGACAGGGAGCACCATAGAAGCTGATGATTGTCTATTGAAACTATACCGCAATTAAGGTGCGGATGTATTCATTTCATGACACGAAATGCAGAGGCGCCAGTAGAAACTGTTCCATCCAGTAGGACTCTGAGGAGGTAATTCCCCAGTTTTCACTTTCCGCTGCCACTTCACATTTCGGTCACCAGTAAGGAATCCGTACACAAATTATATTGCTTTTATTTTACTGTGTAACGTCCTTCTTTGTCCATCTGCGCCCTCTTTGGAATCTTCCTTCACTAAACGCGTCAATGACATGGAAGTATTACGGTATCTGCTCACATTGCTGCACTAGCCTCTGCTCAGTATCTTTTTTTTTTCAACTTGCTGTTCCCTGTCTCTCTTTCAGCGAACCTGCTGGCGGTTGTGATTGTGTCCCGGGGAAAGTGCGGTCTGTCCAAATGCGTCAATCGTTACATGGTGGGAATGGCCGCCGCCGATCTCTTGCTGGTTATCTCCTATCCGCTGCTGACGTGGACTGCTTGGTGTTATTTTCCCCGATCATTCCTTTTCATCACTCCTGTGTGCAGATTTTGTGGATGGTTAATTTTTGCGAGCGCTGCGACCTCAGTCTGGCTGACTGTCGCTTTCACCTTCGATCGATTTGTGGCTATTTGCTGCGTGAAGCTGAAAACAAAATATTGCACCGAGAGGACGGCCGCTGTGGTTATCGGGACAGTGAGTGTGCTGGCCTGTTTGGAGAGTGTCCCCTGGGGCTTTGTATACCAGCCTTTGGTAATAATGGATGGTGTTCCCTGGTATTGTGTTCATACATCGAGCTACAAAAGTTCCCCCTCATGGGCGGCATTTGCAATGTTTCACCGCATTTTAACCCCTTGTGTCCCATTCTTTCTGATTTTGCTGCTCAATATTCGAACTGTTAGGAAGATTCTAGTGGCCAGTCGAGCCCGCCGGGGGCTCCGGGGACAAAAGAGTGGAGAGAATGACAAGGACCGGGAGATGGAGAACCGACGCAAATCCATCGTTTTGCTCTTCAGCATATCCGGTAGTTTCATACTGTGCTCGGTAACACGGCAGGCATTTTATATCTATCAACGGATTTCAATGAGTTTTGTTTATTATTCTGTGACAGATCCCCACTACCTCACTGAAGAAATATCGGGAATGCTGCAGATTCTCAGTTCCTGCACCAACACTTTTATTTACGCCCTGACCCAGAGCAAATTCCGAGAAGAAATCAAGAATATGCTGAAATACCCAATGAATAGGATTTTGAAACTCACTAAACGTTAGAAATAAATACTGTAAATTATTACAATCAAGCTGCCTTCATGATCCCTACTCTGTAACCCCACTTGTGTATAAATGGAAACAATATGATGAACAGAGTTATAGAACTAAAACGGGAGAACATCTGCTGATGCTCGAAATAGAAAACAACACACACTATCAGAATTTACTCTTTTATATATTTTCTGTCCGGTCTGCTGAGTTTCTTTAACATTTTGTGTGTGCTGCCTCAGGGTAATAAACCAGTTGTTTACAGCTTTTTCCGACGGCATCACTGACTTCAGCGTCTCAGAGAAATCCACTTTGACCTTACCTCACGCCCCGATTACATTGAACTTTGTGGCGAATCTGTTGCCCCTGTTTCCCGGTTCTAACAGAACTGCCTGATCATGGGGTATACTTTAGTCAGTAACAACCACTCCTGATCCCGTCATAACCCGGCCTTTCATTCACCCTCGTTTTCTCCTCTTTGTCAACCTGTAGGTTCTCTTTATCTCTGACGTCATGAACTATCTTCCAGTAGCACAATTGTAACTGTTTTACATATGACAACAAAATACCATTGTCTTTACTTCAGAGACAGAGAGAGAGAGGACAATGTGAAGTTTGGGATGCTAAAATTGTACTGGGTCTCGGAGTAATGTGAGAAGTCAACAAGCAAGTCAAACTGTGAATCGGGAGAGTGAATAGTGACGAGGAAATGACTAGAGTGAAGAGTATTACGGGAATCCAGAAGCATTTTATGTATACACTGTAAAAAGAAACATTGCAAACACTGTAAACACAACACGATTAAATTGAAGCTTGTGGTGAATCTGTTACCCCTGCTTCCCGGTTCTGACAAGAAGGCCTGATCTTGGAGTATATTTTCATCTGTAACGATAATATCCCCTATATTAACAATGAACTCACATGAGAAGACCCCACAACTCATGTTCTTGATATGTACGTATTAATAATTAATTAAAATTAATTATTTTAATGTGCTTAGTCCACTGATGGATTATCTCCTTTGCCTCCTCCACAACTCGTGTCTAGCCTGCAATCAAAAAAGTAATCGGTGGCAACTCTGGAAGAACCTTGTCCCAGAAATGTCAGCTGTATTAGTGTGTAAGTGCGTTGGAACTTGAAGCTCCCCTTCATTACTCTGTTTCCTGCTGGATGAGGCAAGTCTCGTCCTCCTATCCCCAATTTTGAAGTCACGCACCTAATTACAATATTGTAACTTTCCAAAGGACGCTCTTTCCACCCGTTGGTTTAACTCGACTTTGCTGTGTCTATGATATGACTGTTCCACCAGAGGACATCGTAAGAAGAACTCATTAGTTATAGACAGAATAGACAACAAACAATCCTCATAAGCACTGAAAGCATAATGCAGAAGTCTATGTCTTCTTATCACTTCTGGACAAGCCTGGTAGTTTTCAATGTGCTTCACGAATTTAACTGAATTCATAGATGAGCGTAGGGTTCTCAACAATATTAACTGGACTGCTAACTGGAGCTAAGCAAGGAAAGTGCTCTACGTTATGCTATCTTGTATGTTTGTGCTGAGCTGGAGTTCGCGGGCTTTTTCAGGAGGCGAACGGAGAGGACGGACGTGCGGGGACAGCGGTTCCAAGGCGGCAGATACCGGGCCTCGACTGTCCGCATGGTGACCGAAGTCTCCGAAGGACGTTGTGGAACTCCAACTTATTAAAATATTATGTGCAGAAGACAGATAGGTTTACCTGTGTGGCGCCTTTTCGATTAGTTGTTTCTAGTAACCCATCACGAAGAATTACTGTAAAGTATATTTCTTTACTAGCACTTTGTATATTGTTTGATACTTGTGTCGTGGCTGATATTTCGGGGCCTCACACCGTATCCGCAGCAAAGCATTTGCACTTTTTGGCGGGGTCAACGGCTAATCACCCTCGGCATCGGGACTCAGTTGGGGCGAGCACGCTGTCACGGAGGAAGGATCTGAAGGGACACCAGAGGAGTTGCCCGAAGCTGGGGGCGGAGATATTAGAGAGCGGGTCTAATCGTTTTTGAAGGATGAAGGAAGGGAGTGGACAGATTTTGGGAATGTAACTTGTTCTCATTCCCCACGGAAGGGGAAGGCTCTGAGTTGGCCTCAGCCATTAACTCCCTGGTGAACAGGGCGATGGGTCCGTGTCAGAAGTTAAGAAATTTCTCAGGGAGCACTCCCATTCCCGAAGGGAAAGATGGTGATGAGACCTGGATGGAACATACCTCTCAGCTGCTCGGTGAGCGGCAGTCTCCTGAGGAGGAGAAGCGGCAAAGATTGGGAGAAAGTTTGAGAGGGGCGGCAGCTGAGGTGGTAAAAGCCGTGAAAGTTAACCAACACTTGGTTTCTTGGCTGGAGTGTCTAGAAGCATCAGGGAAGCCATTTCAGCTGACTGGGGCAGGGTGGAACTTCTTGGGGGGATTCGGAATCTGAGTCAGGAGAAAGGGGAAAGACTTTCATGTATCGTTTCCGGTTATAGCGAAGGCTAAATTGCTTGAGACGCCGGGGGATCATTTCAGGGAAAGAGGTAGATCGGATAAGGATCGGCCAGGTAGCCAGGGGCACGCAGAGACATGATGTGATCGCTGAGAGCCTCCGGCAGTCCCGTAGAGCGTGTTCCACCCCCCACCCCACCCCCCACCTCCGTCTTTTGTTCGGATGCTCAGAGAGATAAGGGAGGAGGAGGATGCATTAGAAGCGGAAGAGGGCTCCGTTAATACGGTGCAGTTCTCGGTAGTAGCTCCTGGTGGTGAAATGACCCGGGCGAATTCCACGCGGGAGATAGCAAAAGGCGTCACGGCAGCTGGGTCCTTCCGCGGGAGGGTCCTAGCGGAGAAGGTCTCTCCCTGAAGGGGCGGACTGCACTGAGGCCAGGCGGAGGCCGGCGTCCTGGGAGGCGAGGCGTGTGCTATAACCGCAGGGAACAGGGGCACTTCAGGCGAGAATGTGAACGGCAGGAAGACCCTCGGAGGGAGAGCCCACAGGTGTCCCAGCAGGAAGGGGGTCGGGAAACTTAGAAGAGACTCAGTGAGGGAACGGACTGGAGTCTCTGGGAAAATACGGTCCCAACAATGTGCGGCGGGACCCTGGAGAGGAAAAGTCCCTATCCCAGAAGGATTGGTGGGACCCCGATCCTGCGTGTCGATACAGATAGAGGTGATAGATGTAAAAACCATACTCGACACCGGGTCTCAGGTCACAATACTGTACGGGTCGTTGTACGATCAGTATCTGGCTCATTTACCCTTGACTCCTTTCAGTGCACTGAAAATGTGGGGTATCAGTGCTGGTGATTACCCGTACGGTGGCTATTTGTCTGTGAAACTGGAGTTCCTAGAAGCTGAGGTGAGGGTCTCTGAGGCTCATGAGACCCTGGTACTGGTTTGCCCCGACACCGGTGAGGCGGGGGGTGTGTCAGTTCTGGTGGGGACCAGCACTCCTATTGTGCGGAGACTCCTGGGAGCCTGTAAGGAGAAGGCGGGTGAAGACATTTTGGAGACCTTGTCAGTGCACCCAGTGTTCCGAGCTGCTTTTGAGGAAGTGTTGGGTCGACTTGGCTGGGCGCCACATGGTGAACGAGGCATTGTGTGGCGTGCCTAGTCGAAGCCCAGAGTTGTAAAGGCCCGCCCGGTGAAATAGCGAGATTGATGGGGATCCCCAGATACTTGGGAGTGCCTGAGGGTGGAGCCCTTTACGTGGACACCCCGGAAGATTTCGAGGGGGAGTCTCATGCTGGTGAAGAAGCCCTCGGTGGTACAGGCACGCAGGCTGGTGGTAATCATCAGAAACGCTACGACGCGGGAGGCCACCTTTAAACGAGGGATGCCTCCGGCGCATTTGTTCCCGGTGACGGTGATGGGCTGTGCGGCCAGTTCAGGGAGAGCTGTTGGGAAAAGGGACTAAGTTCACCGCTGAAGCTTTTAACTTTGGGGCATGACCTGTGCCGGAGGGTTGGAAGCAGAAGCTGGTGGAGAAGATGTCGACGATGACAGATGTTTTTTTTTCCCTTGACGAGTTTGATGTGGGTTGTTCCAGGAGCAGTCGCCACACTGTACAGGTGATCGTTCAGAGAACGGTCAAGGCGCCTGGCCTCTGCAGATGTGCAAGACATGCGACATCATTTGTGTAAGTTGAAGGAGGCTGGGATCATCAACGAGTCCCAAAGCCCTTATGCGTCTCCTATTGTAGTGGCCCGGAAGAAGAATGGGAAGGTTCGTATGTGTGTGGACTATAGAACAATGAACAGGCGTACGGTCTCTGATCAGTACACAGTCCCCCGGGTAGAAGACGCGCTGGCCTGTCTGACTGGGGCGAAGTGTTGGATTTGAGGAGTGGATATTACCAGATCCAGATGAGCGGAACTTTTCCGAAGCGGAAGAGTTAGAAGATGGGGTACGTAGGGCTCATTGAAATCGGAACCCTCCAGAGAGGTTGGTCTATGCAGCACCCGGGGAACAGGGTGTGATCTCTACTGTTTTGGGGAGTTACGACACTGCTTTCTGCACGTGGATTAGGCTGTGTGTTTTGCAGGAAGTGATGACGAATTATCTGAATGTCATGAGGGTATGACTTAAATCGTTGGGGGAGGGGAGAGAATGCAGGGTTTTCAGTAATATTAACTGGACTGTTAACTGTTAACTGCTTATTATAAAATGGCTTCCCTGAAGTGTTATAATGAAATGTCTTCTTTGTAATGCTAACTATGAGATAATTGTCTCTGTAGCTGAAACGTTTAGGTTATAGTTATAGATAACGGAGGAACTAACCAATGGAAGCTATGTTATGCTATCTTTTATGTGTGTGCTGAGCTGGGGCTCGCGGGCTTTTTCAGGAGGGGAGCGGAGAGGACAGACGTGTGGGGAACGGACAGCGGTTCCAGTGCAGCAGATACCGGGCCTCGGCGGTTCGGATGGTGGCCGGAGTCTCGGAAGGACGTTATGGATGGATTCGGAGGCGTGAGCTCCAACGCATTAGATTATTGCGTTGTTCAATCCCTTCACTCCGACATCCGAACTATAAAACGAGTTATTTCTGTTGGTGATCATTTCATATAATTTCCAATCCGCTGTGCACAGGATTACCTATACAGAAACCATATCAGATGCATGTTGACAAATTGCAATCTACTGTATTGCATTAGAATAACGACACACTTTTAAGGTAAAAGCCGATATATGGGTTTGGCGGTGATCCTGTGTTTGAGGTTAGCGGTGAAGGAGCAGGGCAGTAGCACCTGGAAAAATTGTCCACCTGTCTTGCTCGTTACGCTGTCATATGGGGCAGTAACGTACAAAATACAATGCTGCATTTATGGTGCCTTTGATCTAGGTAATCGCGATCGGCTGACAGAAGGGAATTCTCGGAGAGTTGGATAAATCTCCAGCTGAATTCCATGCAGAGAAGAAGAATTTAAAATATGGATGTCTTAGGAACACATTTCAGTGAATGACCAGGACACGTGTAACATTATCACTGTGGTCAATGTTATGGCTCAAGAGACAACGTTATCATCATGGTCAACTGTGGGCGTTGAATAGTAATGACGTCGGCAGCTTGGCCTGCAGTGAGATCATCATCTCAGCTCAGTGAGCGGAGATCCGGAGAAGCAATGACAACATCAGCGTGAGCATTGACCAACTTTGAAAGTGTAGAGCACTCTGTTTATTAAAGGCAAGAGCCCGTAATCTTTCTGAATTTCCAGCTTTACACTCAATGTGTCTGTTTCGTATTCGCTGTTCTGCAGTTCCAAACCAGAGAGTGGCTCTCCATGAGGTCGGAGAGATGAGTTTGAGTGTCAGCGGCTGAGACTTTGGACAGATTCAGCAAGGTTGTGCTTCTCATCCGTCCTCATTTACAGAGAACTCTTCTTTTTATTCTTTTAGAGCAATGTTTATAAATCATTGCAAGATCTTTAAGAATGGCGTGTTTTTTTTATACAAACATATGGCGTATTCCATAATTCTGGATGTGCCGAACTGCAACGGGTTATCTACAGCTATTTCTGACTGCAATTAATCTGATTTGTGATGTGCATTAATTCGCTTTGTTGTTGTACACAGCCAGGTTGAATCAAAACAAACCTGAACATTTATTAGAAACATTCTTCACAATAAGTTTAAGCGTTTAAATATGTTTAATGTGTGCTTATATGCATGCATGATCTTTCAACAAATATATTTGCTACGTCATTACCAATATGCAAGATCAGAACAAGAAGCTGCTGTATAAAACTGTGCAGGTAAACCAAATAAAAACATGTAAGTCGCCCCTTTCCTCCGCCAGCCTGCAGGTCACACTTGAGTATGGTTAGTCCACCCTCTTTGCCCACTGCTCCTTCTCCACCCCACCGATCAGAGTCAGGTGTAGATGTGGGAGTAGGTGGAGGATGGTCCTATGAGCAGCTGCTGTATATCACAGGGCCTGGTTACGCGACCATTGACGCCAGACAGACAATCTTTGAAGAGTGCTGATTATCCCTGGTGCCCTCGAACAGAGGGGCGATTTTTTTTTGCCGTTTTTCTCATTCACATTAACGATCAAAATGAGATTGTATTTGAGATTGTGGAATAGATTCTAGGGAGGGTACGATAAGTTACACCTGGAGTCCTAGCCGGCAAGTTGGCTCGAGTTTTTCGGGTCAGTTTGTCTTAATTTGGGATGGGGCAGGGAACCGGCTTGACAGTCCTGAAGATGCGGCAGTTGTTTGAGAAGCAGAGGCAATGTGTAACGAGACCGCTAGAAGGGAAAGGCTGACGATGGATCACAATTGCTATCAAGAAGATGAATGCAAGATAAAAAGGCAGGCGAAATTGAACTGGGTGAATACTGGACTGAAGGTGCTACATTTGAATGCGCGTTGTTTACTGGATATTGCAGAAGTACTTCTAGCAGAGCTACATATCGGCACACGTGTGTAAGCTGTGGAATGAACGACGGAATCATAGTAAGAAGATTATAGCTAGGAGCTTAATGTGAGTGATACACATTGTAGCAAACGTCCAGGAAAGAATGTGGAAGGGGCGGTGTTGCTGTGTTGGTTAAAAATGAAACCATATCATTGGAAAGAGGTGAAAAAGGTCGTAAGCCGTTGTATCATTGTGGACAGAGCAAGCGAACTGTAAGGGTAAAACACCTTGATGTGATTCTTAGAGAGACCCCACAGACAGAGTAGGGATGTGGTATACAAATTACAAAGGAAGATAGAACTCCATGCTTAAAGGGGAATATTACAATCGTCATGAGGGATTTAAATATTCAGCAAGACTGGGAAAATCATGTTGGTGCTGGATTCCAACACTGAGAATGTCTAGAATACCAACGTGATGGCTTTTTTAGAGTAGATCGAAGTTAAGTCCACTACGGTATCAGCGATTCTGGATTGGGTACTGTGTAATGAGCCGGAATTAATTGGAGAAATTGGTCAAAGAACGCTTTGAAGAAAGTGATCACAATATGATCTAATTCATCCTGAAATTTGAGGGAAAAAAGAGCTAAAGTAGGATGCATTAGGATTACAATTGAGTAAATAGAATTAAAGCGGCATGAGAGAGGAGCTGGCCAAAATTGGTTTGGAAAAGGATACTTGCAGGAATGAACAGCACGGCAGCAGTGTGCCGGAAGGTATCTGGAAGACACAGGATATATGCTTCCGAAAGAGGAGATGTCTCCTAAAGGAAAGATGGTACAACCGTGGCGAACAAGGGAAGTCAAAGCCAACATAATAGCCATAGAGTAGGTTTGCAATGCAGCGAGAATTACTGGGAAGCATGATGATCTTCTGATGCCAACGGAAGGCAGCAAATAATTCATTAAGAAGTAAAAGAAATTATGGAAGCCAATAAAATTAAAGAAGTTAACAAAAGTTTCTTCAGATACACAGAGTGTATAAGAAAGGCAAGAGTGGGTATTGGACCGCTGGAAAGCGATGACCAAGAGGTAGCATGGGAGATAATTGAATGGCTGACGTCCTGAAAAGGTATTCTGCATCAGTTTTCACTGTGACACTGCCAGTATGGTGGAAGTTCCAGTTGTCAGGGGTCATGAAATGAAACCAACAGTCTATAGAATAATTCCAAAATCAAAGTTGCTAAATAGATAATGTTCTGCATACCTACGAAGAAATATCCTGTCACATTACAAATCCTTCAATGCAACCTGAATCGTCATGGCAATAATCCTTCAGTAGTCACTTTAGCATAGTAGCACACTAGTTAGTACACCAAGTTTTTTTTTAAGTTGCGGATGTTGTGAAGTTTTAATTAAACAGAGGACGCACACATCGTTTTGAAGGGAATTTGGTGCACGACATTGTTGCCGAATTTAACACCACTATATGCTGAGTGAAGGATTACCTCCTTAGTAATAATGATCAGTTAGGCACAGGCACATTTTGTACTTATTGTATCAGCAGAAACACAAACGAATTTACACAAACGAAAACCTGAGTGAACACGTAGTAATTTCCCAGACACCACCCCACACCCCGCACCTCACCAGTGAACAACCAAAGAATGTAAACCCTGGGGAAGGAGCCTACACTGGCCAAGTGCTCTTCCTTGTCCCGATCTCATCCATGTGATTTTTTTTTTTACTTCAGCTCCTTTGCATCCGAAGCTTTATTTTGGAAGCTACGCTAACTGGTGACTGAAGATAATGGTAACATGCCATCAACGTAACCTATCTTGTTTGCTCTATCACGTAACGAGGTTCACCCTCCCCGCTGGTGAACTAGGAGCACAAATAACCTGTTATACCTACCGAACAGGTGCCCGCCACCCTTCAATTGCCAGTGGGAATTTCATTTTACTCGTGTCTGGAGCCCCTCTGCCCACACGACACCCCCTTCGCCCCACGTCCCCCCCCCCCCCCACCACCACGCCGAAAAAAATATGCTTGCTCCCGCGGTGAATTTTAGCGAAAGCTGCTCAGATGACTAACTTTGCACCAATCCTTATGCCATATTCTGCGTTGTAAACAATGATCCTTGTTGATATCTGTATTTTGACAGCTTTCAGCATTGCCCTGATATATGTGTCTGGACAGCCGTGAGATGAGAACCGTAAACGTTATGCTATGTCTGAATGTCCCTTTATGCTCATGCACTAGGATTCATTATGATGTTCTGAGCTTTGATCTCTGATATCACCCGTCCTTCAACATCGCCCACTCCAGCCCACTGTTATGTCTTCAATGGCTTCACTGGAAAAGCAACTCGGAAGTCGTTCCGCCACACATTTTTGTGCTTAATTGTTAAGTTGTTGAATATCACCGCTCAGGGAATAATGACCCTGGGATGTCTGATTAAAGATCGCATAGGAGCGTTCACTTGAATTTAGTTCAATAATTTTCATTGAATAATCTTGTCTCACAAACACCGATATGTAAAGGTAGTAGAATGCCGCCAATTATTGTTTCTCTTGTGCATTTTCGCCATTAATTGTTCTCTCTCTGATCAGTCTGAACCTCTCTGTGACTCCAACCCGATATCAATTCTCAAATATTGGTATTGTTTATCGTCATTCATCAATACACGAGCGTAATGGAGAACGAAACCATTATTACTCGATTCCGATGCAGCTGTAAAAAAATAAAGTAAGTCTAAAAACGTAATAAATATCAATATAAACTTATACTATAAAATAAAACGTACAATGAGGTAGTAAAACATAGGGTTAATTTATATACGTGGACTGAGTGTATGTACTTAAATCGAGGCTAGTTACGAGAGTACCTGAACATCAGATGACTCTGACAGAAAATGATGAAGTAATAAACTGAATGACCTCTAAAATGTGCCGACGGCCAGAGCGTTATGCGGCATAATTGCAAAGACATTTCGCACAATACATTAAACCGTTTCGTACCAGTCAATTCCCACCTATCGCGAGTCAGTGTCATAACGGGGGCGATGGTGGCGGTGCCAAATGGAAGACGCAGTCACTGAAGAACAAAGAACTGGACTGGACTAGAGTTAGGGACGGGATAGGACACAGACTAGGAACTGGTACAGGAACACAGACTTAGGCTATGACTTTGACTAGGAAAGCGGGACCAGGACAAGGAACTGGGAACTTGGCGTTTGGACTTGGACTCCGAGCCAGAGACTGGATAAGGACCCAGAACCTGCGTCTTGACCCCGGAACTAGGCGAGGACATGACGTGGCTACAGGACAGGACATGGCTTGGGTTCTTCAAGGCTTGGCTGCGGGACAAGACGGGGCATGGGTTCTTCAAGGCTTGGCTGCAGGACTAGACGAGGCTTGGGTTCTTCGAGGCTTGGCTACAGGACTAGAAGAGGAACTCCTGCACAGGAAAAAGCACATGGACAGGACGAGAAGCCGAAGCCTTGATGTGGTCTTGGGAGAACAGGAACACCGAGCCGTAGTCTTAGGAGAAAAGAAACACAGAACCATGGTCTTGGGAGAACAGGAAAACAGAACACAGAGCCGGGACCCCTCCTTGGGAACAGGACTTGGGGCCGGGCCTCTATACAGAGTCAGGACCACTCCTATGCAGCGGGACGTGGGGCCGGGCTCGTACCCAGAACATAGAGAGGCGGTTGGCAACACAAGGTAGCGGCAAACGGCCGGACCTACTTAGTGAAGGCGTTAACACAGACAGTTCCTAACTTAAGGTAGCGGCACACGGCCGGACCTACCTAGCGAAGGCGAGGACAGAAACAGACAGTTCCAACCAACGATAGACAGTTCCTTATCTTGGCATACCAAGGCTCCGGTCTTGCTCCGGCGGTAGAACTTGACAGAGATCCAGGCGAAGACGCCGACAAGGCTGCAGGCAAGTCTTCTGGCTAAGGCATCAGGTAAAGGTTGCAGGCAAGGCTTCAGGCAAGGCTTCAGAAGGAAGGGGAGGGGAAGGGAAGGGAAGGGAACAGTCCAGCAGCCAGAGGCTGAATCCTGAAGCTATTTATGAAGCCAGCCCAAACGAGATCAGGTGCCTCAACGGAAACCGTTGAAAACTGGAAAACCTGGAATAAGGAACATGGACCGGAACGTGAACCGGAATGCGGACTTCACGGACCGGACCATGACAGTCAGAGAGAGATAAATTAAGAAACATTTGGATATCTAGGCAGAAAATCTCATTTGGTATCATTTTGAGTTTATCAGATGGAAAAAGATTCGCTTCTCTGCAGGAGAAAGTATCTCAGATATGCATCCACTGTTCATACAAAATGGTTAACCGAGCTTAAAAGAGATGCGGTAAGGTTGTGAACGAGCAACAGATATTTCCTTTTCAGTTCTTCAGTCATGAAGCGAGCCTCTGCTGCATCCGGGTTTCTCGTATATCTCGGAATATCTGTGGTACAGGGTCTTCGAAGGGTCAACATCTAAGTAGTAGCTATCGGAACTTGTTTAGGATGCACAATTGGTGAAGAATCTGGCAGCAGAGAGGATCTTCTCTTTCACTAATACAATGAACCAATTACTCTGTGGTCTACGGAATACTGGCTTAATAGTACTGGTCCACGGCACCAAATCTGTTGAGAAGCTTTGCACTGGTGAATATTTATGCAAAGCATTTATTTGTGACCTCCACTACCACTTCCGACTGTAGGCACATGTTTCTTTCCTCTGTCTTCTTGATGCTGAGTGGAATGTTGAAGTCCATTCTCTCTGTCTGTAGATTCATTCGACTTTGTGATTAGTCCAGTCACTGTTGTGTCCCCTGCGACTATGATGATTGTGTTGATCAGCATGAACAGGAGTGCAGTCATAGGCGATGCTTCAGGCATGGGTTCAGGTAAGGCTTCAAACAGGGCTTCAGAAGGAAGGGGAAGGAAAGAGAAGGGAACAGTCCAGCAAAAACTCCCTGGTTTGCAGAGGTATTTATGTGCCAGACCGAAATGAGAATCAGGTGCCTCAATTAAAGCACCCAACAGAGCAAGGGAGAAAGCAGGAAAACCCGGAACAAAGATCGATGCGCCAGCCCGTGAACCGAAATGCAGACTGCATTGACCGGACCATGACAAATTCACTGAACAATTATGTGTATGTAGTCAAATATATAAAAAATACAAGATCACAGAGGAAAATTAGGCTACAAGAACAATAACAGTTCTACACCCCAATCCAAACAGATGTTAATATCTGAAATTTCGCCAGAGGAGGGATCAGATGCAATTACGTTGTCTAAAAGACAACTAGTTGAGCATATAAGTAGGCGAGGTCTATAAGGATATAATTCTGATGTGGACTAATGGGGTGATATCACGTGGGCAAATACAAGTTTGCCTGACGTACAAAGGCCGAACGGTTGTATGTATATATGACTTTAGCATTTCAGTATTGTTGAAATATTAACCGTGTTCCCCTCCTAGGAAAACTGATTATTTCCTCTTCGCTCTTCAATCTGTTTCAGGGTCTGAGCGCAGGTCTTTAGTCCAACCTTGATTAAGGACTTGAGGTCTCTGCGGGAATAGACACCAGGCCTGAGTGTATGTAGATGTGAACAATTCAATGAATTAGCATCCCCTGTCTCCGATTATACACCCCGCCCCGTCTTCTGCTGTAACGCAGCCGCGCTCCTGGTTTACCAGTAACCCCAGCCAATTTAGCGAGCCCTTGCTTATCGCTGTGATATCAGCAGTGTCCTGTTAGGACGGACTCGGATGTACGGTCTTCTGCAGATATTCGGGGCTGAATTGCACAGACCTTTAAAGGTCACGTGGGGCTTCTTTTTTTTTTTGGAAACTAATAGTGATATTTGTTGTCTTGGGGATGTTGTTTACCGTGATTGCAGCAGTGATGTTAAATTGCTGAAAAATTCAACAACTGGCTGCAAGACCTCAAAGCCAGACATCGCAGCATACTCCACCCCCGCCCCTTCCCTCCCTCACACATACATTAAAGAAAGATTACGTAATATGAGCTCAGTGAGTCACAGCAGCTCAGATTTTATTGACAGTCTGGAACATCTGAAAGGTTTGATTGTTCAATACAGAAGTACGGAAGGGCATGAATGCAGGACTTTGTAATCCCCTGACTGAGTTGTGTTCAATACAGCATAAGGGAAAGGTAGAGGGCCGGATCTGTTCCCACACAAGAAGATGAAGAAGGGATTGCTCGAAAGTCTCGTAGTTGGATGGGGTGCTGACCCAGAGTTCACGCGGAGACTAATTCTGTGCCCCTGTGAGTGGCCGGAAGCTGATAGGCCTTACATTGAGAGTATGCAGCGGGCTCAGTTGAAAACAATAATAATAAGGCACAGAGTTAAATACAGTGAGAAGCTCGCGGGAAAGCAAAAGGGAACGAAGAATTACAATTAAGACATGACGATTTTGAAAGGCAGCGAGACCAAAGGACATGGCGCTGTGCGGCTGGAAGAAATGGAAATAAATTTCATGAAAATACAGTTGAGGCTTGTTAAGGCATTGGTCAGACAACATTTATAGTACCTACGCGGCCTCTTTTTAAGGATAGATGTCTAACATTGGTGGGGCGCAGAGGAGAGTCAGAGTGAATTCTGTAAGTGTAAGTTTTAGCATATGAGGAACTTTTGATAGCTATGGTTCTGTACTTTCTGGCGTTTAGAAGAATGAGTTGGGCGTTGGGGTGGGGAGGAGTCTCATGGAAACGTAGTGAATGTTAAAAATCCTAGACGGTAGATGTGGAGGGGATGTTGCATACAGGGGGCGGGAGAGCACAGTCTCCAAGTAAAAGGACATCCATTCACAGCAGCGATAAGGAATAATTTATCTCGCCAGAGGGTGGTGAATCTGTGGAATTCAGTGCCACAGACGACTGTGGAGGCCAGTGCCCGGGAGAGGTAAGTCGATCGGTGGTGAGGAGGGAATTTTTGAAACAGATGGGCAACTGTCTACGGAGGGCTGGGATCTACCGGCCCTCGAACCACAGGGTTGACTCCACACAGTTCCATGTGCGCTTCAACAAAGACCCTGCACCGATACTGCAACAGTGCCCGACTCATTCCCCGGCGCGACAGCAGGGAACCCGGGAAATGTAATGTGACCCACAGACACCCCCTGTTCCAGACGTCACAATGGGTCCTGTGCAAGGTGAGCCTGAACATCACACATCAGCCATTACACCAACTCTCAATCATCATAACGCTTTTCTCCCTGTCCACAGAGTGGAAGACCTAGCATTTTCCACACGTGGCGTGATTGATCACTCTATGTCGGTACCACACTATATGTGAAACCCACCTCTCCTGCACACGATCGTACCTTTCATTGTGTTACCGGCCCGGTGGAAAGCAAACTGATTGCCCAGCATTTGCTGTTCGCAAAAGTCTACCGGCCTAATAGTCTACCAGTCCTACCCCAGGGAAAGACGGCTACCGTGGTCCGTGACAATTCTCGCTGGCACTGCTCCTCGTGGGTTATTCGCATTCGGTGGAACATAAACAACTCTCTACGAGGTGTGGGTCCACCCGCAACAGTTTATTTATAGAAAATATGTTTTTGTTTAACTTCTACATTAAAACAACGAAGAAAACCGGAACTAGCAAAACTAATTAACACAGATTAATTTAAATTAGTCCAATCCTCGGCAAGGATAACATTTCATCTTGCTTTGCCTACTGTCCCGGAACAACTTCATGGTATCAATGGACGTTTAGGACAGTCTGACCCCGTAGGGAAGAGAGATTCGAGAGACTGAGCGTCAGTAAGGTGATTCCATTTAGTAACAGTATTAATACAAGCGTTAGGGATTGTTGTTGACATTGTCAGTGATGTCACTGGATGACGAGGTGGCCCGAACCCACATGCTGATAATCCCCTGATAAGTGTAAACATTAGGAAGAGTAAGGATGTAGTTAATCCGAAGATGCAGCGTGGGTCTCCGAAGATCATTCTGCGGCTCTCTCGCAATATTCAGATCCGCAGCAACAAGCCCATTTTATTATCGGCATCAACCGAACAGATACGGAAAAATAGTTCCTACGTTTACACCTGCTCCTGCGACGTATGGAAACAAAGAGTGCGATCTGTTAAAATTCGCAGAAGGGTGAATTTTAGTGGGAACTGCTCACGTAATGTTTAAGCTTCGAAAGGACGCAGAAAGGATTCACAATGATGTAATTGGAACTTGGAGTTTGAGGTAAACGGGAAGTATGGATAGTTTGTTTTTTTTTTGTTCTGGGGTAGAGGCTGAAGGGTGAATATATAAAGATTTATATTAACTACGTTTAGACAGTATAGTGTAGACAGTAAGCATTTCTCCAGCCGACTGAATTCTAGGACTAGTGACTATATTTTTATGCGAATAGGTGAAGTTTTAAAATGGTTTCTGAGCAACACAATTTTCAGTGTGGTAGGCACATGGAACGCGATGACAGTCAAAATAGTTCAGGCAATGTAATCGGAATGTCTTTTTGGTATTTGGACAAGATTGTGTTTTGAAGGCTGTGAGAGGATTGTTGTCTAAACACAGGCAAATGGGAGTCACTCAGGAAGGCACTCGCTTCGGCACGTTCAATCCTCATAACAATCAGTTGTGTTAAATCAGGCAGACAGTTCGGCAAGATTGAACGACACTGAAGATTGTGGAAGGTAAATGCGGGATTGCATTGCCCCAGTAGCCTTTAGACCAGGTGAGAATCAGCTTCTCGTGTTCCATTTTAATAACCTGAATAAATCTGTTCTCACGCAACCCCGGCATTGTAAAGATGGGGTTCCCGGGCAGATTTAATTAAAAAGTGAATGTGGGTCATCTGTGCATGATTTAAGAAAACCAATTTGAAAAGTAATATATCGTGTCCTTATTTATTAGTTTTCACAGAAGGTACACAAATATTTAGGTGTTGATCTCTGAATTCTGAAAGGGTTAATTTTCATAAACCGGCATATTGCGGGGTAACCTCGAATATTATGTGTAGAGGATCGAGAATGGAAGATCGTCTTCTATTTCCAATGAATGGAGTGCTCAATTGAATAGGTTTTGATACAGCTAACTGGCACTGCCAATCACGAAACAAATGGAACAACACAACTTAAGCTAAAATAACACAGGCAATTTACTTCCTAAATTTGTATTCTTCTACTAATTATTGAGACAGAAGATCTTCTATTCTCAATTCCTGCTGAGGTTTTTGGAGGCGGTTGTGCAGTATTTGGAAAGTTTTTGCCCCTCTTTTTCACTGTTTCAAATGATACATCTTGGCAGATCGGGTAATATGGAATAAGAATGTTATTGACCGTAACTCTCTGCTGTTTTCCAGACATCCAATGTTGGGTACAGATAGTTTGGGTTCCTTAGCACTGAAATGACGCTTGTCCTAATTCAATATTGTGTTCCATCCGGTCAATTTCACGGATTCATACATTTCATTCCTACGTTTAGCTAATTCTTATCAGATACGAATGAGACACTTTCAGTTACCAGCATCGGGATGTTTTAAATGAGAATATTTATCTTATTATCGAACTAAAAGCGCAGCTCGTTGACAAAATATTGCCTGTTGTAAGACGTGTGCGAGCTGGAACTGAATTCTACTTAAGGGATAAAGCCTTAGATGATCTTACATTTGTCTTTTTCAATGCCCGGATATGCATCCATGGAGACATTATCAACGTCTTCAACTCTCCCCTGAAGCTCGTTTGGGTCGCTGCATAAATACACGTGTTTGTACAGGAACTCATGTTCGCGAGCAGAGTCCCGGTTTGAGCAGCGATATATCGGGCAGAGCAATAGTCACGATCAGAATACATGGTCAGACTGGCGATAAAATCGGTCACTGACGACGGCAGCCAAAATAACATGAAGCCGGCCGACACACAGTACAGTATCATGATGCCCTTTTTTCTGTTCTCCATTTCCGTGTCACGTTCACTCTTACTCTTATGGATTCGGAAGCCCCTCCGGGATTTGTTGGCCACCAAGATATGCCTGGCTGTCATCCCATTAAATAGAATTATTAAACCAAATGCGCACAGCAAGTTTTGAAAGGATTTGAATTTGCTGAGAGCGACAAACATTGGAGAGTTGAAGAATTCCAATTTCAGGCGAATACCCCACGAAATATTTCCAATTATTTTTTAAGGCTGAAATGCAAACAAGAGGGGTACATTCTCCAAACAAAGCACTGCCAGTATTACTGCTGCCAGGATTCTGGCAGTTCTCACTCTGCAGTATTTAGTTTTAAGCTTCTGACAGCATATGGCAACGTATCGATCACAGGTGAAGGCGACGGTGTACCACAGTGATAGTTCCAGAGTGACTGCCAACACGTAGACCGTGGCTTTAAGGACTCTCGTATAATGCAGAAATGAATTTGACAGGCGGAATATTAAAATCTCATAGACAAGGACATTGATGAAAATGACCAATAAATCTGCCACTGCCATCATCGTCATGTAGGCAGAGATGCATTTGGAAAGACCGCATTTTCTCCGGGAGAGAATAATAATTGCTAACAAATTAGCTGCAACAGAAAAAATCACAACAGAAAAAGACGTCACTATAGGAGGAAGACAAGTGAATCTTACAACTTGCTTTTGAAATATGTTCGGATGGATTTCTGTTTAGTCCGTGCACACCGATGGTCTGAGAGTGAGAATAGGCAAGACAAAAAGGAACTTCGCAGTGTGATCTTCACCAGCTGGAAACGGGCTGAAAAAATAGCAAGTGCAGTTTACTGGAAGCTTGGGTAATGTGTTGCCCATCAGGAGGCCAAAGCAGGTTACCGTTGCATGGCGAATGGCAGGGTGTGAGTTTTACCGTACAAAAGAAAATGAGCTGTAAATACAGATCCATCATTCATTTGAAGTGAAACAATGGGTGACTGGGCGGCACCGTGAGCTTTTTGCACATCGCCCATCACAAATCAGGATTTTGAGCACTGCGGTTGTGTTATTGAGTTAAAGTTGTACAATACATAATTGAAAACGAATTCATTGTATTGGTTACATTTCTAGTCACCTTAATACGTGAATTATATCAAAATTACTGACATAGTTCAGAATATTTACAAGGATACTGACGGGAATGAGAAATCTTTGTATACATTCGGGGTATAGTTCGTTTAAATGCATTCCAGCATTTTCCCCTCAGGTTGTGTGAAACTATTTTGAACGATCATAGGATTAGCGTGAAAGTTGAAATATTTCGGGGTAATCTGAGAGAAGTTATTTACTCAGAGGGTGCTGGGAGAGGGGAAACAGCTTCCTGCGGAGCGGACGATGCGGGATCTATTGTACCACGTAAGATAAATTTGGATAGGGCCAAGATGGAAAGGAGGTAGACGAATGTTAGTCAGGTGCCGGTTCAGAGGACAACAGAGGTACAGGACGCTAAGGCGGGCCGAATAGCCGCTTTTTGTGCTGCAGTACACTTTTACTCTCTGACAGGGACGATGAAAAATACATTACCTACTGAGCGAAACACTACGGTTCTTTCAGGGATGGTATCCCTCCGTTCTCTTTGCACCGGACATGAGGAGACGCCTTCATGTGTCCAGAAGAAAGTCTTCTCAGCGGCCGTGTGGACAGGTAACGATAAGGCGCTTACTGAGCAGCTTGTTTAATAGATACATTGTGCTGCATCTTCTGATCATACTTCATAAAAAAAAAACATTGTCCTGCAGAATCCCAATAGCTGTTAGACAATGTATTAATACGACTTACCGGGTAAACCACACACTGCTAGAACAGGGTAACAAACGTCTTTCATCTGTAGGATCGCCGGTCGACGCATTTTCAATTGCTTGAATTATCTCCCGTTGTGTAGTTCACATCGGCGTATGACTTGGATCACGATACACTGGTAATTTATAGGAAACACGAATTCTCCGTCACGGGTAAACGGGTTGTGCAATAAATGACGTTACTTGCAGCCAATGAACAAACCAGGGTTGATGTTCCGCTCCAGGTCCACCTGGTCTCCAGTTGACAGACTGTGCAGCTGGATCATGAAGCTCCTTCATTCACATTCCACAACAGAACAGTGTCACCCCCTCCCCCAGGGAGTGACGTCAGCGCTCCCCTCGCCTGCGGAGAGCATCGCTCCAGGTCCACCTGGTCTCCAGTTGACAGACTGTGCAGCTGGATCATGAAGCTCCTTCACTCACATTCCACAACACAACAGTACCACCCCTCCCCCAGGGAGTGACGTCAGCGCTCCCCTCGCCTGCCGAGAGCATCGCTCCAGGTCGAGCCTTTTGCTGTACCACAGTAATTCAGTGAATAGGTCCTGCTCCGTTCGATAACTGCATTTGTTACACAGCTTTTGCTGATTCCTACTGACTATAACATTACTGATGTTGCACTTGTCTTTACATTTCACATAATAATTCTTCAATAACATGTATCATGATGCGTCAAGTCTAATGTCAATCTGTTAGTCTTTGTCTAACCGTATAGTTTGTGTTTCCTTCCTGAATGTGACATCATTTAAACCAAACAATTGATGCAGCGTCCCGGCAATGGTGTGGTGACCCTACTCTAACATTACTAATGATACATTCTGTTATAGCTGGTGGAGATTCACTGTTATATCCAATATAGTTACTCCAAACAAGCAGATATAAATCATCTCCAGCAGGACTGAAGATGCTGATATTGAAGCGTTCAGAGTCGCATGTGCCTCCACATTACTTTGGTGTGGGTACCAAAGCCACTGGCACCGATGAAACTTTTCATCGGAGAGATTACAAAGTTGCACCTTTACTGGGCAATCGACATTACCAATGAAATAGAAGAGGTTTCCCGTGAGATTTTCTTTCCATTAGCAGAGATTAGTATGACCAGAATATTCGCTATGATATTCAGGATTTAAAGAACCATCTGGAAGATTGTCTTACATATTTTCATCTACAAAGTATATGGTCGATAAGGAACTTCCTACCTGACGTACTGTTGGGGGTAGGGAGACACAAAATGTTTTTTTTTTTTTTCTTTGTTATGATCTTATAAAATATGATATACAAAATTACCGGCTCAGTGCTGGCACCGGGGATTAATGTACTTGAGCGAAGCAACGTTGGTGTCTCAGCAGGTGTCAGACTACAAGTGCGAGTAGTGATGCAAATTGAACATTATCCCACTCCTGAAAAGTACATTTTGTAAATTCGATAAGTTAACACAGTGTGGTAATGAACCACAATATGCATGTGCGCTGGCAGGTACTGTATGTAATATGAAGCGAGAGTACGTCAACAGCCATGCTGAACGGCCACTATTCGTGAGACAATGTCCATAGATCGTCGACATACAAATGCGTATCCAGGAGTACATCGGAATTAAGTCGATGATGTATGATATTTTGTTTCCCTTCGGAGCTGAGGTAAATCAAATGACAAGTCCATCTCAGTGCCAGGGTTATTTAAATTAAGCAATTCACTACAAACATATCAGATTGTTTTGTAAATCAGCACGTTCGCCAATTTGAGCATCAGTCACTGAAAATGCCCTTCATCATTCCAATAGATTCAAATCAGGCAGAAGGCAGCAGTGGTTGGCTGCCAGTGAGTAGTGGTGTTCCTCAGAGGTCAGTATTGGGAAAGCTACTCTTCAAACTGTTTGTCAGTGATTTGGATAATGTAACTGATGGCTTTGTGGAAAGGTTTGCAGATGATACAAATATTGCAGGAGGGGTAGATAATGCCGAGGAAGCAATGTGATTACAGCAGAACTCAGACAAATTGCAAGAACGGACAAAGATGTGGCTGATGAAATACAGCGTGGAGTAAAGAATAGATCATCAGTTTGGTAAAAGGAACAACATTGCCGACTGCTATCAAAATGGGGTGAAAATTCAAACATCGGGATGCAGAGGAGCTTAGGAGTCCTTGTGCAAGACTTGCAGAAAGATAAGTTAAAATCTGAGTCTGTGGTAAAGAAGGCAAATGCAATGAAAGCATTTACTTCAAGAGGAACAGGATTTAAAAGCAAGGAGATAACGCTGAGCCTTTGTAAGTCACTAGTCAGGCCGATCTTGGAGTGTTGTCATCAACTATGGGCCCCATATCTCAGAAAGGATCTGTTGTTATTGGAGAGAGTCAAGAGGACATTGTTGAAAATGATTCCCGGAATGACTGGGTCGGCATATGGAGAGCGTTCGGCAGTTTTGTGTCTGTATTCACTGGAATTTGGAAGTATACATGAGGATCTCACTGAGACCTAAGGGATTTTGAAAGGACTGGATAGTGTGGATGTGGAGAGGATGTTTCCTATGTTTGAGGTACCCAGTCGAGGGTACATCGACAACGTTGATAGACCACCTTTCCGAACAGAGGCAAAGAGGATTTTTTTTTTCTTTTAGCTAGAGAGTAGTGGATCTGTGGTATACTCTGCCACAGACTGAGGTGGAGGCCACGTCCATGGGTATATAGTGGCATGCAAATGTTTGGGCTCCTCTGGTCAAAATGTCTGTTGCTGTGAATTGTTAAGTCAGTAGAAGATGAACTGATCTCCAAAAGTCATAATGTTAGAGACGAATCATTCTTTTCAACATTTTAAACAAGATTAGTGTATTATTTTTGTTTTGTACAATTTTAGAGTGAAAAAAGGAAAGAACCATGCAAAAGTTTTGGCACCCCCTAGAGATTTCAGCTCTCAAATAACTTTTACCAATGTCTCAGACCTTAATTAGCTTGTAGGGGCTATGGCTTGTATACAGTCATCGTTAGGAAAGGCCAAGTGATACAAATTTGAAAGCTTCATAAGTACCCTGACTCCTCAAACCATGTCCCAAAAATCAGCAGCTATGGGCTCCTCCAAGCAGCTGCCTAGAACACTGAAAATTAATATAAATAATGCCCACGACTCAGGAGAAGGCTATAAGATGATAGCACAGCGTTTTCAGGTAGCCGTTTCCTCAGTTCGCAATGTAATTAAGAAATGGCAGTTAACAGGAACGGTGGGGGTGGAGTTGAGGTCTGGAAGACCAAGAAAACTTTCCGAGAGAACTGCTCGTAGGATTTATAGAAAGGCAAATCAAAACCCCCGTTTGACAGCAAGAGACCTTCAGGAAGACTTAGCAGACTCTGGAGTGGTGGTGCACTCTTCTACTGTGCAGCGACATCTGCACAAATATGACTTTCATGGAAGAGTCATCAGAGGAAAACCTTTCCTGCGCCTTCACACAAAATTCAGCGTCAGATGTTTGCAAAGAAACATCTAAACAAGCTTCATACATTTTGGAAACTGATGAAGTTAAAATAGAACTTTTTGGCCGCAATGAGCAAAGGTATGTTTGGTGAAAAAAGGCTGCAGAATTTCAACTCTTGAGCACGGCGGTGGATGGATCATGCTCTGGCCTTGAGTTGCAGCCAGTGGCACGGGGAACATTTCACTGGTAGAGGGAAGAATTATTTCAATTAAATACCAGCAAATTCTGGAAGCAAACATCACACCGTCTGTAAAAAAAAAGCTGAAGGTGAAAAGAGAATGGCTTCTGCAACAGGATAATGATCCTAAATACATCTCAAATTCCACAATGGACTACCTCTAGAACCTCATCATCGAAAATCTGTGGATAGATATCAAAAGAGCAGAGCTTGCAAGACGGCCCAGGAATCTCACAGAACTAGAAGCCTTTTGCAAAGAAAAATGGGCGAAAATCCACCGTACAAAAATTGAACGACTCTTCGCTGGCTACAAAAAGCACTTACAAGTTGTGATACAGGGTGCCCAAACTTTCTCTTCAGGCCCTTTTCCTTTTTTTTGTTATTTTGAAACTATAAAAACTGGAAATAAAAAAAAAGAAAGAAATAATCTTGCTTAAATATTTAAGAAATGTGTCATCTTTTTTGAAATCAGGTCATAATTTACTCGCACACTTTTATACCTGCGGAAGATTATACCTTTACTGTAGTCGATCTGTGCTCAGCACTTTTCTCCTTTGCACAAGGACAGCCAGTATTTAATTACCTTATAAGAAGCAGCCCCAGATTAACACTTCCTTGCACATCTGGCGATAAGAGGGCATAGGGCATATTTGGAGAAAATACAGTTTTGCCAAGATACATCTAACACCTTGGATTTCAGCTCAGTAAAGGTAGGTGAAGTTTGGGATGCAATCGAATGAAAGCAATAAAGCAGATCCTAGTCCCGAAAACGAAAGTGGACATTTTTTTTCCTCTCCTGGGAATGGAAGGGTGCCGTCGACAGTGAACTCACGAATTCCGGAAGAAGGATAGATTATTGTGTTCTGCTGTGCTGCAAGCGTTGCTCCCCTCCATCATGGACTGGACACCCACCCAAAAGGGAGAAAAGCTTCCACAACCTGAAGCAGGCTTTAGTCACAGCTCCCGCTCGGGTTACCTAGCAGGAGCAAGCACTGTCAACAATACAGTGGCATGCTGAAGTTTGGGCACCCGGTCAAATTTTCTGTTACTGTGAATAGCTGAGCGAATAAAAGATGAACTAATTTCCAAAAGGCATAACGTTAAAGATGACACATTTCTTTAATATTTTAAGGAGGATTACATTTTAATTTCCATCTTTCACAGTTTCAATATAACAAAAAATGAAAAAGCTCGAAGCAAGTTTGGGCACCCTTCATGGTCAGTACTTAGCAACAGCCCCTTTGGCAAGTATGACAGCGGCGGATCCAAATGCAAGACACAGACACTGAAGTACTAGGGACAGGACTAGGAGTGACAAGGAAGCAAGGGAAGAGGGGAAGAAATGACGCTGGACATTGACCGAGGCCCTGGACGAGACAAGGATTCAGGCCCTGGGCTAGGTCTTGTCTAGGATAGGGGAACCAGGACATGGAACTGGCAACTCGGAGCCTGGGCTTAGACTCCGAGCCAGAGACTGGACAAGGACCCAGAACCTGGGTCTTGACTCAGGCTCGGACTCCAGAACTAGGCGAGGACAAGACTTGTCCACAGGAAGGGACAAGAGACTCCACGACAGGACGAGGAATCCCCAGCACCGGGTTGGGCGAGGCGTAAGGACAGGGCGAGAACACGAAGCCTTGACTTGGACAGGACGAGGTTCTTGGAGTTGGCTAGGACAGGACGAGGTTCTTGGACAGGGCGAGAGACACCAGCACAGGACAAGGGAACACCAGCACCGGGTTGGGCGAGGTACTCCTGGGCTGGCCAACAACACGAAGGCTTGACTTGGTCGAGGGAGACTCAGGAACGCAGAGCCTTGGTCGATGGAGAGACAGGAACATGAAATACAGAGTCGGGACCCCTCTTTGAGAACAGGACGTAGGGCCGGGACTCATTACACAGAATGCAGAATACGACGGGACGGTTCCCAACAAAAGAGGTAGACGGCCGGACCTACCTAGCGAATGCGTGGACACAGAATAATAAAATACATGTATTTTCTTTAAAAATCCCGTGTTAGGAAAGAATTAAGTTAGTCAAAATAACATTTGATCCTCCCTTGGCGGGCGTAAAATGGAAGACAGAGAACGACGGTTCTGAAAGAGAGCGGCATTAGCTTGAAATGTGGAGGTTTTATGAGAGAAAAAAGACTATCAGCCTTCTGTGCAAACGTGCTCTCATGTGAGACAGGAGTAGCAGGTAGACAAGAAAGGCAGACATGGGGAGGAAGGGAAGACAGGGAGTGAGAATGACAGTGAGAGAGGGGGGACAGATACAGAAAATAATGGAATTAACTGTTGGGAACTGTGTTCCCTCCAGCGCAATGTGGATCAGATCAGTGAGTGGCCGATAATCATTCTTTGCACACAGTCCTTCTGTGCCTTTACAAGTGACTGACTGGTAGTTATCATGTCATGCTGATATATTAGTAGTTTAATGATCTTCAGCATGTGTACTTTGTCCCAATTTGCTGCAAAATCCTGAAGCTGTTGAATCAGAACGGAGGGAGAAAAATAAAATATTTTCCTTGCACCCCATACCCGTACGCATATCCCATACAAGAGGGCAGGCCGCAATCAGACAGACTCTGTCACTGTACGGCAGCTGATGCTGTTCCGCTGGGTGCATCGTGTCGGTGTGATAGGATGCACTTTAATCCAGGGGCATCAGCATCTTTCTATGCAATGACTTTATATTTATTGGCAGTGAAAGATGACGCTGTAACTTTTCACGATCTACTCTCCATTGAAGATCACACAAGACACCACTGCTCTAAATCGGATATTCAATTTATTTTGTTATGATTTTTTCTTCTATATTCGAGTCCTTGGAATGCTTCCTTTCACTTGAGCAGCAGACGCAATCATATATTATTTCAATTTTTCTTTTGTTTTTGGAAACTAATGTTGTTTTAGTTTTACCCCAAACTAATGATATGGTATATCTGTGACCCTGCAAAGGCCGAACGGAAACTGGTGAATAACACAGGAATAGCTTATTTCCCTCAGCCATCAGGTTTCTGAATGGATATTGAGCCCATAAAAACTCCCTCACTACATGTTGTGCTCTTTGTGAAGAATTCAATTTAGCTCTTTTACATATTATCTTCTAACGTGATTTTAAACCTCTGTCTGGTTCTGATTGTGTACAGTCTGTGACTCGCTTCTAAGATTCGCGGTTGCTTTATTTAGCATTGCGTAGGGTCGATTTAAGAAATCAACGACGTCTCTGATAGTTGTAACCTTCCAGAAGTTCAAACTATTTCCCTTTTCCTATCTGGCAACGTTCTCAATCTACTGTGCAATATTATCCTCTACCACCAATCATCTTACAATGCGTTTGAGATTCCTTCCGATATATGGTAGGAAAAGTTTTTCTTCAGATCTCTCTGTATTACCAATCCCTTTACACGGTTCTATTGTCCAAATAGTGTCCCGTCGCGCAGGGTGAGAAGGCTCTTCCATTTGCATTATTTCCACCAGCGGGAGCAATGAAGAAGATGCTGATTACGATTTATTCTCTGTATGTGTTTGTGCTACACACGTGGAGACTGAAACGGCTACGCAAAAGCTAAAGTTAAAATGGTCAACATTTGTGACACCAAATTACATCATTGAATTGTTCAATCCCTTCGCTCCGACATCTGGGCTATAAAACAAGTTATTTCTGTTGGTGATCATTTGATATAATTTCCAGTCTGCTGTGCACAGGATGATCTATACAGAAACCATACCAGATGCATGTTGACAAATTGCAATCTCTGTATTGGCATCAGAATAACGGCACATCAGTTGCACTTTTAAGGTAAAAGCAGATATATGGGTTTGGCGGTGATCCTGCTTTTGAGGTTAACGGTGAAGGAGCAGGACAGTAGCACCTGGAAAAATTGTCCACCTGTCTTGCTGGTTACGCTGTCATATGGGGCAGTAACGTACAAAATACAATGCTGCATTTATGGTGCTTTTGATCTAGGTAATCGCGATCAGCTGACTGAAGGGAATTCTCGGGGAGTTGGATAAATCTCCAGTTGAATTCTATGCAGGGAAGAATAATTTAAAATATGGGTGTCTTAGGAATACATTTCAGTGAATGACCAGGACAGGCTGTAACATTATCACTGTGGTCACTGTTATGGCTCAAGAAACAACATTATCATCATGGTCAACTATTGGCCTTGAATAGTAATGACGTCGGCAGCTTGGTCTGCAGTGAGATCATCATCTCAGCTCAGTGAGCTGAGATCCGGAGAAGCAATGACAACATCAGCGTGAGCATTGACCAACTTTGAAAGCGTAGAACACTCTGTTTATTAAAGGCAAGTGCCCGTAATCTTTCTGAAGTTCCAGCATTACACTCAATGTGTCTGTTTCATAACTGCTGTTCGGCATTTCCAATCCAGGGAGTGGCTCTCCATGAGGTCAGAGAGATCAGTTTGCGTGTCAGCGGCTGAGACTTTGGACAGATTCATCAAGGATGTACTTCTCATCCGTCCCCATTTACAGAGAACTCTTCCTTTTCCTCTTTTAGAGCAATGTTTATAAATCATTGCAAGATCTTTAAGAATAGCGTGTTTTTTTTAAATACAAACTTATGGCGTATTCCATAATTCTGGATGTGCCGAGCTGCAACGGGTTAACTACAGCTATTTATGACTGCAATTAATCTGATTTGTGATGTGCATTAATTCTCTTTGTTGTTATACACAGCCTTGTTGAATCAAAACAAACCTGAACATTTATTAGGAACATTCATCACAATACTTTTAAGTGTTTAAATATGTTAAATGTGTGTTTATATTCATACATAATATTTCAAGAAACATATTTGCTATGTCATTACCAATGTGCGAGACCGGAACAAGAAGCTGCTGTATAAAGCTGTAATTGATGTAGACTTAATATTATTATATTCCCACTGAATACAAGCTGAACCTCCTTTCATACTTTCGGTTTTTTATCCACTTCTCCACTGAACAATGTCAGGAATTATTTTTTGTGCAGATAGACCAAATAAAGGATATGTAAGTCGCGCCTTTCCTCCGCTAGCCTGCAGGTCACACTTGATTATGGTGAGTCCATCTGCTTCGCCCACTACACCCCTCCACCCCACCGATCAGGGTCAGGTGTAGATGTGGGAGCAGGTGGAGGATGGTCCTATGAGCAGACGCGGTATATCACAGGTCCTGGTTACGCGACCATTGACGCCAGGCATACCATCTTTGAAGAGTACTGATTATCCCTGGAGTCCTCGAACACATGGGCGATCTGTTGCTGTTTTTCTCATTCACATTAACGATCAAAATGAGATCACATTTGAGATTGTGGAAGAGATTCTGGGAAAGGTACGATCTGTACCAAAGGGACAAGTTACACCTGAACCCATGGGGTCTAATGTCCTAGCGGGCAAGTTGGCTCGAGGTTTTCTGGTCAGTTTATCTTAATTTGGCATGGAGCAGGGAACCGGCGTGATAGTGCTAAAGATGCGGCAGTTGTTTGAGAAACAGAGGCAATGTGTAACGAGACCGCTAGAAAGGAAAGGCTAATGATAGAGCAAAATTGCTATTAAGAAGATTAGTTGCAAGTTAAAAAGGCGGCGAAATTGAAATGGGTGAATACTGGACTGAAGGTGCTATATTTGAATGCGTGTTGTTTACTGGATATTGTGGAATAAATTCTAGCAGAGCTACATATTGGCATACGTGTGTAAGCTGTGGAAAGAACAACTGAATCATGGAAAGAAGATTATAGCTAGGAGCTTAATGTGAGTGATACACATTGTAACAAAAGTCCAGGAAAGAATGTAAAAGGGGCGGTGTTGCTGTGTTGGTTAAAACTGAAATCAAGTCATCGGAAAGAGGTGATAGAGGGTCGTGAGGCGTTGTATCATTGTGGGCAGAGCTAATCAACTGTAAGGATAAAACCCCTTGATGCGATTTTTAGAGAGACCCCACAGACAAGAGTTGCGATGTGGTATGCAAATTACAACGGGAGATAGAACTCCATGCATAAGGAGTAAAATAACAACCATCATGAGGGATTTAATATTCAGCACGACTGGGAAAATCATGTTGGTGCTGGATTCCAACAGTGAGAATTTCTAGAATGCCTACGTGATTTTTTTTTAGAGCAACTCGAAGTTAACCCACTACGGTATCAGCTATTCTGGAGTGGGTATAGTGTAATGAGCCGGAAATAATTGGAGAGATTCACCAAAGAACGCCTTGAAGAAAGTGATCACAATATGATCTAATTGACCCTGAAATTTGCGAAAAAAAGAGCTGAAGTGGGACGCATCAGAGTTACAGTGGAGTAAATGGAATGAAAGCGGCATGAGAGAGGAGCTGGTCAACATTGTCCTGGAAAGGCACACTGACAGCAATGAACAGCACTGCAGCAATGGCTGTCATTTCCGGAAGGAATCTGGAAGGCACAGGATATGTACTTCCGAAAGAGGAGATGTCTTTTAAAGGGAAGATGGTACAACCGTGGCGAACAAGAGAAGTCAAAGCCAACATAATAGCCATAGAGCAGGTTTGCAATGCAGCGAGAATTACTGGGAAGCATGATGATCTTCTGATGCCAACGGAAGACAACTAATAAGTCATTAAGAAGTAAAAGAAAATATGGAAGACAATAAAATTAAAGAAGTTAACAGAAGTTTCTTCAGATACACAGGGTGTATAAGAGAGTCAAGAGTGGATATTGGACCGCTGGAAAGCAATGATCAAGAGGTAGTATGTGAGATAATTGAATGGCGGTCTTTCTGAAAAAGTATTCTACATCTATTTTCACTGTGACACTGCCAGTATGGTGAAAGTTCCAGTTGTCAGGGGCCGTGAAATGAAATATACAATAATTCCAAAATCAGAGTTGCTAAGTAGATAATGTTTTGCATACCTACGAATAAATTCCCTGTCACATTACAAATACTTCCATGCAACATGAATCGTCATGGCAACAAACCTTCACTAGTCACTTTAGCATAGTACCACACTAGATACTGGACCATGTTTTTTTTTTTAACTGCGGATGTTGTGAAGGTTTAATTGAACAGAGGACATTATACACATCATTTTGAAGGGAATTTGGTGCACGATGTTTTGCCGAATTTAACACCACTTTATGCTGAGTGAGGGATTACTCCCTTATTAATAATGATCAGTTCGGCACAGGCACATTCTGTACTTATTGTATCAGCTGAAACACAAGTGAATTTACACAACCGAAAACCTGAGTGAACACGTAGTAATTTCCCAGACACCCTCCCCCATCCCACCAATGAACAACCAAAGAGTGTAAAACCTGGGAAGCAGTCTACACTGGCCAGGTGCTCTTCCTTGTCCCGATCTCATCCACGTGATCTATTTTTTACTTCAGCTCCTTTGCATCCGAAGCTTTATTTTGGAAGCTACGCTAACTGGTGACTGAAGATAATGGTAACATGCCACCAACGTAACCTATCTTGTTTGCTCTATCACGTAACGAGGTTCACCCTCGGCGTTGGTAAACTAAGAGCACAAATAACCTGATATATCTGCCTAACAGGTGCCCGCCACCCTTCAATTGCCAGTGGGGATTTCATTTTACTCGTGTCCGGAGCCTCTCTGCCCACACGACACCCCCTTCGCCCCACGCCCCCCCCCTCAAAAAATACTTCCTCCTGTGGTGAATTTTAGCGAGACTGCTCAGATAACTAACTTTGCACCTATCCTTCTGCCATATTCTGCGTTGTAAACAATGGTCCTTGTTGATATCTGGATTTTGACAGCTTTGTGCATTGCCCTGATATATGTGTCTAGACAGCCGTGAGCTGAGAACCGTAAACGTTATGCTGTGTCTGAATATCCCTTTATGCTCACGCACTAGGATTCATTATGATGTTCCGAGCATTGATCTCTGATATCACCCGTCCTTCAACATCACCCACTCCAGCACACTTTCAATGGCTTCACTGGAACAGCAACTCGGAAGTCGTTCGGTAAACATTTTTGTGCTGATTGTGAAGTTGTTGAATATCACCGCTCAGGGAATAATGACCCTGGGATGTAAGATTAAGGACCCCATAGGAGCATTCACTTGAACTTAGTTCAATAATTTTCATTGAATAATCTTGTCTCAGAAACATCGATATGTAAACGTAATAGAATGCTGCCAACTATTGTTTAGTTTGTGCATTTTCGCCATTAATTGTTTTCTCTCTGATCAGTCTGTACCTCTCTGCCACTCCAACCCGATATCAATTCTCAAATATTGGGATTGTTTATTGCCATGCATCAACACACGAACATAATGGAGAACGAAGCCATTATTACTCGATTCCGATGCAGCTTTAAAAACCAAAGTAAGCATAAAAACACAATAAATATCAATATAAACTTATACTATAAAATAAAACGTACAATGAGGTAGTAAATACATAGGGTTAATTTATATACGTGGACTGAGTGCATGTACTTAAATCGACGCTAGTTATGGGAGTACCTGAACATCAGATGACTCTGACAGAAAATGATAAAGTAATAAATTGAATGACCTCTAAAATGTGCCTACGGCCAGAACGTTATACGGCATAATTGCAAAGACATTTCACACAATACATTAAACCGTTTCGACCCGATCAATTCCCAACTATCGCGAGTCAGTGTCATAACGGGGGTGCTGGTGGCGGTCCCAAATGCAAGACGCAGTCACTGAAGTACAAGGAACTGGACTGAACTAGAGTTAGGGCCCGGACAGGGCATAGACTAGGAACTTGTACAGGAACACAGACTTAGGCTTCACCTAAAAAAAAAGGGTCGGAGAGACGTCCGATCCATCGGGCGACTCTTTATTGGTGTGTCATGTGACATCACGGGATTGGTCGATTATGCGGTTAGGTTTGGCCTACTAATTCTGTCCGTGTGATCGTGTTCATTGTGTCCGGGTGACTACGAGTACACCAGGCCTGTTCGGCTGCAGGTGACACGGTAAACGTTCTTCAATTGTAACAGTGGCATAAGCACAGCTCAGACATCATCTATGATTTTATTGATAACACAACTGTTATAGGCAGGATCTCAGAAGGTGACGAGGAACGGTATAGGAGTGAGGTAGATCCGCAGGTTGAGTGATGTCACAACAGCACCCAACATCACCGAAACTATTGAATTGATTGTGGTCTCCAGGAAGTAGAAGTGGGAAGAGGCGGAGAAGCTTCCGGTTTGAGATGGTGCTGGTGCAGCTCAGTGACCACTTACCGGTGGCAATAAAAAACAAAGAAAACAACAAGCTACGTTATTAATAAATTTATTCTGGTAAACGATCGCTGCTAACAAAAGCCTCTATCTTACCATTCGGAGTTGAGCTTTTAAACCGCCTGTATGAACTGACATTTTTGCGGTGTGAAATGAAAGCTCGAAAGCGCTGGACGCTGCTGCCGTGAAGGCCGAATCAAGCCGTCGGGGTCCGGGTCGGAGATCCGAGAACGAGCCAATGTACAGCCATCGCTGGAGCGGACTGAGTCGATTCGATGTGGCAGAGCAGAAGCGAGCGGAGGCGAGGCAGAGCTCGGCTCCCATCCCAAGACCGAAGACAGATCCGAGATTAGATCGATTTTAAAGTGGGGCCAAATTGGAAAGTTCGGAACGAGCAGAATAGAGGCGGTGAGGCCAGACCCGAGAGCGTATCGAAGCAGCAGGGCACAAGTCCGAAAGCGAGGAACGACGTGATGTCTGGACGTTTTCATCGAAGGACCAGTTTGGGCAATGGACTGGAGAAGGGACAGATTGGTGCAATGTCTGGCTTCCTGTCTGTCGGGGGGCACTTACTTTCCTGAACTTCAGTTCTGAATGTTATTTGCTTAAGTTTATCTTTTGCAACATTGGTCTTTTTGTTTATTCCCTGCACATCGAATGTTTGACGATTTTCTTTCTTAACCCGTGCTATTGACTTTCTTTGTTGTGTGGTTATTTGTAAGGAGACGAATCTAAATGTTGAAAAAATGTACAGTGATAATGAATACACTTTGAAATTTGAACTGTAAACAGCTACGTCTTCATCGATGGGTCAGCAGAGGAAAGGACGAGCAGCTTCGATTTCCCGTGGGTCCAGAACTCTGTAGATGATGAATTGGGAAAGAAGATTTAATGCAATTACAGGAAATTTTGAGAAGATTTATCATGTCTCAAAAGTCTCCAGAAAGTTTATAGAGGTCCACCATGGACAGTGTGCAGGCTGTTGCATCACCGTCAGGTGTGGAGGTGCTAATGCAGAAGATCGGAAAAAGCCACGAAGTGTTGTAAAGTTGTCATCTCCAGTAATGGCATCAGGCTGCTCACCATATTCAAAAAGCAATGCCTGTACAAGACGGCATCCATCATTAAGGACCCTCAAGGTGCAGAACACTTTGCATTACTGTCTTCAGTAAGGAGGTACCTGGTCACAAGTCACACCCTGAGCGTTTCAGCAACACATGAGCGCATAATGCATACAGAAATACGGTATCGTAGGCACTCGTTTCTGCCCACGTTTTAGTCTATTCCAAGATCAATCTGACCCTTTATTACAACATAGCCCTTATCTTTCCATTCATCTACGTGCCTATCTGAGAGTCTATGGAATGTCCCTAACGTATATGACGCTACATCACCAGTTACAGAGGGTTGTACGTACACACCACTCAGTGTGTAGAAGAAAAGCCTCTGCCATCACCACAATACTTTCCGCCCAACTCCATAAGGTTATGCCTCCATGTTTTTGTCATTTCTGCCTGGGAAATATGCAGTTTCTCTTGCTGTGCAATCGACCATTGCCTCTCATCATCTTCTACGCCTTTCTGACGTCACAGCTCACATCCTGTCCTCCTAAAGAAAATTCTTAACTCGCACATCCTCTCTTCATAATCACGGTAAATCTCCTCTGCTCCGTCTCTAACGCTTCAACATCCTTCCTACAATGTGACGACCAGAACGGGACAGAAGACAGCAAATGCGGATTCAGCAGGGTTTTACAGAGCTGCCAAATCATCTATTGACCCTTGCACTCATTCCCCCATCTCATGAAGGCCACCGCAGCCTTTGTTTTCTGCGAAACCAACTCTGAATCCACATAGGTAATTTTCCCTGGAACTCATGCCTCCTGCCTTCTTGAATGAGCTGACTGAATGGGCGAAAATACCATACTGTAATGAATTTTCACAACCTCCAGTCCTCGGTTTTTAATTAATATTTCTTTCCAATTCCTCAGGGAATTCACTTAGGTTCGTGACACATGTTCTGCTCTTCTGAAAGTCCTGTGGAATATCTTTAATCAGATTGTGCTTCTGCAAATGAATGGAATAAAATGGAACTTTTTTGTCATTGCTGAAGACAACGAAATTACTTTCCTCCCGCATACTGGGCAAAAACAGATATTTGCAATGGCCCTCAGGAAGAAGTTATTTCAGTCTACTGTCATGGAGAAGATGATTCCCTATCTCCTACCGGATGGCAGGAAATTAAACAGACAATATCAGAAATCGGATGGGTCTTTAATGTTGCCGTAGGCATCTGGAGTTGAAGATTATCTCCGAGTCCGGTAGTTGAGTCCCAGTGATGTTTTGAGCAGTCCTAATCGACCGTTTGAGCGGATTGCAATCTGTCTCGCTGCTTCTAGAGTATAGCACATACAATGTTGACCTGCTGTTTTTGAGACAGATCAGCTCTCCCTAATCATCTCATACAGTATAGTCACTGTTGTGCTTTCGCCACCAACGAGGTTTTCATGATGGACCGAGAGAGCTGCTCGGTGATATTCATCACCAAAACCTTGCACCTGATGACGCTCTCCATTACGTCACCGGTTAGAAACAATGGGCCTTGTTCGAGACTTCTGGCATTTTTGAAGTCGACTGTCATTTCTATTTTCTTCTTGATGTTGAGTGGAAGGCTGAAGTTCATCCTCTCTAACTTTAGATTCATTAGACTTTGTGATTAGTCCAGTCACTGTTGTGTCCTCTGAGACTATGATGATTGAGTCTGTAGCGTGAACAGGAGTGCAGTCATAGGCGGAGGGAGAGTAGAGAACTGGGCTCAGTACACACCAGTGTAAGGGACCTGTGCTCAGGGTTTCGGGATTTGATGCGCACCTGCTTAGTTTCACCGGCTGGGTACGATGAGTGAGGATGTCCACGTTGCAGTTACAGGTTGATGTGCCAAGCCTTGTCGAGCTCCTGCGTCGTATCTCCAGGAACTCGCCACCATTTTGCCCATCACTCAAGTAGGAGTCGCTGATCTATCATTTCCAGGGTTATTCCTGTTACCTTTCTTGAACAAAATAATTATATTTGCCAGAACCTCCAACCATCTAATCCTTCACACCTATTCATGTAGCCAATGAGGACTCACATGTCATTAGCAAAGCCGAGACAATCTCTTTCCACGCATCCAGTAGTAGTATGTGCTATGCTCCGTTCGGTCTCGGTGTCTTATCTATCTTCATACTCTTCAAAATCTCCAGTGAATCTTCCTTCGAAACCTTGACATATTCCAGCATATGAGGCTGTTCACGCTGCCCCCTCGTTCATCAAGTTCCCTCTGCGATTCCTACTCTGTGGTCTACGGAGGACTGGGTTCATAGTGCTGGTCCCCGGCATCAACTCTGTCGGGAAGCTCTGCACTGGTGAATACTGAAGCAAAGCATTCATTACCGACCCGCACTGCCGCCCCCGACTCCCGGCACATGTTTCTTTCCTCTTGTATCCTTCATCGTCTCTACGCTGTCGTCCTCATGTTCTCCTCCTCGCCAATGCACACTCCTAACACTTATGTCCACTGTTTGCCTCATTCTTGATGACCTTGTAACTCTCCAGAAGCGTCTCTGATGATCTCTGCTTCTTAAGCCTTCAGCATGCTTCTTTCTTCCTCGGGAATGGATATTCCACATCTCGTCACAACCGTGACCCCTTCGAGTTAGTATACTTTCCCTACCTCAGCGCGACAAACCTACCCAGAACACCAAGGAAGGGCAACCTAAACAACCTTCACATTTCTGCTGGGCATTTCCCTGAACACATCCGTTCCCAGTTCACATCCCCAGGCTCCTGCCTCCTAGCGTCATGATGGGTACTCCCACAAATTAAACACTTCACAATATATTCTACTCCTATCTTTGTCCATGGTTGTGTAAAAGTCCAGGGGGTTGTCGTCAGTATCACCAAAATACTCGCCAAGCCTCGTATATCTTAGTTGAACTTATTCTCTTCAAGCATCGGCTTTCTAAACTATTCCTAAACTTTTCTAAATTATAAAAACTACGTCACTGTTTGCATTCTTTCTGCGCTATACTCTCTTGTTTGTTTATTTCTTATTACTCATTTTGGCGCTTTTGGACGTATTGCACTGCACACGCATTTCACGACACTTACTGGAGATAGTAAACGTGATTCTGGTTCCGATTCTGATGATGGAAATGAGGAGCCAATGATGATCCATAATATGCACCGCCATTTATTGAGACCTTATTCGGCGCCAGAAAAGCCGATGCGCATTTGGTATCGGTAATATTCATCACAGAGGTTATTGTCGAGATCTTTAACCTTCAATGTCAAAAATCAGGGGTTACTTCAATACATTTCGTGCTGTCGTTGTCAATCACGCCCGCACAATGGGTTGGTGAGTTCAGTGTGACTGAAGAAGTATGGACAAAGTTGGAATAAGATGATGAAATCCTTGTGGTCTACAATTACACTGGGCAAATAACACAGACTGTGCAAGCCCGCTGTAAAGTTCATACGATGTGGGATTGTCTTTAGGATAAATCGTGAGCTAACTCAAAGCTAACATTTGCTTTGTGAGATATAGAGCGAGATATCATACAATTAATATCAAATAAAATGAATGTGAAGGCAACAGTAAAAGTAGATGATAGGTCATGACTGGCATTTCAATCCGGAATGCGCGGAACAGCTTTAAAGACTTTCTGATTGTCTACTTTACTAGACGGTGTTATGAACTGAGCTTTAAGTATTTCCCTTGGTGCCGAGAGAACACAGAAGTAGAAACGTCACCTTGTTTATTAACTGAATATAACTAACTCGAGTTGTCGTGCAACCTTTATTGCTGTTGTTGTTTTTTTTAAACGGGGTATAGATTAATATTTAAAAGGGCAGCGAGATCAGAACGCAGGCGACTGGCGCTTCCTGCAAGGAGTGCGGTACATTTTGCACGATACCCGAAAAATGGCTCTACCGACAATCCGGCAAGTAAGGATTGTATTTTACCCTATCCTCACAGCTTTCGGTGTTCCGGGTAAGTCGACACATCCTCTGTCTGAAATGTTAGGGACGGTCTTCTACTGAAACGAACTCAGCGCGGAGACACGGCAGACTACTGCTGCTGAACGGTTCGTCTCCGCTCTTTGTGCTGATGCAGGGTCAAGTTCACTGCCGCTGCACTCCCTCCAAAGTTCAGCGCAAACGATGCTGCTGAAATTCAGAGAGATCAATCCTCTCCGCTGTTGACCACTGTCAGCGTGCATTTGATACCCCGGATTAATGCAGATTGAAATATATCTTGTGACCGAACTTTTGGTCAAGAAGCAGTATAATAGTACGAATTGTGGGAAAATTGTGGATTCTACCAGCCACCGCCGGAGCTGAACTCTCCCTCACCCCCCCCCCCCTCTCTCTCTCTCTCTCTCTCTCTCTCTCTCTCTCTCTCTCCTCTCTCTCTCTCTCGTTCTGTCTCTCTCGTTCTGTCTCTCTGTCTCTGTGTCTCTCTCTTTCTCCCTGTCTCTCTCTCACTCTCTGTCACCTCACTCTCTCTCTCTCGCTCTCGTTCTCTCTCCCTCTCTCTCTCTCTCCTTCACCTGCTCTCTCCCTCTCATTCCCTCCCCCCTTTGTGGATTTCCGATCAAACCTTTGATTATATGTCTCACCCGTATCAGTTAGGATTATAGTAAATATTGCTAGCACAAGAACGGGGTATCCAGCTGGAGATTTGAGTTAATTTCTCCCTATCGCACCTTTCAGATGATAATGAATGTGATCAAAAATGACGGATATATCCAAGTAGAAGAGCTTATTTATTGACAGACGTTTCTGAAAGTATTCGAGTTTAAGCTAGATTGTATACAAGGGACACTAGACGACTCAGTGAAGTCCGATTCATTTACTAAACGGAGGGAACGAGTGCATCGGTTTCACCCTGGGGCTGATGACCGACAGTCGGCACGACCCCACTTACTCCGGGCCAGTACCGGCTCAATAATAATGAGAGTTCCGTTGAGTGGAATCTGTCGGCTGCACATCAGACAGTCCTCCTACAGCTACTGTGTTGAGCACTGTCACGGGTTTCATCCCCACGGCTGGTGTCTGAATGGCTCTTCGAGGGTAATTGCCATTGAAATGACGATCCCACCGGTAGGGAATGTAGGGTGCAAGGGAGGTATGGGAGAAGATGGTGATCTCCCCTATTTTTCTGGGTTGTGGTGGCGAATGAGTAGCAGTGCTGCCCCCTCCCGGTTACATCGCCAAGGTGACATCGAGAGCACTTCACCAGCAACTTAACCAGCACCAAATGTGGAGCTCGGCTGCAAACCGTTTTAGTTCACTGAATGAGAAGAATTTATTCTCTCTTGGAATATATTTCCCGGGTAATTATGTTGATCACTGTCAGCATAGTATTTTCACATTGGACTCCGGGAACGCTTCTCCTCTCAATCTCTTTGTAACTCTCAATTTGTGTCTCTTTCCCTAGCGAACCTATTGACAATGGTGGTGCTCTTCCGAGGGAATTGCGGCCTTTCCAAATGTATATCCCACTACATGTTTGCCATGGCAATGGCGGATCTCCTGGTGATGATGTTTTGTATAATCGCGCATATCGTCATGTACCAGTTTCCATTCACCTTCCTGTCCCACACATCCGCCTGTAAGGTCGTCCTGTACTTCATGTCGACCAGCTTACAAACTTCGGTCTGGTACACTGTTCTGTTCACAGTCGATCGGTTTGTAGCGATCTGTTATCAGAAGCTTAAAGCGAAATATTGCACAGTGAGGACAGCTGTTGCTGGCATTATAACCGTGCCGCTCCTGGTGCATTTACAGCATGTCCCGCATCTATTTGAGTTTACACCTGTGCGTGTAGTTAACGGTATTCAATGGGGCTGTCAGCCGAGCTCGTGGTTCAGGACGTCTCTTGTGGGAGTCGCATTCTCCTCTCTGCAGAGTATTTTAACAGTTATATTACCTTTTGCTCTGATAGCCCTGTTTAACTGTCTGACAGTGAGGCGCATTTTAGTAGCCAGTAAAGTGCGCCGAGAACTGCGCGGTCATAGCAGTCAAATACAGAAGGATGCGGAGATGGAAGGCCGCCGGAAATCCATCATTTTACTCTTTAGTGTGTCCGGCAGTTTCATTCTCTTGTGGCTGACGGTCACTGTAAGTTCTCTGATCACCGGACTCACAGGAACCGCGCATTACGACGGTGATTACACAGACCCTGCATTTGTCGCCACTGAAGCCGGCTACATGCTCATGTATCTGAGTTCCTGCACGAACGCCTGCATTTATACAGCGACCCAGACTAAGTTTAGAGAAGAAATGTGGCTGGTGTTAAAATCCCCTTGGACCCTGTTCTTAATATTGGTTGAAAAACACAGTTAAAGCAAAGCACATGTTCCTAAAGGTCGAATGTTCTTTAAGTACTAATTCTCCGGATCGGGCATCCGTCATTGGGTCGCGATGTACATCTGGGTTTTATGTGTTTAAGTATAATGCGCCTCGCTATTGAATTGACTTGGAATAAAATATAACTCCATTTCCGTGCAAGAGCGTCCTTGGCAGCCGTGACGTCATCAACAATCCCGGTATCCGATCGCTCAGTTGATTTCATTCACTCGTTGCGTTTGACAGCTGCGTTGACACTCAGGGCTCATTCGGCCGCCGGGTAACTCGGGTAAAGGTGGAGTCATCGCAATGACTTTTACACTGGCACTGGAGATTCGCTGCGGTCAGCGCTGTGACCGAGCTACCTTCTTGTAGATTGCAGTGGGGAAAAATATTGCATAGATTCTGCCCCAGCCCGACTATGCCAATCCCCAGAGCCATGATACAGCCCGTATACCGCTCTACTTCTGTTAACCAAGGGTCATCCAGCCACATTTCCATCATTTTGTTATCATCTGCATCCAGCACGTCCGCTGTAGACATAACCACGCAGCACTGGGCGAGAAAACAATCTCTTCAGATCTGAGTGTGTATGTGCCTGTAGTTTTAGCCACTGCTGAGGTAGGAAAAAACAAAGCTGTTGGCTATCTGTACAATATACACCTACTCATAATTATAAAAACAAACCTTCTACAAGGACCCTTCAGTTTATTTTCTATTTGAAATAATCAATCTCCTCCTTGTAGTTTATCCCCTTCCCCGCAGACCATGAAACGATCTGGTGAATTTTGATCTGCCATCCCTCAGTTCTTACAACATACTTCCCATGGCGTGGCAATCATGATTGCAATCATTACTCTTCGTCTGCTCTAACCAGTGCTTTGTATAGTTGTTAGACCGAGTCGGAATTCTTCCACTCAAAGCCTTGGTGTACAATGCAAGTATAACATTACTAAACATTACTAAAGTCAATCCAAACTCTATCTACCTTTCGCTTCGTTAAGTCGTCATGTGCTTTTCCCTTTTTCCTTTAAAAGCACAGTTAAATTTGTGAGACAAGATTTCCCCGGCAAAAGACCACGCCGACTCAAGTGTTTGCACGAATAACGGCACAACGAAATCGAGTTCGTTCGGTTTATAGTTCTATGCCTTCGTATCTAACTCACTCCAAGGTCTCGTCCAAATCAGGCCCATGATCCCAGAGTTCAGCGCTGTTTCAGTCATGCCCGAATAGCCCTCCCTCCACCGCGGACGTCCATCCTTCAGCTAGCTGAGGTGAAATTTCCGCAGTACCATCCGTCAGCTCCGTAGCCTGTCTATTCCTTCCACTTCTGAGCATTCTCTCAGTGGACAATTGGGCGAGATACGCATCCCGTCAAAATCTCATCCACAAGAATGCTCCACGCCATATGGTAATAGACACGTAAGTGAGAGAGTTGCAGGAGGACGAAACGGGGCAAATAGAGCATAGCCTCCTGGGTAATAACTGGGGTATAGCGATCACACTGTAAAAATACGCGGAAATCCGAGTGGGCATATGAAATAGAAGCAAAAGCTATTCCTTAATGAGACATTATCACGACTAATATTTCCCCACGAAGACGTTCTTGTTTTGTTCCAAATCTAATCCCGTTGACTTTATATTAAGAAATGGCTATTAGGAAGTATTTCAAAGACAGAGACCCCACGGAACTTCGGGTAAAAATTTACTAACATTCACTACATTCCTCAAAGGATATTCTGTCACAATGGGGGGGGGCGGAGGTCGTGAATGGACCCAAATGCAACACACAGTCAGTGAAGTACAAAGAACAGAGGAACAGGACTTGACGAGAGTAGGGAAGTGACAGATAACAAGCAAGGAGCAGGGGTAAGGACGCAGACTTGGGCTTGGACCCCGAGCCAGAGATTGGGCAAGGACCCAGAACCTGGGTCTTCCCTCCGGTTCGGGCCCCAGATCTAGGCAAGGACATGACATGACTGTAGGACTGGAGGCTGGGGTCTTGAGGCTTCAGATTAGAGACAGGCTTGGGGTCTTCAGGCTTGAGCTTGGAAACAGGCTTGGGGTCTGGAGTCTTGAGGCTTGAAGTCTGGGGTCTTGGTTTGAGGCCTGCAGGCTGGGGTCTTGGTCCTGAGGCTAGGGTACTTCGAGGCTTGGGGATGGACTCCGAGCCAGAGACTGGGAAAGGACCCAGTGATACTTCACTCGGGCTCGGACTCCAGAAGTAGACGAGGACAAGATGAGGATACAGGACTGGACATGACTTGGGTGTGGAACTCCTGGGTAGGGCGAGGCACAGTGACAGGGAAAAGCACATGGACAGGACTCGGATAGGACTGTACTAGGCACGGACTGGACGAGGGCCTTCAGGAGCACGGAACCTTGGACAAGGAGCACGGAACACAGAGCCGGGACCTTTCCGTGGGAACAGGACGTAGAGTCGGGACTCACATAGTTAACACAGAGCCGGTATCCCTCCTTTGGAACAGGACGTAGGGCCGGGACTCATACAGAGAACACTGAACATGAAGAGACGGATCCCAACACAAGGTGGCGGCAAACGGCCGGACCCACCTAGCGAACGCGTGCACACCGAGAGAAAATTCCACACAACGAAAGATAGTTCCTTATCTAAATCTAACAAGGCTCCGGTCTTGCTCCGGCGGTAAGACTTCAGCGATACGGGCGTGGTATCCAGGCTAGGTGAGCAGGCAGAGGGTCAGGCGAGGTATCCAGACAGAAAGTCAGGCGAGGTATCCAGGCAGAGAGTCAGGCGAGGTATCCAGGCAGAGAGTCAGGCGAGGTATCCAGGCAGAGGGTCAGGCGAGGTATCCAGAGAGTCAGGCGAGGTATCCAGGCAGAGTGCCAGGCGATGGGAAGAAAGACAAGGAGGGGAACAGAACAGTGCAGCAGGGAATCCCTGGTTTGCAGAGGTATTTATGTCTCAGCCTGAAAACGAGAAACATGTGTCCACAACAGAAACTGGGGAAAACCAGAAACTCCGGAACAAGGAAGCATACACCGGGCCGTGAACCGAAACACGGACATTACGGACCGGACTATGACATATTCTTCCCGTCACAGTTCCAAATTATCCCGTTTCTTAACTCCTAACCTAGAGACAATTCCCTCTGTGTTCTCTCTAATGCATCCTGTCCGTAGCGTGTAAGTTTGGTTCAGTTCATTTCTGTTTCGTGTGTTCACTCCATCGTTCTCCTCAGCTCCGCCCTCCTGCATCCAGTCCACTCTGTCATCCTCCTCCTTTGGAGCTTTATCACATTATTACTGTTTCCATGTCTCCGTCGTACTTTTCCACGTTGGAAGATTCTCCACACAGTTACTCTGAAGTTCCGTCTCTCATTTGAAGTCTTCTCTGCCAATATAGGGAAAATTCTTTCTGTATTTCCATTATTTCCTCTGCATATTCTCCCCACAACTCTCCCCAGTTCACCACGGTGCGATTTGGCTGGTCTGCATGCTCTTCAATATCTATTAGTCAGCAAGATTCTACCAGCCTTCACAAATCTTTTTTTTTCTCTCTCCAACTCCACGTCTTTCAGCATGTTGAAGAGACCATTCTTCGCCTGATTTTCCCTCGCCACCATTATGTCCTGGTCCTGGATGTGACACATCCACTGTGATCCAGGGACTTGCAGCTTAGCAAAACACCGGGCTAAGTGCTGGGGAAATTCTAGGCAGTCTCTGGAGTAGGTCTCTCTGCTGCGGGCCGAAGGGCCTGTAATGTGCTGTAAATATTTGTTCAATGTTCTATGTTCATACAGATTTTCTCTCTATTCAGAGAAAACAGAAATGGAGTGGAACATCTGTTAATTTTGCGTTCTTCATTGAACGTTGAAAGACACGTCGCCTGCGCTTTGCGAAAAAGACAGACGGATGAGTAACCGCTCCTGCTTATCCTTGACTTTCTTGTTCCTACCACTTTAATTCCTCATTCCTCTAACTTGTGATCTTTGTGTGTCTGGCCACATGCGCTGATATATAGGTGAAATACCCTTGTTTCCTTGGCTGCGTAGGTCTAAGGACGGTACTCTCAATTCCCGCCAAACTCGTGAGATTGAGACGGTTCGATCCCACCTCAAACCCCGGGATGTGTGCATGCTGCGTAATTTGCTATTCTATTACAAATAACAGACTCTACACGGCATACGATTAAAGCAACTATATTTCTGAACCTTAACTTATTTAAAAGGTTTGTAAAGATTAACAAAAAGAAAAGCCCAATCCAAATCAAACAGTCAAATGCACACAAGTTGGAGCTCATCTGGAACTTCTCTGTCACTCCGGCGCTGGGTCCTCGGTCAAGGTGAAAGCCCACACCACCTTCTGAACGTCGCTCGCAATCCATCTCGAACAAACGGGTCTCCCACCGGACCCTATGCTACGGCCGGTCCTCCCCAACGTCTTCTCTCCCAGTCTCCCGCCGAACAAGAACCCAAGCCCAACCTTGGTGTCCCTCACCAGAGAAACATCCCCTTAATTCAACCATCCTAATTGGATGGCACATGTGCTTTTGTTCAACCATAAGCCAAAGAAGCTGAAAGCAAGCTGTTTTTACAGAACTGCCAATACGAAATACGTACAGCATAACAGTAAAAGTAGGAACCAGGATATTACATTCTCCCCACACCAAAATAGTCATGTCCTCATGACTTGGAAATAATTTGTCCTCTCATACTAATAACACTGCTTTCAATAGAAATTCGCAATGTCATCAACTCCCATCTATTTGCAAACTGCAGTGACATATCTCACTAGGGGGGTAGTCTTAGCACTCTGTTCCTCTGGTGCTACATAGGCAAGCTTGTCTGGGGGTCTCCTGATTCTTTGAGACCTCCAAATCCCATCTACTTCTTCAGTTTCAAACACTCCTTGGGATACCTCTGGTGTACACGACGAGGCTTCCCCCGGTCTATCACTCGTGCCTTCCTATAACCAGGATTCCTCTGCTCAGCTTCATCCCCAGTCACTCTGGAGCCTAGACCCGCTTCCTGGTCTCACAGCAAGCCTGCCCGAGCACTGCTAATCCCCCACACTGACCCGGCCCCCCACCACGTCCAGGTCACCTTCCTCAGCGAGAGATAAGTTGGAAATCCCTTGCTCAATCTTTGGGGTGTTGGCGAAAGACAGCATATACGACAACCCCTTTTCCTCATCTTCCGAGTCCATCAGCCTCTCCACGTTGCTTCAGAGTCCTCTCTGGGTCAGTCTCTGGGTTAACACGCACCTCTTGTCCCAGATACAGAATCCTGACAGGCCCATTCCCATCCTCTTGTATCACCCAGAAAACTGGTACGTTTGGCATTTGACTCTCCATTACATAGGGTGTAGCCGCCCAGCGGTCAGCCAACACACGCTTCCCTGGTAGCCCCAAATTCATTATGAGTACTCGGTTTCCAGGCATGCGTTCGGAGAAATTAAGTCTTTGGTTATACCTCCCCTTATTTATTTGATTCTCAGCTAATTCATAAGCCCTTTTTCAGCTCCCTTATCATATCGGACTCACACTTCAGATAAGTCTTCTGTGGTAGATCTTCCTCTCAACACGGTGATCGACGGGCAAACTCTCCTCGTGTCCAGGCATCCGATAACATAGCGAGTACCCGGTAGCTTCATTTCGGGTACAGTTGTTGCAGTGGACCAGATGCCCAATATGTTGACTCCACTTGTTCTTTTTGCTGATCTACAAGGTTCTGAGCGTATCTCGCAAGGTCCGATTAAACCTATAGGGCCGGGTGATAGAGCGTAGTTCTCGACTCCAAGCATGCTCAGTAACTCATGTATCAGCCTACTCTCGAAATTCCGTCCCTGATCACTATTTATCCGCCTGGGGAGGTCTTAAGAAATGAAATACTTCTCCCATAACATGTTGGCCACCGTGGACGTACCCTGATCCTTGGAATGGAAGGCTTTCACATATCTGGTGCATTGATCCGTAATGACCAAGACATTCGCCATGTTGCTGGCATCTGGCTCTATTGACAGGACATCCATACACACGAGGTCAAGGGTCCCCGCACTCTTCGAGTGGGACAACAGGACGAAACTCGTAGGCACCATCTCCCTCCCTATACATCCAATGCACGACTTGCAATACTCCTCAATCTCCGGCGTCATTCGGGGCCACTGGAATCGATCACTGAGCAATCCAAAGGTCCTTAATCCCCCAAATAGCCAGAATCACCTTGAAACGGCTTCAGCACAATCCGCTGATACTTCTGAGGCAGAGCCAGCTGAGAGTGCTGAGGCCGGTCCAGAGCCGACGTGACCCTGTATTGGATCTGGTTTCTCCACTCCAGTCCGGGCCATTCACTCGGTAGTAGAGACACAGCAGAATGTTTCATCTTGTCTGTTTGGGTCACGTCCGCTTTCGCAACCGCTGACTAAATGGGACCAATGCCCAGGTCATCTCGCTCAGCGGCCGCCACTTCCCCAGGGCTGAGCTCTGGCAAACGCTTTCTCCTCAGAGCAGTCAGGTTACCGTGAGCTTGTGGAACGGCGCCATCAGAAGCTCCTGAATGATCTTCCATTTCAATCCATCCTGCCCTTACCTTTCCTCTGCCTTCCCGGTGATAGAAAACCAGCACATGGCCTTGACTTCAGCGGTAGGGACGCTCTCCCACTCTCCCTCCCTGTCCAGCCCTTCTTGCGCATGCCCGGAAAATGCATCGGCAACAGTGTTCCCACTTCCCGGCCGGTACTTCCGGCTGAAATCATAGACAAACAACGCCGTCAACCATCGGAGGCCTGTGGCATCCAATTTCGCCGAGGTCAGAATATAAATTAGAGGATTGTTGTCCGTCTTCATCTCAAACTTGGTACCATATAGATAATGTAAACAACAGGAATTCTGCAGATGCTGTAAATTTAAGCAACACACATCAAAGTTTCTGGTGAACGCAGCAGGCCAGGCAGGCCGGAAACGTCGACTGCACCTCTTCCTAGAGATGCTGCCTGGCCTGCTGCGTTCACCAGCAACTTTGATCTGTGTTGACCATATAGATAATCATAGCTTATCCACCACGGCCCGTTTCAATGCCAGGAACTCCAAACTGTAGGTGGGATAGTTTTGCTCAGAGGGTGACCGACTCCGGGTGACAAACGCGACAGGACTCAACCCTGTGCCCTAACCATGAAACAGAACATCGCCTAAGCCCGAAAAGTTGGCTCTTCGTTTGTCCGGATGCTGCCGACGTGCTGAGTTCCTCCAGCGTGCTGTGCGTGTTGCTTTAAAAACGTACTGTTGGTGGGGTGGGGGTTGTTAGTTGTGGAGGGGTGGCTTAGTGATTGGAGGTGTTGATCAGTCTTACTGCTTGAGGAAAGTAACTGGTTTTAAGTCTGGTGCTCCTGCTGTGGATGGTACGTCACTTCCTCCCTCACGGGAGAGGGGCAAACAGACCACAGGCAGGATTAGTGGGATCTTGATGCTGCTGGCCCTTTTCCGGAGCCTTTCTGTATATACGTCCCTGATGGAAGGTAGGCTGGGGGTGCCGGTGATGCGTTGGGCAGTTTTGATGACCTGTTGTAGAGCCTTCCAGTCTGTCACAGTTATGCAGCATGTTGGCCTGCCCTCTGCAGCACAGCTGTAGAAGGACGGGAGTGTAGATGTGAGTACAGGTTAGACAACGTCTGTGGAAAGGGGAGAAAGGGAAGATGCTACGAGTCTATGACTTCAAATACAAGTTTGAAAACCATGCTGATTGCAGGTCGGGGGGTGAAGAGGAAAGAAGAGACCGAGTAATTTCAGTAGCAGGTGGTACAAGATTTCAACTGTCACCGGATCTGCTTAGAACACAGAACGGCACAAAAATAGGATCCTCAGCCCACAACGTTATATTTTTTTTTTATTTTGACTGAATCAAGTAACGATTACTCTCGTACTCTCAAAGGAATACGGGCCCACCATATTTCGACATCAGGCCCTCCTCTCAACAACAGAAAGTGCAATGGGTTTTCCAACAATTAACTTTAAATAGCATCGGAGTTCAGTTGTGACACAATCTACGAATGTGGGCTCGTTGGTCCAGTTGTGTGGTTCTTGTTTCCAGTGAGAAAGCATATGCAAGAGGTCTCCGGTACAAATCTCGCACGAACCCCTTTACAGGATATTATCAACATTCGTTCCACGATTTTTGCATCGACGCACAGGATAATTCGCTATTTCAACAAAAACATGGAAGAAGCAACTGAAAATGTATTTCAATGCAGATAAGTTTGAGGTCGCGTACTTCTGAATGTCAAACCAGCGGAGTATATATACATTGGATGTTAGATTACCGGGGAGTGGAAGGGCATAGTTCGTTGAAAGCCGTGTGATATGCAGAGAAACTGTGGGAAAGCTGTTCCGCAACTCTGGCCTTCAGCGGTTAGGGCATTGCGTGTAGGAGTTGGGAGATTGTGTTGATGTTACAGTCTATTATAGAAAGACGTGTAAAATGGAAAGAGCACAGTAACTCTAGGGAAAACGATGGGTTTGTTTGTTGATGAGCGCTGTAGACATTACTGTGGAAGAACAACAAACTGGCAAGCGAACTTATATATCCTAAACTCTTCCCTCTTTCTGACCAGGGCAGAAGTGGCTCGACATTTCATGGAATTTCAAACCGGCGCGGACCGAAATTGGATTACAAACCTGAAACAAATGACATCGCTCACTTCGTTCACAAGGTGGTGTTCTACTTCGAGGCTACGGTTGTGATCATTAATTATATGCCGACTCTGTGAAGGATACCAGTAATATCTGACAACGTAACGAGCCAACACCCTCAGGCTATATTCTCGTGAAAGTAGCTAACTCAGTCCAGCTTGCTTGTGCAAGGAAATGTGCAAACTCTTTATGAAACGTGTCATTTCTCGTGACGCCGCACTTTACTCCATTCTGTAGATACTGAACCATTTCCGCAACGACCAAGGACTGATTACTCACAGTCACTCACATCGGGTAGTCCAGAGGAACAGCCAATGCGTTGATTGGACTGCTAAACAATGACTGGGACGGGTAGCGCTGAGGTGGCTGTGACTTTCCATGCTAACCAGACTGCACTCAGAACTTGAAGGAACACATGATTTTCGTGCACTGTGCAGGGAACCTCATGCCTAATGGAGCCGGTAGGCGTACAAGCATCAGATAGATATGCTGGTTGGGTGGAATCGCAGCAACAATTTTGCAATCAATGTCAGTAAGACAAAGGAATTGATTGTGTACTCCAGGAAAATACGTCAGATGAACAAACATCAATCCTTATTGAGGGTTCAGAAGTGTGAACATCTTCAGGTTCCTGTGCCTCAACATCCCAAAGGATACATACTGGTTCCAAGATGTTGACGTAGTCACGGAACAGTTGCGATAAGTGCTCATTGACTAGATTTAGTGCCGGCAAGTTATTCAATTAATTTCTATGGACCTATGTGGAGCACTTTATGAGTGGTTGCTTCACAGGCTGCTGTGGGGCGGGTATCCAATGCAGAGCATCGAAAGAGGCTGCTGAGTGGTGTAGCCGTCGTCACTTCAACCACGGGCACACGCTTCGCCACCATCGAGGATATGATGCTCAGAATACGATGCCAAAAGCAGGCTGAGTGCATCATTCAGGACCTACACCAGACCAAACTGCTCAGACACGTCTCAACACATTAACACTAAAGATTCCGTTTTAAATATCTATTTAATTTGTTGTATTGTAACTTATAGTGATATATAGAAAAGAAATCAAGTTCTTAGAGAGAGGTATTATAGAATCAGAGGAAGGGAGTTATATACAGGCCTCCAGCAGTATACTGTGAGTACAAATAACAACGGGAGATACACGGACATGTGAAAACGGCAGTATTGCCATGGTCATTGTAGCATTTCAATATGAAGATAGTTTGGGAAAGTCTAGTTGGCGCTGGATCATCAGAGAGGGAATCTGGACAAGCCTACTAGATGGCTTCTTAGAAAACGCTTTGGTTGAGCCCATTAGGAAAGAAAAAAACAATTGTGAATTGCGGGTTGTGTTGTGATTTGTCTAGGAAGTTTAAGATACTGGAATGCTTATGATATGATCGAATTCACTCTGTAGTTTGAGAGTGAGAGGCTAAAATCACACATGAGAATTACGTACAATAAGTAGAACTGCAGAGGCAGGAGAGAGGAAAATGACAAGGTTCACAAGGTTAATGTTATTGTCGAAGTCTGCATGTACAATACAACTCTAATATTTGTCTACTCCAGATAGCTATTAAATAGAGAGAGACCATGTTGTAGATGTAAAGGCAGACATCAACCCCGGCCCGAAAAAAAGAAAATAAACAAATCTCGCAGACCCCAAAAAACCTCCTCCTCTGCAGCAAAATAAATACCGAAAGTAACAGTCCCCGATCACGTCAATCGCAAAAATAAAATCACTGACGATAACTGTCCTCGACGCTTTCACTCGCAGAAGCGAACAGCGACCAAAGTCTGGAGATGGCCAAGTGGATTGGAGCAGGGATAACGGCAGATCCACAATGACTGGTGTTCCTGGGGGCAATTGCGATACATCCCAAATAAGAATAAATGTTCGAAAGGGAGGATGAGGCAACCGTGGCCGAAAATGGAAAGTAAAGTTAGCATAAAGGCAAAAGTGAGGGCTCATAATACGGCAAGCAGTAGTGGGAAGCTGGAGGTTTGAGACACTTTCAAAAACCAATGGAAAGAAATTAAAAATTGATAGAAAATAATAGAGATGAAAATACAAATTTTTCAGACATATGAATAAACGGGAGGCGAGAGTGGATATCAGAAAGCTGGAAAATGAGGCGGGAGAAGTAGTAATGGGCGAAAAATAAAAGATGGGCTAACTGAATGAATATTTTGCGTCAGTCTGCGCTGTGGAAGATAAAAGCATAATGGCACCAATACACGTGTGGGAGAGGACATAAGGGAGAGTGGATGTTAAGACAACGGAGAAGGTGCTGGTGAAGCTAATAGTACTGAAGATAGATGTCACCTGGACCTGACGACTACACCCCAGGGTTCTGAAAGAGGTAGCTGAAGAGATTCTGGAGGCATTAGTAGTACTCCTTCAAGTATCACTACATTCCGGAATGGTTCCTGATGACTGGAAAATTGCAATTGTCACTGCACTCTGAAAGAAGGGAGGGAAGCTAAAGAATGGAAATAATATGCTGGGTAGCCTGACTTCAACCTGTTCCAAGATTCAAGGGACTGTTGAGGAGAATGGGCGAAGATTTGTCAATAGATCATCGTGTAGTACGGTGATGCTCCTTGGAAAAAAGATAACAAACGTCTCTATGTGAGGATAGTTTTCCGAAACCAGAGGTGCAAGGAGACCTTGTGCAGTATTCTCTACTTGCCTACTTCTAGGCTTAGTCATAGGTAAAGGAATTTTAACATGCAATTTTAACATTCAGTTCAAGAGTAGAATATAAAAGCAACAATGCAATGTTGACAGATATAAAACGTTGGTCAGAAGACACTCGGAGGGTCCAGAGGAGGTTCACTGGAATGACACCGGGAACGCATGGGTTATCGTGTTCAAACGAGGGGAGTCTGATAGTTCCGTGCCTGTGCTCACTGCAGGGGCATCTCATTGAAATCTATGAAATATTGAAATCACTATTTAAAGTAGTACGGAGGGTGTTTCCTATAGTGGGACAGTCTAGGATTAGAGAGCGGGGCCTCAGAATAGAAAGATAATAGCTTAGAACAGGGATGAGGCAGAATATATTTATATAAAGGGTGGCGCATCTGAGGAATTAGATGTCACAGACGGCTATGGAAGCCAAGTCATTGGGTGTATTTGAAGCAGTGGTTGATAATTTCTTGTTTGTTAAGGACGTCAATGTCCATGCCCAGTAGAATGGGGTTGAGGGGATCATAAATCAGCGCTGCTACATTGGTGAAACAGACTCAATGGGGCGAATTCCTGTTCCTGTTCCTTTGTTTTATGGACCTATGGATCTTATATTATTATTCTATATGTGTTACACGGTACAGCTGCCATAAAACAACAAAAATACATATATCCGTCATTATAACTCTGATTCTAATCCTGACCTTTATCCCCAGCAGTGGAAATCTCCTTCATTGACGATACTGACGCCAGTGTTATCCCTCTACACTCACGTTCTGACCTACCTGTCCTGAAACAAATTCCCACATTGTCCAATCATACTATTTGTATTGGAATGGTGATTTATCATTTCCATCACTGAAAATAAATCACTTCAGGTGCAATGCTACGGTGAGTGATTAACATAGATGGAGCTGCGATGGCCGAGTGGTTAAGGCGTTGGATTTGAAATCCAATGGGGATTCCCCGCGCAGGTTCGAGCCCTGCTCGCAGCGGTCACTCTACAGGCACGAGGGACCAGAACTCCACCTGCCTGTCAATAACTCCCTGGCTGCTGTCTGAACGCTACATTCTCTGCCAAACCCAGGCGGCAAATGTTAAGATTCTTACACTCTTCAATACTCTTCCATTCTCAGTGCCAAGAGTTCATTTTCACTCCGACTCTGATCAATCTCGGTGAGGAATCTTAAACAACCCCTTCTCGCGGAGTTTACTTAGCGACGACATTGTTATTTTGCAACCGAGTATCTAACAATAGATTTCGGGTAGAAACAGAGCGATTGATGTCGGCGAGTTCTACAGCTGTATGGATACAGAGCACCTCACTTCGTTCACCAGTCTACTTCCTTCAGCTAGACTGGGGACGATTTATCGCACTGAACAGAATTCCTGCATCCAAATCAGCAGTAACTCTGGAATTTTAAGAATTAATGGCACCAATTTAAAGTTAATTGTCTTTATAATTGAAGAAACTGGGAGAAGTAACATCAATAAGTATAACGTAGCGCCGTCTCTTGCTCCCTCTGTTGGAAGATCATGTGTAAACGCATGAAGTATTTCCCTCCTCCGTCCGAACGGTGACAATACTTACGAGACCTCCAGCTTCCGAGTTTAAATGAAGGGACGGAAAGAGCCATTTCGTTTTCTCGCTGGGGTGAAATACTCTGATGGTCAAGAAAACACTATGAGGAAAACGATGGCCCAAAGTGAACATGAAATTGGTAAATCGCTGTGTAACTCTCTCTCTTCCACTGCCTTTCAAACTCCCCCGCTTATCTCTCTTGCCCTGTCCACGATGTGATTCTCTCCCCTGCTTCACTTCCATGTCTCACTCTTTCTCTATCTCTCTCTGTAACATACACAAACTCACACACATTCTCTCTCCCCCTCTCTCTTCTCTCTCTCTCTCTCTCTGTATCCCCTTTCTTCTCTGCACATACTTCTTTCCTCCTAAGTCCCGTACTCTCCTCTCAAGGCTGAAGCAAGCGTTTAGCAATCAATAATCAATGTTTGTGTTCAGTGAAAGGACTGCGTATTTGGGGTGGGAAGTTTATAGATATTCCTTTACAACACAGCTGGGGTGTAGGGTAGGAGACGTGAACTGTTGCGGCAACGTAGGGGCGAACAGGTAACAAGACATGCAGGAGCAGCGATTTTCCAATAAATCTATTCCCGGAACTTTGGTTCAGTTCTCCGTTAAGACACGACCACTATGTGAATTTTATCTAAAAAATAATTGCAATTTGAACCAATAAAATATTTTACTATTTCAATAAGAAATATTGTTCAGCCGAGGGTGGGAGGGGATTGAGATTATGACTCAGTCGCTGAACAGGGCCGACGGGTCCATGAAAGGGAAAAGCTTTCGCAGTTTCATGTCACTGGCTCTACAGACTCCCCATTGCACTCTTGACCAGCGAGCGACCGTACATGCCGTACATAAGCAGGTTGGCTGATTTTCCGTCAATATCACCCTCGCCGGTTGTGACTAATGTGGTGTAACGACTGTGCACACTCCCGTCATCAGCCAACAACCCACAAACCAACCCTCGTCAAAGACATGCTACATATCTGGCTCCCATTGGTGTGTGCAGATGTCAATCTAATATGTTAACCAATGGCGGAAAACGGTTTCACCCAGGGCTTGTTCTCTCCCACAGACCCTGACTGGCTCTGCTTCCCCAAAGTCCTCTCAATCCTGAGCAAAATCTGAGAACAATGTCCCGTTTTTAAACATTTATATCCATATGCTTCTATCGGAAGCTGGGGCCGTTGTCAGGGCGTAGAAATAAAGGCAGGCGACAGAAGTTTATCTCCTCTCACCTATGGAGAAGGAAGAAGATTTGGTGGAGAACCTTTGACCGGCAAGTGTGGCATGGGGAGTAGGATTGAGAGCAAGTTTGGACCAGCCTGATCTTATTGAATGTCATGGCTGGCTGGAGAGGATTAAAGTCTAGCCCTTCTTCCAGTTGTCTGTGTGTTTAAAGAAAAGGAATACACAGGCATTTCTTGGGCCGGCATGCTAACTCGGTGGATATAATCGGGACCGATGGGAGATCAGTCGTTCCCAATCTATATCATCAGTTTGCCCGAGGAATCATTTCCAAGTCTGAAAATCGCACAAGATTTATATCTAGCTTTTGTTAATGATGCAGAGCTGTATGATTTATGTTTGCGGGCTCTCTGTCTCTTCGAGCCCGCAATGATGCTGCAAGTTTTTCATTGTTCCTGTACCTCACCGTCCCGAATCACACGGCAGTAAACTCGGCTGGACCTGGCAATACTCACTGAGATTTGAGCAGTGATGCACACGTCCAGATGAGTCAAGGTGATGTAGTCAAACTGAGTGATTACGACTGGAGTCCAATATGGGAAATACATGGTCACCTTCTTCTACAGAGAGACAGCATCACTGAGTGTGTTTAATAGGCGAGGGATTGAGGTTCAGTGAGTCGTGATGAAGATCAAATTATACATTGTATTTATTGTAAGTTAATGTCTGTAAGACCTCACACAGTTATTTCGGGCTTTATTGAGACTGCATCTGCGATATTTTTTTTTCAAAGTCATGTTCTCCTTGTCTAACAAATGTCATACAGAACAAATAAGGAATCGCTGCAGGGATAGTGGACAGCGGGTCAGGTAACATCTCTGGACGATAGGAGATAGTACACAATTCCGACCCACACACTGCCGCTGAACTGAAGGTAGAGAGTTGATGACTGAAGTGGGGAGCTAAGAATGGGGAAGGAGTTGGGAAGGATCTGAAGGGCGCAAGTGAGGATGTGTGGTGGTCAGCTCGATGTGTCACTGTTGTTCGTTAATCCTTATTTATGTCGCTAATTTTGATGCAAAGTCGCGTCCTGATCAGGACGTTTCTGCATGACACAACATTAGGCGTTGCTGTTGATACTGAGGGAGATTACTCTTGATTACAAGCGTACCTGGTTCAGTTAAAGAACTGGCGGATGTGTTGTAAATGGATTCCAACGCAGATAATTATAACGTCGTACAGTTTGGAAATAAAACTTGCAAAGCACGTGTGCTGTAAATGGCAGGGCATTCCGCAGTACAGTTGATACGAGGGACCCAGAGGCACAGGCTCACTGTTCGCTGATTTCGGAAGTATAGTGAAAAGCCTTTTCTCATTCCGGCCTTCCTCATTCAGGGCAACAGGAAGGAATGAAAAGTAAGACATTATGATAGGTCGTTGTTGAGTTTGTGGATGGAGTGCCATATAGAGTTTCGGACGCTCCATTATAGAAAATAGGCCAATAAAATGGAAACAGTGCAAGTAAATTATACAATGACGTTTTCAGGACAAGAACTGGGTTATATAAAGAATTTGTCCAAGCCTGTCATTTTTTCATTCCAAGACGAGGAGAATGAGATTTAAAACAGAGATAAAATGAATGTTAACAGCCTTTTTTTTCTGTGCAAAAGAGACCAAATTATTTGAAATTGGAATATTTGAAAGGAACTTGGGCAGCAACGTTTCCATGAAGAGTTCAGTGAATATGTGGAATGAGCTGCCAGAAGTAGATCAGGCAGGTAGAACAGTTTCACAGAAGGGCGGGCCCTAGAGGAATATGGTCCGCACGCAGGAAACTGGGACTTACTCTGGTGGGAAGGTGGTCGGAATGGATCTTTGAGTCAAAGAGCCTGTATCAAGTCATATTACCTTCACGACTCGTATCAGTGGGTTATGTCAGATATCACTGGACAGACATGATATGAAGGCAAAGGCAAAGAAGAATGCATGGTTACTAAGCCGACTACCGCTATGACCAGGCGGTGGAGATACAGTCACATTGCTGAACAACCATATTGTCTCTGACTCACTTTTCACTTCTTACGGGCAATGCGGAACAATGTCATCCCGTGATGCGTTCACTGCCGGGACGAATGTGTAAACAAGAAGAGTTCGATCAACCACCAACAGTCAGAATCAGAGTAGACACTGGTGCGTTGACTGTCCTCTTTCTAATTAAACGTGTCCTGCTGGTGCACAGGCAGACAGATGACAAATAAATTAGATGAAGAAACTTACACGAGCGCTAAATGGGCACAGAATATTGTCATGAAACGGTTTTTGATCTCACCGGTAAAGCAGATGAAATTAATGAAACATTCCAACAGTTCCATTGCAGGGACCTGGAACCTGGAATAGTCGAATCACTCCACTCACCATGTACAGATTCTTCAGAGCGAAACGAGCAGGATGTCCTTCTCGGAGGTAGAGAGGGTACAGACGAACTTAGGCTGGGAGAATGGACAAAGAAGTGGCAGGTGGGATGCAGTGCAGGGAGATACATGGTCGAACACTTTGCTATCAAAAATGAAGGAGCACACTTTCTAAAAGGAGAGAAAATGCAAGGAATAAAACTAAGGCGCTAAGAGTCTTGGGAGTCCTTGTACAGACCTCCCATTGCGACGTACACAACCGCACCATAATGTCCCAAAGGCTAATTTGTAGGTTCAATCTGTGGTGATAAAGACACATGCGATGTTCGCTTTCATTTCAAGAGGACTAGAATATAAAGCAAGGATGTGATTCAGAGACTTTACAAAGCACTGGTGAGGCCTCGCTTGCAGTATTGTCAGCACTTTTAGTTCCTTTACCTGAGGAAGTATTGCTGAAACTGGAGAGGGTTCCAAGGAGATTCAGAGAAATGATGCTAGGATGGATTGGCTAGTGATATGAAGAGCGTTTGCCGGCGCCGGGCCCGCATTCACTGGAATTCAGTAGGTTGCGCGGTGACCTCATTGAAACCTATCGAATGGTGAAAGGCCTTGATAGGGCGGATGTTGAGAGGATGTTTCCTATGGTGGGAGAAAACAAGACCAAAGGACGCAGCCTCGCGATAGGGGACCATCCTTTTAGAACAGAGATGAGGAGTGAGTTCTTTAGCCATAGAGCGGTAAATCTGTTGGATTCGTTGCCACGGGCCCCTGTGGAGTGCAAGTCTTTTTGTATAATTGTCAGAGGTCGATAGGTTGATTGATCAGGGCATGAAATGATACAAAAGCAGGAGAATGGGGCACAGGGGAAATGTCGAAGCAAACCCGATGTGCCCGAGGGTCGAATTCTGCTCCTATATTTTGTGGTTTTATGGTGCTGAATCAGGCCAATGCAGGTTAAGCATAGACAGGAATGGGGTTATAGTGGAAGCAGGGTAATCCACACCATAATATAAAATTAGCACATTAAATTACAGCAGCAATATGTTAATTCCCTAACCGGGAATCGAACACCGGGCCGCGGCGGTGAGAGCGCCGAATCCTAACCACTAGACCACCAGGGAAGCTGATAAAGCGCTGCACACAGCAATAGACAACTATCAAATGGGCAAAATACTTTATACTTCATACTTTATTGTTGCCAAACCATTCATACTAGAACATACAATCATCACAGCGATGTTTGATTCTGCACTTCCCGCTCCCTGGATTACAAATCAATAGTAAATATTAAAAAAATAAATTATAAATCATAAATAGAAAATAGAAAAATGGAAAGTAAGGTAGCGCAAAAAAACTGAGAGGCAGGTACGGATATTTGGAGGGTACGACCCAGACGCGGGTCAATATGGAAACAAATCTTCAGGGAGCGGTGTCCCAGAAAGGCAGCGTCCGTTATTAAGGACATCCAGCACCCAAGACAAGCCATTTTTCCACTGTCACCATCCAGGAGCTACAGAAGCCTAAAAACACACGCTCGGTGATTCAGGAACATCTTCCTCCCCTCTGTCATCCGATTCGTAAATGGGCATTGAACCCGTAAACACAACCCACTTTTTAATATCTTATTTCTCTTTTTTGCACGATTTTTAACCTATTCAATATGCGTATACTGTAACTGATGTACTTACTGCTGCGTTCACCAGCAACTTTGATGTGTGTTGCTTGAATTTCCAGCATCTGCAGAATTCCTGTTGTTTACCTACGCCTTTGTTGCTATTGTTATAATTTATTATATTCGTTATATATTGCATTGAAGTGCTGTTGCTACTTTAACAAATTTCACGACACATGCTGGTATAACGGCCTTTGCCCCAATTGGCTCCCGTTGCCTGGGGTGAATAGCCGTCGACCCCACCAACAGTGCAATTGCTTTGGTGCGGATACGGTGTGAGGTACCCAATGATCAGCCACGACACAAATATCAAACAATATACCAAGTGCGAGTAAAGATTTATACGTTATAGCAAGTTTTGGTGATGGGTTAGTGGCAACAACTAGAAGAAAAGGTGCCACGTAAGTAACATATCAGTCCTGTGCGCATAATATTTTAATACTTTGGAGCTCACGCCTTCGATTCCATCCACAACGTCTTTCCGAGACTCCGGCCACCATCCGAACCCCCGAGGTCCGGTATCTGCCGCCCTGGAACCGCTATCCGTTCCCCGCACGTCTGTCCTCTCGGCTCGCCTCCCGAAAAAGACCGCGCTCCTCAACTCAGCACAGATATACAAGATAACATAATATGACTTGTATTGGCAAGCAAATGAATACAATTTCCATTATCACTAAGTATATTCCAAACACGCTGTACAGAGAACGCCTTGCTCAGCAGTTAACAGTACGATAAGCAATTAACAGTTAACAGTCAATCTAGTATACTGAGAACCGTACATTCTCCCCCGACCGAAATAAGTCATGCCGTCATGACATTCAGATAGTTCGCCACGCCTTCCTGCAAAACAAACAGCCCAATCCACGTGCAGAAAGCAGTGAAATAACTTTCCAAATCAGTAGAGATCACACCCTGCTCCCCGGGTGCAACATAGGCCAACTTCTCCGGGGGGTCCCGACTTTTATGAGACCTACGTATCCCCGCTTCTGACTCTTCCGCCTCGGAGACTACAGGGGACCTTTTGAAACTGCGAGGCGAACCCACCCCCGAGCGGTCACCCAAACCCCTCTGCGCCTTGGAACCCTCTATCTCTGGTTCAAACCCTACATACTCTCCTTCAGCGCCCCGCGGTACCACGGACTGCCTATCACTAGCCCCCCTTACCCCGTCTAGCGCAGTGGACGAAAGGCCAGGACTCTCTTCCTCGATCACGGGAGCATCAGCGAATGGCAGAAGGTATCAACCATCCCAGTCATCATCCTCCGAGTCAGTATCCCTGACAGGGTCTGGCCCCGGGCCCGTCTCTCCCGGGGTAGGCACTTCTTCCACCCTGCGGGATACTGGGTGCAGCCGCCCCGTCAGGCTCCCGCTCTACCTGTACGTCTTGCCCCAGGGACAAAAGGTGATTCTGATGGAGAATCTTGACAGGCCCCTTTCTATCCTCAGGCCGCACTCGGAAAACCAGAAGGTTTGGCATCTCACATCAAAGTTGCTGGTGAACGCAGCAGGCCAGGCAGCATCTCTAGGAAGAGGTGCAGTCGGCGTTTCAGGCCGAGACCCTTCGTCAGGACTAACTGAAGGAAGAGTGAGTAAGGGATATGAAAGTTGGAGGGGGAGGGGGAGATCCAAAATGATAGGAGAAGACAGGAGGGGGAGGGATAGAGCCAAGAGCTGGACAGGTGATAGGCAAAAGGGGATACGAGAGCATCATGGGACAGGAGGTCCGGGAAGAAAGACAAGGGTGGGGGAGACCCAGAGGATGGGCAAGAGGTATATTCAGATGGACAGAGGGAGAAAAAGGAGCGTGAGAGAAAGAATGTGAGCATAAAAATAAGTAACAGATGGGGTACGAGGGGGAGGTGGGGCCTTAGCGGAAGTTAGAGAAGTCGATGTTCATGCCATCAGGTTGGAGGCTACCCAGACGGAATATAAGGTGTTGTTCCTCCAACCTGAGTGTGGCTTCATCTTTACAGTAGAGGAGGCCGTGGATAGACATGTCAGAATGGGAATGCGATGTGGAATTAAAATGTGTGGCCACTGGGAGATCCTGCTTTCTCTGGCGGACAGAGCGTAGATGTTCAGCAAAGCGGTCTCCCAGTCTGCGTCGGGTCTCGCCAATATATAAAAGGCCACATCGGGAGCACCGGACGCGGTATATCACCCTAGTAGACTCACAGGTGAAGTGTTGCCTCACCTGGAAGGACTGTTTGGGGCCCTGAATGGTAATAAGGGAGGAAGTGTAAGGGCATGTGTAGCACTTGTTACGCTTACACGGATAAGTGCCAGGAGGGAGATCAGTGGGGAGAGATGGCGGGGACGAATGGACAAGGGAGTTGTGTAGGGAGCGATCCCTGTGGAATGCAGAGAGAGGTGGGGAGGGAAAGATGTGCTTAGTGGTGGGATCCCGTTGGAGGTGGCGGAAGTTACGGAGAATAATATGTTGGACCCGGAGGCTGGTGGGGTGGTAGGTGAGGACCAGTGGAACCCTATTCCTAGTGGGGCGGGAGGATGGAGTGAGAGCAGATGTACGTGAAATGGGGGAGATGCGTTTAAGAGCAGAATTGATAGTGGAGGAAGGGAAGCCCCTTTCTTTACAAAAGGAAGACATCTCCCTCGTCCTAGAATGAAAAGCCTCATCCTGAGAGCAGATGCGGCGGAGACGGAGGAATTGCGAGAAGGGGATGGCGTTTTTGCAAGAGACAGGGTGAGAAGAGGAATAGTCCAGGTTTGGCATCTGATTCTCCACCACATAGGGCGTAGCTGCCCAGCCATCAGCCAGTTGGTGATTTCCCGGTAATCCCAGATTCCTGATGAGAACTCGGTCTCCAGGCAGGAGTTGAGAGAACTTTACTTTCGTGTCATATCTCCTCTTATTTCCCCGATTCTGCCGGGCGGCCGCCTCCCCGGCTAACTCGTAAGCCCATTTCAGCTCTTTGCTCATATCAGACACATACTTCAAGTAAGGCTTTGGCGATACCTCACCCGCATCAGTCCCGAAACAGAGATCAATGGGCAACCTGGCTTCGCCCCCAAACATAAGATAATAGGGGCAGTAACCAGTAGCTTCATCCCGTGTACAGTTGTAACAGCGAACCATTTGCCTAATATGTCAACTCCAGCGGTTCTTTTTGCTGATCTCCAGAGTCCCGAGCATGTCTAGTAGCGTCCGATTAAACCTTTCTTGCTGTGGACTGCCCTGCGGATGATAGTGCGTGGTCCTTGATTTCTCAACCCCCAGCATACCCAGTCACTCATAGATGTGCTTACTCTGAAAGTCCCGTCCCTGGCCACTATGTATCCGCCGATGAAAAATACTTCTCTCATAGCATTTTCGCCACTGTAGTCGCTCTTTGATCCTTGGTAGGAAAAGCTTGAGCATACCTCGTGTTTTGGACCGTGGTGAACAGGACATTCGTCGTGTTGCTGGCATCGGGTTCTATGGCCAGGAAATACATGCACACCAGGTCCAACGGCCCCGCAATCTGCAAGTGGGAGAAAGGGGCGGCCTGCCCAGGCAGCGAATTCCGCCGTATGCAACAAATGCAGGATTAGCAGTACTCTTCAACCTCCGCCCTCATTCGGGGCCAGTAAAACCGGTCCTTGGGCAATCCTTAGGTCTTTTCCACCCCCACATGTCCAGAGCCACCATGGAGGGACTTCAAGACAACCTTCCGATACTTCTCAGGCAGGACCAGCCGCTAACACCGAGGTCGGTCCGAGAGTGACCTTACCCGCTATAAATTTTTGTTCTTCAAATTCAACCGTAGCTATTCGCTCAATAACAGAGACACTGAAACGTGTTCAGTCTTCTCCGCCTGTGTCACATCCCCCTCTTCCACGGCGTGCCAGACAGGGCCAATGCCTGGGTCATCTCGCTGAGCAGCGGCCACTTCCCCAGGGTTTAACTCCGGCAACTGCGTGGTCTTCAGAGCAGTCAGATCACTGTAAACTAGGGGCACGGCGTCATTGGACGCCCCGAATGAGTCCACTGCTCGATCTGGCCTCTCCTCCTCAGCCTGCACCGTGATAGCAAACTGGCACGTGGCCTTCATCCCGGATGCAGGAAGACTCTCCCACTCCTCGTACTTCTTCAGTTCCTCATGCCTCCGTCGGGACAGAGCATCCGTATCGACATTCCAGCTCCCGGAGCGGTACTTCAGGCTGAAATCATATACAGACAAGGCTGCCAGCCACCGATGGTCTGTGACATCCAGTTTATCCACCACCGCCCATTTCAACACCAGCAACTCCAACTTTTGAGTGGGATAGTTCCTCTCCAAAGGTGACAAACTCTGGCTGACAAATGCCACAGGCCTCAGGCCAGCTCCCTGATTCTGATATAGAACGGCCCCTAACCCTCATGACTGGCGTCAGTGTGTAGCACGTAGGGCAATCGGGGGTCTGCAAAAGCCAGCACCGGCGCCTGAGTCAGCATCTCCTTCTGTGACTGGAAAGCCGCTTAACATTTGTCATCCCATCTCTGTCCGAAGGGCTCTGACGGGTTCAAATATTCTCCCACCTCCCGTCCTTTCCTCCCCTTCCCCCTTTGTCCCAGGGGAGGGTAGCCACGCAGAAGCTGGTTCAAGAGATGACTCACCTGGGCGTAAGCTTTCACGAATCTCCGATAATACCCACAGAACCGCAGACACGAGCGCAGAGCACTTACGGTCTGGGGCCTTGGCCAGGTGGTCACTGCTTCGATCTTAGCCGGGTCAGTCTCTACACCAATCCGCGAGACAATGTGCCCAACATAGCTAACAGATCTGGCATTTGTCCAGGGAAAACTTCAACCCTTCCTGCTTCAGCCGGTTGAGCACCTTCATTAGCCTCGCTTCGTGTTCTTCCAAGATGGATCCAAATACTATGAGTCAACCAAATATACTAACATTTTGAGCAGGTTCCTATCCCCTACTGTCTTCTCCATAACCCTCTAGAAGGTACCAGGGGCCCTCTATATGCCCTGGGGCATCCTTTCGAACTGGTAAAATCCCAGAGGGCACATGAAGGCCGTCTTATCCTTATCGGCCTCACTCATCGGGAGCTGGTAATATCCACTTCTCAAATCCAACACGCCAAACCACTCCACCCCACTCAGACAGGCCAGCGCGTCTTCGACCCGGGGAAATGTGTACTGATCAGGGACCGTGCGCCTCTTCAGTGTTCTATAGTCCACACACATACGAACCTTCCCATTCTTCTTCCGGGCCACTACGATAGGAGACACATAAGGGCTTCAGGACTCTGTAATGATCCCAGCCTCCTTCAACTTCCCCAAATGCTGCCGCACGTCTTCCACATCTGCAGCAGCCAGTCGCCGCGCTCTTTCACTAAACGGAGTATCCTCAGTTACCCGTATGGTGTGGTGAATGCTCTTGGAACAGCCCACATCAAACTAGTCAGTGGAAAAAACACCTGTCAGCGTCAATATCTTCTGCACCAGCCTCCGCTTCCAACCTTCCGGGACAAGTGATGCCCCAAAGTTAAAAGCTTTCAGCGGTCAACTTAGGCCCTTGTCCCAACAGCAATCTCCCAACTGGCCTCACGGTGGCGCGATGCATCACCATCATGGAGAACAAATGTTCCAGAGGCATCTCTCGCTTAAAGGTGACATCCCGTTTCGTAGTGTTCCTGACGATCACTACCAGCCTGCGTGCCTGCACCACCGAGGGCTTCTGCAACTCTGGTCGCATCAGCACGCCAGCCGGGAATCTTGACTCCTCCTTGAGATCTTCCGGGATGTCCACTAAAAGGTCTTCACCCTCAGGCACTCCCGGGAATCTAAGGATCCCCTTCACTCTCGCTACTTCACCTGGAGTACCACCCTGGGCTTCGACTTGGCACACCACACAGCGCATCGTTCACACACCGCGTCCAGTCTAGAGCGACCCCACGCTTCCTCAAAAGCAGCTCGGAACACTGGGTGCACTGACAGGGTCTCCAAAAAGTCTTCACCCGCCTTCTCCTTACAGGCTCCCAGGAGTCTCCGCACAGTAGGGGTGCTGGTCCCCACCAGAACTAACGCACCCCCAGTCTCACCGGTGTCTGTGCAAACCAGTACCAGGGCCTCATGAGCCTCAGTCACCCCCGCCTCAGCTTCCAGGAACTCCAGTTTCACGGACAAATAACCATCGTACGGGTAATCACCAGCACTGATACCCCAAATTTCCAGTGCACTGAAAGGAGTCAAGGGTAAATGCGCCAGCTCCTGATCGTAGAACGAACGGTACAGTAATGCGACCTGAGACCCGGTGTCGAGTATGGCTTTTACATCTATCACCTCTATCCGTATCGACACGCCGGATCGGAATTCCAACAATCCTTCTGGGATAGGGACTTTTCCTCTCCAGGGTCCCGCCGCACATTGTTGGGAACGCATTTTCCCAAAGACTCCCGTCCGTTCCCTCATTGAGTCTCTTCTAACTTTCCCGACACCCCCTTCCTGCTGGGACACCGGTGGGCTCTCCCTCCGAGGGGCTCCCTGCCGTTCACAGTCCCGCCTGAAGTACCCCTGTTCCCCGCAGTTATAGCACACGCCTCGCCTCGCAGGACGCCGGCTTCCGCCTGGCCTCAGTACTGTCCGTCCCTTCAGGGAGGGGCCTTCTCCACTAGTCCCCTCCTGCGACCCCTTTATATGTCTCCCGCGTGGAGCTGGTCCCGGTCATTTCACCACCTAGAGCTACTAATGAGGACTGCACCGTACTAACAGAGCCCTCTTCCGCTCCCAATGCGTCCTCCTCCTCCATTACCTCTCTGAGCATCTGAACAAAAGATGGAGGCGGGGAAGGGACACGCTCTACGGGACTGCCGGAGACTCTCAGCGATCACATCATGTCTCTGCGCGCCCCTGGGTACCTGGTCGATTCTTATCCGATCCATCTCATTCCCTTGAATGACCACCCCCGCCCCCGGGGCCTCAAGCAATTTAGCCTTCGCTCCAGCCGGAAAGGATACTCAGAAAACTTTTCCCCTTTCTCCTGACGCAGATTCTGAATCCCACCTAAAAGCTCCACCGTGCGCCCCGTTAGCCCAAACGCCTCCTCTAATGCTTCTAGGCACTCCATTCAAGAATCCAAAGGCTGGCTAACTTCCACGCCTTTTAACACCTCAGCTGCCGCCCCTCTCAAACTTTCTCCCAATCTGTGCCGCTTCTCCTCCTCAGGACACTGCCACTCACCGAGCAGCTGAGAGGTATGTTCTATCCAGGTCTCATAATCATCTTCCCCTTCGGGGATGTGGGTCCTTCCTGAGGAAATTCTTAACTGCTGACGCGGACCCACCGCCTTGTTCACCAGGGAGTTAATGGCTGAGGCCAACTCAGAGCCTTCCCCTTTCCGTGGGGAATGAGAACCAATTACATTCTCCAAATCTGACCACTCCCTTCCTTCATCCTTCAGAAACGATTGGACCCGCTCGCTGAAATCCCCGCCCCGGCTTCGGGCAACTCCTCTGGTGTCCCTTCAAACCCTTCCCCCGCGACAGTGTGCACGCCCCATGGCCCCGCCTCACCCACGTCACCGACACACGGCTGCAGTCCCACCCCCTTGACGTCAGCACCCGTCTGTACCAGCACCAACGCTGAGTCCCCTGTTTAACCAACCTTTCTGCTTACAATCTCAACCTTACCGATAGCTCTGACCGTACTCAAACATCGAATTAACTCATCGTCCGGCGTACGCATATCCACCCCACTTAATAAGCAGGCATGATTAACCGGTACTTCCTCGATCTCACACCAAAGTTCAATCTTATCCGAGTCTATCTGACAGAATTCAAACCGCAGACGAGCAACTGGCAATGTAACGCCTGCGACCCCAACTGAGTCCCGTTGCCTAGGGTGAATAGCCGTCGAATTCGCCAAAAAGTGCAAATGCTTTGGTGCGGATGCGGTGTGAGGCACCCAATAATCAGCCCCGACACAAATATCAAACAATATACAAAGTGCCAGTAAATAAAAATACTTTACAGTAATTTTTGGTGATGCCTTTGTAGAAACAACTAAAAGAAAAGGCCCCACGTAGTTAAACTTAACAGTCTTGTGCACATAATATTTTAATACGTTGCAGCTCACGCCTCCGATTCCATCCACAACTTCCTTCCGAGACTCCGGCCACCATCCGAACCGCCGAGGCCCAGTATCCGCCGCTCTGGGACCGCTGTCCTTTCCCCGCACGTCCGTCCTCTCCGCTCGCCTCCCGAGAAACCCCGCGAGCCCCAGCTCAGCACATACACACAAGACAGCATAACATAGCTTCCATTGGTTAGTTCCTCCGTTATCTATAACTATAACCCACACATTTCAGCTACAGCTAACATGACTTCATAGTTAGCATTACAAAGAAGTCATTTAGTTATAAAACATCAGAGAAGGTATTTTATAATAAGCGGTTAACAGTTAAATGTCCAGTTAATATTACTCAGAACCCTATACTCATCTACGAATTCAATTAAATTCGTGAAGCACATTGAAGTTTCCAGGAATTTGATTATTGACAGCACTGACCATATCTGAGGGAACGCAATAAACTGAGTTCTCTGCTACATATACCAGATGTTTGCTCGCCATGATTGGCACAATGATATTACAACTTGTTACACATCAAGTAACAATTTGGGTATCAGATTAAGCAGTCTTGTGTGATATTAGAAATCTTACACTAATGAACAGAGTACTGGCTACATGTGATGATAGTAAAGGAAGGTTTTATGTCGTATGGTATTTTATTTTCCCCGGCATGGAAATAATTGAGCCTGCAATTTGAGAAGAGTTTGCATTGCGGGCAAATATCATGAAGAGACTTGTATTCTAAACTAACCCACCAACAGACGTTATTTTTATGAATGGTACCAACTAAGAAATAGATTCACGCAGAAGTCATAAAAGGAGAAAAACACTAGGCTTGTCCAGAAGTGATATCAAGACATAGACTTCTGGATTATGCTTTCAATGCTTATGAGAATTGTTTATTGTCTGTTCTGCCGATAACTAATGAGTTCTTCTTACGATGTCCTCTGGTGGAATAGTCATATCATAGCCACAGCAAAATCGAGTTACACCAACGGGTGGAAAGAGCGTCCTTTGGAAAGTTACAATGTTGTAATTGGGAGCATGACTTCAAAATTGGGGATAGGAGGACGAGACTTGCCTCATCCAGCAGGAAACAGAGCAATGAAGGGGAGCTTCAAGTTCCAACGCACTTACACACTGATACAGCCGATATTTCTGGGACAAGGTTCTTCCAGAGTTGCCAGCGATTACGTTTTTGATTGCAGATTGGACACGAGTTGTGGAGGAGGCAAAGGAGATAATCCATCAATGGACTAAGCACAATAACATAATTCATTTTAATTAATTATTAATAAGCAAATGATCGGGAGCAGGATTTGTGGAGTCCTCTCATGTGAGTTGATTGTTGCGGTAAGTTAAATTATCCCCTCTACTGGAGGAGCCTGATCATTTACGAGTAGAGGTATTGCTGAACCTGTTGCTATGGGACCTGACGCTCCTGTCACTCCTTCCGGACAGCAGCATGGAGAAGTGAGCATCACCTGGGTGATGGGCGTCCCTGGTGATGATGCTGCTTTCCGGTGATTTCACTCCTTGTCGATGTTTTCAGCGGTGGGTAGGGATACACATCTGATGGACTGGCTGCATCCACAACTTCTCGTTGTTTATTCTAATCAAGGAACTTGGTGTTTCCATACCAGACAATGAAGCAACGAGTCAGGGTAATCTCCACTGTACTACTCTAGAATTTGGCCTAAGTTTCAGATGACATGCTAAGTTTGTACAGACTGACGTAGTACAGACGGTGAATATCGCTCAGTCTTTCCAGAATTATGGCGAACAAATTCTTCTCCTCTGAGCCTCTACACTAAGGATCCCAGTTAATTTGAGGGATATTATAGTTACAGATGAAAACATACTCTAAGATCAGGCCTTTGTGTCAGAACCGGGAAGCAGGGGTAACAGATTCACCACAAGCTTCAATTTAATCGTGGTGTGTTTACAATGTTTACAATGTATAAAATGCCTTGGGATTCCCGTTAATACTCTTCGCTCTAGTCATTTCGTCGTAACTATTCACTCTGCTGATTCGCAATTTGACTTGCTTGTTGATTCCTCATGCTCCTCCGAGACCCAGTACAATTTTAGCATCCCAAACTTTCCTATAGTTTGAGAAAGAGGAGAAAACGAGGGTGAAAGAAAGGACGGGTTATGACGGGATCAGGAGTGGTTATTACCGACGAAAGTATACCCCATGATCAGGCAGTTCTGTTAGGACCGGGAAGCAGGGACAAATGATTTGCCACAACGTTCAATGTAATTGGGGCGTGAGGTAAGGTGCAAAGTGGATTTCACTGGGACGCCGAAGCCAGTGATACCGTCGGAATCAGCTGTAAACAGCTGGTTTGTTACTCTAAGGCAACACACACAAAATATGATGGAACTCAGCAGACCAGACAGCAATTAGAGAAAAGAGAAAATTATAATAATGTGTGCTGTTTTCTATTTCGAGCATCAGCAGATTTTCTCTCGATTTAGTTCTATAAGTCTGTTCATCACATTGTTTCCATTTATACACAGTGGGTTTACATAATAGGGATCATGAAGGCAGCTTGATTGTAATAATTTACAGTGTTTGTTTCTAACTTTTAATGAGTTTCAAAATCCGATTCAATGGGTTTTTCAATATATTCTTAATTTCTTCTCGGAATTTGCTCTGGGTCAGGGCGTAAATAAAAGTGTTGGTGCAGGAACCGAGAATCTGCAGCATTCCCGATATTTCTTCAGTGAGGTAGCGGGGATCTGTCACAGAATAATAAACAAAACTCATTGAAATCCGTTGATACATATAAAATGCCTGCCGTGTTACCCAGCACAGTATGAAACTACCGGTTATGCTGAAGAGCAAAACGATGGATTTGCGTCGATTCTCCATCTCCCGGTCCTTATCATTCTCTCCATCCCTTCGTCCCCGGAGCCCCCGGCGGGCTCGGCTGGCTGCTAGAATCTTCCTAACAGTTCGAATATTGAGCAGCAAAATCAGAAAGAATGGGACACAAGGGGTTAAAATGCGGTGAAACATTGCAAATGCCGCCCATGAGGGAGAACTTTTGTAACTCGGTGTATAAACACAATACCAGGGAACACCATCAATTACTACCAAAGGATCGTGTACAAATCCCCAGGGGACACACTCCAAACAGGCCAACACACTCACTGTCCCGATAACCACAGCCGCCGTTCTCTCGGTACAATATTTTGTTTTCAGCTTCTCACAGCAAATAGCCACAAATCGATCGACGGTGAAAGCGACAGTCAGCCAGACAGAGGCCGCGGTGCTCGAAAAAATTAACCATGTACCGAGTCTGCACACAGGAGTGATGAACCGGAATGATCGGCGAAAATAAATCCAAGCAGTCCAGGTCAGCAGCGGATAGGAGATAACCAGCAAGAGATCGGCGGCGGCCATTCCCACCATGTAACGATTGACGCATTTGGACAGACCGCACCTTCCCCGGGACACAATCACAATGGCTAGCAGGTTCGCTGAAAGAGAGACAGGGAACAGCAAGCTGAAAAAGTACTGACCGGGGCCAATGCAGCAGTGTGAGGGGATGCTCTAATAACTCAATGATATTGTTGCGCTTAGTCGTGGAAGGGTCCAAAGAGTGCGCAGATCTGGACGAGAGAGAGAAGGATTTTACACTGTAAAATAAAATCAATATAATTTATATACGGATTCATTACTGATGACCGAAATATGAAGTGGCAGTGGAACGTTAAAACGGGGTTATTACCTCCTCAGAGTCCATACTGGATGGAACATTTTCTAACGGCGCCTCCGCGTTTCGTGTCATAAACTGAATAAATCCGCACCCTGACTGCGGGATACTTCCGTGAGACAATCATCAACTTCCATGGCTCTCCCTGTCAGGACAACCGAAGGACGGTACAAAAATATACGAGAAATGCAGAAACACGCGACCAGACAAAACGGAATATGTGGAATAAACTGTTAAATTGTATCTCCTCATAAACGTTCTCAGAGGGGACCCTGAAAAACCTCTTAAAATTTCTCTTTCCATTCAAGCAGATTGGGGTTTAGTGTTTAAAGTATTGCCCAGTCTCTTTCTTAATCCAGCATTTGCCACCTCAGTGACTTTGCAACAGAATATTGACTATTACCACAATTACAACGCAATCTGAGACAACGTGAGAGAGAGATAGGACACCTCCCATTGAAACCATCACAGGGAAGCAGGGGAGAGGAATTTATCGTCCAGTATCCAACTCAGTGTCGCTTTTAGATAACTGTATCGGTGTCAAAAGTAGATAATATATAATACGTTTTAGAGTATTGATAACTATGAAGCCACACGTCTCTTGTGATAATTGTCTCAACAACGACTTCATTGTGTTGTCCATGAACTGCTTCACAGTCAGTCACAGCGCACACATTTACTAAAAATCCACAAGTTTCACGCTACAACGTGGAACTCCTCACATTTACGGAAGTGTTACTACTAGTCGAAGCTTTGGTTATTGCACCTCACACGACCGCTGACATACAAATGCAGACAATCAATCGCATAAACACTGGATGCAGCGTAAACACAATTTCTGCGATTTCAGTGCAGCCACTACCGGACCAAAAGCACAGAAACCCGAACATCACACTGTTGAACCGAAGCAGCTGGGAGAACTCTGCCTGATCCGTTGAATTCCAGTATCGCTGAATTCCAGCATCGGTTTGTTTTTAGATCCAGACCCCTAAATACACATTCCTGGTGTTCATTACATTCCTGAAATGTGGAAGACTGGGACTGGACATGTAGCAGTGGAATCCAGCGACAGAAACAATCACAACATTGGAATTCAACTTCAGTTCCCACCGACAGAGGCTGAAACGGCGGCTTACCGGGAATTCCAACGGCTGAAATAAAAGGATAGTAAACTTCCCCTATTCTCAAGATGACTGGATAACCCATTTCAGTGAGAACCTGACCTGTCGCTCCTGAATTCACAGCTCCGGCAGAAACTCTGCGCTGATGCATTCAAGACGTCCCTGATTTATACAAAGGATCAGTCTCCAGAGATACCTCTGACTAACTTCATTAGTTAAAATTACTTGAACAAACACTTTAAATCAACACCATTGACTCTGATGTAAATATTGGACAGTTGGAAGAGAAATATATCAAAATTCTTGGGTGTTACGTCAGCTGTGACTCATTTGGTGGAAATAATGTCGATGTCTGAGTTTTCTCTCAGAGCAGCCAATTTACAGCGTTCATGCTTTTGTTCATCAGCAAACAGATTTCACCGACACCGTGCTTCTGTCCCTTCGGTTTCCCATTTTCAACTGTCCTATTGTGCTTCAATTTCCTCCTGCCCCTACCCCCCCCCCACACACACACACACAGACACACACACACACACACACACACACACACACACACACACACACACAACACACACACACACACACACACACACACACACACACACACACAGGGATACCGACAGCTCATCAGTTCCACTGTCTCGGACAGAAGGCATTCAGTTTCACACTGAGCATAAGCCAAATACACATTCCACTGTTACACTGAACCACACACGTTCATTATTTTAATTGCATTCTGTATCACTGTGTCGTACAGGTGGAGAGACTGAACCAGATCCCAGATCCCCACAAACTAATCCATCCACCTGCATGTTGTCTATATCCCTTCGTTCCCTGTGCGTTTCTTTGCCGGTCTAAGAGCCTCATGAACGCCACTGTTTCACCTACCCCCAGCACCACCCCAGAAATGCATTACAGACACCCACAACTCTTTGTTTGCTTTCTTTTAACGACGTGTCCTTTGAACGTTTTTCCCTCTCACCGAACTGCATGCCTCCTGGTATTCGGTATTTTGATGCTGTGAGAATGATACCAGCTTCCTACTCTATTTACGAATGGTATAAACATTTCAGTCTCGGTTTCTCTTCTGGCACTCTGCGAAGAACAATACAAAATTGTGCAACTCCTCCTTCCCAAAGTTTCGGCATCCTTCCTATAGCGGGGCGACCGAAACTAAATGCAATATTACGGATGTAACCTGACCGAAGTTTTATAACGCTGCAGCATTGCTTCCTGACTCTTGAACTGAAACCCTTTATTAAAAAGGCAAAAATGTCACACACCTGGGGAATGAAGGAGAGTAATATATCGGTGTGATGCTGCAGAACTGGAAATGAAGAAAGAGAAAAAATAACGAGGGGCACGGAGATGGCAGATGAACCAAGTGAATATTTTGCCCAAGACTTCACTGTGGAAAGCCGGATGTTAAAGGCTGTGAGGGGGACAGACGTGAGTGCAGAGACTATAACAAGGAGAGTGTGCAGTAAAAGCTCAAAGACCCGAGGGTGCATATGTCAGCCGGATCAGATATTTTATACTTTATACTTCATTGTCGCCAAACTAATGATACCGGAACATACAATCATCACAGCGACATTTGATTCTGCTCTTCCCGCTCCCTGGAGTACAAATCGATAGTAAATATTAAAAATTTAAATTATAAACCATAAATAGAAAATAGAAAATGGAAAGTAAGGTAGTGCAAAAAAAAAACAAAAAAAAAAAACAAACAACCAAACAAGAGGCAGGTCCGGATATTTGGAGGGTCCGGCCCAGATCCGGGTCCGGATCCGTTCAGCAGTCTTATCACAGTTGAAAAGGAGCTGTTCCCAAATCGGGCCGGACGAGTCTTCAAGCTCCTGAGCCTTCTCCCGGAGGGAAGAGGGACGAAAAGTGTGTTGGCTGTGTGGATCGTGTCCTTGATTATCCTGGCAGCACTGCTCCGACAACGCGCGGTGTAAAGTGAGTCCACGGACGGAAGATTGGTTTGAGTGATGTGCTGCGCTGTGTTCACGATCTTCTGCAGCTTCTTTCGGTCTTGGACAGGACAACTTCCATACCAGGTTGTGATGCACCCTAGAAGAATACTTTCTGCGGTCATCAAAAAAATTAGTGAAGATTTTAGGGGACAGGCCAAATTTCTTTAGTTTTTGTTTCAGGAAGTAATGGCGCTGGTGGGGCTTCTTGCCAGTGGACTCTGCTTGGTTGGACCAAGTCAGGTCACTTGTGATATTGACCCCGAGGAACTTAAAGCTTTTGACCTGTTCCACTTGCGCACCACCGATGTAAATGGGGTCGTGTTGTCCACTGCTCTTTCTGAAGTCAACAACCAATTCCTTCGTCTTTCTGACGTTGAGGGATAGGTTATTGTCTTCGCACCATGCCACCAGATTCTTTATTTCCTCTCTGTACTCAAACTCATCATTACCCGAGATACGGCCTATAATTGTTTTCTGATCAGCAAACTTATATATTGAGTTCGATGGAAACCTGGCGACATAATCATGGGTGTACAGTGAGTACAGCAGGGGTCTGAGTACACAGCCTTGTGGGGCACCGGTGCTCGGAGTGATTGTAGAGGAGAGCTTGTGCCCTAGTTTTACCGCCTGGGTTCTGTCTGTGAAGAAGTTGAACATCCAGCTGCAGATCTGAGTGCTAAGGCCCTGGTTCCGGAGCTTAGGAATCAGTTTATTTGGAATGATTAGATTAAAGGCAGAGCTGTGGTCAATGATAAGGCGCCTTACATACGCGTCTTTATTCTAAAGAGGAATGTAGAGCCGGAGAGATGGCATCTGCCGTTGACCTGTTGCTCCGTTAGGCGAATTGCAAAGCGTCGTGGTTGACTGGTAGGCTGTGGTTGATCTGTGCCAAAACCAATCGCTCGATGCACTTCATAGCAATTAATGTCAGAGTCACGCTAAGGTTCTGAAGCAAGTAGCGCTCAAGATTGTGTAGGCATTAGTAATGATCTTTCAAAAATTAATCAGGCAGAGGACTGAAAATTGCAAATGTCTCTCTACTCTTTAAGAAAGCAGGAAGGCAGCAGAAAAGAAATTATAGATCAATTAGCCTGACAATAGTGATCGCCAAGGTTTTGGAGTCAATTGTCAACGAAGAGGTTGTGAAGTATTTGGACACACAGTTGAGTACAAGACAGGAGAAAGTCGGCATGGTTTCCTAAAGGGAAAATCCTGTCTGAGGAACCTGTTGGAACTTCTTGAGGAAATTCAACATTCGATACTAAAGGGGACATGGACGTCTATAGTTAGACATTCAGAGGGCCTTTGGCAAGGTGCCACACATGAGGCTGCTTACCAAGTTAAGGCGCCATGGTATTACAGGAAAGGACAAGGTGGATGATCTTAAAGGGAGACTCACCTACTGCAGGGAGATGCAGAACTGCTGTGTATTCTGTTTCACCGACACCTGGCTCTCCCCTGCCACCCCCGACTGTGCCATCCGACCGGAGGGATTTTCGATCCATCAGATGGACCACGCGGCGTCTTCGGGCAAGACGAGGGGAGGTGGTGTCTGCCTACTGATCAACACTGTGTGGTGCTCGGACACAGTGGCACTGACAAGCTCCTGAAGCCCGGACCTGGAACACCTGTCGGTGAAGTGTCGTCCCTACTCTCTGCCACGGGAATTCACTTCGGTCATACTGACAGCGGTCTACGTTTTCCCCAGGCGGACGTGGAGTGTGCTCTGAACATACTGTATGCCAACATCAGTGAACTTGAGTCCAGGTATCCGGAGGCCTTGCTCATTGCAGCCGGGGACTTTAACCAGGCCAACCTCAGAAAGGCGCTGCCAAAGTTATACCAACATGTCTCCTGCCCCACTAGAGGCCCGAATATACTTGACCACTGCTACACAGCAGTCAAGGATGCCTACCGTTCCGTCCCACGACCTCACTTCGGAAAATCGGACCATCAGGCCGTACTCCTCCTCCCGGCTTACAAACAGAAACTGAAGCGGGAGGAAACGGTGTCAAAAGTAGTGTCGCGTTGGACGGAGGAAACGGATGAGGTCCTCCGTGACTGCATTGAATCGGTGGACTGGTTAGTATTCAAGGACTCGGCAACTAACCTCGATGAGTATGCCTCAGCTGTCACGGACTTTATTTGGAAATGCACGGAGGACCGTGTGTCTCGCAAGACGATCCGGGTATTCCCTAACCGGAAACCTTGGATGAATTATGAGGTCAAGTCCCTTTTAAAGGCTAGAGCTGCTGCTTTTAGGTCCGGGGATACCAGTCACTACACGGAATCCAGGCGTGAACTCCGGAAAGCCATTAAGGGCGCCAAGAGGCAATATCGAACCAAGTTGGAAGCCCAGGCTAACCAAAGGGATGCAGGGTCTAAATGAGATTACTGGGCGCAAAGAAAAGGTTGGGAATATCAATAACTGTGGCGCTTCTCTTCCTGACGAACTTAACGTATTCTACGCAAGATTCGAACAGAAGAGGAGCGTCCCGCTCCCTCCGGATGATCCGGACCTGGTGGCATCGAGATTCATCGTCGCCGAGGAGGACGATAAAAGGGCCTTCATGAAGATAAATCCAAAGAAGGCGACGGGCCCAGATGGCGTCCGCGGACGGGTTCTCCGGGGCTGTGCAAGCGAGCTAGCTGGGGTGTTTGCTGACATCTACAACTGCTCCTTGCTTCAGTCTAAGATCCCCTCGTGTCTTAAGAAGGCAACGGTAATCCCAGTGCCGAAGAAGAGCAAGGTGGCATGCCTGAATGACTATCGACCTGTGGCTCTGACATCAATTGCTATCAAATGATTCGAGAGATTGGTTATGGCACACATCAACCACAGCCTACCGGTCAACCTCGACGCTTTGCAATTCGCCTACCGGAGCAACAGGTCAACGTCAGATGCCATCTCTCTGGCCCTACCTTCCTCCTGAGGACACCTGGAGAATAAAGACGCATCCGTAAGGCTCTTTTTTCATTGACTACAGCTCTGCCTTTAATAACATCATTCCAAATAAACTGGTTCCTAAGTTCCGATACTCAGCCCCCTGCTGTACTCACTGTACACCAATGATTGTGTAGCCAAGTTTCCATCGAGCTCAGTATATAAGTTTGCTGATGACACAACAATTGTAGGCCGTATCTCGGGTAATGATAAGTTTGAGTACAGAGAGGAAATTAAGAACCTGGTGGCATGGTGCGAAGACAATAATCTATCCCTCAACGTCAGCAAGACGAAGGAATTGGTTGCTGACTTTAGAAGGAGTAGAGGACCGCACAACCCAATTTATATCTGTGGTGCGCAAGTGGAACAGTCAAAAGCTTTAAGTTCCTCGGGGTCAATATCACAAATGACCTGACTTGGTCCAGCCAAGCAAAGTTCACTGCCAAAAAGACCGACCAGCACCTTTAATTCCTGAGAAAACTAAAGAAACTTGGCCTGTCTCCTAAAACCCTCACTATTTTTTATCGATTCACTGTAGAAAGCATTCTTCTACGGTGCGTCACAACCTGGTATGGAAGTTGTCCTGTCCAAGACCGAAAGAAGCTGCAGAAGATCATGAACACGGCTCAGCACATCACACAAACCAATCTTCCGTCCGTGGACTCACTTTACACCTGATGCTGTCGGAGCAGAGCTGCCAGGATAATCAAGGACACGACCCACCCAGCCAACACACTTTTTGTCCCTCTGCCCTCCGGGAGAAGGCTCAGGAGCTTGAAGACTCGTCCGGCCCGATTTGGGAACAGCTTCTTTCCAACTGTGATAAAACTGCTGAACGGATCCTGACCCGGATCTGGCCCATACCCTCCAAATATCCGGACCTACCTCTCGTTTTTTTTAGCACTACTTTGCTTTCCATTTTTCTAATTTATATTTATGATTTATAATTTAAATTTTTAATGTTTACTGATTTTACTATTTTTAATATTTAATATTTGTAATCCAGGGAGTGGGAAGCGCAGAATCAAATATCGTTGTGATGATTATACATTCTGTTATCAATTGTTTGGCGACAATAAAGTATAAACTATAAGTACTATTCATACAGTATCTGTGTATTGCTGGAGAGCCATCAATGATTGTCCTTGATCCCTTCTCCCACCTGGTTCTATCTGCTCATTTCTGCCCATCTTGTTCAAACTCTGTCCAGTCTCCTCACCCCACCTTCCTCCACTCCCCCCACCCCGCTTCAGTGATATACATCAACCTCGGTCCACCCTCGGTCCACCCTGCACCCCACCTCCTCAGCAGTCTTTCTTCTAACCTTTGTCTTCATTGTGAACTGTTCTTTTGCACCTTTTGCCTCGCTGAGTTATTTCCAAAATCGTTTTTTGGAATGCCTGAGGGTCATCAGGTACCAGTTCTGTTGTACATTGGTGTGGAGGAGCTAGTTTTTGACTGTGACTGGCTGACACACTGTAGCATTTTACTGGCAGCAAAGAGTACTGGGAGAGTTGGTGCTTGGGCTATAATCCTGTGATCTACATTCCAAGCATAATGGAATGTCGGTGTTTTGGCTTTGACTTTGGTTAGTGCTTCTACAGATGGGGCTGGATGGTTGTCCTTCTGCAGTGAAGCAGAAATTTCGAGCAGCTGGACATTGGTTGTGGGGAAATCCCAGATTGCACTACCCAGTGTGAGACGTGGGGACAATGTGTGAGACTCTCAGGGTCGGTGAGTGGCAGATTCAGCTGCGTGACTCTGTGAGCTTGGGTCCTGGGATATCACTGTTTTTGATCCAGGTCAAATGGACCCAGGGATCGAGCTGCTTGGGCTCATGAGGTGTTGAGCGAGTATTTCTGGTCTGGGTCAGATGTTTGTTTCTGGAGTTCCTTTGGAAGCAATGACTGCTAATCTGAGGAGAGGATGAGCTGCTAATCCATCCTCACAGGGAGAGGCTATGAGTAAATAGGCTGTTCTATAGACCCTTGAGTTTGGCGTTCAAACTGTGTTTGGAAATCCACCCCCTTCACTGTCGCTTGCCTGTCACTCCGTAGAAATCAAGCAGAATCTCAAGCTTATGGAGATCTGCACGAAAAAGTGAACATGTTTGAGGTCTGTTATGTACTCCTAGGAGGTGGACTGTCACTTTAAGATGCCGAGAGAAATGGTCTGACTTTTGGGACACTTTTGGATTTCTACTGTCTGCAGAATTGCTCGGTTGCTATGGAGAGCAGCTCATGTTATGGTTTCTCTGCAGCGTGTTTGTTTTTTTCAAGGGCACTTACAGACACGGAGAGACAGATGCTCAGAGTCAAGTTGGATTCGGTCAATGAAAGACATCAGTGAGTGAGGTCCTGGTTTAAACTTTCAGTAGCCCAAAGGGGTGAGTTGAAATCGATCTGGAGTATTGATAATTGACTCTCACAAGTGCTGCAAATGGAAGTTTGCAGAATAGAGAGGAGAGGAACGTTTGAAACAGAAGAAACCGAGTGACAAAGACGTCACTGTTTGGACTCTCTCTCCAAGTAGCTCGTAAGGGGTGAGTTTGAGTTCAATTCGAATGTGAAGGTGTGACTGTCACGTAGTTAATCCACAGGAGTGGGTTCTCTGGTGAGGGGAAACCTGCCACGTGTGTGTTACCCTTGTCTGGCTGTGGTAGTTCACTGAAGAAAGGCACCCCTGTGGAAAATCACTGTTGGAGGTGTTTCGTAATTCACGGAAATGGATAAGTGGCTATCACGTTGTGGGTAACCTTGTGGAATCTACCGGTGTGTCAACCTTTGCCTGGGTGGTGGTTCCCTAGAACAGAGTTCCCTTTGTGATAAGCTACTACTGGTGATAATCCATACGTGGATTCTGTTTGAGTATCCTGTGACCACCACTTTGGGATGACCCGTAGCTGAATTCTGGTGTGGTACCACTTGTGTTGAAAGGATATTCGTTGAAGATCACTGTCGGTGATACTTCGTGTGTGGGGTGGAACAACTTCGGAGATAAAACCTACTCTGCTGTTGTTATCTTGTATTGTTATTGTGGGATCTGTGGAATGTCGACGTAATTGCCTTCTCACAACATTCGCCTTTTGGGTCACAAATATCTCTCATTAATTAAACTGAGCATTGAACTGAACTGTCTTACCTTCCATCGTAAGACTGTTCCTTTTACCACCTAAGTTTGAAGAAGTTTGGGTTTTATATTTACACACCTGTATATATGCAGAAACTGTGCTAACCTGTTGGCTTTATCTCGTTTTTAAATCACTATATTGCGTAGTTACTAATAAAAATTAGAGTTTTTTCACAGCAGAACCAGTCTCCAACTGTGTTCCATTCCTGCTGGCTCCTTAAACTCATTACGGGGTACGTAAAAAGTCATTATGGCAAAACGTTATTAACCTGAATTGTAAAGTTTATTCCTTTCCCCACAGCTGTTCCTTACCTGCTGAGCGTTTGTGGTAATTCCAGTTTCTTTTTTATTACATTCACCCTGCAATGGTTTATATTTGCTGAAATGGACCTCATTTAACCTGGAAATGGAAATAGCTTGTTCTGTGATAGTCGAACAGTAAAGAAAGCACAGATTTTCCCTGTAAATTATCTTGGTACCAATTTGTTATTCCTGGAACTGTTGCTAACAAAGTTTACAAGGATAATCTCAGGAATGATCGGCATTATGTATGAGGAGCATTTGATGGTTCTGGACCTGTGCTCGATGGAGTTCGGAGGGACGGTGGGATGGTGGAGGGATGTATGGTTAAGAAAACCTACTGAAAACTGAAAAGCCTGGACACAGTGGACATGGAGAGGATGTTTCCATTAGACGGAGAGCCTTTGATCTGACAGCACAGTCTCAGAATAAAGATGCTTCCCTTTAAAACTGAGATAAGAAAATTTTTGGCTAAAAGATGTCTGATCTGTGGAATGTGTTGCCATTTGGGTATATTTGTGACAGAGATTAATATATCCATGATTGCTAAGTAGCTTTAGGGTTACAGGAGGAAGGCAGGAATATGGTGTTGGAATAAAACTCAGCCATGGTTGAGTGGTGGGGCAGACCAGATGGATCGAAACACCTAATTCTGTTCCTGCGTCTTATGTCTTACCATGTCTGAATGATGGCTCCTTCTTATCCCATATCGTTTTGTGACGTGTGAGGGACAATAAAAGATTGCTCACTGAGATAATTATACCTGCCTTCAACATTTAAATTTCAGTGAGTTTTGTTCTTAGCAACATTAAGCAGAAATGTTTGGTTCTCCTTTCTATTGTTAATGTGCTTAATTATCTTTCATGTTAAAGTTAGACCTGCGGTGAGAGATTTATTGGAAGAAAAACCCCAACTGGAAGCAAAGCACAACTGAAGACGAGAGAACAGCAACAAGTGAACCAGCCCGAGGATTGAGAGCCTCAACTAGAGAGAACCCATCTGACTTGGAAATTCCAGTGATTCAGTCAGGATAAAGTTTGGTGAGTCTCATTTACTCAAACACTGGTCCTGTAGACATTACATACCTGTACAAAGGAAGGTAGGAATGTCCCCAGGAGAACCAGCTATGCCTCTGGCAGATCCAGATGCAATCACTCCAGGTCTGGTAATGTGCTTCCAGCAGCACAGCCTTTTAAAACTATTCCCATTCTGTGGAAGTCGAATCCAAATAATGTCACTCAGAGACCGTATAAGTACAAACTCTTTATTCGAAGCACCCAGGACTTACTCAGTTAGTCACTTAAACAGGAACAGTCTATGATTGTTCCCGCCTAATCCACTAAATGACGAACAATTCCCCTTACACCTCAGATATATCTGCCCAGATAACACCACCCCCCCCACCCCCGCCACAACAAGACAGGCTGGAGCCAAAGTAATTTACTACATGACAGACCCTAAAGACAAATTACAAAATATTCATCATGGCTTAAACACAGAGAACAGACTGAAGCTGTCCTATCTCTACTCAGGAGTGCACATGGAGATAAGCATCCTGAAACCCTAGCTAGCGACCCTCAAGAAGAAATATGGCTCAGCATGGCTTTGCACATCTATTGATCCTCAGCAGTTTCATTCAGAAGAACAGGCTGCTATTGTTTAACGAAGTGTTAACTCTTTTACATACTTTATCATGCCCTCCTTTTGATCATTACATGATCAACAAAGCAGTAATTTATTTACAGAAAAAAGCAACCGAGTACAGCATTGGTTTATCAGTGGGTAAAAACAGCCTACAACAGTAATGTTAACAATGATATGTACAACTATTCGGCCATAATGCAATATCTCGCCCCACATATTACCGAACAGGCCTTCGAAGACCACCATTTCGACCCTTCGGTGAACCGGTGTAAATCCTGCCCTACTCTCTTGATGCTGTCAGTCTCCTTGGCAGTGTGCTCGGAGAGGGATGTAATGTTAGTAGATTCATGAGGGATATAGGTGCAGCATTCTGTGTCAATAATAGCACAGGTTCCCCCTTTCTCAGCCAGGATAAAATCTAAAGCCATACGATTCTGTGGGACTGTTTGCCGGATTGCAATCATTTCAGTGGATATTTCTGTTACTTGGGCCTGTGTTTCTGTCAGGGCCTCTGCAGTATTGTGGCCAGCTCCTCAAGTGCTGTTGCCAAATTGATTATCTCTCGTGAATTCCTGGCTACTCCATAGGAGAGAAAAGCGATCATCCAAAATCGCTCAGTCTCAGCTTCTCCGCGGCTGGGCACCTGCAAGTATGGCCAGGATGCATGTTTCCCAGTATAGGAAGTTCTGTTTGAGAGATACCATCCCTCAAAACACTGACAGCCACAGTCATCTCTGACTGGACCACAGTTCCTCACCTCACTTCCCCGGGTGTTATTTGAGAAAGCCCAGGCTGAGAGTTCCTCACTCTGGTTGAGCGGGATTACTGACATTGGACTCACAGTTTCACTATGCTGGGGAATTTCTGCACAAACCCAGCAGGCCCCAGTTCTACCTGTTTGGCATAGGTGTGACAGAGAGACAGAAAGGTGTTAACATGGGGGCCACCCGATGCTGGGGTGAGCCCTCTCAAAGTCATAAACACGTACACCAATACATTTTCCTTTAGTCCGAGAGAGTCCATCCACAATGTTCCTTCAGTAACACGTTTGTTGTCTGTTCGATGTATTCACCAAGATTCCCCCTTCAGTTTCACAGCTGTGGGAGTGGTCAGTAACACCTGATATGGTCCCCTCCACCAAGGTCCGAGTTTCCCTCGATCCCAGTTCTTGATCAGGACAAAATTCCCAGGTTCTATGGTGGGATAGTCACTCCTCTCTGCGGGGTAGTTCTCTTCCTTGTAAGCCTGTTGTACCTGTGAATGTAATGCTTGGAGAATTTTGCTTAGTTGGCATATATATTTCCCCATCTCTTCCCCTAGAGTATGCATATCCAATTCTGCTGGTAGCCTTTCTGGGAACAAGGGTACACAAGGTCTTGGTCCTCAGAGTGTCCTCATGGGCCGTCCATAAAATATTTCAGCTGGTGACAACCCTGTTAAACCCGGTGGGGCAACCCTCATGTGGAATAGGACTAGTGGGGCCTTCAACCAAGTGAGTCCAGTCTCCACCGTTAGAGTGCTGGTTTTTCTGTTGTATCTGGGGCCTGATTCATGATCATTATCATTTCCTGAGGCTTCCAGGGTGCAGACACAGGAATCACTGAGGGCTGTCCCTCCTCCTGCTCATGGATTGGGCAGCATTCGGGTCAGCAATTGTCTTTGTGGAGCCATTAACTCTGGGGTTTTATTGGATTCTTCCCTCCCTGTCTTGGAATAATCCTCAGTATTCCCTTTCTGGATCTCAGGGCACAGAGAGTCTCCCCTTCCCTGATGCCGCTGTTTTACCCGAGCAGCCACCGTATCTGAGTATCCCGAGGATTGGGGTTCACGGGCACTGGGTGCACTTGGCCCCTGGTAAGCTGGGGAGGGTACGGTGGGTGCCCATTCCTCATCACGGTGACTGCCCTCAAACAGGGTCAGTATGCCAGACATGGGTTCGGGATCCTTGTTTCCCTATCAGTTCGAACTTTAGACTGACGTTCCTGCCCTTCTCTCCTATCATGGCCAGCCTTGGTTTGCTTACATTGTTTTTCCTGCTCTCGTTTCCGGTGCCCATCCACCCATTCACACTCCGCTTTTTAGTGTCTCCCAACCTTTGGCGTTCCTTCTGCAGTACATACCTCTATCCCTTTGTCACATGCATTATTCCTCCAACTTGCTAATAATATACTGTTCCTCTTTACATCTGCCTTTTCCTTCCATTCCCTTTTTAACAATTTCCACTTCTTTCCACAGTTCTTTTTCCATATCGAATTTACTGCTTGTTCTCATGAGATAATATCCCACCACAGTCTGCTTGGCACTCCCGATATTGGGATCCTGTTCTTGACTCCAAATGTTAAAGTTGAATCTGAATAAAACTCGGGAGACCAGATCATCACCACAGTTTATTGCACGTTCTCCTGCAGGAGTTTGAGACCCAGTTGTCAAAGGGAAGGCACGTAAGCTCTGTCACCAACTGACAAGTGGAATGACTTAGTCAGGTTACAGCCATGTATTTATACATAGTAGCCCCATACATTACTATTCGAAGATGTTATTTAAACTGGTACGCCCACAAAGTCTGTTGGTGCGAAACTTAATTAACTAGATAAGAGCGTTCGCTAAATCAAGGTTTTAATTACAGATAGATGTACTGTCCAGTCTGTATCAGTCATTCCCTTTGCAAGGCCCTGATTTACTTACAGACAAATGTTCATTCCTGTTTTTATCGGCGAGTCCTCCTCCCTTTACTCAAACGAGCGTACAATACATAATGCTATCATCTAATGAGAATACAATGTATAATGTTATCAGCTCTCAGTCTGTCTCTCTGCAAGCTGCAGAGAACTGGTAATGAGCATGTCTTAGCTAACCGCTGAAGACAGAGTTTACTTCAGTTCAAACATTCCAATTCAGTCCCTAATATTCTTTTACCCAGAGGTTACATAGATTCAAAATGATTTTTTTATATATATCCTCAATTCCTCAGGAGGATTCAGGGGAAATATTTATGTCCAATATAGAAACTGCTGTTACCTGTGTGTATTGTGGCGATGCAAAAGTTTCTGGAGAATCTACAAGTGGGAAGAAGTGGAGTGATATTTGGAAATCTGACTATTTGAAACTTAACTTAGCAGGCAAACTTCATACGGACAGTGTGCAAAAGCTCTGGTGAGAAGATCATTCATTACCCGTTTCAGGCCTGCTACATAGGTTGTGTGAGAGTGCAGATTAACTCCATCGAACCCAGAGGAGATCAAAGTTCTTTTCGACAGTGAATTGCGAGCTGTTAAAATGAATACCACCCTATATAAAATTCACTGTGCACATTATGTCACGGCATAAAAAATACACAGTACAAGATATATGTCCACACTGGTCATTACAAATTAAAGGGGACATTGGTGGGAAGGTGGGGAGACTCCAGTGTCCCTGATGCCCTCACCTACAAGATATGCATCCAGCTGCAGCTTGTAACCCTGTACTTTAAGGAGTTAGAACTTGAAATGGATGAATTCCGGATCATCCAGGAGTTGGAGGGGGTGATAGATATGACATGAAGAGAGGTGAGTTACACCCAAGGTGCAGGACACAGGAAACTAGGTGAGAGTCAGGAAGGGGAATGAGTTTAAACAGCCATCGCAGAGTACTCTTGTTGCTATCCCGCAAAACATCAGGTGAACCACTTTAGAAACTGTTGGAGGGGATTACTGACAGAGGAAAGTCAAAGGGGTGAAATGGGATTTGTTAGTTAGCGGAACAGAACAAGAGGAGACTAATATCCCAGTGGTAAGGTTTGCTGGCGCTAGTGTGGGGGGAGGGGTGGTGATGTGGTTAAAATAAGTTCTTTGGGGAATGGGAGCCAGAATGACAGAACAGATAATGGACAGGGTGAATTGAATTGACTTTATTACAGACATCCTTCATATACACGAGGAGTAGAAATCTTCACGTTACGACTCCATCTAAATGAGCAATGTGGAACTTACATTAATTTATAATAGATAGCTTGTACAAAGAGCAGTGAATATAACATAGAAATCAATTAAACAGTCTGATGTCCTGGTGGAAGATGATGTCCCGAAGCCTGTTTGTCCTTTTGCTGTGGTACCGTTTCCCGGATGGTAGCAGTAGGAACAGTTTGTGGTTGTGGTGATTCAGGTCTCCAATGATCCCTCCGGCACGTTTTTACATACCTGTCTCTGAAAATGTCCTGAATAGTGGGATGTTCATATCTGCAGATGCGCTGGGCTGTCTGCACCACTCTCTGCAGGTTCCTGTGATTATGGGAAGTACAGTTTCCATACCAGGCAGTAATGCAGCCAGTCAGGATGCTCTCAATTGTGTCCCTGTAGGAAGTTCTTAGGATTTGGGACCCCATACCAAACTTCTTCAATCATCTGAGGTGAAAGAGGTGCTGCTGTGCTCCTTTCACAACACAGACGGTATGCACAGACCATGTGAGATCCTTGGTGATGTTTATGCTGAGGAACTTAAAGCTGTTTACCCTCTCAACCTCAGATCTCTTGATGCCAATAGGGGTTAGACTGTCTCCATTCCTCCTGTCGTCCACAATCAGCTCCTTTGTTTTTGTGACAATGAGGGAGGGGTTGGTTTCTTGACACCAGTCAGATGTTGTTCAGACCTCAGACAGAGTCAGCAATCGAATGGCTGAGCATGGTGCGATGAATGTGCTGAGCTGAGTATATCACAATGCAAGAAGCATCGTAGGAAAGCCAGATGAGCCCAGGGCATGGAATTATGATATTGTAGCCATTATTGGGACTTGGTTGCACCCAACAGTCTGAGAGATTTAGAGGAACAAATTTGTAGAGAGATTGCAGACCATGCCAAGAAGCAAAGCCTGATTCAGTAACTGATTTTGACTTTCCATATATTGACTGGGACTTCATACTGTAAAAGGACTAGATGGGGTAGAGTTTGTCAAATGTGCCCTTAAACAGTACGTAGAAGTCCTGACGTAAAAGTGTCCAATAATCTGTTAGGAAATGATCCAGGTCTGGTGACAGAAATTAGTGATCATAATGCCATGAAATTCAAAGTAAATTTGGAAAAAGAGAGGTCTGGACCACGGGTTGAGATTCTAAATTGGAGAAAGGTCAATTTTGATGGTATTAGAAAGGATCTGACAAATGTGGTTTGGGACAGGCTGTTTTCTGGCAAAGGAGTACTTGGTAAGCGGGAGGCCTTCAGAAGTGAAGTTTCGAGGGTGTAGAGTTTGTATGTGCCTGTCAAAATAAAAGTGGAAAGGTAACTGATGCAGGGAACCTTGGTTTTCCAGAAATATTGAGGACCTGGGTACTTTGTTCCTCTAAATACCTCAGAATTTTGAGTGCTACCAAGACTCATTAATGACTACAATATCATAATTCCACCCCCTGAGCTCAACTGACTTTGTTTTAGTCGTCTTCTGTTGGTTTCTAACAGCTTCCCAATAGTTTTTGCTCATTATTTTCCCTCTCTTTGGCTTTTATATTGGATTTGGCTTCTCATTTCAGCCACGGTTGTGTCCTCCTGCCTATCCAATGCTTCCACTTCTTTGGGATGTATCGATCACTCAGCTTCTGAATTGCTCCCAGAAACACCAGCCGTTGCTGCTCCATTGTCACTCCTACCTTATCTCTTCCAAACAAGTTTGGCTAGCTTCTCTGTCATAGAAACATGGAGAAGATCAGTATGGAAACAGGCCATTTGGCCCATCTAGTCAATGCCGAAAAAGCATTTAAGCTGTTTAATGCAACGACCTGCACCGGGACCATTGCCCTCCGTACCCCCACCATCCAGGATCCCATCCAACCTTCTTTTAAATTTTTCAACTGAGCTCACATTCACCACTTGTGCTGGCATTTCATTCCACGCTCTCATGACCATTTCAGTAAAGAGCTTTTCCAAATGTTCCCGTTAAATTTTCAACTTCCCCACTTACCCATGAATCGGGTTGTCATCCCACCCAACCGCAGTGGAAAAAGCTGCTTGCATTTACCCTATCTATACCTGCATAATTTTGTATACTTCTAACAAATCCTCAAAGCTATGTATAATTTCCTCATTTATGTTTAGAGCCTTTTTTTGGTGTATAAGATGTTGAGGAGCATTGTTCGTGTGGACAGCCAGAAGTTTTTTTTTTTTTCACAGGGCTGAAATGGCTAACACGAGGGGCATAATTTTTAGTTGCTTGGAAATAGATACTGAGGGGATGTCAGGGGTAACTTTTTTAGACAGAGAGTGGTGGGTGTGTGGAATTCACTGCTGGCTGTTCGTGTGAGAGTGTTTCAGTTACTGTGGGGCCAGGCACCCATGCCGTTCAGTGGGAACAGGGAATAATACCAATGGAGAGAGTCAAACTGAGCCAGGTCACAGATTGGAGATGGCAGAAATGCCCCATTCTCATAGAGACAGGAAGAGCATCAGAGAGTTTGATGGCCATTCCAGAAACCAGCACTGTGCCCAGTTAGAAGATGATATCTCTCTCCAACTTGGGTTAAACTTCACTGTAACAATGTGATGCCAGATCAGACCTTGGCAACTCAAGTGATCGCATCTGAAATATTGTCCTACAACCATTGATGGATTTTGTAAATCTTTTTACAGGTTAAAAATGACAAGGAATTTATCTACGGGAACCTCGAACAAAACACACCAGTTTTGCTGTCTCTGTCCAGATATTTAAGAAGTGGAGCAAGGGATTCACTCGATCATCCTTCCTGCTCAGACTGTGCGGAGGGATTACTCAATCATCTGACCGACTGGCATGCCTGTCATTTGACACAGCGGGGGACTCATTCATCTGTTCAGACATTGGGAATAGATTCAATCAGCAAGTTCACTCTGGGACAAGGCCATTCACCTGTTCTGTGTGTGAGAAGGGATTCAGTCAGTCTTCCCACCTGTGGACGCACCAGTCAGTTCACGGTGGGTAGAGGCTGGTTGTCTGCTGAATTTGTGGTGAAGGATTCACTTGGTCATCTGACCTAATGGCTCACCAGCGAGTTCACACTGGACAGAGGCCATTCACCTGCTCAGACTGTGGGAAGGGATTCACTTCGTCACCTCAGTTACTGAGACACCAGTCAGTTCACACCGGAGAGAGGCCGTTCACCTGCTCAGACTGTGGGAAGGTATTCACTCAGTCATCTCAGTTACTGAGACACCAGTCAGTTCACACCGGAGAGAGGCCATTCACCTGCTCAGACTGTGGGAAGGGATTCACTTGCTCAACCAAACTGAAGTTACATCAGCGAATTCACACTGGAGAGAGGCCATTCTCCTGCTCATTGTGTGGGAAGGGATTCACACAGTTAGCTAGCCTACAAGCACACCAGTCAGTTCACACTGGGGACAGGCCGTTCACCTGCTCAGACTGTGGGAAGGGATTCACTTTGTCATCTCAGTTACTGAGACACCAGTCAGTTCACACTGGGGACAGGCCGTTCACCTGCTCAGACTGTGGGAAGGGATTCACTCGGTCATCTCAACTGAAGGTACATCAGCGAGTTCACACAGGGGAGAGGCCGTTCACCTGCTCAGACTGTGGGAAGGGATTTGCTGAATCATCTCAACTGAAGGTACATCAGCGAATTCACACTGGAGAGAGGCCATTCTCCTGCCCAGACTGTGGGAAGGGATTTGCACAGTTATCTGGCCTACAAGTACACCAGTCAGTTCACACTGGGGAGAGGCCGTTCATCTGCTCAGACTGTGCGAAAGGATTCACTTGGTCATCTCAACTGAAGGTACATCAACGAGTTCACACTGGAGAAAAGCCTTTCACCTGCTCAGACTGTGGGAAGGGATTCACTTCATCATCTCAACTGAAGGTACATCAGCGAGTTCACACAGGGGAGAGGCCGTTCACCTGCTCAGTCTGTAGGAAGGGATTTATTAGGTCATTTAATCTGAAGCTGCATCAACGAGTTCACACTGGAGAGAGGCCATTCACCTGCTCAGACTGTGGTAAGGGATTCACTCAGTCATCTCAACTGATGGTACATCAGCGAGTTCACACAGGGGAGAGGCCGTTCGCCTGCTCATTCTGTGGGAAGGGATTCATTAGGTCATTTAATCTGAAGCTACATCATCGAGTTCACACTGGTGAAAAGCCTTTCACCTGCTCAGTCTGCGGGAAAGCATTCACTCAGTCATCTCATCTACTGAGACACCAGAGAATTCACACTGGAGAGAGGCCGATCACCTGCTCAGACATTGGGAAGAGATTCTCTCAACCAAATCAACCAAATGTGCATCATTAAGTTCACACTGAGGAGAGGCCGTTCACCTGCTGTGAATGTGGGAAGGGATTCATTCAGTTATCTATCGGTTGGCTAGCAGGTTAATATAGGGGGTAATTGCACCCCAGCCCAGCCAAACTTAAGAAATCTCGTTTGGGTGTATGCTGCGCGATGTGTCCCCTGTTACAAATCAGTACCCCGAAATAACAAACAGTACACAATATGTGATTAAATGATTGAGCCTTATAATTCTTACTTTGACTATAGGGTTAGTAAAGAAAATAAAACAAAAAAAAAGCAAAAGGGTCCATTCTCTCTGTTCGCATCTTTTTATCTACCCCTGGCAAAAGACCGAACTCCAAAACCCTGTTATCTCTAGTCATAACCTAAGCATTGCTGCTACAGAGAAACCATTATCTCAGCAGTGAAACATTGCTGAGAGGCCGTTACTTTAACAGTGAAACCCTACTACGTGTTACACTTGTGACACACTACCGGGTTCACACCGGGGAGAAAGTTTCAATAAGCTGCATGCTGAATATTTGTCCATCACCGTTGCTGAATGCAATTTCGAGAGTGACTGTTGGAGCTGAGCTCTGCAATTATTGCTGGTGTTCAACACACCCAGTTCTGCACCCTGGTCACTGGGTATGGGAGGAGTTTCTTCTGCTGCATATTCACCTTTAATGGGACTGGAGTTTAATATTCTGGATCTGACACAAACAAATCAGTTCTATTTTAAACACTGTCTTTGGTACTAGTGAATTTATAACACACCCAGTGTACAATAGAGAGTCAACTCAGGACGGCTGGACCCTGCCAGTGATTCTGTTCCACAACGGTCCTTTTAAATCCTCCCCTGCTGTTCCCCTCTCACTCTCCCTGTGGTGATGAGTTCCAAACAGTCACCACTCTGTGGGTGAAGAGGTTTCCCTTGAATTTTCTGCAGACTGAATAAGTCAATCTGACTGCAGTTCTGTCTGAGATGTTCTTCGTCCCTCTAATCTCTCTGCTGAGGAAGAATAACATTGGTAGTTAACCTCCTTAATCATGGCTCATTTCCACATCATGGGTCATTTTCCCTGCTTCTAAAGGGTTGTTAGAAAACACCACTGTCCTCTAAAGTTTGAAAGCAGAATGGGAAACCATTGGTTGGATGTTCAACAAAGCAGGGTCAGAAACCAGAGGCGGGTCTGCACAGGGCAGAGTTTGGGGCTCTAGACGATGGTCGGGGTAAGAACGTATGATGAGGAGAAGGGAATCAGCAGCGGGGCGTGGCGACGTATGTCAGAGGAGCAACATTTGGAAGCTGATTGACAGAGAAAACAATTTGGTTGTCTGACTGATGACACAAGCAATGCCTGTTGTGAGGTGCTCCTTTGTTCGAGGAACATGTGTGTGCTGGGATGGTTATATCTATTGAGGGAGTTGTTCCTGCTTGTTTATCCTGTAATATTATATCCGGGTGGTTATTATGGATTGTCCTATATGTAACAATGTATTTATTATCATAAAATTTGTAAGATTTTGACTCTAAGGCTGAACCAGGCTTGAATTTATGGTGCCTTAATGAAGTTTAGGTGGTCATTCATGAGTTTGTATTTTAAAGCAAGACTTTGGTGAATGATGTTTGCCACTTGATTTTACCTTTGTAAGTAATCAGATTGAGTTAAACTGCTGCAGGATTCTGGAATGTGTCGGATTGTGTCTGGTTTCTCTTGGCATTTTCTGCATTTATTGCCTTGTCTGTTTGTCTTTTATGTAGTTTTGATATATATGTGGTACATGGCATGGTGGTTAAGGCATCGGTCTAGTGATCTGAAGGTGGCTAGTTCGAGCCTCATATGGGCAGCGTGTTGTGTCCTTGAGCAAGGCACTTAACCACACATTGCTCTGCGGCGACACTGGTGCCAAGCTGTATGAGTCCTCGTGCCCTTCCCTTAGACAACATCAGGGGCGTGGAGAGGGGAGACTTGCAGCATGGGCAACTGCCGGTCTTCCATACAACCTTGCCCATGCGGCAGTCATAATCGAAAATTAATGGACAGCCGAAGATTTTTTTTTAATGTTTGAGAATGTTAACCACCTTGACCTGTATTTCCCCAAGGAAACCCTGTTTCTGGGAAGAGGTCTCCAACTCTGAGTCGGGCTCTCTATACTTCCTTGTCACCAGCTAATCTGCTGAGATCATTGAGATGCCTCCCATGGAGGGTCATACTCATTCCACCGGTTAACGTGCTCTTCCATAGTGATGATTCATTTTTCTGAGTTGGCCTCTCATTTAAGTTTTCTGGTCTGTATTTCTTCTCAGAATTGCATATACCTGCATGGAGTGCTGAATCCTTTTTATTTTGTATGAAAATATATACTTTAGAAATATTATCAGGTAGTTGGTTGATTTTTTTAAATGTCTGTTACAGCTCTTCCTCCTTCTGATCTACTACTGTACAGAGTCTTGTCATCTTCAGAAGTTTTCGGATGACTCTGCCATAGTTGGATGCAACAGCAAGGGAGATGAGGCTGAGTACAGGGCTACGGTAGAAAGATTTGTCACACGGTGTGAGCAGAATTATCTGCAGCTTAATGTGAAAAAGACTAAGGAGCTGGTGGTAGACCTGAGGAGAGCTAAGGCACCGGTGACCCCTGTTTCCATCCAGGGGGTCAGTGTGGACATGGTGGAGGATTACAAATACCTGGGGATATGAATTGACAATAAACTGGACTGGTCAAAGAACACTGAGGCTGTCTACAAGAAGGGTCAGAGCCGCCTCTATTTCCTGAGGAGACTGAGGTCCTTTAACATCTGCCGGACGATGCTGAGGATGTTCTACGAGTCTGTGGTGGCCAGTGCTAACATGTTTGCTGTTGTGTGCTGGGGCAGCAGGCTGAGGGTAGCAGACACCAACAGAATCAACAAACTCATCCGTAAGGCCAGTGATGTTGTGGGGATGGAACTGGACTCTCTCACGGTGGTGTCTGAAAGGAGGATGCTGTGCAAGTTGCATTTCATCTTGGTCAATGTCTCCCATCCACTACATAATGGACTGGGTGGGCACAGGAGTGCATTCAGCCAGAGACTCATTCCACCGAGATGCAACACAGAGCTCCATAGGAAGTCATTCCTGCCTGTGGTCATCAAACTTCACAACTCCTCCCTTGGAGGGTCAGACACTCTGAGCCAATAGGCTGGTCCTGGACTTATTTCCTGGCATAATTTAAATATTACTATTTAATTATTTACGGTTTTATATTGCTGTATTTATACTCTATTCTTGGTTGGGGCAACTGTAACGAAAATCAATTTCCCTCAGGATCAATAAAGTATGACTATGACTATGACTATGATCTCAGTGGTATTAATCTAAATGTGTTTGAGTGTGAATAGTCTTTTCTAAATATGTCATTTAAGTTCTTATTTTTATTTGTGAAGTTTCCAGATTGGAATGGGACCAAGATATTTTGCTGAAAGAAAACGCTAATAATGGGTATAACAAAGATGTATATTGCCTTTGTTATATTTGCTATGCCATGGAGATCAACTTGGGAAATCTTATTAAGCCCTGAAGTTAATTTTGTCTTTTTTTTCGTTTTCGCGGTATTTTCTATTTTCTTTGCCTGTTAATATTCCGGATACCTGGACCAAAACGGTGATTCCCATCGATAGATGCTGCCTGACCTGCTGAGCTCCTCCAGCACATTGTGAGTATGGCTTAAGACTTCCAGCATCTGCAGTATCTCTTGTGTCCCATATTCTTGTATGTTTCCGAAAAAGACATGCAGGTAGGCAGAGAGGGTGCTGTGGCTCTGTTGGTAAAAAAGTTAAATCAAATCATCAGAAAGTTGACATGGTGTTGGAAGGTGTTGAGCCATCGTGGATAGAACTAAGGAACAGCAAGGGTGAAAAGATCTTGATTTTTTTTGGAGACCCCCAAACAGTAGTAAGTATATTGTCTGCAACTTAGAACGGGAGAAAGAAAGTGCATGCCAAAACAGCAATGTTACAAGAGTGATGGGGATAGTCATGCAGATATATTGGGAAAATCAGGTCGGCGCAGGATCCCAAGAGGGGGTTTCCTAGAATGCCCACAAGATGGCTTTTTAGAGCAGCTCCTGATTGAGCCCAGCTGGGGATCAGCTATTCTCAACTGGGTGTTGTGCAATGAACGAGAATTAATTAGCACACTTTAGGCGAAGAACCACAGGGGCAAGTGATCCTAAAATATGGGAATTCATCCTGAAATGTGAGAAGGAGAAGCTAAAGTGAGATGTGTCAGTATAACCGTAGAATAAAGAGAATTACAGAGAGAAGAATTGTCCTTTTTTTTTTAGAAAACAACACTGGCCGGGATGACGACAGAATGGCTGGAATTTCTGGAAGCAATCCGGAAGGCACAGGATAAACCATATGTACCAAAGAGGAAGAAGTATTCTAAAGACAAAATGATACAATTGTGGCCAAAGAGAAGGCATAGCTGACATAAGAGCCAAAAAGAGGGCATATAACAGACCAAGCAATGGTGGGAAGTTAGTTACCACACTCCATTTCTGTAAACCCCCCGACCCCTACAGCACTCGCCATCTCTGCAAAACCCTCCACCATCCACCCGGGTGCATTCAGGTGACAGCTGACCGAGAAAGACACTGCCCGTGGCGGATGGCAGGGCTCATAAAACACCCTCACGTTGTTTGTTTATAAACCTACCGATTTGCACGGATATCTTGACTAAACCTCCTTCCACCTTGACACCTGTAAAAAAGCTATTTCTTTTCCTCAGTTCCTTTGTCTCCGCCACATTTGTTGACAGGATGAGGTTTTCCTTTCCAGGTTGTCAGAGATGTCCTCCTTCTTCAAAGAATACATTTTCCCTTCCACCACCATTGATGCCGATCTCACACCCAATTGCTCTATTTCCTGAAAATCCACCTTCACTCCATATTCCAGTCACCTCCACAACTTTTCTTATCTTCAATCATCAAACACATCTTTTCCTACACCCCGCCACAACTCTCTGCCTTCCTTGTCCATTCGTCTCCCCCCCACTAATCTATTTCCTGGAATGTATCCTTGCAAAGCGAGGGAAGTGCTACACGCTCCTAGTTACCCCTTCCTTCAGCACCATTCAGGATCACCAACAGTCTGTCCAGGTGAGGAACACTTCGCCTGTGGGTCTGCCAGGTTCATCTACTGTATCCAGCACTCCCAGTGTAGCCTTCTGTACCTCAGTGGAAAACCTCCTTGTCAAGCACATTCGTTCTGTCTTCAATAAAACATATTTCCCGGTGGCTAGTCCACTCTCGCTTCCCATTCCAACATGCCGGATCATTGTTGGACTGACGCGATGACAGCACTCCCAGGTTGGAGGAGCAGCACCTCATAATACATCTGTGTAGCTTCCAAGCTGACGGCATGAACATCGATATCCTTAACTTCTACCTCCACTTTTACTTCCACCCACACCCTGCCCTCTCGGTTCTGTCTCCCCTCTTACCTCCTCTCTTGCCCACTGCCGATCATCTCCCTATGATGCCTCCTTTCCATCCTTTTCTCCCATAGTCCGCTCTCGCCTCCTCTCAGATTCCTTATTTTCAGCCTTTTGCGTATTCTGCCTACCACCTCACTCCTTCTCACTTCATCTCCCCGTTTCCCCACCCACTCACCTTCACTCTTATCTGGCTTCACCTATCATCTGCCAGTTTGTTCTCCTTCTCCTCCGCCCAACGTCTTATTCTGCACACCCCCACCCCTTCCCTTCCATTTCCCAGGAAGAGTCTTCGCAAGAAATGTCTGCTATGCTTCCCCCTCCTTCTATGGATGCTACCTGACCTCCTCAGTTCCTCCAACAATTTGTGTATGTTACTCTGCATTTCCAGCATTTGCAGAATCTCATCGGGACAGAGTGGAGAGTGCAGAAACTACATCGGGTCTCACTAATGTAGAGGAGGCCACACCGGGAGAACAGAAAACAGTAGATGACCCCAACAGGCACAAAGCTGAAGAGTTGCCTCACACGGAAGGACTGTTTGGGACCCTGACTAGTGGTGAGGAGAGCGGTTTGGGGCAGGTGTAGCATTTCAGCCACTTGCAGGGTTGGCTTCCAGCCCCCTACAACCCTTCTTATCGCTGTAAACCTCTCCCTTTTGTGGACAACACTGCCACTTGGTGGTGATTTGCTACAATAACAGGCCCTCGTGATTTCTGGACACCGCTGTCACCAGCTTCTGCTCTGCCATATTAATGCTGAGAGAGAGAAATGTGATATTGCAGCCTGCTGAAATGTCCTTTCTTTTCAAATCTTTTTATTGTTATATTATACAAAAGAAATAACACCAGTACATCGAAGTAACAACACTTACAATGTCTCAAAGAAAAAAGACATTATTTTAAAGATTGAAAACAAAACGTTATAATAAAAAAACACTACTAAACAGAAAAAGTGGGGGGGGGGGGACCCATTAGGTGTACAACCCGGAGTCATGCGTCATACAAAAAGTTTCTAAAAATAAACATCAAACCGCAAGCAAGAAAGAAAAATATACCAGAAAATTTACAATTTGACCGTGGAGAAAATCTATCAATCAGCTCAAATGATAATAACGAGCAAATGAGCCCCACCTTTTCTCAAAATCAAATAAAGGTTCAAAGGTTCAACTTCTAATTTTCTCCAAACTAAGACATAGCATCACTTGAGAGAACCATTGTGACAAAGTGGGAGCTGATGTATCCTTCCACTTCAACAAAATGGCCCTCCTAGCTATCAATGTAACAAATGCAATAGCATGTTGGTCAGGCACAGAAATACCATGACTATTTTGAGGAATTACTCCGAAAAGCACAATTAATTTATTACGTTGTAGATTAATTTTAAGTGCTTTAGAAATTGTTGAAAAAACTGACTTCCAGAACTGTTCTAATATATAACAAGACCAAAGCATATGTGTCAGTGTAACTATCTCAGATTTACATCTGTCACAATAACAATCAAGATTAGAAAATATTTCAGAGAGTCTCTCCTTCGTCAAATGGTAATGATGTACAATATTAAATTGAATCAATGAATGACTTGCACTAATCGAAGAAGAGTTAACCAACTTCAAAATTCGCGTCCAATCGTCCATCATAAAAGTCAAATTGTGTTCTTTTTCCCAATCCTGTTTAATCTTAGATAAAGGACGCTTATCCCATTGTAATAATAAGTCATAAATTATTTCAATAAAACCCTTCGTCGAAGGGTTCATACTCATAATAGTATCTAACAGGTCAGTCTCCAATATATAAGGAAATGTTTATTCAAGATTCGAGGTTGTTTAATGTTATTTCCAGCAAACAAGTGTAAATTAGATCAGAATAATTATTACTCTGGCTCCGGTGCAGCAAAATAAAACACAATAATAAAAATATATATCTACAGCTTATACACTGCATATGGACTGTATGTCCATAAAGTGACACGAGGCACACGATGCCTGTCCATAAGAGGACTGACAGGAAATGATAAACTAGCGGTTTAGCGGTATGGAAGGGTGTATCAGTGGGTGGAGTTGTTGATCAGCGTTATTGCTTGGGGAAATTAGGTGTTTCAGAGTTGGTAGTCCTGGTGTTCATGCTATGTAGTCTCCTCCCTGATGGTCGCGGGACAAGCTGTCCATGAGCTGGGAGGGTGGAGGTAGATTGTGGAAATCAGGCTGGTGTTTGTTCTTGAGGGGGAATTTGGAGAATACCAATGAGATGGCTTTTTAGGACAGCCTGTGGTTGTGCCACGATGGAAAATGTAATTTTGGTTTGGGTGTTGTGCAATGAATCAAATTTGATTTGGGAGCGTAAGGTAAGGGAACACTGAGGAGTCAGTCATCTCAATATGATAGAATTCACCCTGCAGTATGAGAGGCAAAGCTACAAAAAGATTCATCATGATTAGTGGGGTAAGATGAACTGCAGATTCACGAGAGAGGAGCTCACCAAAGTTGATTGGAAGGAGACACCAACGGTAGAATCCCCTTATCTCAGAACAGATGTGCTCGATTTGAAGAGGGTCCAGAAGACGTTCATGCGAGTGATTCCAGGACTGACAGAGTTAAACCACAAGGAGTATTTGATGTCTCTGGGCCTGTTCCCGCTGGAGTTTAATGAGGTGGGGTGGGGGGGCTGGGGGGTGGTTCTCGAATATTGAAAAGCAGAGACAGAATGGATGTGGAGAGGATATTTCCTATGGTGGGGGAGTCTAGGACCAGAGGACACAGATAGAGTGGATGTGGAGAGGATGTTTCCTGTAGTGGGGGAGTCTAGGACCAGAGGACACAGATAGAGTGGATGTGGAGAGGATGTTTCCTGTAGAGGGGGAGTCTAGGACCAGAGGACACAGATAGAGTGGATGTGGAGAGGATGTTTCCTATGGTGGGGGAGTCTAGGACCAGAGGACACAGACAGAGTGGATGTGGAGAGGATGTTTCCTGTAGTGGGGGATCTAGGACCAGAGGACACAGATAGAGTGGATGTGGAGAGTATGTTTCCTGTAGTGGGGGAGTCTAGGACCAGAGGACACAGATAGAGTGGATATGGAGAGGATATTTCCTATGGTGGGGGAGTCTAGGACCAGAGGACACAGATAGAGTGGATGTGGAGAGGATGTTTCCTATAGTGGGGGAGTCTAGGACCAGAGGACACAGATAGAGTGGATGTGGAGAGGATGTTTCCTGTAGTAGGGGAGTCTAGGACCAGAGGACACAGATAGAGTGGATATGGAGAGGATATTTCCTGTAGTGGGGGAGTCTCGGACCAGAGGACACAGATAGAGTGGATGTGGAGAGGATGTTTCCTATGGTGGGGGAGTCTCGGACCAGAGGACACAGATAGAGTGGATGTGGAGAGGATGTTTCCTGCAGTGGGGGGAGTCTAGGACCAGAGGACACAGATAGAGTGGATATGGAGAGGATATTTCCTATGATGGGGGAGTCTAGGACCAGAGGACACAAACAGAGTGGATGAGGAGAGGATGTTTCCTACAGTGCAGAGTCCAGGATCAGGGGGACCACCTTCAGAATAGAGGGACCTCAATTTAGAACATGAAGAGGAATTCTCCTGCTGAATCTAATGATCGTGGTTGCTCTATTCTCCTTTGCCCATTCCCCCAGCTATCTGAAATGATTACTTATCTCCACCTTAAATATACCCAGCCAAGTGTCCTTCACACCCTGGGGGCAAAAAACCCCAAAGATTGTATACTCAGCTAGATAGATAGATAGACACATCACTGATCCCAAAACAAGTTATATGGAAGATGTAGAATTTCTGAAATTTCCATTCACCTCCAGTTAAAATGAGCGGCCCTTATCGATTCCTGTGGTGGCTCTCTCACCAAGAGAGATGTCAAACCTCTTTCCCTCATTTATCCTCCCCGTCTCCATCCCTGGTTTCTATCCCAGTTTAACTCCCCCCTTCCTCTCCCTCCACTATTCCTTCCCCCCTCTCCTTCGTCACTCTCTTTCTCCCACGTCTCTTTTTCCCCGTCTCTTGCTCCCCGTTCATTTCTCACTCGTGTCCACCTCATTTCCCGCTGTTCTCTTCCCTCCCTGTCGTCCCACCTCTCTCCTATCCCTGTTTCTCACCTCCGCCTCTCCACTCCCATCTCTCCTCAGTCTCTGCCGCTGACCTAGTCGCTCTCTCCCCAAGTCTCTCTCTCCCTCCCTAGTCTCCCAATCTTCCTCTACCACCACTCATCCTGTCTTTCTGTGGTTCCGCTATCCTCTCTCTCACTCCTCTCTCCCCCTCCTTAAGGATATATTTTCATCAAGGAAAACGGCAATCAACACTCAGTGTGGCCATGTGCTATTCTGTTAAGAAATACACACCACTGAACAGAAATGAAAGATCAGTCCAGAAATATGAAAAAAAACATCACCATTAGGCAGTGATTCGCATTCTGGGCGGTTACGTGTCCCGAGGGGGCTTTAGGGGCAAAAAACAGTGGTCGGGAGGGTTCGAGATTCACTGCAGGAAGAATGTGGATACAATAGAGAGAGTGCAGAGGAGATTTACAAGGTCATTGCCTTGACTGGAGAGCGTGCCGAATGAAAATAGTTTTAGTGTACTTGGCCTTTTCTCCTTGGAGTGACGGAGGATGAGAGGTGACCTGATAGAGGTGTATAAGATGATGAGAGGCATTGATCGTGTGGATAGCCAGAGGCTTTTTCTCAAGGCTGAAATGGCTAACACAAGGGCGCATAGTTTTAAGGTGCTTCGAAATAGATTTCGAGGGGTTGTCAGCGGTAAGTTTGTCACGCAGAGAGTGGTGTGTCTGTGTAATGCACTGCCGGCGGCGGTGGTGGAAGCAGATACAATAGGGTCTTTTAAGAGCCTCTTAGATAAGTACATAGAGCTCAGAAAAAGTACAGCGCTATGAACTAGGGAAATTCCAGGCAAATTCTAGAGTAAGACACATGGGCGCCCCAACATTGTGGGCTGAAGGGATAGAGCTAAGAGCTGGAAAATTAATTGGGAAAACGGTTACAAGGCTGGAGAAGGGATAGTATTATGGGATGGGAAGCCTGGGGAGAAAGAAAGAAAAGTGGGGGAGGGGAGCCTGGAGGGTGGAGAGCAGGTAAGGAGTTATAGTGAGAGGGACAGAGGGAGAAAAAAGGGGAGGGAATAAAAATTAAAATATATATTCTTCCGTTACATTTTTGTCTAATGCGACGCACAAGTGCAAGGTTTACTGTAAGTCCTGAGTTAGTCCTGACGAAGGGTCTCGGCCTGAAACGCCGACTGTACCTCTTCCTAGAGATGCTGCCTGGCCTGCTGCATTCACCAGCAACTTTGATGTGTGTTGCTATTTATCTCAGCAGACTGAACAGCAGCTGTCCATCAAGTAACACCGCCCTTGGTCACCATGGCAACCGACGAGCTGCTCTCTCTCCCTCTCTCTCTCCCTCTCTCTCTCTCCCTCTCTCCCTCTCTCCCTCTCTGTTTCCATGGCAACCCACAAGCTGACAGCAGTAGTCGGTGTCGTTGTAAAAGTGTAAACAGGAGCTAAAAGGCAGTTCCGCCCCCTCTCTCTCAGCAGAAATCCAAAAGTTAGTCTCAGTTCTCTCCTGTGCCTTAAAGTGACAGTCCACGGCAAAAAGGCACCCTGAGGGTACATAACAGAAAAAACCGCGGCGGAGAGTAGAGGAAGGTTTGAAACAGAAGAAACCTAGTGACAAAGAGGTCACTGTTTGGACTCTCTCTCGCTCTCTAAGTAGGCCATGAGGATGAGTTTGAGTTCCATTCGAATACGAAGGTGTGACTGTCACGTAGTTAATCCACAGGAGTGGGTTCTGTGGTGAGGGGGAAACCTTTGTGACTACCACTTGTGTGTTACCCTTGTCTGGGTGTGGTAGTTCACTGGAGAAAGACACCCCTGTGGCAAATCACTGTTGGAGTTATTTCATATGTCGTGGAACTGGATAAGTGGCTATCACATTGTGTGTTTGGGGCAACCTTGTGGAATCTACTGGTGTGTCGACCCTTGCCTGGGTGGTGGTTCCCCAGAACAGAGTTCCCTTTGTGATAAGCTACTGTTGGTGATAATCCATACGCGGATTCTGTTTCAGTATCCTGTGGCCACCACTTTGGGATGACCCGTAGCTGAATCCGGGTGTGGTACCACTTTCGTTGAAAGGATATTTGTTGAAGATCACTGACGGTGATACTTCGTGTGTGGAGTGGAACAACTTCGGAGATAAAACCTATTACTATTGTTATCTTGTATTGTTGTCCTGGAATCTGTGGTATATCGACATAATTGCCTTCTCACAACATTCTCACAAACATCTTGCATTAATTAACCTGACATTGAACTGAACTATCTTACATTCCATCATAAGGCTGTACCCAATTACCTCCTAAGCTGGAAGAAGCTTGGCTTTTATATATTCCCACACTTATATATGCATGACTTTGCTAACCTGTTTGATTTATCTGGTTATATATTACTGATATTACTATTTTGCGTAGTTACTAAGCTTGGCTTTTATATATTCCCACACTTATATATGCATGACTTTGCTAACCTGTTTGATTTATCTGGTTATATATTACTGATATTACTATTTTGCGTAGTTACTAATAATAATATATATATATATATGTGTGTGTGTATATATATATATATATATAAGGCATCCATTAGTCTTGCAAGACCATGGATCTGCGCCTGGAAAGTCTTCACTCTCCAGGGCGCAGGCCTGGGCAAGGTTGTATGAAAGACTGACAGTTGCCAATGCTGCAAGTCTCCCCTTTTCACAACACCGATGTTGTCCAAGGGAAGGGCATTAGCACCCATACAGCTCGGCACCAGTGTCGTCACAGAGCTCTGTGTGATTAAGTGCCTTGCTCAACGACACAACATGCTGCCTCGGCTGGGGCTCGAACTCGTGACCTTCAGGTTGCTAGTCCAATGCCTTAACCACTTGGCCACGTGCCCACACTAATAGAAGTAGCATTAGTTAAAAGCAATACCAGACTCCAGGAGTTTTTGCATTGCTGCTGGTTCTTTAACCCGTTACGGGGACATAACAGAATTCGGAGACTAAAGATAAATTAAGTCAAAGGCAGGATAGCTCCTTACAGGGAAATCTTGCTTGACAAATCTGTTAGAGTTCTTCGAGGAAGTCATAAGCAGGATGGACAAAGAGAGGCAGTGGATATCATTCACTTGGATTTTCAGAAGGCATCTGATAAGGTGTCACACATGAGACTGCTTAACAGGATAATAATCAGAAGAAATACTGGCATGGATAGAGGAATGGCTGACAGCCAAGAGTGGGAATAAAAGGAGCCTTTTCTAGTTGGCTAGCAGTGACTAGTGGTCTTCAGGGGTCAGTATTCAGTCCGCTACTTTTCACATTGTTTGTCAGTAATTCGGATAATGGAATTGATGGCTTTGTGGCAAGGTTTGCAGATGATACAGAGATAGGTGGAGGCGTCGGTAGTGCTGAGGAAGTTTGTGATTGCAGCAGAGCACAGACAAATTTGAAGAATGGGCAAAAAGGTGGCAGATGAAATACAATATTGGATAATGCATTTTGGCAAAGGGAACAATAGTGAACTATTATCTGATTGGGGAGAAGGTTCAAACAACAGAAGTACAGAAGGAAATATGAGTCCTCGGTCAAGACTCCCAGAAGGTTAATTTACAGGTGGAGTCTGTGGTAAAGAAGGCAAATGCAATGCTGGCATTTATTGAAAGTGAAGTAGAAAATATAAGCAAGGAGATAATGCTGGTACATTACCAGACACTACTTAGGCTGCACTTAGAATATCTGGGACCCATATCTCGGAAAAGGTGTGTTGTCATTGGAGAGAGTCCAGTGGATGTTCAAGAAGATGATTCTGGGAATGAAGTGGTTAAGATATGAGGAGCGTTTGTCAGCCTTGGGCCTGTATTCCTGCACTGACACATGTTTAATAAATGCGGGTGGTGGGGTGTTAAATCTCACTGAAACCCACCGAATGTGGGAAGGTCTAGATAGGGTGGATGAGGAGAGGACTTTTCGTATGGTGGGTGTAGCCATAACAGAGGGCACAGCCTCAAAACTGAGGAGTGAACTTTTAGAGTAGTTAAGGAGGATTTTATTTAGTCAGAGAGCAGTGAATCTGTGGAATTCTCTGACACAGCTGGCAGTGGGGGCCAAGTCTGTGGGTACATTTAAAGCAGAAGCTATTAGTTTGCTGATCAGTCACGGCATTACACGATATGCCGAGGAGGCAGGTGCATGGGGTTGAGTGAGAACCGGGATCAGCCGTGATAGAACAGCAGAGCAGACTCGGTGGGGCTGAATGGCCTAATTCTGCTCCTATGTCTTATGGTCTTATTCTGCTAGTGTCTTACAGAGTGAAGATTGACACAAAATACTTACTACATTCAGCCGCTATTACTTTGCTCTATTACTGACTCGCCAGCATCACCTTCCAGCAGCACAATATCAACTCTTGCCTCTCTTTCACTCTTTATATATCTGAACAACTTTTGATACTTGATTATTATTGGCTCACTTACCTTAATTTTGCATCTTGTCTCTCCTGTGTGTTTTTTTTTTAGTTGTCTCCTGTTGGTTATGTAAAAGCTTCCCAATCCTCTAACTTCCCACTATATTCTTGCTATATTATATGACCCCACTTTTGCTTTTACCAAAAACAGGAGAAAATCTGTAGATGCTGGAAATCCAAGCAACACATACACAAAATACTGGAGAAACCTCGGAGGCCATTAATAATATTTCAGGATAAACAGACAGGAACAACTCCCTCAATAGATAAAACCATTCCCAACACACACATGTCTCTCGACCAGTGGAGCACCTCACCACAGGTATTATTTGTGTCATCAGTCAGACAAACAAAAGATTTTCTCTGTCAATCAGCTTCCAAATGTGGTGATGGGTTCCAAACGGTCACTCACAGGGTGGTGACCGTTTGGAACCCATCACCACAGGGAGAGTGAGAGATGAACAACAGTGGAGGATTTAAAAGGACTGTTGTGGAACAGAATCACTGGCAGGGTCCAGCCGGCCTGAGTTGACTCTCTACTGTACACTAGGTGTGTTATAAATTCACTAAGTACTGGAGACAGAGTTTAAAATAGAACTGATTTATTTGGCTCAGATCCAGAATGTTAAACTCCAGTCCCAATAAAGGTGAATATGCAGCAGAAGAAACTCCTCCCATGTCCAGTGACCAGGGTGCAGAACTGGGTGTGGTGAGCAGCAGCAATAATTGCAGAGTTCAGCACTGACAGTCACTCTCAAAATTGCATTTAGCAATGGGGATGGACAAATATCCAGTATGTAGCCTATTGAAACTTTCTGCCCAGTGTGAACCCAGTAGTGTGTCACAAGGTTAGATGACTGAGTGAATCCCTTCCCACATTCACAGCAGGTGAACATCCTCTCCCCAGTGTGAACTCAATGATGCACATTTGGTGGAGATGGCTGAGAGAACCTCTTCCCAATGTCTGAGCAGGTGATCGGCCTCTCCCCAGTGTGAACTCGCTGGTGCCTCTGTAGGGTGGAAGAGTGAGGGAATCTCATCCCACAATCTGAGCAGGTGAAATCCCTCTCTGCAGTGTGAACTGACTGATGTCTCAGCAGGTGAGATGCCTGAGTGAATCCCTTCCCACAGTCCAAGCAGGTGAATGGCCTCTCCCCTGTGTAAAATGATGGGCGTGCCAGTCAGTCAGATGACCGAGTGAATCCCTCCCCACTGTCTGAGCAGGAAGGATGATCGAGTGAATCCTTTGCTCCACTTCTTAAATATCTGGACAGAGACAGCAAACCAGGTGTGTTGTGTTCGAGATTCCCGGTGACAAATTCCTTGTCATTTTTAACCTGTAAAAAGATTTACAAAATCCATCAATGGGTGAAGGACAACATTTCAGTTGAGATCACTTTAGAAACATAGAAACATAGAAAATAGGTGCAGAAGTAGGCCATTCGGCCCCTCGAGCCTGCACCGCCATTCAGTACGATCATGGCTGATCATCCAACTCAGAACCCTGCACCAGCCTTCCCTCCATACCCCCTGATCCGTTTAGTTGCCAGGTTGGAGAGATAAATTATCTTTTAACTGGGCACAGTGCTGGTATCTGGAATGACCATCAAACTCTCTGATGCTCTTCCTGTCTCTATGAGAATGGGGCATTTCTGCCATCTCCAGTCTGTGACCTGGCTCAGTTTAACTCTCTCCATTGGTATTATTCCCTGTTCCCACAGAGCTGCATGGGTGCCTGGCCCCACAGTAACTGAAACACTCTCACACAAACAGCCTTTGTTGACGTGCAGCTGGGATTTTCTTTTACGTACTGTTAATTTAAAGTGCCACAGTTTTAACGCCATGTAAATATTCCCCTACTCAGATGTATGGTTGGTCTGCACAGCTGTTAAAAGGAATAGGAGTGAATATTAGTATTATTTCAGTTTCCTGTCAGAGTCATAGAAAAGTACAACACAGAAACAGGCCCTTTGGCCCATATAATTGGTGCCAAGCTATTTAAACTTTCTACTCCCATACCCCTACCATCCAGGTACCAATACGAACCTCTTAAATGTTGAAATCGAGCTTGCATTAACCACTTACGCTGGCTGCTCATTCCATACCCAGGTGATCATCTGTGTGAAGAAGCTTCCCATCATGTTCTCCTATCATCTCACCGTTCACCCTTAACCCACAGACTCTGGTTGTAGTCCCACCCCATCTCAGTGGCAAAAGCCAGTTTGCATTTACCCCATCTATGCCCCTCATAATTGTTGTATACCTCCATCAAATCTCTCCTTAATCTTCTACATTCCAAGGAATGAAGTCCAGACCTGTTCAATCTTTCCTTATAACCCAAGTCCTCCAGACCTGGCAACATCCTTGTGAATTTTCTCTAAACTCTTTCAACCTCTTTCACATCTTTCCTGTAGGTTGGTGACCAAAACTGCACACAATACTCCAAATTAGATCTCACCAATGCCTTGTACTATGTCAACATAACATCCATCTCCTGTACTCAGTACTTTGGTTTATGAAAGCCAATGTGCCAAAATATTTCTTTCTGTCCCTATCTAACTGTGATACCACTTTCAGTGAACTATAGACCTGTATTCCCAGATCCCTTTCTTCTACAGCTCTCCTCAGTGCCCGACCAGTCACTGTGTAAGACCCGGGTCCTACCAAAGTGCAACACCTCACATTTGTCTCCATTAAGTTCCATTTTCCATTTCTGAAACCATTTCTCCAGCTGGTCCAGATCGCACTGCAAGCCATGATAGTCTTCCTCACTGTCCACTACACCCCCAATCCTGGTGTCTAACCATGTTACCATCCAGATGACAAAGAACAACAGATCCAGCACTGATCCCTGCGGCACACCACGACTCACAGGCAACCATCTGCTACCACACACTGGTTTCTCCCAAAGACAGTGTCTCATCCAATTTACTATCTCATCCTGAATGCTGAGTGACTGAACCTTCTTGACCAACCTCCCATATGAGACTCCGTCAAGTGCTTTGCCACAGTACATGTAGACAACATCCACTGCATTGTCTTCATCCACTTTCCAGATAACTTCCTCAAGAAACTGTTTAAGGTTGGTTAGACATGACCGACCATGCACAAAGCCATGCTGTCTATCCTTAATCAATCCACATCTATCCAAATACTTATATATCCGGTTCGCGCACATACGTTCCAATAACTTTCCCTCTACTGATGTATTACTCCCTAGTTTATTTTTAGAGCCTTTCTTGAACAGCGGAATAACATTGGCTAGCCTCCAATCCTCCAGCACCTCACCTGTCACTAAGGATGATTTAAATATCTGTTCTTGGGCCCCGACAATTTCTGAACTTGTCTTCCGCAGGGTCCGAGGGAACATCTTGTCAGGACCTGGGGATTTATCCATGGTAATGTTTCTTACAACAGCAAACACCACCACCTCTGTAATCTGTACAGGGTCCATGAAGTTGATGTTGCTTTGCCTCACTTCTATAGACTCTGTGTCCATCTCCTGTGTAAATACGGATGCAAAACAAATATTTAAAATCTCCCCCATCTATTTTGTCTCCTTGTATGGATTATCATTCTAATCTTCCAAGTAACAATTTTGCTCCCTGTAATCTTTTTGCTCTTAACATATCTGCAGAATCCCTGAGGATTCTCCTTCACCTTGTCTGCTGGGACAACCTCATGCGTTCTTGTATTTCTTTCATAAATGTTCACTTGAATTTCCTGCACTTCATAACTACCCCATTTTTCCCTATCTGCCTGTACCTGCTATGCACCTCCTTGTTTGTGAAAAGGCTTGTAAATTTAGTCAGTTCCATCTTGGGTACTAGCCTACAAAGTAGCCTGGACATCTTCAAGGAGTGTTGTCTCAAAAAGGCAGCGTCGATTATTAAGGACCTCCAGCACCCAGGGCTGTTACCATCAGGTAGGAGGTACAGGAGCCTGAAGGCTCACACTCAGCGATTCAGGAACAGCTTCTTCCCCTCTGCCATCCGACTTCAAAATGGTCATTGAACCCATGAACACTATTTCACTTTTTAAATATAAATTATTTTTGTTTTTGCACATTTTTAATCTATTCAATATATGTATAATGTATAAAGTATACTGCATAAAGTATACTGCATAAGGTTTACTTATTTTTTATTATTATTATTTTTCTATATTATGTATTGGATTGAACTGCTGCTGCTAAGTTAACAAATTTCACGCTACGTGCCGGTGATAATAAACTTGATTCTGACCCTGGTTGTTTTTTGTTCTGGGAGAGGAAAGCCAAAGGGTGACATAGAGGATTCGTTAGTCTAGGGATCAAAACAAGATTGTGTCTAATATCCCAGGGGTAAGGCTTCCTCGTGCTGCACGGTGGGGGTGGGTGAGTGGTAAACTAAGGTTGCAGGGGGAATGGGAGCCTGACTAACAGAACAGGGAGTGGAGAGGTTGTGGAGACAGACAGGTGGATGTGTTCAGGGCATGGATCAACACCTGGAAATTATCACACTAAGATCTGGCAACTGTGGACTGGGACAGGCTGCTTTATGGCAAAGGTGTGCTTGGTAAGCAGGAGACCATCAAAATGAAATTTTGAAAGTACAAAGTGTGCATGTGCTTGTCAGAATAAAAGGTTTAATCATTTCATTCCAAGAACAGAGTGATGTTATGTATCCCTAGGGTTCATATTTTCTGTGGACTGTCACTTTAAAACGTCGGGAGAACGAGACTGACTTTTGGACACTGTTTGGGCTGATTTAGAGAGAGAGAGAGAGAGAGAGAGACACTGAGCAGCTTGTGAGTTGCCATGGTGACACAGGGTGGAGTTATTTGATGGACAATCGATGTTATGGTTTCTCTGCAGCTTGTTTTGAATATACAAGGACACTCAGACACACACAGTTAGAGTCAAGATGGATTTGGTCAATGGAAGACACCAGTGAGTCAGCTGCCGGTTTAAACTTTCAGTAGCCCAAAAGGGCTGAGTTGAGATCAATGCTCAGTATTGATAAATGACTCTCACAAGTTTTCTGCAACTAGAACAAGTTTGGAGGAAGAGAAGAGAGGGGAGATAGGTTTGAAACAGAAGAAACCTAGTGACAAAGAGATCACTGTTTGGACTCTCTCCCTAAGTAGCCCATGAGGGTGAGTTTGAGTTCCATGCGAATGCAAAAGTGTGATTGTCACGTAGTTAGTCCACAGGAGTGGGTTCTCTGGTGAGGGGAGTACCTTTGTGAATACCACGTGTGTGTTACCCTTGTTTGGGTGTGGTAGTTCACTGAAGAAAGACACGCCTGTGGCAAATCACTGTTGGATTTATTTCGTATGTCTTGGAAATGGATAAGTGGTTATCACGTCGTGTGTTTTTAGATTATGAAGACACGTAGTCCTCTTTTATTGTCATTTAGTAATGCATGCATTAAGAAATGATACATTATTTCCTCCGGTGTGATATCACAAAACTCAGGACAAACCAAAACTGAAAAAACTGACAAAACCACATAATTATAACATATAGTTACAAAAGTGCAACAATACCATAACTTGATGAAGAAGTCCATGAGCACAGTAAAAGTTCAAATTTTCTCAAATGTCCCACATCTCACGCAGACAGCAGAGGGAAGAAAAACTCTCCCTGCCATACCCGACCACATTCCGACTCTGAGTCATCTGAAAACTTCAAGCCTCCTATCAGCTCTCCGACACCGAGTACTGAGCGCCATCTCTGTCCGAGCGATTCGACCTCTTTCTCGGTCACCAAAAGCAGGCAAGGCCGAGGATTTTGAGGCCTACCCCCCAAAAAATTTCCGACCACACAGTAACGACAGCAGCGGACGGGCGTTTCAGAAATTTCTCCAGATGTTCCTCTGTGCTTTCACCTCTGTCTCCATCAAATCAGAAATTGTTTGGGGTAACCTTATGGAATCTACCGGTGTGTTGACCCTTGCCTGGGTGGTGGTTCCCTTGAAGAGTGTCCCCTTTGTGATAAGCTACTGTTGGTGATAAACCATATGTGGATTCTGTTGGAGTACCCTGTGGCCACCACTTTGAGATGTCCCATAGCTGAATTTGGGTGTGGTACCACTTGTGTTGAAAGGATATTCGTTGAAGATCACTGTCAGTGATATTTCTTGTGTGGAGTGGAACAACTTCGGAGGTGAAACCTACTACTATTGTTATTTTGTATTGCTGTCATGGAATCTGTGGAATATCGATGTAATTGCCTTCTCAACATTCACCTTTGGATTGCCAGCATCTTGCATTAATTAACCTGTGCATCTGAACGGAACTTTTTTTTTAACCTACCATTGTAAGACTGTATCACGTCTCACCTAAGCTTGAAGAAGCTTGTTTTTTTTTATATTTCCACACTTATATATGCATAATATTTGCATATATAATTTATCTGGTTTCATGTTACTTTATTACATAGTTACTAATAAAATAGCATTTTGTTAACAGCAAAACCAGACTCCAGGTGTGTCCCATTTCTGCTGGTTCTTTAACCAGTTACGGGGTACATGACAATAGAAACTGGCAGACCTTGGTTTTCAAGAGATATCGTTGAACCAGCAGAAATGGAAAACAGCTGGAGTCTGGTATTGCTGTTAACTAATCCTATTTTTTATTAGTAACTATGCAAAATAGTAATATATAACCAGATAAATCAAACAGGTTAGCAGAACTTATGCATATACAGGTGTGTAAATATAGCTCACAAACTATTGAGCTCGGGGGAAGCAAGGCTTAGAGACTTGAGATGCTAAAGTACGAAAGTTCAGTTCATCCATGGAATAGGTGATGAGAGAGATATTTGTAATCCAGGCTAAATGTCGAGAGAAGGCAATTACGTCGATATTCCACAGATTCCACGACAGCAATACAAAATAACAATTGTAGTAGGTTTTATCTCCAAAGTTGTTCCACTCCACACATGAAATATCACCAACAGTGATCTTCAATGAAAACACGAGGAATTCTGCAGATGCTGGAAATTCAAGCAACACACATCAAAGTTGCTGGTGAACACAGCAGGCCAGGCAGCATCTCTAGGAAGAGGTACAGTCGACATTTTGGGCCGTTACATGGTCATCAAAACATTGTGGGCCAAAGGGTCTGTAATGTGCTGTAGATTTCTATGATTCTCTGAAATTCAAGGGAAATCTCCTATCCCACGGAGTGGTGACTAGTTGCAACCTGTCATCACAGGGAGAGTGAGAGGGGAACGGCAGGGATAGATTTTGATATACTGATAGGGAACAGAAACATGGGCAGGGACCAGATGGGCCGAGTGGCCTCTCTAGTGTACATTGTGAGTGTGGTAGAGACAGGAAGTACCTGAGACACGGGATTTGATACAGAACTGATTGATCTTTCACAGATCCACAATATTAAACACCAGTCTAGTTTAAGGCTAACATCAGCTGAACGGACTCCTCCAATGCTCAGTGACCAGGATTCAGTCCTGGGTGCGATGAGCAGCCGCAAGAACTGCAGATTCTGACAGTAACAGTCTCTCATGAACCTGCAGGTGCCTTCTGTCACCATGTTGGTTAAACATTTAACACAGAGCATTCATATGAGAATTTAGCCTTTTCTATTTTTCTGAGCTTCTCATAAATGTGTACAGTTTAGTTAAGCTTTGCTCCAGAATTTCCACACAATTAAAAGAGTTTATTACATTTTATTTATTTTTTAGTTTTGGACCACTGAAGTAATTTAACTATTTAATATATATTATTATAATTCATAGTTGTTAAAATCAATTGTTATGAATTAGGTTCTACTGCTGCCGCAGAGACAACGAATTTCATGACATATGCTGGTGCTATTAAACCTGATTCTGATATTGATATGGGAGACCCACCACCGGTCACCTGATCCTAGTTACCACAGATTGTAATGCGAGATTGAAGCCTTTTCGATTTATCTGCATTCCTCAGAAATGACAACAGTTCAGTTAAGTTTCCTTCTGAGGTCGCACAGCAGAATCTCAGTCTGTCCAATATTTCCACACCATTAAAATGGGGAATTTGTTTATCTTTATCACGTACCGAGCTACAGTGAAAATCTTGCCTGACGTACCATCCACACAGATCAATACATTACAACAGTACATTGAGCTGATATACGACAAAACAATAACTGTAACAAAGCATTATGGCTGCAGAGAAAGTGCAGTGCAGATAGACATATGGTGCAGGGTCACATCCAGTTACATTGTGAAGTTGAGTCCATCTTATCGTACTGGAGACCACTCATTTGGCTTATAACCGCAGACAGGAAGCCGTCCTTAAGCCTGGTGGTACGCGCTTTAAGGCTTTTGTATCTCTTCCCTGATGGGGGAGCGGGTTTGCAGCAAGAATGTACGGGTTGTGAGGATCTTTGAGTACATGGCCTGCTTTTCCGACGCAGGGGAAGTGTAGGAAGAGTCCATGGAGGGGAGGCTTGTTTCTCTGATGTTCTCTACTCTCCAAAGTTCTCTGCAGTTCCTTGCAGTCATGGGCAGAGCAGTAGCCATACGAAGGCGTGAAGTATCGACAAGAAGCTCAGAGACCTCGGCCCTCACCCTGCCTTGTGTAGCTGGATCCTGGACATCCTGTCAGATCGCCGGCAGGTGGTAAGAGTGGGCTCCCTCACCTCTGTCTCTCTGACCCTCAGCACTCATACCCCACAGGGTTGTCTCCTTGGCCCCCTCCTTTACTCTCTGTACACCCATGACTTGTGTCGCCACCCACAGCTCCAATCTGCTAATTACATTTGCTGAAGACACTACATTGATTGGCCTAATCTGAAATAATAACTTTCAATCGATGAAATGCCTCCAAACAAGGCTCGGTCCAAACAAACTTTTCACCCTTCTTCAGGAGATTAGTCAGAGGAAGAGTGATATCAGCATTCTTCCAAAACTTACAATAATATCCAACCATTTCCGGAAACCTTCTAAGAGGCTTCTTACCAGTTGGAATAGGAACTTCAGAAATTGCCTGAACAGGAGCTAACTTGCCTTGACCTACTACATAGCCAAGATAGGTCACAGTGGCATGGTCAAATTCACTCTTAGCTAAAGTTAACTGTAAGGTTGGCCTGGGAAAGCCTGTCAAACAGCTTTTCTACTGCAGAGATATGCTCTTCCCAAATGTCACTCCCTGTGACTAAGTCACCAATATAGGCAACTGTGTGTTCTAACCCTCGAATTACAGAATCAATCATTCTCTGGAATGTTCCTGAAGCATTTTTCATTCCAAACAGCAGAACATTGTATTCATACTACCCAGTAGGTGTCAGAAATGCAGAAATTTCTCTACCTCTGTCCGTCAATGGAATACACCAATATCCTTTCAACAGATCAATCTTTGTAAGAAATTTACCTTTTCCAAACTTATCGATGCAATCATCCACCCTAGAGAAAGAATAGGCAACTATTTATGTTACTGCATTTACCTTCCTATAATCAGTGGAAAGTCTAACACTACCATCAGGTTTGGGCACAATAACGCAGGGTGAGCTCCAATCTGATTTTGAAGGCCTAATAACAGCCCAATTTCTTGCTCAGCCAATTTACGCTTTTCTACATTCATGCGATATGACTGCTGTTTAATCGGTTTGGCTTGACCAATATCTACGTCATGTACTGTGACTGTGGTTTGCTTGGGAACGTCGGGAAATAAATCTTTAAACTTCAGAATTAATTCCTCAGCTGTTGTTGTTGCTTTGGCTGCAGATGAGCCAACTTGTTATCAATGTTTTCTAGAACAACCAAGTTCATCAGCCTATCTGGGACCATGTTTGGCTTGTGAAAAGTCTCAGGCTACATCGACACTAGACCGGATAATTTTGAAAATGCCAGTTTGGTGTAAAAACGATAGGCGTCCACACTAGGTGATTTTCAAAATACCTCCGTTCACATTAGAATGGATATTTGGGTGAATCTCCTCCTACTGGGCATGCGCAAGACACACGGAAAACAAGCGAAGAGGAAACGGTGTACTTGGTGCGCGTTTGTCCAGTTGGACTAGGGAAAATTAAAAGGAAATTGTCAAACAAAAGACTTGGTGCGCGTTTGTCCAGAAACGTTTTCTACAGCCATAGTCTCTTCACCGATGAAAGGGATGACAGCTACAACTAAATGCAATAAAGCTTGTTACTGGGCAAAAGTGAAATTTGCTGTTACCTCATTTGTTTACCTTTACTTTTGCCATGTCTTTGTGTATTATTTTGCTGTATTTAACATGTGCAATGAAACGAGTTACTGGGCAAAGGTGACAATTGCATCTATTGAATGTTTGCACAAGCAATACATTAATACATTACTTGCACAAGCGTGGCAGTGGACCAACGCAAATGCAGAACACGGGCGCGGGGACAGAATCGGGAGGCGTTATCACCGTAGCAAGCATGGAATCGGTTTCCAGAAGAGTATATACCTGAAGTCTTGGGTTTGGAGAGAATCCAGGAGCGATGCTAGACTTAGAACTAATGTCCCTAAGAACCATGAAACAAGGTTACTCACACCGGAGTTGACCAACGAACTGACAGCTCCTTGTTGTGATCACAGGGTCTTTATCCTGCATTTTCTGCTGGAAAGCAGGTGTGTGTAGTTGGTGGAACCTGGGAATGATTAGAAATTAAACGAGGGGATTGAAGCCCAATTGCTGAGGTAAATAGTAAGGTGGGGGATTGCCAGAAGGGTCTGTGACAAATAAAGTGCCTTGTTAAATGTATAAAACATGTCTGCATCAGTGTTATCTTGTATCTCCATACGACGTTACATTAGGCTGTTACACATCTATTGTCAAAGAAGTACTTGCTGTTCACACAAGCAAGGACAGAAAACAGGGCAAAGTTAGTATACTTATTTATTCAGTAAGCTATGGGTCAAAGTATTTGGTAAGTACATTTCTAACTCTTCTGGCTTCAGTATTGTTTCTGTCTGTTCTGAAATTGTTAGGTTGTGTGGGGGGAGTTGCGTTCAAGAAAACAATGAAATGCCATGCTTCCGCCATCTGTTCCGGCACGTCATGACAGCGTTTTTAAAAATATCCGTTGATGCTGTCCACACTGCTCTGCACAATTGGCGTTTTCAAATTTACACACTCTGGAGGATGTTGAAGAAAATCTCTGTTTTTGGGGGAGGAAAACGCCATTTCAGTGTGGACAGAAGGACAAAATGAAGAGCAAAAGCTTTGGTTATGGATTTATCCGGTCTAGTGTGGACGTAGCCTTAGATGAGTCAATTGTTTCATTCTCAGGGTTGCCAGATTCATATATTTTGACAACAACACTCACAGATGCTGCCTGCTTGTCAAAATAAGGCTTTATCATATTTATGTGTACCACCTATGTTAGCTTATGTCGGTCGGGTGTTTTAGTAACATAATTCACATCATTACTTTGAGAGACTATTTCATACGGTCCACTGAATTTCCCCTGAAGTGGATTCATCAACATTGGAAATAGGAGAAGCACCTTATCCCCCACCTGGTATTTTCTTTCGCAAGTCCACTCATCAAACCAACACTTCATTTTGTTTTGAGAAATCATTAAGTTTTGTCTCACTAGACTACAAGCTTGGTGTAGTTTATTTTTGAACTTCAAAACAGTCTAACAGGTTAACATGTACATCCCCATCAAACCACTGTTCCTTTAACAAGGCCAAAGTTCCTCTCACTCTATGACCAAATACAAGTACAAAAGGACTAAAGCCCAGTAATTCCTGTACCGACTCTCTTACTGCGAACAAAAGCAAATGTTTCCTTCATCCCAGTCGTTTCCATTTTCAACACGGTATGTCTTAATCATTGTTTAGAGGGTAGAATGAAATCTTTCTAAAGCCCCTTGTGATTCCGGATGGTACTCAGACGAAGTAATTTGTTTAGCTCCCAGTTCATAAACCACCTGCTGGAACAATCCAGATGTAAAATTACTTCTTTGATCAGACTGGATTTCTTTAGGTAAACCAAATAAGGTAAAAAACTTGGTAAGAGCCTTCGCCACAGTTTTAGCTTTAATATTTCTGAGAGGTATTGCCTCTGGGAATCCGGATGCAGTACCAATAATAGTGAGCAAATACTGATGGCCAGATTCAGTCTTTGGCAATGGGCCAACACAATCCACTATAAATTTAGAAACGGGTTTACCGAATACAGGTATAGGCCGGAGTGGGGCCACTGGGGTGACCTGATTAGGTTTACCGACAAATTGATAAGTGTGACAGGTTCTGCAAAAGGTCACAACATCTTTCCTCAAATTAGGCCAGTAAAATTGTTTCATAATCCTGTTTACAGTTTTATTCACTCTGAAATGGCCACCTCAGGGCATACTGTGGGCCAAAGCTAAAATTTTAGTCCTATAAACTTTAGGGACTACAACTTGGTGAACAATTGCCCATTCCTCACTCACAGGTATAGCAGGTGGCCTCCACTTCCTCATTAACACTCCATCCTTGAGATAATACCCTACTGGCACTTTCTTAATCTCATTATCTGAGAGAGCTGTTTCTTTTAAAGCTTCAATCTCAGGGTCTCGGTTCTGTTCTGCTATAAACTCCTTCCTAGGCAGGGATAAATCTATTCCATCAGACTTACTACCTGAATCTTGTTGAAACAATGAAGGCAGAAAAGTCCCTGACAAGTTATCATAACCTGAATCCCGATTTTGGCTGTCATGGGTATCAGAATCATGCTGTCCCGAACCGTCTGCATTGGCAGACTTTTTAGCCATACTTTGAGTTACTGCGCAGGAAGGATAAATGTTAAAATCCATCTGTGGGTCGTCAGTGGTTGGCTTAGTTGTCAACTGCACTGCAGGAACAACTTTACCATCTGCCCGGTCATTCCCTAACAGCAAAGTAACAACTTCCACCTGTAAACCGGAGCATAATCCAATCTTATCAGGTCCCGAAACCAACCCTGACTGTAAAGTTACCCTGTGCAATGGCACAGAAACCATGCCACCCCCAATGCCTTTAATAAGATTTATCTCACCGATGTTAGTCTCATCACCAAACTTTAGAACGCTGTCTAATATAAGTGACTGAGAAGCCCCAGTATCTCGAAGAATTTTCACTGGTACCAGGGCTGACCCTTCCTTCACTAATACAAACCCATCTGACATAAAACGATCGAATCCCTCTCAACTCGGTCAGACCTCTCAGTCCTTAACTGAGCCTCAACAGAATGTTCAGAACCCTGTGGGTTTATAGGTGTTTCAACATACTGATTCACAGGCATTTGGGACTGCCTCCTTTTCCTTTCTCTTCTTCAGGATGGAACAATTAGCCATCATATGACCAGCTTTCTTACAATAATAACAAGTAAGACCAGAATATTTCTCCTTCAACTGCTGCCCTTTATCCTTACTCTTGTTACTAGTCCCAGCTTTAATTTCTGGTTTACACTGGTTATCCCTGCTACTCTTCTGGAAACTCTTATTCATCGTAAACTTAACCTTATGAGTTAAAACAAACTCATCTGCTAATCTAGCAGTTTTCTGCTAAATACATCTTTATATCACCAGGGATACACCTTTTGAATTCTTCCATTAAAACCAACTCTTTCAAGCTGTTAAAATCATCATTTACATTTTTATATGTGTACCAGCGGTCAAAACACACAAATTTCTCATAAGCAAATTCCATATAACAGATTTCCTCAAATTTCTAAACTTTTGCTTCTGGGACCAACCCGTAAGCTTTGAGCACAGCCTGTTTCACTATGTCCAAAACAGCTGCTTCATCAACTGTCAAAGTAGAATAGTCTTGCTGAGCCTTCCCCTTAATTACACTTTGTAAGAGGATAGGCCAACCCTCTTTTGGCCACTTTACACTTTGAGCAAACTTCTCAAATGCAAAGTATTTATCAGCTTCTGCCTCGTCAAATGGAGGTACCAATTTAACTTCCTGACTGGCCTCAAACTTATCACCAGAGTCTAATGCTAGATGCCTTTGCTGCAATCTCTCCATCTTTTCCAGCTCAATCAGCCCGTCTTTGTGCTTCCTCCCTCTGTTTTTCTGCCTCTTCTCTGTTTTTCTGCTTCTCTGTGCCCTCCTCATTGTCAATTTCACCTTAGCAAATTTTAACCTTTTAGCAATACTCAACAACCCAATCCTTCTGGCATCCTCTCATGCCTCAGAGACTGGCGCTTCCAGAAATCTATCAACATCCATTGCTGCTGATTTTTCACACGCAAATAAATCAAAAGGGATTTCCCCAATGAAATTGATAATTAATCAATAAATATGCCCCCGAATTTGTTCATATCCCGAACGCAGGTCTCAATTTTGTTGCGCTTTAGAAATGAACCAGCAGCAATAGACTACACCTGGAGTCTGGTTCTGATGTTAAAACCACTGTCATTACGAGTATCTACTTATAATATAGTAACTTAAGCAAGATAAACAAAAGTGAACAGTATTATGTGTATATATGTGTTTAAATACAACTCCAAAATATTGAGCTCTGGGGAAACCAGGCTTAGAGTCTTGAGATGGTGAAGTATGAAAGTTCAGTTCATCTATGGAATAGGTGATGAGAGAGAGATATTTGTAATCCAGGGTAAATGTCAAGAGAAGGCAATTATGTCGAATTCCACAGGTCCCGTGTTGGTAAAACAAGAGAATAGTCACTGTAGATTTTATTCGTCGTCATTCCAAATCCATATACGAATTATCACCGAAAGTGACTTTTCACAAGGGGTATCATCTTCAAGTGAATTACCACACCGCACCCAGGCACATAAGACATAAGTGGTCTTCACAGGATACCACAAATCCGATCCACTCCAATGGATCAAACGAGGTGACAACCACACATGCAATGTACGCTGTTTCGATAATTAACCCACCCTTCTGGGCAAAGTATAGTTCTAAACAGTGACCCTTGCCACTAGTTCCCTGGTTTTGATCCTTCCATTTTTCTTCCTTTGACTCTTAGTGTTTGTGCCATTGGTTAAAACTGAACAAGCTGTGAGCGATATAAACAAGCTGCAAATCAGACTGATTAGCCTTCTTAATCTCTCTCTCTCTCTCTTAAAATGACAGTCCACAGCAAACGAAACCAAGGGATTCATTAACAACGGCCACTCCCCACTGTGAACTGACTGGTGTGCCCGTAGTTGAGATGACTGAGTGAATCCTTTCCCACATTCTTAGCAGGTGAACGGCTTCTCCCCAGTGTGAACTCGCTGATGTCTCTGTAGGTAGGATGACCGAGTGTATCCCTTCCCACAAACTGAGCAGGTGAACGGCTTCCCCTGTGTGTGAACTGACTGGTGTGCCAGTCGGTGGGATGACTGAGTAAATCCTTTCCCACATTCTGAGCAGGTGAACGGCTTCTCCCCAGTGTGAACTCGCTGGTGACTCCGTAGGGTGGATGAATCAGTGAATTTCTTCCCACATTCTGAGCAGGTGAACGGCTTCTCCCCAGTGTGAACTCGCTGGTGACTCCGTAGGCTGGATGAATGAGTGAATCTCTTCCCACAGACTGAGCAGGTGAACGGCTTCTCCTCAGTGTGAACTCGCTGATGATTCTGTAGGTGGGATGACAGAGTGAATTTATTCCCACAATCTGAGCAGGTGAACGGCTTCTCCCCAGTGTGAACTGACTGATGTACCAGTAGGTGGGATGACTGAGTGAATCCCTTCCCACATTCTAAGCAGGTGAACGGCTTCTCCCCAGTGTGAACTCGCTGATGATTCTGTAGGGTGGATGAATGAGTGAATCTCTTCCCACAGTCTGAGCAGGTGAACGGCCTCTCCCCAGTGTGAACTCGCTGATGTACCTTAAGTTGAGATGACTGAGTGAATCTCTTCCCACAGTCTGAGCAGGTGAATGGCCTCTCTCCAGTGTGAACTCGCTGATGTATCTTCAGTTCAGATGAGCGAGTGAATCCCTTCCCACAGTCTGAGCAGATGAATGGCCACTCCCCAGTGTGAACTGACTTGTGTACCAGTAGGGCGGATGACCGAGTGAATCCCCTCCCGCAGTCTGAGCAGGTGAACGGCCTCTCTCCAGTGTGAACTCGCTGATGTAATTTCAGTCTAGATGAGTGAGTGAATCCTTTCCCACAGTCCGAGCACGTGAATGGTCGCTCCCTGGTGTGAACTCGCTGGTGAGCCATTAGGTCAGATGACTGAGTGAATTCTTCCCCACAAATTCAGCAGATGACCAGCCACTGCCCAGTGTGAACTGACTGGTGTGTCCACAGGCGAGAAGACCGACAGAATCCGTTCTCACACACAGAAGAGGTGAATGGCCTTGTCCCAGTGTGAACTTGCTGATGTACCTTCAGTTGAAATGACCGACTGAATCCATTCCCACTGTCTGAGCAGATGAACGGGTTCCCCCCCGTGTAAAATGACAGGCATGTCAGTCGGTCAGATGATCGAGTGAATCCCTCCCCACATCTGAGCAGGAAGGATGATCGAGTGAATCCCTTGCTCCACTTCTTAAATATCTGGACAGAGACAGAAAACCTGATGTGTTGTGTTCGAGATTCTCATAGACAAATTCCTCGTCATTCTTAACCTGTAAAAAGGTTTACAAAATCCATCAATGGGTGAAGCACAAGATTTCAGATGAGATCACTTGAGTTGTCAAGGTGTGATCTGACATCACACTGTTACAGTGAAGTTCAACTCAAGTTGGAGAGAGAAATCATCTTCTAACTGGGCACAGTGCTGGTATCTGGAATGACCATCAAACTCTCTGATGCTCTTTCTGTCTCTGTAAGAATGGGCCATTTCTGTCATCTCCAATCTGTGACCTGGCTCAGTTTGACTCTCTCCATTGGTATTATTCCCTGTTCCCACTGAGCTGCATGGGTTCCTGGTCCCACAGTAACTGAAACATTCTCACGCAAATAGCCGGCAGTGCATCCCACGCACCCACCACTCTCTGTGTAAAAAAACTTACCCCTGACATCCACTCGGTATCTATTTCCAAGCAGCTTACAACTATGCCCCCTCGTGTTAGCCATCTCAGCCCTGGGGAAAAAACCTCTGGCTATCCACATGATCAATGCCCCTCATCATCTTATACACCTGAAAAAGGCTCCAAACATAAACAAGGAAATTATACATTGCTTTGAGGATTTGTTAGAAGTATACAAAATTATGAGAATATAGATAAGGTAAATGCAAGCAGGCTTTTTCCATTGAGGTTGGGTGGGATGCCAACCAGAAGTCATGGGTAAATGGGAAAGGTGAAAATTTAATGGGAACATGTGGAAAAGCTCTTTATTGAAATGGTTGTGAGAGTGTGGAATGAGATGCCAGCACAAGTGGTGAATATGAGCTCAGTTTCACCATTTCGAAGAAGTTTGATAGGTACCTGGATGGTAGGGGTATGGAGGGCGATGGTCCCGGTGGATTAGACAGCTTAAATGTTTTTTTAGCATTGACTAGATGGGCCAATTGGCCTGTTTCCATACTGAAATTCTCCATGTTTCTATGACAGAGAAGCTGGCCAAACTTGTTTGGAAGGGAAAAGGTAGGAGTGACAATGGAGCAGCAATGGCTGGAGTTTCCGGTAGCAATTCAGGAGCTGAGTGATCGATACATCCCAAAGAAGCAGAAGCATTGGAAAGGCAGGAGGACACAACCGTGGCTGAAATGAGAAGCCAAAGCCAACATAAAAGCCAAAGAGAGGGCAAAAAAAAGAGCAAATACTATTTGGAAGCTTTTAGAAAAAAAACAGAAGACAACTAAAATAAAAGTCAGATGAGCTCAGGGCATTGATTTATGATATTGCAGTCATTAATGAGTCTTGGTAGCTCCCAACAGTCTGAGGCATTTAGAGGAACAAAATACCCGGGGCCTCAATATCTCTTGAAAACCAAGGTTCCCTGCACCAGTTACCTTTCAACTTTTATTTTGGCAGGCACATACAAATTAGACACCCTCAAAATTTCACTTCTGAAGGCCTCCCACATACCAAGTACTCCTTTGCCAGAAAACAGCCTGTCCCAAACCACACTTGTCAGATCCTTTGATACCATCAAAATTGACCTTTCTCCAATTTAGAATCTCAACCCATGGTCCAGACCTATCTGTTTCCATATTTGCTTTGAATTTCATGGCATTAAGATCACTGATTTCTGCCACCAGCCCTGGATCATTTCCTAACAGCTTATCACACACTTCTATGTCGGGTATTCTACGTACTGATTAAGGGCACATTTGACAAACTCAAACCCATCTAGTCCTTTTACAGTATGGGAGTCCCAGTCAAAATATAGCAAGTTAAAATCAGTTACTGAATCAACCTTTGTTTCTTGGCATGGTCTGCGATCTCTCTACAAATTTGTTCCTCTCAATCCCTCAGACTGTTGGGTGCAACCAAATCCCAATAATGGCGACAATATCATAATTCCCTGTCCTGAGCTCATCTGGCTTTCCTACGATGCTTCTTGCATTGTGATATCCTCAGCTCAGCACATTCATCACACCATGCTCAACCATTTCATTGCTCGCTCTATCTGAGGTCTGAACAACTTCTGACAGATGTCAAGAAAACAACCTCTCCCTGATTGTCACAAAAACAAAGGAGGTGATTGTGGACGACAGGAGGAATGGAGACAGGCTAACCCCTATTGACATCAATGGATCTGGGGTTGAGAGGGTGAACAACTTTAAGTTCCTCGGCATAAACATCACCGAGGATCTCACATGGTTGTGTTTTGATAAGAGCACAGCAGCACCTCCTTCACATCAGATGGTTGAAGAAGTCTGGGATGGGGCCCCAAATCCTAAGAACCTTCCAAAGGGATACAGTTGAGAGTATCCTGTCTGGCTGCATCACTGCCTGGTATGGGAACTGTACTTCCCTAAATCGTAGGACCCTGCAGAGAGTGGTGCAGATAGCCCAGCGAATCTGTTGGTGTGAACTTTCCACTATTCAGGACATTTACAGAGACAGGTGTGTAAAAAGGATATTGGGGACCCAATTCACCACCACTACAACCTGTTCCTGCTGCTACCATCCAGGAAACGGTACCCCAGCAAAAGGACCAACAGGCTCTGGGACATCATCTTCTACCAGGCCATCAGTCTGATTAATTCATGCTGATACAATTGACTTCTATGTCTTATGTACAAACTATTTATTATAAATGACTCTAAGTTACACATTTAGATGGAGACGTAAAGATTTCTACTCCTCATGTATATGAAGGATGTATGTAATAAAGTCAATTGAATTCACCCTCTCCACTATCTGTTCTGTCATTCTGGCTCCCATTCCCCCCTACAACTATTTTAACCACATCACCCCCTCCCCCACATGAGCACTAGCAAGCCTTACCACTAGGATATTAGTTCCCTCTCATTCTATTCCCCTAAGTAATGAATCCCCTGTCATCCCTTTGAATTTTTTCTGCTAGGTAATCTCCCCAACAGTTTCTAAAGTGGTCCACCTGTTGTTGTGTGGGATAGCAACAAGAGTACTCTGCGATGGCTATTTAACCTCATTCCCCTTCCTGACTCTCACCCAGTTTCCCATGTCCTGCACCTTGGGTGCAACTCACCTCTCCTCATGTCATATCTATCACTCCCTCCATCTCCTGGATGACCTGGAATTCACTCATTTCAAGTTCCAGCTCCTTAAAGTGCAGGGTTACAAGCTGCAGCTGGATGCACATCTTGTAGCTGAGGGCATCAGGGACGCTGGAGATCTCCCCACCTTCCCACCAATGTGCCCTCTAATTTGTAATGACCAGCGTATACATAAATCTTGTACCGTGCATTTTTTTACCCAGTGACAACATGTGCACAGTGAATTTTATATAGAGAGAGGTATTCATTTTAACAGCTAGCAAATCACTGTCGATAGGAACTTTGATCTCCTCTGTGTTCGATCAAGTTCACCTGCACTCTCACACAAACTATGCAGCAGGCCTGTAACGGGTAATGAAGTATTTTCTCACCAGAGCTTTTGCACATTGTCCATCTGTGGTTTGCTTGCTAAATTACACTTTAAAAACTCAGGTGTCCAAATATCACTCCACTTCGTTCCACTTGCGAATTCTCCAGCAACTTTTGTATCACCACAATACACACAGGTAACACCAGTTTCTGTATTGGACATAAATATTTTCCCTGAATCCTCCCGAGGAATTGAGGATATATTAAAAAATCATTTCGAACCTATGTAACCTCTGGCTAAAAGAATAATTGGGACTGAACAGGAATGTTGAACTGAAGTAAACTCTGTCATCAGCAGTTAGCTAAGACAGGCTCATTACCAGTTCTCTGCAGCTTGCAGAGAGACAGACTGAGAGCTGATAACATTGTACATTGTACCTTCGTTAGTTGATAACATTATACATTGTACCCTCGTTTGAGTAAAGAGAGGAGGACTCACTGATAAGGACAGGAATGAACATCTGTCTGTAATTAAGTCAGGGCCTTACAAAGGGAACAATGGATAAGGACTGGATGGTACATCCTTCTGTAACTAAAACCTTATGAACTCTCTTATCTAATTAATTAAGTTTTACACCAACAGACATGGTGGCTGTACCAGTTCAAATAACATCTACCAACAGTAAGGTATGCGGCTTACTATGTATAAATATACGGCTGTAACCTGACTAACTCATTCCACTTGTCAGTTGATGGCAGTGCTTACGTGCCTTCCCTTTGACAACTGGGTCTCAAACTCCTGCAGCAGAATACGCAATAAACTGTGGTGATGATAAGAAGCTGGTCTCTCAAGTTTTATTCAGATTTAACTTCAACATTCGGCGTCACAAACAGGATCCCAATATCGGGAGTGCCAAGCAGACTGTGGTGGGATATTACCTCATGAGAAAAAGCAGTAAATTTGATATGGAAAAAGAACTGTGGAAAGAAGTGGAAGTTGTTGAAAAGGGAATGGAAGGAAAAGGCAGATGTAAAGAGGAACAGTATATTATTAGCAAGTTGGAGGAATAATGCATGTGACAAACGGACAAAGGTATGTACTGCAGAAGGAATGCCAAAGGTTGGGAGAGGCTAAAACCGGAGTGTGAATGGTGGATGGGCGTTGAAAACGAGAGCAGGAAAAACAACGTAAGCAAACCAAGGCTGGCTTACATAGGAGGGAAGGGCAGGAACGTCAGTCTAAAGTTCTAACTGATAGGGAAACAAGGGATCCCGAACACATGTCTGGCATACCAACCCGTGCACCCGTGCTCCCGAACCCCAATTCTCCCAGTACTCAGATACGGTGGCGGCTCAGGTAAAACAGCGGCATCAGGGGAGGGGAGGTCCCTATACCCTGAGATCCAGAAAGGGAATACCGAGGATTATACTGAGACAGGGAGGGAAGAATCCAATAAAACCCCAGAGTTAATGGCTCCACAAAGACAATTGCCGACCCGAATGATGCCCAGTCCACGAGCAGGAGGAGGGACAGCCCTCAGTGATTCCTGTGTATGCACCCTGGAAGCCTTAAGAAATGATAATGATCATGAATCAGGCCCCACATAGAAAAGAAAGACCAGCACAGTTTGCTCAGTATGTCTGCAGTACTCTACAAATGCTTAAAGTGACCCCGCAAGATTTATTCGGTCTCTGCTGCACGATTCTCTCAGCTGATGAGGGGCGGAAATAGAAGGCAGAATTGAGATACCAAACCTATCAGGAGTTACAAGCGGGAAACCATAATGAGAATGAACGGACAGACCAGATAATTCAAGCATTGGAAAGGGCTCTCCACCAACCTGTAGATATCACTAAGGTACTTTAATAAAAACCTAAGCCTGGGGAATCGGGACCAGACTATTGGGAGCAATTTGTGGCCTGCTACAGCACTTTCGCAGGAGACCAAGCCTTTAATGATGGAAACATAATTGTACACACCTGGGAAAGGAGGGAATGGTTGGTAACCTGAAACCCGCACACACATCAGACAGCTTTTTGCCAAAAAAAATCTCTCACCTCAGTTTTAAAGGGAAACATCTTTATTCTGAGACTGTGCTGTCAGATTAATATCTAATGGAAACATCCTCTCCGTGTCCACTGTATCCAGGCTTTTCAGCATTCGGTAGGTTTACTTAACCGTACATCTCCCCAGCACCCCCACAGTCCCTCTGAACTCCATTGAGCACAGGCCCAGAACCATCAAATGCTCCTCATACTGTGACGGGGGTCCTGAATTACCCCTATGAACTGTGCTTTTGAAAAGAGAGATAGAGGTGTATTCAACACCAGACACCTTGTTAAAAGAGAGAGAAAGAAGGAGAGAGAGAGACAAAGACTGCTTTGAGATGATGTTATGGTTTTTCAGCAGTATGTTTACACTTTTGCAGGGACACTCTCAGCTTCTGTATTCTTACAAGAGAAGGGAGGAGCTACTTGATAGGCAGTTGGTATTCAGTGCGGTGAGATAAATAGAAGGTCAGATGATAGACCTACAGACACAATGGTTTTGGACACTGAATGAGCTTTGTTGTGCCCACAGAAAAGGTGGGTTTTGGAGAATCGATCAGCGGCTCTTGCAGTGTGAAAAGGGTGTGACCGGTGGGGAGCTATTTGTGTGTCCAACCCTCGCGTGGGTTGATAATTCCACCACAGAAGAACGGCCCCCTTTGTTGTGGTCACAGTCAGTGACTTCAAAAGGATTTCAGAGGACAACAGGAAGATCGACAGCATCAGCTCACCTGAAGACTCAAATCTCTCCCTCTCTCTCTCTATCACTACTCAACTCAATACCACGAACTGAACTGAACTTTACTCATCATTGTAAGACGATCTATTTACCCCTAGACTTGAAGAAGCTTGGTTTTTATATATTCCTATATATATATATTCATTGCTAACCTGTTTGACATATCTGCATTTATATTACTGTATTGCATAGTTACTAATAAATAATATTAGTTAATAACAATACTGGACTTCAAAGTGTTTTCCATTCTGCCGGTTCTTTAGCCCGTCACGGAGTACGTGACAATACATAAAGCCGATCATTCCTGAGATTATTCTTGTAAACCTTGTCAGCAACCAATGTACAGAACACATTTCCAGGAATAACAGACATATCAGTACCAGGGAAAAGTTGTGCTTTCTTTCATGTTCTACTATCACAGACTGAGCCAATTGCATTCCCAGGTTAAAACAGGTTCATTTCAGGAAATATAAACCAGACCAGGGTGAGTGACATTAAAAAAAACTGGAATTACCAGAAACACTCAGCAGGTAAGGAACAGCTGTGGGGAGAGGAACAAACTTAACGATTCAGGTTAATAACGTTTTATCAGAATGGCCTCACACATTTTCAGTTTTTAGTGCCGATCTCCTGCATCTTGGGTTTATGTTTTATTTCCACTGCCTGATAGACAGGTGACAGTGAGGGGGAATTTCCAAACACAGTTTGAACACTGGTCTATTTTATTTCTACTGATGCAAACACAGAGCAGCCACTACCTGTGAGGATGGAATGGGAACGCATCCTCTCCTCAGGTTACAAGCAACACACATAAAAGTTGCTGGTGAACGCAACAGGTCAGGCAGCATCTCTAGGAAGAGGTACAGTCGACGTTTCGGGCCGAGACCCTTGTCCTAACTGTACCTCTTTCCAGAGATGCTGCCTGACCTGCTGTGTTCACCAGCAACTTTTATGTGTGTTGCTTGAAATTCCAGCATCTGCAGGTTTCCTCGAGTCTCTCCTCAGATCAGCAGTCATTGTTTCCAAAGGAACTCCAGAAACAAAGATCTGATCCCAGAACTCAGCGCCTCATAAACTCGGGCAGCTCGAAGCCCCGGTCCATTTTACTTGGATCAAAAACTGTGATGCACCAGGACCCAGCCTCACAGAGTCAACAGCTGAATCTGCCACTCACACACCAACCCCACGGCTGGCACACCACGTGATCCTACGTCACAAAGCGGAGGGCGGGGCAGATCTGCGGTAAACAGCCTCACGTGACCGGCTGACGGGACTCCCATTTCAATTCTGTGGAAATAGACAGCCTGGGCTCCTGGTTTGAATCGTTCAATGCAGATTCAGTGAAGTCGACACATTTCTGACGAGCCCAGATAACTGGGTACTGAATGAGTAACTGGCCCTCAGTTCGGGGATCACGGCCCACATCAGATCTCCCCGCTCGGGATCGGTCTCAATACTCACCGATGGGAAAGTGAAAACTTCGGCCCGCGGACAGTGATCCCGACCTTTCCCGATCCCGCTGCCGCAGATGAATCGGCTTCAGCACTGAGCGGAAAGGAAAACACCACCCATCTGGATGCAGTGAGCATGCGCGGCGTCAGTGTTACATCATCCGGAGGGCGGGGCCTCGGAAACACGCGCAGATGCTGCCCATCCGCGGTCAAATGGGAGGGGCAAATGAGATCACGTGACTGGTGGGGTTTCCCACCGCAGGGAGAGACTCCAGTTGCCCGCCACTCTGTCTTTGTAAGAGGGTTGTACTTTGGTATTAGATACACGGAATACCAGTTGCTATAGAGTATGTTGTTTATGGGAGCCGCTTTCTGTGTTAAAATAGCTGCTGAGTTTTCTATACACACAAAAAAAACTGAGGTATGGACATGGAAGCGGTGCTTGCGGAAACTTTTAATGGTGCCCTGGTTACCCATAAAGCCGGGAGTTGGAAATTTAGCCGTCGCTGAAGCACCGATCAAATTCGCAGCCGTCAGGATTGCGCATTTTCCCGAATATCACTCATGCGCGCGATATACAAAGGCCTCGGGAGGATCGGCAAGAGGTAAGAGAGAATCTCCGGGCGGGATTTTAATACCGATTTCGGGACAATTGATGTGAGATGCGGATACCGTGACCCGCAATCCCGGGACAGTCCTGCTCTCGTCCCTCTCTCTCAGCCCCACGATCTGCACACGGGCCCCAGGGAGCTTCCGGCTGATGAGGGAATGGGAACCGCTGGATCTCTCAGACAGAGCTGAGCTCCAGCTATCTAAATGCAAGGATTGGGAACTCGGGGAAAGGGAACATAATCTTTTACATCACCAGGTGTGTTCTACTTCCAATCACAAACAAGAGAAAATCTGCAGATGCTGGAAATGCAAGCAACGCACACAAATTGTTGGAGGAACTCAGCATTAGTACTCTTTTCCATAGATGCTGCCTGCCCTGCTGAGTTCCTCCAGCATTTTGTGTGTTTTGCTTGTTCTACCTCCTCTTGTTCTGGACTTTTCCACCCGTGAGAACATGTTTTGACCCACTCTGTCTGGGTACATAATGATATCAAACACCTTTGCACTGGGCAACAAGTAGCTTTCACATCACAAATGTGCCAGACTCCAATGGGACAGACTACTGCCCTTCCTTTCATATTCATTGACATTGCCATCAATGAGTTTACCACTGTCAGTCACCTGGGGGAGGGTTCAGGGGAAATATTTATGTACAAAACAGAAACTGGTGTTACCTGTGTGTATTGTGGTGACGCAAAAGTTGCTGGAGAATTTGCAAGTGGGAAGAAGTGGAGCGATATTTGAAAAAATGACTTTTCATAGCATCAGTTAGCAAGCAAGTCACGTATGGACGGTGTTCAAATGCTCTGTCGATAAAATCCTTCATTATCCACTACAGGCCTGCTACATAGGTTGTGTGAGAGTGCAGATGAAGTCAATCAAACCCAGAGCAGATAAAAATTATTATTGACAGTGATATTGGAGTTGGAGCTGGGAATGAATGAATTCTGGATTAATCAGGAGTCGGAGGGGTGATTGATATGACATTGAACAGAGGTGAGTTACACCCAAGGTGTAGGACACATGAAACTGGGTGAGAGTCAGGAAGGGGAATGAGGTTAAGTAGCCATCGCAGAGTACAGTACTCTTGTGGCCATCCCCCACAACAACAGGTAGACCATAGAAAGGGTGCAGAGGAAATTTACAAGGACTTTGTGTCAATTAGGGAGCATGGTTTATGAGTATAAGTTGAGTGATCTCAGCCTTTTATCCTTGGAGCGATGGAGGATGAGAGGTGACCTGATGGAGGTGTACGAGATAATGAGAGGCATTGATCATGTGGATAGTCAGATGCTTTTTCCCAGTGCTGAAATGGCAAGCACGAGAGGGCATAGTTCTAAGGTGCTTGGAAGTGGGTACAGAGGAGACGTCAGGGGTAAGTTTTTTTTTATGCAGAGAGTGGTGAGTGCATGGGATGGGCTGCTGGCGGTGGTGGTGGAGGCAGAAACAATAGGGTCTTTTAAGAGACTCCTGGATGGCTACATGGAGCTTAGAAAAATAGAGGGCTATGGGTAAGCCCAGGTAGTCCTAAACCAGGGTCATGTTCAGCACAGCTTTGTGGGCAGAGGGGCCTGTATTGTGCTGTAGGTTTTCTGTGGTCTATATATTCTACCACTTTAGAAACTGTTGGAGGTGGGGGGGGGGGGTTACCTGGCAGAGGAAAGTCAAAGGGGTGATGTGGGTTCAGTAGTTAGGGTACCAGAACTAGAAGGGGACTAATGTCGTAGTGGTAAGGCTTGCTGGTGCTAGTGTGGTGGAGACAGGCTGGGTTAAACTGAAGTTGTAGTGGGAATGGGAGCCAGAATGACAGAACAGATAGTGGAGAGGGTGAATTGAATTGAATTGACTTTATTACTTACATCCTTCACATACATGAGGAGTAAAAATCTTTATGTCACATCTCCGTCTGAATGTGCAACGTGCAATTTTTAGTAAGTTATAATAGAACACGACAGTCACTATAACTTAGAAATGCAATTGTATCAGCATGAATTAAGCAGTCTGATGGCCTGGTGGAAGAAGCTGTCCCGGATCCTGTTGGTTCTGGCTTTAATGCTGCGGTACTGTTTCCCAAATGGTAGCAGCTGGAACAGTTTGTGGTTGGGGTGACTCGGGTCCCCAATGATCCTTCGGGCCCTTTTTACACTCCTGTCTTTGTAAATGTCCTGAATCATGGGAAGTTCACAACTGCAGATGTGCTGGGCTGTACACACCACTCTACAAAGTCTGTGATTGAGGGAAGTACAGTTCCCATGCCAGGCAGTGATGCAGCCAGTCAGGATGCTCTCAATTGTGTCCCTGCAGAAAGTTCTTCGGATTGTGGGCTGCATTTCAAACTTCTTACAACCGTCTGAGGTGAAAGAGGCACTGTTGTACAGACCACATGAGATCCTCTGTGATGTGTCTGACGAGGAACTTAAAGCTGTTCACCCTCTCAACCCCAGATCCATTGGTGCAAATATGGGTTAGCCTGTCTCCATTCTTCCTGTAGTCCACAATCAGCTCCTTTGTTTTTGTGACAATGAGAGAGAGGTTGTTTTCTTGGCACCAGAGACCTCAGGGCATGGAATGTGATATTGTAGCTATTGCTGGGACTTGTTTGCACCCAACAATCTGAGGAATTCAGAGAAATAAATTTGTGGAGAGATCACAGACTATGCCAAGAAAGAATGCTTCATATAGTGAACGATTTTAAATTCCCAAAGATTACTGGGGCTCCCATATATAAAAGGACTGGATAGGTAGAGTTTGTCAAATGTGCCTGAAGTCAGCACGTAGAACTCCCGACATAGAAGTGTGCAATAAGCTATTAGAAAATAATCCAGGGCTAGTAACAGAAATTAGTGTATCGGAACACTTTGTATGTAGTGATCATAATGTCATGAGATTCCAAGTTAATATAGAAAAAATGAGGACTGAACCATGGGTTCAATTCTCAATTGGAGAAAGGTCAATTTTGATGGTATCAGAAAGGATCTGACAAGTGTGGATTGGCACAGGCTGTTTTCTGACAAAGGAGTACTTGGTAACTGGGAGGCCTTCAGAAGTGAAGTTTTGAGGGTTAGGGTTTGTATGTGCCTGTCAAAGTAAAAGTTGAAAGGTAGCTGGTGCAGGGAACCTTGGTTTTCAAGAGATATCGAGGCCCCAGATATTTTGTTCCTCTAAATGCCTCAGACTGTTGGGTGCTACAAAGACTCATTAATGACTACAATAATCATAATTCCACGCCCTGGGATCATCTGACATTTTTTTTTAGTCAGCTTCTGTTGCTTTCTAAAAGCTTCCTAGCAGTTTTTGCTCTTTTGTTTGGCCTCTCTTTGGTTCTTATGTTGGCTTAGGCTTCTCACTTTAGCCTCCGTTGTGTCCTCCTGCCTTTACAATGCTTCCACTTCTTTGGGATGTATCAATCACTCAGCTCCTGAATTGCTCCCAGAAACTCCAGCCATTGCTGCTCCATTGTCACTCCTACCGTATCCCTTCCAAACAAGTTTGGCCAGCTTCTCTGCCACAGAAACATGGAGAATGTCAATACAGAACCATGCCCACTCTGGACGATCAGAACGGTAATCTATATGAGGAGACAAAATAGATGGGGGAGATTTAAAATTTTTTTTTTGCATCTCTATTTTTCAGGAGTTGGACACAGAGTCTATAGAAGTGAGGCAAAGCAGCATCAACTTCATGGACCCTGTACAGATTACACAGGTGGAGGTGTTTCCTGTCTTAAGGCAAATTACCATGAATAAATCCCCAGGGCCTGACAAGTTGTTCCCTGGGACCCTGCGGAAGACAAGTGCAGAAATCGTCAGGGCCCAAGCACAGTGTGATGTCAGATCACATCTTGGTGACTAAAGTGATCTCATCTGAAATGTTGCCTTCACCCACTGATGTATTTTGTAAATCTTTTCACAGGTTAAGCACGGCAAGGAATTTGTCTCCCAGAATCTCAGAGACAACACGCCAGTGTTGCCCTTCTTGTCCATTAAGAAGTGGATCGAGGGATTCACTCAGTCATCTGAACTGAAAGTCCATCAGCAATTCCACACTGGGACACGGCCACTCACTGTTCTGTATGTGGGAAGGGAATTAGTCAGTCATCCCACCTGCGGACACATCAGTCAGTTCACGCTGGGCAGAGGCTGGCCACCTGCTGAATTTGTGGGGAAGGATTCACTCGATCATCTGACCTAATGGCTCATCAGCGAATTCACACCGGGGAACGGCCATTCACCTGCTCGAACTGTGGGAAGGGATTCACTCGCTCATCAAACCTACTAGCTCACCAAACAGTTCACACTGGGGAGAGGCCGTTCACCTGCTCAGAATGTGGGAAGGGATTCGCTCGCTCATCCAACCTGCAGGCACACCAGGCAGTTCACACAGCGGAGAGGCCGTTTACCTGCTCAGACTGTGGGAAAGGATTTATTCTGTCATCTCAACTGAAGGTACATCAGCGAGTTCACACTGGGGAGAGGCCATTCACCTGCTCAGACTGTGGGAAGGGATTCACACAGTTAGCTAGCCTACAAGCACATCAGTCAGTTCACTCTGGGGAGAAGCCATTTACCTGCTCGGATTGTGGGAAGAGATTCACTCAGTCATCTCAACTGAAGGCACATCAGCAAGTTCACACTGGGGAGAGGCTGTTCACCTGCTCAGACTGTGGGAAGGGATTCACTTTGTCATCTCACCTGCTGACACATCAGTCAGTTCACACTGGGGAGAGGCTGTTCACCTGCTCAGATTGTGGGAAGAGATTCACTCAGTTATCCAGCCTGCAGACACACCTGGCATCCCACACAGGGAAATGGCTGTTCAACTGCCCAGACTGCGGGAAAGGATTCAATCACTCATCCACCCTCCAGAGACACCAGTCAGTCCACACTGGAGTATGGCCGTTCACATGCTCAGACTGTGGGAAGGGATTCACCCGGTCATTTCAACTGAAGGTACATCAGAGAGTTCACACTGGGGAGAGGCCATTCACCTGTTCGTTGTGTGGGAAGGGATTCACACAGTTAGCTAGCCTACAAGCACACCAGTCAGTTCACACTGGGGAGAAGCCATTTACCTGCTTAGACTGTGGGAAAGGATTCACTCAATCATGCCACCTGAAGCTGCATCAGCGAGTTCACACTGGGGAGAGGCCATTCATCTGCTCAGTGTGTGGGAAGGGATTCACTCGGTCATCCGACCTATTGGCACACCAGGCAGTACACATTGGAAAGAGGCCATTCACCTGCTCAGACTGAAGGAAGGGTTTCACCCATCTATTTGGTCTAAGGGACACCAGTAAGTTCACACAGCGGAGATGCTGTTCACCTGCTGTGACTGTGGAAGGTGTTCAGTCATGTATGTAACTTTATGACACACTACTGTAGTCAGAAAAGTTTTAAGTTTATGAATTCTGCAATTATTGCTGCTGCTCACCACACCCAGTTCTGCACCCTGGTCACTGGGCATGGGAGAAGTTTCTTCTACTGCATATTCACCTTTAATGGGACTGGAGTTTAATATTCTGGATCTGTGACAAATAAATCAGTTCTGTTTTAAACTCTGTCTCCGGTACTTAGTGAAACAACACCATAAGATACCACGTAACGTGTGTTCTACTGCTGCTGATACTTTTACTGGGTTGTGTGTACGTGACACTGGGAAGAGTTCTCCAACTCTCAGTCAGGTGCTCCACGCTTCTTTGTCACTATCTTGTCTGCTCAGATCATTGGGATGTCTCCCATGGAGGGTCATACTCATTCAACTGGTTAACGTTTTCTTCCATTGTGATGATTCCTTTTTCTGAGTTGGCCTCTCATTTAAGTTTTCTGGTCTGTATTTCTTATCACGATGGCATACACACACCTGGAGTGCTGAATTCTGTTCATTTTTGATGAAAGTAGATACTTAGAAGTTTTATCTGACTGTTGTGTGATTTTTTTTTTTTTTCGTGTGTGTTACTTCTCTTCCTCCTGTCCAAGGTAATGTTAATCTAAGTGGGTTTGAGTGTAAATAGTCTATTCTAAACTTTTCTAAAGTTCTTATTTATCTTTGTAAATTTGACTGATTGAAATGGGACCAAGATATTTTTTTTATTTCAAAAAAAAGTCAATTGATGAAGATGTTTATTGCCTTTGTTGAATTTGTTAACTATTGAGCTCTGTTTGGCAGTTTTTTAAAAAATTTTGAACTAAATTTTGTTAAAGGTTTTCCCTATTTTGCACTACTTTCTATTTTCTTTGCTTGTTGATATTCCAGATATGTGGGTGTCAAGAGTCCCAATGAAGGGTCTTGGCCCGAAATGTTGATTCCCATCCATAGATGCTGCCTGACATGCTGAGCTCCTCCAGCACTTTGTGTGTAGTTCACTGGATTTCTAGCATCTGCAGGTCCTCTTGTTTCCCAGATACTTACATGTTTCTTAAAAGAACAAGCTGGTAGTGGGGTTGTGTGGATCTGTTGGTAAAATATTAAACAAAATCATTAGAAAGAAGTGGCATAAGGTCGGAAGGTGTAGAATCTGTGGGTAGATTTAAGGAGTAGCAAATGTAAAAAAAAAAAAAAATCCCTGATGGGAATTGTATAGAGACCTACAAACAGCAGTGAGTATGTGGTCCACAAAATAAAATGGGAGATAGAAAATGCGTGCCAAAAGGGCAATGTTACAATAGTCATGGCGGATTGTCATGCAGGTGATTAGGAAAATTAGGATGGTGTTGGTCTCAAGAGGAGAAATTCGTAGAGATCCTACAAGATGCTTTTTTAGAGCAGTTCATGGTTGAGACCACTTGGGGATCAGCTATTCTGGATTGGGTGTTGTAATGAAGCGGAATTAATTAGGTCACTTAAGTTCAAAGAACCGTTAGGGGCAAGTGATATTAATATGATCAAATTCACCCTGACATTAGAGAAGGAAGAAGCTAAAGTCTGATGTGGAATAAAGAGAATTACAGAGGCATGAGAGCAGAATTGGTCAAACTGGTTTGAAAAGAACATGGGCAGGGATGAAAACAGAGCAGAGATAGCTGCAATTTCTGGAAGCAATTTGAAAGGCACAGGATACACAAATCACAAAGAGGAAGCAGTATTCTGAAGGTGAGGTGACAAAACCGTGGCTGATAAGAGAAATCAAAGACAACATGAAAACCAAAGAGAGAGCATGGAGCAAAAATTTCTAGGAAGTTAGAGGATTGGGAAGCTTTTAAAAACCAACAGAATGCAACTGAAGTAATTAAGTAGGAAAAGATGGAATACATAGGTGAGCTAGCCAGTAATATTAAAGAGGATACCAAATTTTTCTTCAGGTACATATGGTGTAAAAGAGAGGTGGAAACCACTGGGAAATGATGCTGGAGAGGTATTAATGGGGTGGGGGTGCAAGGTGATGGCTGATGAACTGAATAAGTATTGTACATCACTCTTATCTGTCGGAGACACTGGCAGGAATATGAAAGTCCCAGAAGTCAGTGGTCAGAATGTGTAAAGTTACGTTACTCGGGAGAAGTTTCTTGGGAAACAGAGATGGTCTGAAGGTAAATAGATCACCTGGACCAGATGGTGAACACGGCAGAGATCTGAAAGAGGTGGCTGAAGGGATGTGGAGGCATTAGCAATGATCTTTCGAGATCTTACCCCCACTATCCGAAATCTCCTCTCCTCACCCACCCTCCCAACTCCAGTCCTGTCCCCGCTTGCAGGGCAACAGTCTGCCGGTGTTTGCCCCCCAATGTGGTGAATCGCCACCACCGTGGGCTCAGACATTTCCACAGATGAGCCCCTCCTGTCCCCACCGGGACAAACATCCTGTCCGCCCCCTCTCTCACCGTCTTCATCCTCTCCCTCCCCGGGGAACCGGCATCAAACCGACGGGCCGAGCGGTCTCCTCCTACCTCTCAGCGATACATCAGACTCCGGCCGCAGGAGACGCTTCACAAACGCCCCAACTTCCCTCGGAGGGAAATGGAAATAAATCAGAAAGCGGACATTTACTTTGGGATTTGTTCCTCTTGAGATGTCAGCGGGGTAACGCCCTCTCGGCTGGTCCGCCTCCGCTATTGGGCGGAAACAATGATTGACATCGCCTCGGGCCAATGACTACTGCGCAGCGGAGGTGAGGGGTGGAGGGGTCTCGTGGTCGGTAGCTCAGCTGTTAAACTGTTTCAGCGCGAGCACAGCAGCGCGTGTGTGACGTCAGGTACGCGCGATGGGAAACCATGTGTGACGTCAGGCGCGTGAGCGTGGACGTATTTAAAAGCACCTGAATGGACGTTTCTTATGATTTCAGTGGGACAACAACATTAATCACGGGTTTCATCACTGAATCCAGTGTTGTGAGATGTAAAGTCCCTGTTATGTGTCCGGCTGTGCCGTGTTGTTGGTGGAGTGGGCAGCGTGGTGTTTGTCTCGATTCGGGTCACAACACCAGAATTGCCAGCGGGGTCCACACACAGTGTATTAGTGACCAGAAAACCTCCCGTCCCTGCAGTCTTTGTCTCCTGGTAAACTCAACACCCTGACAATGTGGACCATAGACACCCCTTCCTCTCAGAGTCAGGGGATCATTCAGACAGTGATCAAAGAGAGGAATTATATTTATTGGTCATTAAAGTTCGCCCAGATTCGATGTTATTGTTCCCGTTTGTGGGAGGGGTGGGTTTTGGGGGGTTGATGATCGGGATGCCGTTCCTTTTTATACGGGGGTGGGATGGGAGTCCGATTTTTTTCGCTCTGAAAGCCTTTTTCTTTCTTTCTTTCGTGACTCTCTGGAGGAGAAAAAAAAACTCAGAGTTGTTTATGGATACCTGCTTTGATAATAAATTAACCTTTGAACTATCCGTCCCGAGCGGGACTTCCCGTGTCCAAACATTTTCATTCCCATTTCCATTCCGACGTGTCAACCCATCGTCTCCTCTTGTGCCAAGATGAGGCCACCCTCAGGGTCCAGGATCAGCACCTTATATTCTGTCTGGGTTCGTTTTCTCTTTCTTCTCTCTCTCTCTCTCTCTCTCTCTCTCCCCCCCCCCCGACTTTTCAGCTCAGTGCTTCAACTAATAAAGACAACCACGCCATTTGCCTTCTTAACCACCCGATCAATCTGTGCAGTCTCTTTCAGAGAGCATTGAACTTGGAGTCTAAGATCCCTCTGATCATCAACACTGTTCAGGGTTTTGCATTTAACAGTGTACTGTCTCATACATTCGACCTACCGAGCTGCCAAGATGATCATCACTAATCAAAACTCACGGAGATTTCTCAGGTCCTGTTGAATTTATTGCCAAGTGCACAAGTACGGGAAGGTGCAGGTACAGAGAAACACTGACTTGTGGCAGCATCACAGGCAAATACATTCAGATAACACACGGAGCACAAATTATACGATTCTCTGTCAGTAACAATCTATAAATACGTTTTATGTCATTAACAATATATAAAATACATTGTGTTGTGATCAATATTAAAATGTGCATTTTGTGTCAATAACAGACTTGGAAATGTTGAAATTGGTCCCTGTCTCCTTTCCTCCTGTAGTCCACAACCAGCTCCTTTGTTTTTGTCACCATGAGGGAGAGGTTGTTTTCTTGACACCACTGTGTCGGGGTGATGACTTCTTCTCTGTAGGCTGCCTCGTTATTATTTGAGATTAGGCCAAACAATGTCGTGTCGTAAGCAAATTTAATTAGCAGATTGGGTCTGTGGGTGGCGACACAAATCATGGGAATACAGAGAGTAATGGAGGGGACCAAGGAGACAACCCTGCGTGTATGAGTGCTGAGGGTCAGAGAGACAGAGGTGAGGGAGTCCACTCTTACCACCTGCCGGCGATCTGACAGGAAGTCCAGGATCCAACTACACAAGGCAGGGTGAAGGCCGAGGTCTCTGAGCTTCTTGTCGATACTTCACGCCTTCGTATGGTTACTGCTCTGCCCATGACTGTAAGGAACTGCAGAGAACTTTGGAGAGCAGAGAACATCAGAGAAACAAGCCTCCCCTCCATGGACTCTTCCTACACTTCCCCTGTCTCGGAAAAGCAGGCCATGTAGTCAAAGATCCTCACAACCCGGACATTCTTGCTGCAAACCCGCTCCCCCATCGGGGTAGAGATACAAAAGCCTTAAAGCCCGTACCACCAGGCTCAAGGACGGCTTCCGGTCTGCGGTTATAAGCCGAATGAATGGTCTCTAGTTCGATAAAATGGACTCGACCTCACAATGTAACTCGACGTGACCCTACACCATATGTCTCTCTGCACTGCACTTTCTCTGCAGCCATAATGCTTTGTTACAGTTATTGTTTTGTCGTATATCAGCTCAATGTACTGTAGTAATGTATTGATCTGTGTGGATGGTACGTCAGGCAAGATTTTCACTGTAGCTCAGTACGTGATAAAAATAAACAAATTCCCCATTTTAATTTTGTGGAAATATTAGACAGACTGAGCTTCTGCTTTGGAACCTCAGAAGGAAACTTAACTGAACTGTTGTCATTTCTGAGGAATGCAGATAAATAGAAAAGGCTTCAATCTCGCATTACCATCTGCGGTAACTGGGATCAGGTGACCGTTGTGGGTCTCCAATACCAATTTTCAGAATCAGGTTTAATAGCACCGGCATATCTCATGAAATCTGTTGTCTCTGCGGCAGCAGTAGAACCTAATTCTTAACAATAGATTTTAACAACTATGAATTACAATAATATACATATTAAATAGTTAAATTACATAAGTGGTGCAAAAATAAAAATAAAAAAAATGTAATAAGCTCTTTTAATTGTGTGGAAATTCTGGAGCAAGGCTTAACAAAACTGTACACATTTGTGAGAAGCTCAGAAACATAGAAAAGGCTGAATTCTCAAATGAATGGCTCTGTGTTAAATATTCAACCATCACACTGATTGAAGGCAGCTGCAGATTCATGAGGGACTGTTACTGTCAGATTCCGCAGTTCTTGCGGCTGCTCATCGCACCCAGGACTGGACCCTGGTCATTGAGCATTGGAGGAGTCTGTTCTGCTGACTTTAGCCTTAAAGTAGTCTGGTGTTTAATATTGCGGATCTGTGAAAGATAAATCAGTTCTATATCAAATCCCGTGTCTCAGGTACTTACTGTCTCTACCACACTCACAATGTACACTAGAGAGGCCACTCGGCCCATCTGGTCCCTGCCCATGTTTCTGTTCCATATCAGTATATCAAAATCTATCCCTGCCGTTCCCCTCTCACTCTCCCTGTGATGACAGGTTGCAACTAGTTACTACTCCGTGGGATAGGAGATTTTCTTTGAATTTCATGGAATCATAGAAATCTACAGCACATTACAGACCCTTCGGCCCACAATGTTGTGTCGACCATGTAACCTACTCTAGAAACTGCCTAGAATTACCCTACTGCATAACCCTCTATTTTCCTAATCTCCATGTATCTATCTAAGAGTCTCTTAAAAGACCCGATTGTATCCACCTCTACCACCGTCGCTGGCTGTGCTTTCCACACACACACACACACACACACACACCACACTTTGTTTATAAAACTTAGCTCTTCCACCTTCTCTGCACCTATTTCTAGGCAGCTTAAACCTATGCCCCCTCGTGTTAGCCGTTTCAGCCCTGGGAAAAAGCCTCTGACTATCCACACGACCAATGCCTCTCATCATCCTATACACCTGCATGAATTTCCTGCATGCTTCTCTCCAGGCTGAATAACACGATGAGCTCACTGTGGTTTTGACGTTCTTCAGGGCTCTGGACTAAGGTGGTTAAGCTCCTTCTTCCCTGCTCTTTTCAAAGTTTTGTGTCATTTTCACTCATTTCAAAGGTCTGTGCCTCAGACAGCTGGATTGTTGCAATGCGCCTCTAAAGTCTGACAGCAGACTAGCGAGTGAATCTTCGATGGTGCAGAGTCAGAAACCAAAGAGTTACCACCCTGAATCAGGCTTTGGGGCGCCAGAAAGGAAATGGGGTCTAGAATTTACAAGGACGAGGAGGGAGAGGAATCAGACCACCAGGATGTGGCCACAAATGAAAGATCAGAAACATTTTGAAACTGTTCGATTGAAAAAAAAAGGTGGTTAACCTGTGCAAAAAACTGTAGGAAATCAACAGATCGGGCCGCAAATGTGGAGAGGAATAAATAGACAACGTTTAGGCCGAGCCCCTTCAGTATGCCTAGACTGTGTACTCCTCTGCTTAGTTGCTGCCTGAACTGCAGAGTTCCTCCAGCATTTTATGTGCATGTGTCTACAGTTCCAGCAGCAGCAGAATCTCTTGTGTTTCATATCTGCATTTGTAAGAAGATTCTACTTCGGCATTAAACACGCGGAAAGTTTGCTGATATTAAGTGCATTGTTTACGAAAGCTGCTTTCTCCATTAAAAGAGCTGCTGAATTCCGCCCCCCCCCCAAAAAAAAACAAGCTGAGGTATGAACATGGAACCGGTGTTTGCAGAAATGTTTAATGGCATCGTGATTACCCAGAAAGCTCTGCGTAGGAGTGGTCGCTGTCGCTGAAACGCCGATCGAATGCGCATGCGTCAGGGTTGCGGTTGTCCCGAATATCGCTCATGCGCGCAGTATATAAAGGCCTCGGAAAATCAGCTCCAGGGAAGAGATATTCCCCGGTTGCCGGATTCGGAACAATTGCTGTGAGCTCCGAATACCGTGGCCCGCAATTCCGGGACAGTCGTGCTCTCTTCCCTCTCTCTCAGCCCCACGATCCGTACATGGGCCCGGGGAGCTTCCGGCTGATGAGGGAATGGGAGCCGATGGATCTCTCAGACAGAGCTGAGCTCCAGCTGTCTAAATGCAAGGATTAGGAACTCGGAGAAAGGGAACAAAATCTTTTCCATCAGCTGTTAAGAAATTCACCTTTGTTCTGCCTCCAATCACAAATAAGATAAAATCTGCAGATATTGAAAATCCAAGCAACACACGCAAAATGCTGGAGGAATTCAGCATTAGTACTGTTTTCCATAATGCTGCCTGGCCTGCTGAGTTCCTCCAGCATTTTGTGTGTGTTGGTTGTTCTACCTCCTCTTGTTCTGGACCTTTCTACCCGTGGGGACATGTTTTGACCCATTCTCTCTGAGGAAATAATGATATCAAGCACCTTTGTCCTTGGCAACAAGTGCCAGACTCCAATGAGACAGACTACTGCCCTTCCCTTCATATTCATTGGCCGCCAGTCACCTGGGGGAGGGTTCAGGGGAAATATTTATGTACAATACAGAAACTGGTGTTACCTGTGTATTGTGACGATGCAAAAATTGCTGGAGAATTTGCAAATGGGAGGAAGTGGAGTGATACTTGGAAATCTGCCTTTTTAAAGTGTCATTTAGCAAGCAAATCAGATATGGACGGTGTGCAAAAGCTGGAGTGAGAAAATCCTTCATAACCCTCTACAGGCCTGCTACATAGATTGTGTGAGAGTGCAGATGAACTTGATCAAACCCGGAGGATAACAGTGTTCTGCTAGCTGTTAAAATAAATACCTCTCTATTTAAAATTCAGTGTGCACATGTTGTTGTTACTGGGTAAAAATTGCACAGCGCAAGATTTTTCGGCACACTGGTCATTACAAATTAGAGAGGATATTGGTGGGAAGGTGGGGAGACCTCCAGTGGCCCTGATGCCCTCACCTACAAGATGTGCATCCAGCTGCAGCTTGTAATCCTGCACTTTAAGGAGCTGGATCTGGAAATGGATGAATTCCATATCATCCAGGAGCTGGAGAGGGTGATAGATATGGCATGAAGAGAGGTGATTTAAACCGAAATGTAGGACATAAGAAACTGAGTGAGAGTCAGGAAGGGGAATGAGGTTAAATAGCCATTGCAGAGTACTCCTGTGGCCATCCCACACAACAGCAGGTGTACCACTTTAGACACTGTTAGGGAGGATTACCTAGCAGAGGAATTTCAAAGGGTTGATAGGGGATTTGTTAGTTAGGGAATTAAAACTATCAGAGATCCAATATCCTAGTGGTAAGGCTTGCTAGTGCTAGTGTGTGGTGTGGGAGGGTGGAAGTTAAACTCAAGTTGCAGGGGGGATTGGAGTCAGAATGCCAGAACAGATAGGAAGGAGGTCCCAGTGCAGGAAGTTGCATTAGACAGCCTGAATATTTTTTCACCATTGACTAGGTGGGCCCCTGTTTCTGTACTGAACTTCTCTAAGTTTGGATACTGTTGATGGGGACGACCTACCAGAGACAAGTTGTAGTGGTCGTGTCTCTGGCACTGAGACTGGACCCTTACCTCAGAAAGGAAGGAGTGAAAAGAGGAGAGTAGTAGTGATTAGGGATTAGAAAGTTAGGGGGAGAAGTAAGAGATTCCGTGGGAGAGATCGAGAATCCCGGATGGTCTGTTGCCTCCCTGGTGCCAGGGTCCACGATATCTCAGATCGAGTTCTCGGTATTCTCAGGAGAGAGGGTGAGCAGCCAGATGTCATGGTCCACGTGGGGACCAATGACATAGACAGCAGTAGGTATGAGGTTTTAAAGAAGGAATATAGGGAGTTAGGAAAAAAGTTAAAGAGCAGGACCTCAAGGGTGGTAATCTCAGGATTGCTGCCTGTGCCACGAGGCAGAGAGAGTAGGAACAGGAAGTCATGGCAGTTGAATGCGTGGCTGAAGAGTTGGTGCAGGGGGCAGGGGTTCAGATTTCTGGGACATTGGGATCTCTTCTGGGGATGGTCTGACCTGTACAAAAAGGACGGGCTGCACCTGAACTGGAAAGGGACCAATATCCGGGCATGGCAGGTTTGCTAGAGCTGTTGGGGAGGGTTTAAACTAGTTTGGCAGGGGGGTGGGAATCAGAATGTGAGTGCAGAGATTAGGGTAGAAGGACAAGAGCATGATGCTATGTGTTCTGAGTTGCTGAGGAAGGACAGGCAGGGGACAAAACACAAATGTAGCCAGTTAAAGTGGTTGATGTGTGTCTATTTCAATGCTAGGAGTGTTAGGCATAAAGGGGATGAACTTGGAACATGGATCAGTACATGGAATGATGACGTTGTGGCCATTACTGAAACCTGGCTGGAGGAAGGGCAGCATTGGCTGATGCAGGTACCGGGGTTCAGGTGTTTTATAAGGAATAGGATGGGAGGTAGAAAAGGCGGGGGAGTAGCATTACTGGTCAGGGATAGTATCACGGCTATAGAAAGGGAGGATGCTGCAGAGTGAGTGTCCACTGAGTTGGTATGGGTGGAAGTCAGAAATAGGAAGGGATCAATCACTGTGCTGGGAGTAGTCTATAGGCCCCCAAATAGCCCTCGGGACACTGAGGAGCAGATAAGCAGACAGAGTTTAGAATGGTGCAGATTTGTAGTTTTGGGTGATTTCAACTTCCCTCGTATTGACTGGCACCTCCTGACTGCAAGGGGGAGAGGTGGGACTGAATTTGTCAGGTGCATTCAAGAAGGATTCCTGACACAGTATGTGGACCGGCCGATGAGAGGAGAGGCCATACTAGATCTAGTTCTGGGTAATGAACCTGGTCAGGTGGCAGACCTCTTGGTGGGGGAGCATTTTAGTGAGAGTGACCACAACTCCCTTAGCTTCAGCATAGCTATGGAAAAGGATAAAAGCAGACAAAATGGGAAAGTGCTTAACTAGGGAAGGGCTAACTATGAAGGGATGAGGCAGGAACTAGCGAGAGTAAATTGGAAACAGATGTTCAAGGGTGCAAGCACAGAAGTAATGTGGAGGAAGTTTAGGGACCACTTGTGCTGGGTTCAGGATAGGTTTGGTCCCTCTGAGACAAGGAAAAAATGGTAGGAAAAGGGAATCGTGGCTGACGAAACACGTGAGGCAACTCGTCAAGAGGAAGAAGGAAGCATATGTTAGATGTAAGAAGCAGGAAGCAGGACGGGCTTATGAGAAATATAGGGTAGCCAGGAAGGAGCTTAAGAAAGGACTTAGGAGAGCTCGAAGGGGGCATGATGAGAAGGCCTTGGCATGTCGGATTAAGGAGAACCCCAAGGCGTTCTATGTGAATGTGAAGAACAGAAGGATGGCAAGAATGAAGGTGGGGCTGCTCAAGGATGAAGAAGACAACATGTGCCCGGAGGTGGGGGAGGTTGGGGAGGTCCTAAATGAATACTTTGCTTCAGTATTTACAATTGAAAAGGATCTTGATCAGGGTGAGGTCAAGATAGAACAGGCCTGTGTGCTGGACAAGGTGGAGATTAAGGAAGAAGAAGTGTTGGATCTTCTTAAAAACATCAGTAAAGAGCTTTACCAAATGTTCCCTTTAAATTTGCACTTCCCCACTTACCCATGACCTCTGGTTGTCATCCCACCCAACCTCAGTGGAAAAAGCTGCTTGCATTTACCCTATCTATACCCTCATAATTTTGTGTACTTCTAACAAATCCTCAAAGCAATGTATAATTTCCTTGTTTATGTTTAGAATCTTTTTTAGATGTATAAGATGATGAGGGGCATTGATAGTGTAGATAGCCAGAGGTCTTTTTTTTCCCCCAGGGCTGAAGTGGCTAAGACAAGGGGGCAGAGTTTTAAGGTGCTTTGAAATACTTTATACTTCTTCATACTTTATTGTTGCCAAACAATTGGTACTAGAACGTACAATCATCACAGCGATATTTGATTCTGCGCTTCACTGTCCCTGGATTACAAATATTAAATATTAAATATAATTAAAATTAGTAAATATTAAAAATTTAAATTATAAATCATAAATAGAAAATAGAAAAATGGAAAGTAACGTAGTGCAAAAAAACCGAGGGGTGGGTCCAGATATCTGGAGGGTACGGCCCAGATCCGGGTCAGGATCTGTTCGGCAGTCTTATCATAATTGGAAAGAAGCGGCTCCCAAACCTGGCCATACAAGTCTTCAAACTCCTGAATCTTCTCCTGGAGGGAAGAGAGACAAGAAGTCTACCGAGGGGATGTCAGGGGTAAGTTTTTTACATAGAGAGTGGTGGGTGCGTGGAATGCACTGCCGGCTATTTGCGTGAGAGTGTTTCAGTTACTGTGGGGCCAGGAACCCATGCAGCTCAGTGGGAACAGGGAATAATACCAATGGAGCGAGTCAAACTGAGCCAGGTCACAGATTGGAGATGGCAGAAATGTCCCATTCTTATACAGACAGGAAGAGCATCAGAGAATTTGATGGTCATTCCAGATACCAGCACTGTGCCCAGTTAGAAGATGATTTCTCTCTCCAACTTGGGTTGAAGTTCACTGTAACAGTGTGTTGTCAGATCACACCTTGACAACTCAAGTGATCTCATCTGAAATGTTGTCCTACACCCATTGATGGATTTTGTAACTCTTTTTACAGGTTAAAAATGACAAGTAATTTGTCTACGGGAATCTAGAATACAACACACCAGTTTTGCTGTCTCTGTCCAGATATTTAAGAAGTGGAGCAAGGGATTCACTCGATCATCCTTCCTGCTCAGACAGTGGGAATGGATTCAGTCTGTTCTGTGTGTGAGAAGGGATTCAGTCAGTCTTCCCACCTGTGGACACACTAGTCAGTTCTCACTGGGCAGAGGCTGGTCAACTGCTGAATTTGTGGGGTAGGATTCACTCGGTCATCTGACCTAATGGCTCACCAGCGAGTTCACACCAGGGAGCAGCCGTTCACCTGCTCAGACTGTGGGAAGGGATTCACTCGGTCATCTTACCTAATGGTACACCAGCGAATTCACACAGGACAGTGGCCGTTCTCCTGCTCAGATTGTGGGAAGGGATTCACTTGGTCATCTCAACTGAAGGTACATCATCGACTTCACACTGGTGAGAGGCCATTCACCTGCTCAGCCTGTGGGAAGGGATTCACTCAGTCATCTGAACTAATGGCTCACCAGCGAGTTCACACTGGGGAGCGGCCATTCACCTGCTTGGACTGTGGGAAGAGATTCACTTGCTCATCTCACCTGAAGGTACATCAACGAGTTCACACCGGGGAGCGGCCATTCACCTGCTCAGACTGTGGGAAGGGATTCACTTTGTCATCTGATCTACTGAAACACCAGTCAGTTCACACCAGAGAGAAGCCATTCACCTGCTCAGACTGCGGGAAGAGATTCACTATGTCATCTGATCTACTGAAACACCAGTCAGTTCACACCAGAGAGAGGCCATTCACCTGCTCAGACTGTGGGAAGGGATTCACTCGGTCATCTTACCTAATGGTACACCAGCGAATTCACACTGGACAGTGGCCGTTCTCCTGCTCAGATTGTGGAAAGGGATTCACTTGGTCATCTCAACTGAAGGTACATCAGCGACTTCACACTGGCGAGAGGCCATTCACCTGCTCAGACTGTGGGAAGGGATTTACTTCCTCATCTCAACTGAAGGTACATCAGCACGTTCACACTGGAGAGAGGCCATTCACTTGCTCAGACTGTGGGAAGGGATTCACTCTATCATCTCATCTGAAGGAACATCAGCGAGTTCATACTGGAGAGAGGCCATTCACCTGCTCAGACTGCGGGAAGAGATTCGCTTCGTCATCTCCACTGAAGGTACATCAGCGACTTCACACTGGCGAGAGGCCATTCACCTGCTCAGTGTGTGGGAAGAGATTCACTTTGTCAACTGATCTACTGAGACACCAGTCAGTTCACACCGGAGAGTGGCCATTCAGCTGCTCAGACTGTGGGAAGGGATTCACTTCATCATCTAATCTGAAGGTACACCAGCGAGTTCACACTGGGGAGAGGCATTTTTCTGCTCAGACTGTGAGAAGGGATTCATATCGACATCTAAAGTGAAGGTACATCAGTGAGGTCACACAGGGGAGAGGCCTTTCATCTGCTCAGTGTGTGGGAAGGGATTCACTCGGTCATCCCACCTACAGAAACACCAGCGAGTTCACACCGGGTAGAGACCGTTCACCTGCTCAGACATTGGGAAGAGATTCTCTCAGCCAAATCAACCAAGTGTGTATCACTGAGTTCACACTGGGGAGAGGATGTTCACCTGCTGTGAATGTGGGAAGCAATTCACTCAGTCATCTATCCTTATGTAAATCTCACTTCGGCTAGCAACTTAATATAGGGGGTGATAGCCCCCCAACCCGGGAAAACTTAAGATATCTCATTTGGATGGATGCTGCGTGATGTGTCCCCTGTTAAAAATCAGCACCCCAAAATAACAAACAGTACACAATATGTGATTAAACAATTCAAATTTATAATTCTTACTTTGACTATAGGGTTAGTGAAGAAAACAAAGAAAAAGATAAGGGGCCACTCTCTCCATTCGCGTCTTCTCATTTCTCCCCAGCAAAAGACTGTGAAAATCTCTCTTCCTGACTCACAAGAAAGAACAACATTTCTCTCACTGGATAACCCCGCACTCCAAAACCCTGTTATCTCTAGTCATAACCTAAACTTTGCTGCTACAGAGAAACCATTACCTCAGCGGTGAAACATTGCTGAGAGGCCGTTACATTAGCAGTGAAACCTTACAGTGTGTTACACTTGTGACACACCACCGGGTTCACACTGGGGAGAAAGTTTCAATAAGCTGCTTGCTGGATATTCGTCCATCACCATTGCTGAATACAATTTTGAGAGTGACTGTCAGTGCTGAATTCTGCAATTATTGCTGCTGCTCACCACACCCAGTTCTGCACCCTGGTCACTGGGCATGGGAGGAGTTTCTTCTGCTGCATATTCACCTTTAATGGGACTGGAGTTTAATCTTCTGGATTTGAGACAAATAAATCAGTTCTATTTTAAATTCTGTCTCTGGTGCTTATTGAATTTTTAACACACCTAGTGTACAGTAGAGAGTCAACTCAGGCGAGCTGGACACTGCCAGTGTTTCGGTTCCACAACAGTCCTTTTAAATCCTCCCCTGTTGTTCCCCTCTTGCTCTCCCTGTGGTGATGGGTTCCAAACAGTCACCACTCTGTGGGTGAAGAGGTTTCCCTTGAATTTTCTGCAGACTGAAGATGTCGAGCTGACTGCAGTTCTGTCTGATATGTTCTTCGCCCCTCTAATCTCTGGGCTGAGGAAGAATGACATTGGTAGTTAACGTCCTTAATCATGACTCATTTCCACATTATGGGTCATTTTCCTTGCTTTGTAAGGGTTCTTAGAAAACACTCCTGTCCTCCAAAGACTGAAAGCAGAATGGGAAACCATCAGTTGGACGTCAACGAAGCAGGGTCAGAAATCAGAGGTGGGCACGTGACAGAGTTTGGGACTCTGGACGACGGTCGGGGTAAGAACGTATGATGAGGAGAAGGGAATCATCAGTGGGGCGTGGCAACGAATGACAGAGTAGCAACATTTGGAAGCTGATTGACTGGGAAAATCTTTCGTTTGTCTGACTGATGACACAACCAATACCTGTGGTGAGGTGCTCCACTGGTTGAGGAACATGTATGTGTTGGGAATGGTTTTATGTATAGAAGAAGTTGTTCCTGCTTGTTTATCCAGTAATATTATATCCAGATGGTTATTATGGATTGTCCTATCTGAAATAATATATTGATTATCATATAATTTGTAAGATTTTGACTCTAAAACTGGATCAGGCTTGAATTTATGGTGCCTTTATGAAGTGATGGAGGGCATTCATGAGTCTGTATTTTAAATCAAGATTTTGGTGAATGATATTTGCCACTTGATTGTAACTTTGTAAGTAATCAGATTGAGTTAAACTGCTGCAGAATCCTGGAATGTGTTTGATTGTGTCTGGTTTCCGCTAATATTTTCTGCAATTACTGCCTTATTTGTTTGTATTTCATGTACTTTTGATTTTTTTTTCCTTTTGTTAACCACCTTGTCCTGTATTTCTGCAAGGACCCCCTCTGTTTCTGGGAAGAGGTCTCCAACTCTCAGTCAGGTGCTCGATGCTTCCTTGTCATCATCTCGTCTGCTCAGATCATTGGGATGTCTCCCATGGAGGGTCATACTTATTCCACTGGTTAATGTTTTCTTCCATAGTGATGATTCATTTTTCTGAGTTGGCCTCTCATTTAAGTTTTCTGGTCTGTATTTCCTGTCATGATTCCATATACACACATGGAGCATTGCATACTGTTCATTTTTCATAAAAAAATATATACTTAGAAATTTTATCTGACTGTTGTGTGATTTTTTTTCATGTGTGTTATCTCTCTTCCTCCTTCTGTCCAAGGTAGTGTTAATCTAAGTGGGTTTGAGCGTAAATAGTCTTTTCTAAAGTTCTTATTTATCTTTGTAAATTTTACTGATTGAAATGGGACCAAGATATTTTTATTTAAAAAAAGTCAATGTCGGTATTGATGAAAGTGTTTATTGTCTTTGTTGTATTTGTTAACTGTTGAGCTCTGTTTGGCAGGTCTTTTTAGGCCTTGAACTAAATTTTGTCAAAGGTTTTCCCTATTTTGCACTACCTTCTATTTTCTTTGCTTGTTGATATTCCAGGTATGTGGGTATCAAGAGTTCTGATGAAGGGTCTTGGCCCAAAATGATGATTCCCATCCATAGATGCTGCCTGACATGCTGAGCTCCTCCAGCACTTTGTGTGTAGTTCTCTAGATTTCTAGCATCTGCAGGTCCTCCTGTTTCCCAGATACTTATATGTTTCTTGAAAGAACAAGCAGGTAGTGGGGTTGTGTGGCTCTGTTTGATAAAATGGAAAGAGGTGGCATAGGGTTGCAAGGTGTAGAATCTGTGGCTAGAATTAAGGAACAGCAAATGTAAAACAAAATCCCTGATGGGAATTGTATGGAGACCTCCAAACAGTAGTGAGTATGTGGTCCACAAATTACAATGGGAGATAGAAAGTGCGTGCCAAAAGGGCAACGTTACAATAGTCATGGGGGATTGTCATGCAGGTGATTAGGAAAATTAGGACAGTGTTGGTCTCAAGAGGAGGAATTCCTAGAATGCCTACAAGATGCTTTTTTAGAACAGTTCATGGTTGAGCCCGCTTGGGGATCAACTATTCTGGATTGGGTGTTGTAATGAACCAGAATTAATTAGGTCACTTAAGTTCAAAGAACCCTGAGGGGCAAGTGTTCTTAATATGATCAAATTCACCCTGACATTAGAGAAGGAGAAGCTAAAGTCAGATGTGAAATAAAGAGAATTAGAGAGGCATGAAAGAAAAATTGGTCAAAATTGATTTGGAAAGAACACGGGCAGGAATTTCTGGAAGCAATTCGGAAGGCACAGGATACATACAGTGGCATGCAAATATTTGGGCACCCCTGGTCAAAATTTCTGTTACTGTGAATAGCCAAGTGAGTAAAAGATGACCTGATTTACAAAAGGCATAAAGTTTAACATGACACATTTCTTTAATATTTTAAGCAAGATTACATTTTTATTTCCATCTTTTACAGTTAATCCTATGGATTATACGAAGTGATAGCCACAAACATTCGTTGTGGTTCCGGGTACCGATGATCAACCCACTCTTGTGGGCATAGGAGAGTTCCAAGCCTCAGCTGTGACAAACTGAATCTATCAGCTTTTCCAGTCCCTCTCTCTCTCTCTTTGGACTGGCCGACTGCCTGTCTGCAGATCGCTCTCTCTCTTTTATGGTTAAATCCACAGTTAGCGCCGTCCGCCTGTGACTGACGTCATAGTCCCGCCTCCTCACTCCGGCGCTCTTAAAGACACAGTCACAGTCCGACCGCAGGCTCGCAACAGCCGCAACACAACTTCCCGACTTTTCAACTCAGTGCTTCAACTAATAAAGACAACCACGCCATTTGCCTTCTTAACCACTCGATCAATCTGTGCAGTCTCTTTCAGGAAGCGATGAACTTGGAGTCTAAGATCCCTCTGATCATCAACACTGACATCTCGGCAGCCGCGTTGAACTCCCCGTCCAAGAAGAACAAATCCCGAAGTAAATGTCCCGCTTTCTGATTTATTTCCATTTCCCTCCGAGGGAAGTTTGGGGAGTTTGTGAAGCGTCTCCTGCGGCCGGAGTCTGATGTATCGCTGAGAGGTAGGAGGAGACCGCTCGGCCCGTCGGTTTGATGCCGGTTCCCCGGGGTGGGAGGGGTGGATTTTATTGAAATTATGAAGATGGTGGGAGAGGGGACGGGCAGGATGATTGTCCCGGAGGGGACAGGAGGGGCTCATCTGTGGAAATGTCTGAGCCCACGGTGGAGGCGAGCAGAGGGATTCACCACATTGGGGGCAAACACCGGCAGACTGTTGATCTGCAAGTGGGGCCAATGGTCCGGTCAAAGTGGGGATGGGAGTGGTATTGGGGCCCAGTATCTTACTGAATGACAGGACGTGTTAGAGGGGCCGAATGGCCGGCTGCTGTTCCTGGTGTCTGTTTGTTTAAATACAAGGAATAACCAGACCCTTCCCGGGCCTGCAGGATGTCCCAGTCGGTGTTGTAGGGACCAGTGTTCGGAGCCCAGTTGTTCGCAAATTGTGTCAACAATTTGGCTGAGGGACCAAATCAACATTCCCAAGTCTGTTATTAAAAAAAAATCTACATTTATGGTCCTGGAGGAACGTGGTTTCGTTTTTACTGTGTACTGCACTAGCAGTTATGGTTGAAATAACAATAAAAAGCTACTTGACTTGACTTGAAAATGAAACCAACTGTACATTTATATATTTTATGTGTGTTGCTTGAATTTCCGGCATCTGCAGAATTCCTGTTGTTTGTATATTTATGTGTTAGATCCCGAGAGTTTCGGGAGTTTGGAAAAATTAAATAAGGGTGTCTGTGAGTTTTCGTTTCCCGGGGTTTGTTTCCACGCCCTGATATCGATGTAGTGAAGCGGGAGTTCAGAGCCGACACAGCGGGGTCCGATACAGGTCAGACGGGGTAAGTTACAGGCGACACTCCGCTCCGGAACAATCAGCACTAAAGCATTTAGAGTAACGCCGCAGTAATTCGGAGCAGGTCAAGGAGAATATTAAATAAAACCAACACGGGAACTTTCTGATCCGATCCCCTGACAGAGTGTGAAGGAACCGCGGCGAAGTGTAGTTGCAGAATGTAAAATAAGCGAGCCGAGCCGGGCCCGTGTGGGCGGAAGCCGAGGAGGAGATCGATACCTGCTAACGGGGGAAGTAAATCTGCAACGAGCTTTGAAAACTGTCCGTGGACAAAGTCGGAGACAGCGGGGCTGAGCGGGACCGGACAGTGTGAACAGATGTGACCGGATCGCGGGAATCACTGTCGCTGAGAAAGTTGCCGAGGCTTTCTCGGCTTTGCATATCAGTCAGAATCCTGATGGACAGAGATTTACACTAATTTTCCAAAGGTTTCCCGGCCTCATTTCTAATACTCCTGTGTTAATACTACTGTTCAACGCTCTGACAGTCAGACACATTTTAGTGACCAGTCGCGTCCGTAAGGGGCTGAGGGGTCAGAGCAAGACGGAGAACCGCAGTGACCCGGAGATGGAAAGCAGGAGGAGGTCTGTGATCTTACTTCTCACCATCTCCGGGAGGTTCGTCATCCTGTGGTCGGTGAGTGTTGCCGAATTCCTTTATAACACCATTGCCTGATTGGATCAAAATAATTACAACGATTCTGAATACATCTTTCAACACACCGGAGACATGCTGATGATATGAAGTTGCTGCACAAACACGTTTATTTATGGGGTAACTCAGTGCAAGTTCAGAGAACATTTCATCAGCGCGGCGAAATGTCCGCTCACGTCGATTATTCAACTAACAAACAACATATCTAAGCTCGTCTCGGCGGTGGTCGCAATGTTTTTGATCTTGACTCAACAGAACCAATGAACGTGGCAGCGGGGGGAGTAAATCTGGTTTCGAGCCCGAGAGAAACACAGCCCAGGAACAGAGTCTCCGACACCCGCACCCCGCGACTCCACTCCTACCGATTATTAAACTCATCCTACCTTTTATTTTCAGCTTTCCACCATATTCCCGCTCTCGTCACCGCCAGACCCTTCTCAGTCTGAGAAAGCGAGACAGGTTCTGGGGACATTCAAGACCAAATCGGCAAAAATGCAACTCATTCGTTACTTTAGTCTTTCGCATAAGAATGAATGAAAAAAAAAGAAAGTCAACAGGAACTTACAGTGAAGCCTGGACATGTCCGTCGCATTAGACAAAGAAGTTACAGAGAAATATTTAACACCACAGAACTCATTCATAATTGTGCAAATTGTTACAGAAATCTCCGGTGCCTACTCTGCTTCAAGGAAAATAATGTCATCCAACTTCGTGATTTTTAATAAATGCCCGTCCGATCAAATTTCGTGTTGACGCTCCTTTACATTCACTCCATAGAATCGCATGTTTATTATTTTTACTTTTTATCTCAGCTAAATCTGATAAAAATTGCGTCATGGACATAGACGAGCACTTATTTCTCAATCGCTTGGAACTTTTGGACTATTCTAATGCGTTTTAGTATTGTGCCTTTCTGGAGATTTGAATAAATATTGCCGTGCAGGTCGAAATGTTTAGAGCTATTGTGTAGTGATTTTGGGAAGATGCCAGTCGTGTATATTACAACGGGACAATGTATACCCTCTTCATGTACCATAGTCGTTCATTTCCCTCTTTCGTCAGCTTATTTCTGGTGTTTTACACTGACTGATTTCCGTGGGCTGTGTGTGTTCGGAGTATTATTACCGCATATTTATCCTGTAATATTATATTCGGGCGGGTACCAGGTATTATCCCATCTCCAATAATGTATCGGTGGTAATATAATAGTAGGGTCCTGACATTAAAACTGGATCAGGATTGTATTTATAATAATGCATGGTATGTTTCATGATTTTGTAACTTAAAGCAAGAATTTGGTGAAAGATGTTTGTCGCCTGATGGTTCCTGTGTAAGTAATCGGATTGAATTAGATTGTTGCAGGATACTGTAATTGTGGGATTTTTTTTTCCGGTTTCACATGGCATATTCTGCTTTTATCGTCTTGAATTTGTTAGCCTTTTATTGCGCATCTTTGATGTTTTTGTCTTAACCACCTGGACCAGTATTGCCAGTATCTGGGAAGAATTCTCCAACTTTGAGCCTGTCGTCGGACACGTTCTCGTTGACACCTAGTCTGCCATGATCGTGGGGATCCCATCCATGGACGGTTATGCTTACCCATTGGCTAACTCTTTCTTCCAGAGCAGTGTTTGCCAACCCAACGCCCACATACTTGCCAATGCCCTCCTGAAGACCTTCATAGTCGCCATACTCCCCCTCTGAGACCGAATATACTTTCCAGCGCTCCCATCGTGTAAAAACATGGCTATCATATGCCAGCATGAAAGAAATATTCTGCTTTAACTTTTTATTTATCTTTAAACCTAGTTTTCACAGTACCTGTGCCCCGCACAGTAGCTGCGGGGTGTTGACAATGAATGACACCACGGACTTGCAATTTAATTTTCATAAATTCCACTAAACCAGCATGGCGACCTGTCCTATATGCCGCTCTATCCATTACACAAGAAATCCTGTTCCTAATCAAAATAATTTTGTCATCAATATACATGTTGAGCTCTCATAGATTTATTCCACGTTAATATCTGTTTTGAGCTATTTACAATAGGAAATCTCGTCATCAACGTTTCCATTTTTGATTAACCATACATATGCCATTAGCAAGGCCTCGTTGTCCCGCATAATTGACTCATACAGTTGGCTCCCAAATTCTGTTGTTTTTTTTTGTAGTTCTGTGCATAGTGATACTTAATGTCCTTACTCATGTCATCAGTACGACGAGACACAGAGTTATTACTCAGGGGAATTGGTTTTAAAATACTGGTATCTATTTTGAGAACAGTGGCGAGCACTTCTGATACAACAGGCATTAATAATCTTTCACTAATTGCATGAGATTTTTCACACTTTGCTATCATTTTGGAAATGATATGAGAAGCAATGAGATCGCGATCAAAGATATTTTTAGCTTTCCTGGCAAATGACTCGAGTATGCAACGCCTTTCAAACGCTTCTTTCATCCTCTGGATCTGAGTAATAACATAGGCCGCCTTTTCAGGGTGTCTTTTACGGAAGTGTTCCTGCAATCTTGATAGTTTCAGTGTTTCTTTAGACAGTACAGTATCACGAATAAGGCACATGGGGCGTCGCTGATCTGACAGAAATAGAATAAGTCCATACTCCATGTACGTAAAGTAGACGCACTTTTTGTAGTTTATGATTCTTAGCAGAATTAGAATTCAGGTCCTCATCGCCTTCAGATTCACAGAGATCCTGCCGTATGTATTAATCCATCATTATCGGGATTAGACTGTTAAATTGAATAAACTCTTTCCGTGCCGCGAGTCAAGGGGAATTGTTGAGCACTCTGGTTGCTAATTTATGCTTCCCCAATAATGTCTGTTAGGCTGGTAAGGTGGGAAGAGGTTGCCGAGTTTCAGACGGTTGAGACGACGAGCGTTTGCTGTCTGCGGAGCTACGGCTCTTTCTGTGTTCCAGGGCCTGCTCTACTAACAGTCGGTAAGGTCCGGTGCCTCAAGTTATAGAACATAGAAATATACAGCGCATTACAGGCCCTTCGGCCCACAATGTTGTCCCACCCATCTGGCTTACTCTAGAAATTGCCTGGAATTTCCCCAGCGCACAACCCTCTATTTTTCTAAGCTCCATGTACATATCTAAGAAGCTCTTAAAAGACCCTTTTGTATCGGCGTCCAACACTGCCGCCGGCAGTGTATTACATGCACCCACCACCCACTGCATGACAAACTTACCCCTGCCACCCTTCGATAAGTTCGTGGCCTAAGGTAGAAGGAGATGAGTTATACAGCTCTCGTTGCATGCACATGCAGTCCAACTCTTTGAGTGGTTATGCAGAAAGTTTGAAGTTAATAACTCATCTCCTTCTACCTTAGGCCACGAACTTATCGATCATCCCTGCTGTCTGCAGGTCCAAGACGCCGGCTTCTATAAAGAAGGGATCCGTACGCTCCACGACCGCTGAACTAAGTGTGTAAATGTAGGAGGGGACTATGTTGAAAAATAAATGTGCTGGGTTTTCTAAAATTGACTCCTTCTACCTTAGGCCACGAACTTAACAATCATCACTCGTATCACGGGCTCATAACTTGTTAAGCAGACCCATGTGTGCCATCTTGTCAAGTACTTTCTGAAAGTCCGGGTGCACATCATCAACTGATTCTCCTCTGTCTGTCTTGCTTGTTACTTTTTCAATGAATTCAAGGAATTTCAACATGCTTGTCAGACAAGATTTTCCCTTGAAGACAACATGCTGAAAATGGCTAATTTTATCATATGCCCCAGACACCCTGGAAACACGTCCTCAATGTCCGACTCCAATATCTTTCCAACCAGTGAGGTCAGACTAACTGGCCCATAATTTTGTATCTTCTACCTCTCTACCTCCTTGAAGAGTGGAGTGGTATTTCCAAATTTCCAGTCTCCCAGAACCATACCAGAACCCACTGATTCTTGAAGCATCATTACTGATCCCTCCTCAATCTTTTCAGCCACCACTTTCAGATGTACACCATCTGGTCCAGGTGACCTATTTACCTTCAGACCATTCTATTTCCAAGAACCTTCTCCTGAGTAATGTAAATTTGCACAATTCAGACCACTGACATTTAGACATCCACCATCCTGCTAGTGCCTTCCAGAGTGAAGACTGATGCAAAATACTTATTCAGTTCATCCGCCAGTTCCATGTCCCCCAATACTACTCTTCCAGCATCGGTGTCCAGTTGTCCGATATCCACACTTTCCTCTCCTCAACACTTAATGTATCTGAAGAAACATTAGGCATCCTCTTTAATATCACTGTCTAAATCTCTCCTTTTTCTCTCATCGCAACCAGTGGGGCGGAGTTTCTCTATTTAACACAGCGAGTCCCAGGCTGCCGATTTGATCCAGTCCGGGTTCTGGGAGGGTCTGAGTTCCGCCCTCTGTGCAAACGGGACTGCCCGGCGTAGGTATTGTTAAGGGCGACAGCCACAGGGGTGCTCTCTAGCCTCTGACTGCCGCCGCTCCCTCTCCTGACTGTTACCGTCTTATCTGCCTCCCGAGACCCCGGTGTGACTACCTGCCTCTAGCTGCTCCCTATCACCTCCTCACTCTCCCTGACCAGACGAAGGTCATCGGGCTGCATCTCCAGCTCCCTAACGCGGTCCCTCTGGAGCTGCAGTTCGACGCACCTGGTGCAGAAGCGGCCGTCCGGGAGGCTGGGAGTCTCCAGGACCTCCCACATTTGACACCGAGCTCAGAACGCCAGCCTCACACACATAATTTCTGTCAGCATTGTACACAAGTAACGTACCTCGCCTTGACCCCTTCCCTCCCAAGCCCCGTTGAGCCAAAGCCTTCCTACTCTGTCTCGCTCCACTCTTTCGCCCGCTGTAGAAAGCTGTCTTCTTTTTAAACTCTTCTCGCTGTTCTCACTGGACGACCTCAATGAGGTTTTGCAGTCGTGCCCGTTCAAACCGCTGAAGAAATAACTAGCAAACCCCACTCTGTTGCGTCTGAAACAGCGGAACCCCCGAATATTGAGCTGCCAGTCCTGCCTCTCTAACCAAGTCTAACAGCTACAATGGGTTACCTGCCTTTGCTTCAGTACTTCCTGCTTTGTAATTTACCAAACTCAGAACATTAGTCACAGCATGATTAACCTTTTGATTCATGACTTTGTCTGCGGTCTTAACAATATCTATTAAAGAAATTTGGATAAGTACATGGATGGGAGGGGAAGGGGGCGTGTCAATGGGACTCGGCTGATTAAAAGCTCGACACAGAGACCGGGAATCGAGCAGAGTAAAACTCCTGGTGTGGGACAGGGAGACAGGGAATCGTGCGCCGTAAAACACCTAACGTGAAATAGGGAGACTGGGAATGGGAACCGTGTGCTATGGATTTGTTCGGAGAGTTGTGATGAGCCATGACTGGCATCCTTGGCACTGTGAGGGAATAAGTAGTTAGTCTAATAACTTTGACCAGTCACAGCACCTCTCTTCACTCATCCATGTCTCCTCGCCACGGATCTCCTTCACCCTGCTCTCTTCACCATCCCTCTCCCTGTCTCCGCATAAACCTTCCATAAGACCATAAGATATAGGAGTAGAAGTAGGCCATTCGGCCCATCAAGTCTGCTCCGCCATTCAATCATGGGCTGATCCAATTCTTCCAGTCATCCCCACTCCCCTGCTTTTACCCCATTCCCTTTTGATTATACATTTCCTGGATAATCCTCTCTACTCGCCACCCATCACACTCATCCCTCCTTTCTTGCCACCTCCTCATGCTCACCCCACCCTTCGCATCCCACAGCTTCACTAGTTCTACCTCAAGCCTGTCTCCTTAACCCTTCTCTCATTCCCACTCACCAGCCCTTTCTCGCTGCACAAAGTCGCTCACCCCTCCCTTCTCAAAAAAAGAAAGCTTCCTGCAACAGAAAATACGACAAGTCGTACATAAAACACGGATTATGCTGGCGATGATCTGAATTACACAAATAAAGCAGAGTGAGTCAGTTGCTGTCCCCTTCAATTTTAAAACACTCCTGTAAGGTTGCTGCTCCGTCTCCTACATTCCAGGGAATAAAGACATTCCAGGGAGTAAAGAAATCCTCTCTCCAGATTGTGGCCATCCTCTCCTTCTGGCCTTTACAGCATGCTCGCAAATCTTCTCTGCACTCTTTCCTCTTTAACCAAGTCTTTTCAAACATATAGCGTCAAGAACTATACTTTGTACTGCTAACACTGTCTCACCAACGACTTATACAACGGCCCTATAGCGGCTAACACAACTCTTTACAGTTCGAACGACCCGGCTTCCATTTCCGCCGCTGTCTGTGAGAGTTTGCAGGTTCTCACTGTGATCGCATGGGTTTTCCCCGAGTGATCCGGTTTTCCCCACAGTCTCAAGACGTACCGCTGGGCAGGTTAATTGGTGATTGTAAATTGTTCTGTGATAATACTAGGATTGAATCTTGGGACTCAATGGGTAGCGCGGCTCGCTGTATCTCAATATTGAATAAATAAAATGATGTCCCAGCTCCTGCACTCAGTACCCAGACTGTTGAAGGACGACTTGATAAACACGTCTTCACCACCCCGTGTCGCCGCATTGAGCGAACTGTGCACTTATTGTCCTCGGTCTCTCTGTTCTCCGACAATCTCAGACCATGAGCTGCTTGTTGCCGCGAAGGTGAGGAACAGACTCAGTGGATTAAACCTGGTAGAGATGAAGCCAAAAGAACTGTGGATAGAAGTAAAGAGCATTATACAAGAGGTAGAGACAAAAAAATATCACACCCTTGCTTTGAAGCAGGCGGCCATTGTTCTTAATTTTTAGTTAACCTGTCAATCTTGCAAATAGGTAACAGTAGCAACACACAAGTCACCGGGGCCAGAAGTGACTTAAAAATAAAAACAAATATCTCCTTGATCGCTGTTCCAATGCACAGACAACTGGTTGTTTGAAAATAAAAAATCCGAAATAAATATCAGAAGCTGAATTATTCCCACCTTCATTCCCCGAGAGTGTCAGTTTCTGAGAGTGTGGATACGGTGTATCGTTTTGTTACAAATAGCCCCGCCCACCGCCCCACACGGAGCTCTCGTAACCATGGCAACACACAATGCTGGAGGAACTCAGCAGGTCAGGCAGCTCTCTGGATGGGTGTAAATAGTCGACGTTGCGGACCGAGTCCCTTCATCAGGACTGGACTGGAAAGGGGAAGAGGGCAGATGATGGACTGATTTGGAAGGTGCGGCTTGTTATTCTGTGAGACTCGGTGCTCAGGGTCTGCGAGCAAGCAGCTGCCTGTCCTGTCCGTGCACATTCCTCAGAACAGGGAGCGGCCTTTCTGCTGAAATCAAATCGAAACCGTTCGACAAAACAATGTCATTCAAACGTGAAGGAAGTTTAATATTGTAATTAACCCTTTCTGCTACAGGGAAGAGCGATAGAACCAGTGAAGCGATGTAAGGACATTACCCGGGGTCTCGAACCCGCAAAGTTACCAGTTACTTCGCTCCCCTGTTTGCTGCGAGCTTCCAGTATTTTGTTTTTATCTCAGACTCCTGTCATCTGTAGATGCGCTAAAAATAATTTTCAAGCTTCCTTCAAATAAATCAAACCGACGCATTCCGAAAAGCAACGTTTCGTAATATAACCGGGATTTGCCCTGTCATTCTGAGTAGTTGCGTTTTAATGAGGGACAGAGAGATCGGTGACAGATCACTGCCCCGTGGGATTTCACATGTTGCTACCGGTGTGAAAGATGCCTTCAGCTCTCACTCAGTAGAAACCGCCCTGGAGAATATTTCTGGTTGACGGTAGCAACGTCGTTTCTCTTAATCCATTTGGACAATGATTGACCCGTTAACATGAATATGTCAGGACTGCCCTCTGCCACTAAATTCACTCCCGATCCCGATCAAAGCCGAGTTTCGCTGTGAACGCTGAATACTTGTACAGACTCATACACAACACTTACCTCTGATGCTGTAACCGGACGGCGTTCAGTGTGGTCCCGGGAAATCACAGACTGACTTCCCGGGTGACCGACAATGGTCCTGCACCGGTGGGCTCACCCTGTACGGAGAGTTGAGTCTGAGCTGCTGCTCCCGAGTCCGTCGGTCATTACAGATGGACAGGGCCGGGTGAGCCAGGGTAGAGCGGGACTGCCGCGGTCCGGGTCACACTAACTCTCACCGGCTCAGGACGGGTCCGACAGCGGGAGGAGGCGGGAGTGGGATCAATGTAGCAACCTTAGAGAGGAAAACAAACAGGCTGCGCTAACCATTCTGTCCGGATTTCCGTGTAAATCTCTCCTTTTTCTCTCATGCAACCAGTGGGGCGGAGTTTCTCTATTTAACACAGCGAGTCCCAGGCTGCCGATTTAATCCAGCCCGGGTTCTGGGAGGGTCTGAGTTCCGCCCTCTGTGCAAACGGGACTGCCTGGCGTAGGTATTGTTAAGGGGGACAGCCACAGGGGTGCTCTCTAGCCTCTGACTGCCGCCGCTCCCTCTCCTGACTGTTACCGTCTTATCTGCCTCCCGAGACCCCGGTGTGACTACCTGCCTCTAGCTGCTCCCTATCACCTCCTCACTCTCCCTGACCAGACGAAGGTCATCGGGCTGCATCTCCAGCTCCCTAACGCGGTCCCGCTGGAGCTGCAGTTCGACGCACCTGGTGCAGAAGTGGCCGTCCGGGAGGCTGGGAGTCTCCAGGACCTCCCACATTTGACACCGAGCTCAGAACGCCGGCCTCACACACATAATTTCTGTCAGCATTGTACACAAGTAACGTACCTCGCCTTGACCCCTTCCCTCCCAAGCCCCGTTGAGCCAAAGCCTTCCTACTCTGTCTCGCTCCACTCTTTCGCCCGCTGTAGAAAGCTGTCTTCTTTTTAAACTCTTCTCGCTGTTCTCACTGGATGACCTCAATGAGGTTTTGCAGTCGTGCCCGTTCAAACCGCTGAAGAAATAACTAGCAAACCCCACTCTGAAACAGCGGAACCCCCGAATATTGAGCTGCCAGTCCCGCCTCTCTGCAACTAAGTCTAACAGCTACAATGGGTTACCTGCCTTTTCTTCAATACTTCCTGCTTTGTAATTTACCAAACTCAGAACATTAGTCACAGCATGATTAACCTTTTGATTCATGACTTTGTCTGCGGTCTTAACAATATCTATTAAAGAAACTTGGATAAGTACATGGATGGGAGGGGGAAGGGGGCGTGTCAATGAGACTCGGCTGATTAAAAGCTCGACACAGAGACCGGGAATCGAGCGGGAACTCCTGGTGTGGGACAGGGAGACAGGGAATCGTGCGCCGTAAAACACCTAACGTGAAATAGGGAGACTGGGAATGGGAACCGTGTGCTGTGGATTTGTTCAGAGACTTGTGATGAGCCATGACTGGCATCCTTGGCACTGTGAGGGAATAAGTAGTTAGTCTAATAACTTTGACCAGTCACAGCACCTCTCTTCACTCATCCATGTCTCCTCGCCACGGATCTCCTTCACCCTGCTCTCTTCACCATCCCTCTCCCTCTCCGCGCATAAGCCTTCCATAAGACCATAAGATATAGGAGTAGAAGTAGGCCATTCGGCCCATCAAGTCTGCTCCGCCATTCAATCATGGGCTGATCCAATTCTTCCAGTCATCCCCACTCCCCTGCTTTTACCCCATTCCCTTTGGATTATACATTTGCTGGATAATCCTCTCTACTCGCCACCCATCACACTCATCCCTCCTTTCTTGCCACCTCCTCATGCTCACCCCACCCTTCGCATCCCACAGCTTCACTAGTTCTACCTCAAGCCTGTCTCCTTAACCCTTCTCTCATTCCCACTCACCAGCCCTTTCTCGCTGCACAAAGTCGCTCACCCCTCCCTTCTCAAAAAAAGAAAGCTTCCTGCAACAGAAAATACGACAAGTCGTACATAAAACACGGATTTATTGCGACCGGTGACTCGCACGCTCCAAGCCCCCTGTGTGTGGTATGTGGAGACAAGCTGTCTAATGAGGCAATGAAGCCCTCAAAACTGCTTCGGCACCTTGAGACCAAGCACCCTGCACTTAAAGACAAACCCGTTGAGTTTTTTGTGCGGAAAAAATGTGAGCAAGCGGGACAGGAGCAAGTGGGACAGAAGGAAGTGCTGAGAGCCACCACCTCCACAAATGCTGCCGCTCTGAGAGTGTCGTACTTAGTGGCTAGCCGGATTGCTAAGACTAAAAAGCCTTTCACCGTTGGTGAAGAATTGATTCTGCCTGCTGCCAAGGTCATGTGCCGTGAACTGTTGGGAGAAGCTGCAGCTAACAAGATGGCACAGGTTTCTCTTTCAGCTACCACAGTTTCAAGGAGAATCGATGCCATAGCGGAGGACATCGAAGCACAACTGTTGGAACGGCTTAACGAGTCACCATGGTATGCTATCCAGGTCGACGAGTCTACCGATGTCGATAACAAGGCAATACTACTGGTTTATGTGCGATATATATTTCAAGACGATGTGCACGAGGATATGTTGTGTGCACTGCCGTTGCCAACTAACACAACTGGGGCAGAACTATTCAAGTCTTTGAATGACTGCATGTCAGGCTAACTGGACTGATCATTCTGTGTTGGAATATGCACAGACGGGGCTGCAGCTGTGACTGGACGGCTGTCTGGTTTCACTACCCGAGTCAAAGAGGTTGCTCCTGAATGCCAGTCTACACACTGTATCATACACAGCGAAATGCTGGCTAGCCGAAAAATGTCACCTGATCTTAACAGCGTATTGAGTGACGTTGTTGAAGTTATCAATCACATCAAAGCAAAAGCCCGTAACTCGCGTCTGTTTGAGCAGCTTTGCGAGGAAATGGATGCAGAACACAAACGCTTTCTCTTACACACTGAAGTCAGGTGGCTATCAAGGAGGAGAGCCCTGGCCAGGGTTTTTGAGTTAAGAGAGCCGCTACAGAGATTTCTTTCAGGAAAAAAGTCACCACTGGCAGCACACTTCAGTGACGAGGAGTGGAGAGCAAAACTCGCTTATCTGTGTGACATCTCCAACCTGCTCAATGAACTCAATTTGTCACTTCAGGGGAGAATGACAACTGTCTTCAAGTTGGCAGATAAAGTGTCTGCTTTCAAAGCCAAACTGGAACTGTGGGGACGGTGAGTAGACAGGGGCATATTTGACATGTTCCCAACATTAGCTGGGATGTTGGGAGAGACTGAGGCTGCACCATCCCTCTCACAGCTGGTGCGCGATCACCTGTCTTCGCTGGCGACAGAATTCGAGTGTTACTTCCCAACCGCAAATGACCCGAGACGTGCAAAGGAATGGATCCGTGTCCCACTTGTGAATGTTCCCAGTGAATCATCCATGTCAGCGCGGGAAGAAGATCAACTCCTCGAGCTTGCAAGTGACAGTGGGCTGAAAAGTATGTTTGACATAACATCTCTGCCGGCATTCTGGATCAAAGTCAAGGCTGAATATCCTGAGATAGCCACGAAAGCACTGAAAACGTTGCTTCCATTTCCGACATCATGTCTCTGTGAAGCGGGGTTTTCTGCAATGAATGCAACGAAAACTAAATTGCAGAATAGACTGGACATAAGGAACTCCCTTCGAGTATCGCTGTCCCCCATCACCCCTCGATGGGACAGTCTTGTTGCAGGGAAACAAGCCCAGGGCTCCCACTGATTCAGTGATATTGGTGTGTTGCAATGATTTTATATGTTCATACGAGGAAAATATGTGCTGTGTGTTTAATATCCAAACGTTACTTAAAATGTTATGAAGCTATTGACTTAGAAGTGACTTATAGTTGAGTTATCACTATATTCATGCAAGGAAAATATGTGCTGTGTGTTTAAAAATAAATTCATTACATAAACCCTTTTAGAAACGAAATTGAATGTATTAGCCACTTATAAGTGACTTATAGTTGACTTATCACCTGTATTCTGGTCGTGATTAACACCACCCAACCCCACCCTCGTCGGCCGGTCTGCAAGAATATTGTTAATATTAAACCGGTCCGCAATGTGAAAAAGATTGGTGACCCCTGGTTTAAAATGAGAGAAAGTCAACATGATTTGAGAGGAACGTGCATATTTCAAAATTAAAGGATAAGAACAAATGTAAAAAAATCATTGTATTTCAGTCAGAGGGCTGGATCTATGGAACAGTTGTAGTGAGAATTTAAAAACATGCGCCACACTTAAAAAAGTTTTTAAAAATATATCAGAATAATTTAATGAACAAATATAAAACACATGATTTAAAATAAACGGGAGTAATGTAAATTAATGATACTTGGAACTGGATTTTGTGTTAAAAGATTATCAATGTTTTGATTTTGATGTGAAGATTGACACCAAATATGTTTTTGTATAAGTAAGAGGGGTAGGTGTAATAAGCTGTAGCTTCAGCTTCACCTTTCGGTTTGTGTTAAAGAATATCTATGGTTTTGTTGTTTTATGAAATCATCGTTGAGAATGATGTTTTTTGTTGTTTGTACTGACCAAAAAATAAAATTTCATTCATATCCTTCCCACCATTCAGCCCACAACCGTACACGTAGTCAGATCCCCTTCACCCACATCCACCCTTCCAGCTTGGGGACCCACAACTAACTGATTCCACAATCCCAGCTCAGCACAAAATAAAACCGGGGCTGCAAGACCGCAGAGCCCGGAGCCTCTGGCTGTCCGGCAGAGCTCGTACTCGAACATTTCCCACTGCGACCGGCCCTCGATTGACACAAACCCGAGATCAGCCCCTTCCTCACGGCCGCTCGTACAGGAGGAACACCGGCGACGGCTGGGGTCTGCACCGAGTCTGCGTTTTGCAGGAGGTTCGCCGCGGCACCACCAGTCTGCAGATGCTGGAAATCCGAAGCAACACAAACAAAATGCTGGCGGAACTCGGCAGGCCGGGCAGCATCTATGGACATTCAATGTTTCCAGCTGAACCCTCCTTCAGGAATGAGAAGGAAGAGGGGAAATATCGGAACAAAAACGGGGCGGGTGAGGAAGGGGTATCGATAATCCACAATGAACTTTAATGACCAATAAATATAATTCCTCTCTTTGATCACTGTCTGAATGATCCCCTGACTCTGAGAGGAAGGGGTGTCTATGATCCACATTGTCAGGGTGTTGAGTTTATCAGGAGACAAAGACTGCAGGGACGGGAGGTTTTCTGGTCACTAATACACTGTGTGTGGACCCCGCTGGCAATTCTGGTGTTGTGACCCGAATCGAGACAAACACCACGCTGCCCACTCCACCAACAACACGGCACAGCTGGACACATAACAGGGGACTTTATATCTCACAACACTGGATTCAGTGATGAAACCCGTGATTAATGTTGTTGTCCCACTGAAATCATAAGAAACGTCCATTAAGGTGCTTTTGAATAAGAGCGATCCCCCACAGGTGACCAGCCTCTTCCTCCCCCCCCCCCCGCCCTTCCACCGCTGTCAACAGAGGATTCAGAAGCTGCCTAAATCCCACTGGTGCACAGCGATGTCAATCACGGGTTATAACCAATAGCGGAGGCGAACCAGCCGAGAGGGCGTTACCCTCGCTGACCCGGCTGCCGCACAAGCTCGAAATCACCTTCAAAGCGGAGCAAATCCCAAAGTAAATGTCCGCTTTCTGATTTATTTCCATTTCTCTCCGAGGGAAGTTGGGGCGTTTGTGAAGCGTCTCCTGCGGCCGGAGTCTGATGTATCGCTGAGAGGTAGGAGGAGACCGCTCGGCCCGTCGGTTTGATGCCGGTTCCCCGGGGAGGGAGAGGATGAAGACGGTGAGAGAGGGGGCGGACAGGATGTTTGTCCCGGTGGGGACAGGAGGGGCTCATCTGTGGAAATGTCTGAGCCCACGGTGGTGGCGATTCACCACATTGGGGGGCAAACACCGGCAGACTGTTGCCCTGCGAGCGGGGCCAATGGTCCGGGAAAAGTGGGGATGGGAGTGGCGTTGGGTGGGTGAGGAGAGGACTTTTCGTATGGTGTTTGTAGACATAACAGCGGGCTCAGACTCGAAACTGGAGAGACCTTTTAGAGTAGTTAGGGAGGATTTTACTCAGTCAGAGAGCAGTGAATCTGTGGACCTCTTGAAAAATCTCCTTAAGCCCACCAACCGTCCCCTCCCCCCCCCCCACCTCCAGTTTAAATCCATGCGGAATACTTCGAAGGATCAAGAACCAGGAACCAGGAATTCTCTGACACAGACGGCGGTGGGGACCAAGTCTGTGGGTACATTTAAGGTAGAAGCTAATAGTTTGCTGATCAGTCAGGGCATTACAGGATATACCGAGGAGACAGGTGCATGGGGCTGAGTGAGAACCGGGATCAGACATGATAGAATGGCAGAGCAGACTCGATGGGGCTGAATGGCCTAATTCTGCTCCTATGTCTTATGGTCTTATAATGCTAGTGTCTTACACAGTGAAAATTGACACAAAATACTCATTACACTCAGCCGCTATTTCTTAACTATTACTGACTCAGCAGCATCATCTTCCAGCGGTACAATATCAACTCATCAACTCCTGCCTCCCTTGAACTCTTTATATATCTGAACTTTGATATCATTGGCTCACGTACCTTAATTATTCATCTTGTCTCTCCTGTGTTTTTCTAAAGTTGTCTCCTGTTGGTTATGTAAAAGTTTTCCAATTCTCCAACTTCCCACCATTTTCTTGTTATATTATGTCAGCCCGCTTTTGCTTTTATCAAGAACAGGAGAAAATCTGTGGATGCTGGGAATCCAAGCAACACATACTCAAAATGCTGGAGGAATCTAGGAGGCCAGGCAGCATATGTTGGAAATAGCAAACAGTCGACGTTTCAGGCCGAGACCCTTCATCAGGAGTGGGGGAAGAAAAATATGAGACGTCAGATGAAGAAGTGTGGGGGTGAGAGGGGTGGAAGAAGTGGTAGGTGATAGGTGAAATTGGGAGGGGGGAGTAGTGAGGGAAAAGACTTCTGAGGATATAATTTCCTTAACGATTCTCAAAAGATCATTGCTAATGGCTCCTCATCTCTTCAGTCACCTCTTTCAGATATCTGGGGTGTACACCATCTGTTCCAGGTGACCTATTAACCTTCAGTTTCCCAAGAACCTTCTCCCGAGTAACGTAACTTTACATATTCTGACCACTGACAGCTGGGACTTTCATATTCCTGCCAGTGTCTCCGACAGATAAGAGTGATGTACAATACTTATTCAGTTCACCTGCCATCACCTTGCACCCCCACCTCATTACTACCTCTCCAGCATCATTTTTCAGTGGTTTGATATCCACTTCCGCCTCTCTTTTACACTATATGTACCTGAAGAAAAATTTGGTATCCTCTTTAATATTACTGGCTAGCTCACCTATGTATTCCATCTTTTCCTTCTTATTTATTTTAGTTGCATTCTGTTGGTTTTTAAAAGCTTCCCAATCCTCTAACTTCCTAGTCATTTTTGTTCTGTGCCCTCTCTTTCGTTTTTATGTTGTCTTTGGTTTCTCTTATCAGCCATTGCTGCTCTGTTTTCATCCCTGCCCATGTTCTTTTCAAATCAATTTTGACCAGATTTTCTCTCATGCCTCCCTAGTCCTTTTTTGTTTCGACATCGGACTTTAGCTTCTCCTTCTCCAATGTCAGGGTGAATTTGTTCATATTATGATCACTTGTCCCTGAGGGTTCTTTGAACTTAAGTGACCCAATTAATTCCGCTTCATTACAACACACAATCCAGAATAGCTGATCACCAAGTGGTCTCAACCACCAGCTACTCTAAAGAGCATCTTGTAGACATTCTAGGAATTCCTCGTCTTGACACCAACACCATCCTAATTTTCCTAATCACCTGCATGACAATCCCCCATGACTATTGTAACATTGCCCTTTTGTCACGCACTTTCTATCTCCCATTGTAACTTGTGGACCACATACTCACTACTGTTTGGGGGTCTCTATACAATTCCCATCAGGGATTTTTTTTTACATTTGCTGTTCGTTAATTCTACCCACAGGTTCTAGACCTTCCAACCCTATGCCAGCTCTTTCTAATGATTTTATTTACTATTTTACCAACAGATCCACACAACCCCACCACCAGCTTGTTCTTTCAAAAAACATATGTATCCGGGAAACAAGAGGACCTGCAGATGCTAGAAATCTATAGAACTACACACAAAGTGCTGGAGGAGCTCAGCATGTCAGGCAGCATCTATGGATGGGAATCAACATTTCAGGCCAAGACCCTTCATCGGGACTCTTGATACCCACATACCTGGAATATCAACAAGCAAAGAAAATAGAAAGTAGTGTGAAATAGGGAAAACCTTTGACAAAATTTAGTTCAAGGCTTAAAAAAACCTGCCAAACAGAGCTCAATAGTTAACAAATACAACAAAGGCAATAAACACTTTCATCAATATCGACATTGACTTTCTTTTATATAAAAATATCTTGGTCGCATTTCAATCGGGAAAATTAACAAAGATAAAGAACTGAAATGAAAGCTTTAGAAAAGACTATTTACACTCAGATCCACTTAGATTAACACTACCTTGGACAGAAGGAGGAAGAGAATTAACACACATGAAAAAGAAATCACACAACAGTCAGATAAAACTTCTAAGTATATATTTTCATCAAAAATGAACAGAATTCAGCACTCCATGTGTGTCTATGCAATCGTGATAAGAAATACAGACCAGAAAACTTCAATGAGAGGCCAACTCAGAGAAATGAATCATCACTATGGAAGAAAACATTAACCAGTGGAATGAGTATGACCCTCCATGGGAGACATCCCAATGATCTGAGCAGATGAGATGGTGACAAGGAAGCATCGAGCACCTGACTGAGAGTTGGAGACCTCTTCCCAGAAACAGAGGGGTTCCTTGCAGAAATATAGGACAAGCTGGTTAACAAACGGAAAAAAAAAAATGAAAATACAAACAAACAAGGCAGAAAGTACAGAAAATGCCAAGAGAAACCAGACACAATCCAACACATTCCAGGATCCTGCAGCAGTTTAACTCAATCTGATTAATTACAAAGGTACAGTCAAGTGGTAAATATCATTCACCAAAATCTTGCTCTAAAATACAAACTCATGAATGCCCTCCATCACTTCATAAAGGCACCATAAATTCAAGCCTGATCCCGTTTCATGATCAAAATCTGACAAATTCTGTGATAATCAATACATTATTTCAGATAGGACAATCCATAATAACCATCTGGATATAATATTACAGGATAAACAAGCAGGAACAACTCCCTCAATAAATAAAACCATTTCCAACACACACATCCTCGACCAGTGGAGCACCTCACCACGGGTATTGTTTGTGTCATCGGTCAGAGAAACAAAAGATTTTCTCTGTCAATCAGCTTCCAAATGTTGTTACTCTGCCATTCGTTGCCACGCCCCGCTGCTGATTATATTTAAGTATATATTTTCATCAAAAACTGTAGAAAACTTTAGAAAAGACTATTTACACTCAAACACACTTAGATTAACACTACCTTGGACAGAATAAGGTAGAGAAATAAGACACTTGAAAAAAAAATCACACAACAGAAAGTATATATTTTCATCAAAAATGAACAGGATTCATCACTCCCTGTGTGTCTATGCAATCGTGATAAGAAATACAGACCAGAAAACTTCAATGAGAGGCCAACTCAGAGAAATGAAACATCACTATGGAAGTATGACCCTCCATGGGAGAGATCCCAACGATCTGAGCAGACGGGATGGTGACAAGGAAGCATCGAGCACCTGACTGAGAGTTGGAGACCTCTTCCCAGAAACAGAGGGGTTCCTTGCAGAAATACTGGATAAGGTGGTTAACAAAAGGGAAAAAAAATCAAAAATACAGGAAATACAAACAAACAAGGCAGTAAATGCAGAAAATGCCAAGAGAAACCAGACACAATCCAACACGTCTCAGGATCCTGCAGCAGTTTAACTCAATCTGATTAATTACAAAGGTACAATCAAGTGGTAAATATCATTCACCAAAATCTTGCTTTAAAATACAAACTCATCAATGCCCTCCATCACTTCATTAAGGCACCATAAATTCAAGCCTGATCCAGTTTTAGAGTCAAATCTTACAAATTATATGATAATCAATACATTATTTCAGATAGGACAATCCATAATAACCATTCAAATATAATATTACAGGATAAACAAGCAGGAATGGCTCCCACACTAGATATAACCATTCCCAACACATGTTTTCCTCGACCAGTGGAGCACCTCACCACAGATATTGTTTGTGTCATCAGTCAGAAAACAGAAAAATTTTCTCTGTCAATCAGCTTCCAAATGTTGCTACTCTTGACATTTGTTGCCATGTCCTGCTGCTGATTCCCTTCTCCTCATCATACGTTCTTACCCCAACTATCGTCCACAGACCCAAACTCTGCCCTGTGCAGACCTGCCTCTGGTTTCTGACCCTGCTCCATTGAACATCCAACTGATGGTTTCCCATTCTGCTTTCAGTCTTTAGAGGCCAGGGGTGTTTCCTAACAACCCTTTAGAAGCAGAGAAAATGACCCGTAATGTGGAAGTGAGTCATGATTAAGGAGGTTAACTACCAATGTCATTCTTCCTCAGTCCAGAGATTAGAGGGGCGAAGAACATCTCAGACAGAACTGCAGTCAGCTCGACTTCTTCAGTCTGCAGAGAATTCAAGAGAAACCTCTTCACCCACAGAGTGGTGACTGATTGGAACCCATCAGCACAGGGAGAGCGAGAGGGGAACAACAGGGGAGGATTGAAAAGGACTGTCGTGGAACAGAATCACTGGTCAGGTCGAGCCAGCCTGAGTCGACTCTCTACTGTACACTAGGTGTGTCATAAATTCACTGGAGACAGAGTTTAAAATAGAACTGATTTATATGTCACAAATCCAGAATATTAAACTCCAGTCCCATTAAAGGTGAATATGCAGCAGAAGAAACTCCTCCCATGCCCAGTGACCAGGGTGCAGAACTGGGTGTGCTGAGCAGCAGCAATAATTGCAGAGTTCAGCACCGACAGTCACTCTCAAAATTGCATTCAGCAACGGTGATGGACAAATATCCAGCATGAAGCTTATTGAAATTTTCTCCTAGTGTGAACCCGGTAGTGTGTCACAAGGTTAGATGACTGAGTGAATCCCTTCCCACACTGAGAGCAGGTGAACGGCTTCTCCCCAGTGTGAACTCTCTGGTGACTCTGTAGGTCGGATGACTGGGCGAATGTCTTCCCACAGACTGAGCAGGTGAACAGCCTCTCCCCGGTGTGAACTGACTGGTGTCTCCATAGATCAGGTAATAAAGTGAATCCTTTCCCACAGTCTGGGCAGGTGATTGGCTTCTCCCCAGTGTGAAATCGCCCATGATCGACTGAATCCCTTCCCACAGTCTGAGCAGGTGAACGGTCTCTCCCCTGTGTGAACTCGCTGGTGTGCCAGCAGATCAGATGAACGAGTGAATCCCTTCCCACAGTCTGAGCAGGTGAACGGCTTCTCCCCAGTGTGAACTCGCTGGTGTGCCAGCAGTCCCGATGACTGAGTGAATCCCTTCCCACAGTCTGAGCAGGTGAACGGCCTCTTTCCAGTATGAACTCGCTGGTGACTCTGTAGGTGATGTAATAAAGTGAATCCCTTCCCACAGTCTGAGCAGGTGAACAGCTTCTCCCCAGTGTGAAATCGCTGGTGTCTATGAAGGTCGGATGATCCATGGAATCCCTTCCCACAGTCCGAGCAGGTGAACGGTCTCTCACCAGTGTGTACTCGCTGGTGTACCAATAGTCCGGATGACTGAGTGAATCCCTTCCCACAGTCCGAGCAGGTGAATGGTCTCTCCCCAGTGTGAACTCGCTGGTGTGCCAATAGTCCGGATGACTGAATGAATCCCTTTCCACAGTCCGAGCAGATGAACGGTCTCTCCCCAGTGTGAACTCGCTGGTGTACCAATAGTCCGGATGACTGAGTGAATCCCTTCCCACAGTCTGAGCAGGTAAACGGCTTCTCTCCAGTGTGAACTCGCTGATGACTCTGTAGGGTGGATGACTTAGTGAATCCCTTTCCACAGTCCGAGCAGGTGAACGGCCGCTCCCCGGTGTGAACTCGCTCGTGTGCCATTAGGTCAGATGACCGAGTGAATCCTTCCCCACAAATTCAGCAGATGACCTGCCTTTGCCCAGTTAGAACTGACTGGTGTGTCCACAGGTTGGAAGACCGACTGAATCCCTTCTCACGCACATAACAGGCAAATGGCCTTGCCCAGTGTGAACTTACTGATGTACCTTCAGTTGAGATGAACGAGTGAATCCATTCCCACAGTCTGAGCAGGAAGGATGACTGAGTGAATCCCTTGCTCCACTTCTTAAATATCTGGCCAAAGACAGCAAAACTGGCGTGCTGTGTTCGAGATTCCCAGAGACAAATTTCTTCTCATTTTTAACCTGTAAAAAGATTTACAAAATCCATCAATGGCTGAAGGACAACATTTCAGATGAGATCACTTCAGTCGCTAAGACGTGAACTGACATCACATTGTTACAGTGAGGTTCAACCAAAGTTGGAGAGAGAACTCTTCTTCTAACTGAGCACAGTGCTGGTATCTGAAATGACCATCAAACTCCCTGATGATCTTCCTGTCTCGATAGGAATGGGGCATTTCTGCCATCTCCAATCTGTCACCTGTCTCAGCTTGACTCTCTCCCTTGGTATTATTCCCTGTTCCCACTGAGCTGCATGGGTTCCTGGCCCCACAGTAACTGAAACACTCTCACACAAATAGCCTTTGTTGACGTGCAGCTGGGATTTTCTTGTATGTACTGTTAATTTAAAGTGCCACAGTTTTAGCAAATATTTTAGTAAATATCTCCTACTCAGATGTATGGTTAGTCTGCACAGCTGTTAAAAGGAATTATAGAGTGAATGTTAGTATTATTTAAGGTTCTTGTCAGAGTCATAGAAAAGTACAACACAGAAGCAGACCCTTTGGCCCATCTAGTTGCTGTCGAGCTATTTAAACTTTCTACTCCCATACCCCTACCATCCAGGTACCTATACAAACCCCTAACATGTTGCAATCGAGCTCGCATACACCATTTGTGCTGGCTGCTCACTCCACACCCAGATGACCGTCTGTGTTAAGAAGTTTCCCCTCATTTTCCCCTTAGCATTTCACCTTTCATCCTTAACCCATGGCCTCTGGTTATAGTCCCACCCAATCTCAGTGGTAAAAGCCAGCTTGCATTTACCCTATCTATACCCCTCTCAATTGTGGTATACCTCCATCAAATCTCTCCTCAATCTTCTATGTTCCAAGGAATAAAGTCCTAACCTGTTCACTCTTTCCTTATAACCCAAGTCCTTCAGATGTGGCAACATCCTTCTGAATTTTCTCTGAACTCTTTCAACCTCTTTTACATCTTCCCTGTAGGTTGGTGACCAAAACTGCACACAATACTCCAAATTAGGCTGCAACATTGTCTTGTACAATGTCAACATAACATCCATCTCCTGTACTCAGTACTTTGATTTATGAAGGCCAATGTGTCAAAATCTTTCTTTCCATCCCTATTCAACTCTGACAACACTTTCAGTGAATTATAGACCTGTATTCCCAGATCCATTGCTTCTACAACACTCCTCACTGCCCGACCAGTCACTGTGTAATTCTAGGTCCTACCAAAGTGCAACACCTCGCACTTGTCTCATTAAATTCCATTTCCCATTTCTCAAACCATTTTCCCAGCTGGTCCAGATCCCACTGCAAGCCATGATAGTCTTCCTTGCTGTCCACTACACCACCAATCTTGGTGTCAGCCAGAAACTTGCTGATCCAGTTAACCACGCTATCATCCAGATTACTGATATAGATGACAAAAAACAACAGATCCAACACTGATCCCTGTGACACACCACTAGTCACAGGTCTCCAGTCAGAGAGGCAACCATCTGCTACCACAGTCTGGCTTCTCCCAAAGACAGTGTCTCATCCAATTTACTATCTCATCTTGAATGCTGAGTGACTGAACCTTCTTGACCAAACTCCCATATGAGACTTTGTCAAGTGCTTTGAGTTCATCCACTTTCCTGATAACTTCCTCGTGAGACTCGATAAGATTGGCTAGACATGACCAACCATGCACAGAGCCATGCTGTCTATCCTTAATCAGTCCACATCCATCCAAATACTTATATATCTGGTTCCTGCACATACGTTCCAATAACTTTCCCACTGCAGGTGTCAAGCTCACCAACGTACAATTTCTGAGTTTATTTTTAGAGCCTTTCTTGAACAGCGGAATAACATTGGCTGTCCTCCAATCCTCCAGTCCCTCACCTGTCACTGAGGATGACTTAAGTATCTGTGCTTGGGCCCTGACAATTTCTGCACTTGTCTTCCACAGGGTCCCGGGGCCTTGTCAGGCCCTGGGGATTTATCCACGGTAATTTGCAAACACCTCCACCTCTGTAATCTGTACAGGGTCCATGAAGTTGATGCTGCTTTGCCTCACTTCTGTAGACTCTGTGTCCATCTCCTGTGTAAGTATGGATGCAAAAAAATATCTCCCCCATCTATTTTGTCTCCTCATATGGATTATCATTCTGATCTTCCAGAGGATTAATATTTTCCCTTGCAACCTTTTTGCTCTTAACATGTCTGCAGAATCCCTGAGGAGTCTTCTAAACCTTGTCTGCTGGGGTAACCATGCCTTCTTTTATTTCTTTCATAAGTGTTCACTTGAATTTCCTGTACTTCATAGGAAGGAAGGAAAGAACATCGACTCAGGCCATGAGAGGCCCGCGTCGGGCATTTTCATGCCTTACAAGGTGCAGGTTGGAAGTCTGTCTGGGGCGCCACTCCTCGCACAGACACTAGAGCAATGTGTGGCTAAGTGCCTTGCTCAAAGACACAAACACGCTGCCACAGCTGAGGCTCAAACTTCATAAGTACCCCATTTGTTCCTATTTTCCTGAACCTGGTATGCACCTCCTTTTTATTGATCTGGGAGATGAAAGCCAAAGGGGTGATAGAGCTGCATGTCGAGAGGTGGGGGTAGTGGGGGGGGGGGGGACATTTAAACTAAAGTTGCAGGGTGAATGGGAGCCTGAATAACAGAACAGATAGTAGAGAGGTTGTGGAGACAGATGTTGTTCTGTCCTCAAACAAAGTCAGGAATGAAAACGTTGAGCATGGTGCAGTGAATATGCTCAATTCTGTATATTTCAATACAAGCAGCAGCGTAGGAAAGGCGGATGTGTTCAGGGCATGGATCAACACCTGGAATTATGACACTAGGACCTGGCAACTGTGGACTGGGACAGGCTGCTTTGTGGCAAAGGTGTGCTTGGTAAATGGGAGGCCTTCAAAGTGAAGTTTTGGAAGTACAAAGCAGGTATGTGCTTGTCAGAATAAAAGGTAAAGATAGAAACTGTATTTCAAGAGATATTGAGACCCTGGTGAAGCACAAAACGGAGTTGCATAACAGGGATAGGCAGGCAGGTTCTCCTGGAGTATAAGAAATGCAAGAGAACAAATAAGAAATAAATCAGAATGGCTAAAAGAAGGCATGAGATTGCCCTCACAGAAAAAATGAAGGATAATCCTAAGGGATTCTAGAGATACATTAAGATCAAAAGTATTGCAAGGGACAAAGTTGGTCCTCTGAAAGACCAGAATGGTAATCCGTGTTTGGAACCAAAGTAGATGGGGAAGATCATCTCTATTTACTCAGGAGATGGGCACAGAGTCTATGGAAGTGTGGGAAAGCAGCATTAACATTGTGGACCCTGTACAGATTAAAGAAGAGAGGATGTTTGCTATCCTGAGGCAGATTAGGGTGGATAAATCTCCAGGGCATGACAAGGCGCTCCCTCGGACCCTACGGGAGATAAGTACAGAAATTGTCAGGGCCCCTAGCAGAGATAATTAAATCATCCTTGGTGACAGGGGGAGGTACCAGAGGATTGGAGAACAGCCAATGTTGTTTCGCTGTTTGACATAGAACATAGAAATCTACAACATATTACAGAGCCTTCAGGCCACAAAGTTGTGCCGACCATGTAACCTACTCTAGAAACTGCCTAGAATTTCCATAACGCATAGCCCTCTGTTTTCCTAAGCTCCATGTACCTATCGAAGAGTCTCTTAAAAGACCCTATTGTATCCGTCTCTACCACCATTGCTGGCAGTGCATTCCACTTACCCACCACTCTCTGTGTGGAAAAACTTACCTCTGACATCCCCTTGATACACATTTTCAAGCACCTTAAAACTGCCCCCTCGTGTTAGCCATTTCAGCCCTGGGAAAAAGTCTCTGGCTATCCACACGATCAATGCTCCTCATCATCTTATACACGTAAAAAAGGCTCTGAACATAAACAAGGAAATTATACATTGCTTTGAGGATTTGTTCAAAGTATACACAATTATGAGGGTAAGTGCAAGCAGGCTTTTTCCACTGAGGTTGGGTGGGACTATAACCAGAGGTCATGGGTAAGTGGTGAAGGTGAAAATTTAAGGGGAATATGTGGGAAAACTCTTCACTGAAATGGTTGTGACAGTGTGGAATGAGATGCCAGCACAAGTGGTTCATGCCAGCTGAATTTCACCATTTAAGTGAAGCTGGGATAGGTACTTTGATGGTAGGGGTATGGAGGGCGATGGTCCTGGTGCAGGTGGTTGCATTAGACATCTTAAATGTTATCATCATTGTCTAGAGGGGACAAACGGCCTGTTTCTGCACAGAATTTCTCCATGCTTCTTTGACAGAGAAGCTGGCCAAACTTGACTGGAAGGGGAAACTGGTAGGAATAACGATGGAGCAGCAATGGCTGGAGTTTCTGGGAGCAATTCGGGAGCTGAGTGATAGATACATCCCAAAGAAGTGGAAGCATTGGAAAGGCAGGAGGACAGAACCATGGCTGAAATGAGAAGACAAAGCCAACGTCAACATAAAGGCCAAAGAGAGGGCAAATAATACAATAAAAACTACTGGAAAGTTTTTAAACCAACAGAAGACAACTAAAAAGAAAATCAGATATGCTCAGGACATTGATTTATGATTTGCAGTCATTAATGAGTCTTGGTAGCACCCAACAGTCTGAGGAATTTAGAGGAACAAGATCTCCGGGGCCTCAATATCTCTTGAAAACCAAGGATCCCTGCACCAGTTACCTTTCAACTTTCAATTTGGCATGCTCATATAAACTCTACACATTCAATATTCCACTTCTGAAGGCCTCCCACTTACCAAGTACACCTTTGATAGAAAACAGCCTTTCCCAAAACACACTTGTCAGATCCTTTCTGATTCCATCAAAATTGACCTTTCCCCAATTTAGAATCTCAACCTGTGGTTCAGACCTCTCTTTTTCCATATTTACTTGGAGTCTCATGGTATTATGATCACCGGATACAAAGTGTTCCCATACACTAATTTCTGTCACTAGCCCTGGATCATTCCCGAATAGCTTTTTGCACAGTTCTACATTGGGAATTCTACATATTGATGAAGGACACATTTGACAAACTCTACCTCAGCTAGTCCTTTTTCAGTATGGGAGGCCCAGTCAATATTTGGAAAGTTAAAAATCACTTACGATATCAACATATGTTTCTTGGCATAGTCTGCAATCTCTCTACAAATTTGTTCCTCTAAATCCCTCAGACTGTTGGATGCAACCAAGTCGCAGTAATGGCTACAATATCATGATTCCATGACCTGTACTCATCTGGCTTTCCTACGATGCTTCTTGCATTGTGAAAAACACAGCTCTGCACATTCATCATACCATGCTCAACCTTTTGATTGCTGACTTTGTCTGAACAACATCTGTCTGGGTGTCAAGAAAGCAACCTCTCCCTCAATGTCACAAAAACAAAGGAACTGGTTGTGGACTACAGAAGGAATGGAGACATCAATGGATCTGGAGTTGAGAGAGGAAACAGCTTTAAGTTCCTCGGCATGAACATCACCGAGAATCTCATCTGGTCTGTGCACACCGGCTGTGTGGTATGTGGCTGTGTACCTCTTCCACCTCAGAAGCTTGAAGAAGTTTGGGATGGGGCCCCAAATCCTAAGAACTTTCTACAGGGACACAATTGAGAGCATCCTGACTGGCTGCATCACTGCCTGGTATGGGAACTGTACTTCCCTCAATCGCAGGGCTCTGCAGAGAGTGGTGCAGACAGCCCAGCGCATCTGTAGATGCGAACTTTCCACTATTTAGGACATTTACAAAGACAGGTGCGTATAAAGGCCCGAAGGATCATTGGGGATCTGATTTACCCCAACCACAAACTGTTCCAGCTGCTACCCTCCAGGAAATGGTACTGCAGCATAAAAGCCAGGCCCAACAGGCTCCTGGACTGCTACTTCCACCAGGCCATCAGACTGATTAATTCATACTGATGCAATTGTATTTCTATGTTATAATGACTGTACTATTTATTATAGATTACTAGAAATTACACATTGCACATTTAGATGGAGAAGTAATGTAAAGATTTCTACTCTTCATGTATATTAAGGATAGAAGTAATTTCAATTCACCCTTTCCACCCATCTGTTCTGCCATTCTGGCTCCAATCCCGCCTGCAACTTTAATTTAACCACCAACCCCTGCCACACACTAGCACTAGCTAGCAAGCCTCACCACTAGGATATTAGACCTCTGCTAGTTTTAATTCCCTAACTAACAAAGCCCCTATCAGCCCTTTGAAATTCCTCTGCTAGGTAATCCCCCCTAACAGTTCCGAAAGTGGTCCACCTGTTGTTGTGTGGGATAGCAACAAGAGTACTCTGCGATGGCTATTTAACCTCATTCCCCTTCCTGACTCTCACCCAGTTTCCTGTGTCCTGCACCTTGGGTGTAACTCACCTCTCCTCATGTCATATCCATCACGCCCTCCAACTCCCAAATGATCTGGAATTCATCCATTTCCAGCTCAAACTCCCTAACGTGCAGGGTTACAAGCTGCAGCTGGATGCACACCTAGCAGGTGAGGGTGTCAAGGACACTTGAAGTCTCCCCACCTTCCCACCAATGTCCCATCTAATTTGTAATGAGCGGTGTGCCAAAAAATCTTGTGCTGTGCAATTTTTACCCAGTGACAACAATATGTGCACACTGAACTTTAAATAGAGGTACTCATTTTAACAGCTAGTAAATCACTGTCAATAAGAACTTTGATATCCTCTGGGTTTGATCAAGTTCATCTGCATTCTCACACAACCTACATAGCAGGCCTGTAGAGGGTTAGGAAGAATTTTCTCACTCCAGCTTTTGCACACCATCCATATCTGATTTGCTTGCTAAATGACACTTTTAAAAGTCAGATTTCCAAATATCACTCCACTTCCTCCCACTTGCAAATTCTCCAGCAACTTTTGCATCACCACAATACACACAGTTTCTGTATCATACATAAATATTTCCCCTGAACCCTCCCCCCAGGTGACTGTCGGTGCTGAGCTTATTGATGGCAATGCCAATGAATATGAAGGAAAGGACAGTAATCTGTCCGGCACATTTGTGATGTGAAAGCTACTTGTGGCCCAGGACAAAAGTGTTTGATATAATTATGTACCCAGAGAGAGTGGGTCAAAACGTGTTCTCACGAGTAGAAAAGTCCAGAACAAGAGCAGGTAGAAGAAACAACACACACACAAAATGCTGGAGGAACTCAGCAGGCCAGGCAGCATCTAAGGAAGAGTACTAATGCTGAATTCCTCCAGCAATTCGTGTGTGTTGCTTGGATTTTCAACATCTGCAGATTTTCTCTCGTTTGTGATAGGAGGTAGAACAAAGGTGATTTAAAAGATTTGTTCCCTTTCTCCGAGTTCCCAATCCTTGCATTTAGACAGCTGGAGCTCAGCTCTGTCTGAGAGATCCATCGGTTCCCATTCCCTCACCAGCCGGAAGCTCCCCGGGGCCCGTGTACGGATCGTGGGGCTGAGAGAGAGAGGGAAGAGAACAGGACTGTCCCGGGATTGCGGGTCACGGTGTCCAGAGCTCACAGTAATTATCCCGAATTCGGTGTTGAAAACCCCACCAGCAAACTGTCTCTTACCTGGAGCCGATTTTCCGAGGCCTTTACTGCACTGCGCGCATGCGCGATATTCGGGAACAAACATCAACCCTGACGCCTGCGCATTTGATCGGTGCTTCCGCGACGGCGAAAATTGTTATGCAGAGCTTTCTGGGTAATCACGGTGCCATTAAAAGTTCCGGCAAGCTTCGGTTCCATGTCCAGACCTCAGTTTTTTTTTGTGTAGAGTACTCAGTAGCTGTTTTAACACAGAAAGCGGATCCCATAAACGATTTGCTCAATATCAACAGGTATTCCGTGTATCTAATGCCAAACTACAATCCTCTTACAAATGTAAGAGATTCTGCAGTTGCTGGAAATACAGAGACCCACACACACACAATGCTGGAGGAACTCTGCAGTTCAGGCAGCAAATAAGCAGCGGAGTTCAGAGGCTAAGCATATTGAAGGAGCTCGGCCTAAACATTGTGTATTTATTCCTCTCCACATTTGCTGCCTGATCTGTTGATTTCCACCAGTAATTTGCAGAAATTAACCACCTTTTTTTTCATTCAACCAGTTTCCGAATGTTTCTGATCTTTAATTTGTAGCCATATCCTGCTGGTCTGATTTCTCCGCCTCCTCGTAAACTCTAGACCCCATAATTCTCTGGAGCCCTAAAGCCCTGAATCATACTGCCAACTCTTTCTGACTCCGCTCTGTCGAAAATTCATTCGCTAGTCTGCTGTCAGGCTTGAGACGCGCATTGCAACAACCCAGCTGTCTGAAGCACAGTCCTTTGAAATTAGTGGAAATGACACAAAACGTTGGAAAGAGCAGGGAAGGAGTTTAACCACCTTCGTCCGGAGCCTTGAAGAACGTCAAAACCACAGTGAGCACGTCGTCTTATTCAGCCTGGAGACAATCATGCAGGAAATTCATGCAGGTGTATAGGATGATGAGAGGCATTGGTTGTGTGGATAGCCAGAGGCTTTTCCCGGGGCTGAAACGGCTAACACGAGGGGGCATATGTTTAAGCTGCTTGAAAGTAGGCACAGAGGAGAGGTCAGAGCTAAGTTTTTTTCTAAACAAGGAGTGGTGTGTGTGTGGAATGCACTGCCAGTGACGGTGGTAGAGGCGGATACAATAGTTTTTTTTTTAAGAGACTAGATACATGGGGCTCGGGAAAATAGAGGGCTATGCGGTAGGGTAATTCTAGGCAGTTTCCAGAGTAAGTTACATGGTCGACACAACACTATGGGTCAAAGGGTCTGTAATGTGCTGTAGATTTCTATGATTCTCTGAAATTCTTCTCCCACGGAGTGGTGACTGGTTGCAACCTGTCATCACAGGGAGAGTGAGAGGGGAACGGCAGGGATAGATTTTGATATACTGATATGGAACGGAAATATGGGCAGGGATCAAATAGTCTGAGTGGCCAAATAGTCTAGTTTACATTGTGAGTGTGGCAGAGACAGTAAGTACCTGAGACACGGGATTTGATACAGAACTGATTTATCTTTCATAGATCCACAATATTAAACATCAGTCCAGTTTAAGGCTAACATCAGCAGAATGGACTCCTCCAGTGCTCAGTGACCAGGGTTCAGTCATGGGTGCGATGAGCAGCCGCAAGAACTGCAGAATCTGACAGTAACAGTCCCTCATGAACCTGCAGCTGCCTTCAGTCACCGTGATGGTTAAACATTTAACACAGAGCTGATTTGAACTTCCTCCCTGATGTGAAGTTGCTGGTGTTACAGCAGCTGGGATGATTGAGTAAAACTCTTTGCTCACTCCGGACAGAAATGTGGCCTCTATTTATAGTGAACTCAGTGGAGCATCACAAGGTGGGTTAACTGAATGAGTCTCTTCGCTCACACCGAGCAGGTGAACGGCCGCTTCCCAGTGTGAAGCTATTGGTGTATCTGCAAACACGAAGAAATCTGCAGATGCTGGAATTTCAAGCAACACACGTAAAAGTTGCTGGTGAACACAGCAGGCCAGGTAACATCTTAGGGAAGAGGTACCGTCGACGTTTCGGGCCGAGACCCTTCATCATGACTAACTGAAAGAAGCGCTAATAAGAGATTTGGAAGTGGGAGGGGGGGAGGTGGAGGGGAGATCAGAAATGATAGGAAAAGACAGAAGGGGGAAGGATGGAGCCAAGAGCTGCAGAGGTGATTAGCAAAAGGGATATGAGAGGATCATGGATCTGGATTCAGAGGGACAGTGGGAGAAAAAGGAGAGTGAGAGAAAGAATGTGTGCATAAAAATAAGTAACAGATGGGGTACGAGGGGGAGGTGGGGCCTAGCGGAAGTTAGAGAAGTCGATGTTCATGCCATCAGGTTGGAGGCTACCCAGACGGAATGTAAGGTGTTGTTCCTCCAACCTGAGTGTGGCTTCTTCTTGACAGTAGAGGAGACCGTGGATAGACATATCAGAATGGGAATGGGACATGGAACTAAAATGTGTGGCCACTGGGAGACCTGCTTTCTCTGGGGGACAGTGGGTAGTTGTTCATTGAAACCGTCTTCCAGTCTGCTTCGGGTCTCGCCAATATATAGAAGGCTATATCGGGAGCACCGGACGCAGTATATCACCCCAGCCGACTCACAGGTGAAGTGTTGCCTCACCTGGAAGGACTGTCTGGGGCCCTGAATGGTAGTGAGGGAGGAAGTGTAAGGGCATGTATAGCACTTGTTCCGCTTACAAGGATAAGTGCCAGGAGGGAGATCGGTGGGGAGGGAAGTGGGGGACGGGGGTACGAATGGACAAGGAAGTCGCGTAGGGAGCGATCCCTGCGGAAAGCAGAGAGAGGGGGGAGGGAAAGATGTGCTTAGTGGTGGGATCCCGTTGGAGGTGGCGGAACTTAAGGAGAATTATATTTTGGACCCGGAGGCTGGTGGGGTGGTAGGTAAGGACAAGGAGAACCCTATTCCTAATTGGGTGGCGGGAGGATGGATCTGCGATGGCCGACTGAATCCCTTTCAAAATGAGAGCCAGTGAATGACGTCACACTGCTATCAACGTCATGGCAACGTATCCAATCAGATCACGGACATGGACACGTGATCGGGCTCTCCTTGTAGCGAGTGGGGCGCTGTCTTCTCCAGCATCTCCACCTCCACATTCAAGGATCGGCGGCATTCAAGCGCTGGTGAACTGACAGAAACAGCAGAACTAACGTGATTGAGATTCGCGTACACAAATCCTTCGCCTTTCCAGCCTGTTAAAAGTTTGCAAAGCATGGCCAGTTGGTCAAGGACAACACTTCAGCTGAGATAATTTTGGTCTCCATGGTGATGTCTGATACAAACTTTGTCACAGCTTCAAATAACTTAGAGGAACAACACCCATCTTCTAACTGGCCATAGTTCAGGCATTCGGGCACAATATCAAACTCTCTGCAAAGCAAAGAAAAAAAGACAATCATACACCAAATTTGCAGAGAGAAAAATATCGTGCAAACAGCTACAGTGTACGAGCGTCCACAGCCACAAGACAGTCATCACTGTTGTCTTAGTTCAGCGCAGAAACGAGGAAACTGGAGAGGGGTTCAGGGGAGCGAGAGAGTGACGAACGCACGAAGGCGTGCCAGGAGGGGACGAGATGACGGAGAGTGGGAACTGTTTAGGGGAAGGAGGGAGTTCTCGGAGACGGTGTGGCGTAGGGGAGGATGAGGGTGACCGAGATGGGGAGGTTTGTGGAGGCGGGTAGAGGATATGGGAAGTCGAGTAGGGGTGATAGAAATGGTGAGGACCGACGAAGGAATGTCCATCTCTCACCGACTCTCCTCCCCTCTCTGCTCCAGAGGTCGATATCACACACTGACACAAGTACTTCCAACTTGAAATGTTTGTTCCGCTTTGTGGAGACCCGCTGTTGATCGCATTGAAAGGAAACTACATGGGGAACGATTGTCTGGTTCCCCTCGTCTGGAGAGAGTGAGGACTCACCACACACTCCCCAACACTTCCGCCTCGCTCTGCTTCCACCCACCCAGTTCCCAACGAACCTTTGAACCTTTTTTGAACATTTGAACCGGTTTCCCAGGTACCTCGATTATTTAAAGGGGTCTCTGCATTGATTAATTGCGCTGCAGCGGGATCCTTGTATTTGGGAGAATTTTTTTCCTCGCGCTGCCTCTTAGTCCTGCCTCCGCTGTCTGCTTGTACTCCCTTGACTTCTGGTTTCTGTCTCTACAGAGGAATCTGCCATTACCCCGCTCCTGCGTTGAGTCGTTGTCCCCGCTCGCCGTGACAAAGTCTGTCATTTCTCCAATGTCCTCCCAGCGACCACAGTGACGCTACCTGCCTTTCACCCTGCACTCTTCAATTCCCCGCTATGCAGAAATCTGCCCGTGTCTAAAATACACACAGCCTTTGGTACACCTGTATACCTGTTCGTTAATGCAAATATCGAATCAGTCAATCATCCGGCAGCACCTTAACACATTACAGTTCTGCAGACATGATCAAGATGTTCCTGTTGGGACCAAACGTCAGACAAGGGAAGAAATGTGATTGAACTGACGTTGAGCATGGGATAGTTATTGCTGCCAGACGGAATGACTTGAGAATTTCTCAAGCGACTAATCTGCTGGGATTTTCACTCACATCAGTGAATCAAATAAACGCTCGTTGCCACAGCGGCGGCCGGAAGAGCATCTCTGAACGCACAGCACGTCCAACCTTGTAGTGGCTGGGCTGCAGCGGCAAAAGGCCGCACGGGCTTCCACTCCTGTACCTGACAACCCGGCCACTGACTGCGTATTTACTGAAGTAGCCTCAACTACAGAGGAGTCAACAGGTTCATTTGATACATTTCCGACCGATCCCCTCTCTTTCTTCTGGATTGCAGTCAGTTTACTCCCAGGAGATTCATAGGGTTAACCCCGTCATCTCCACAATCAACTCCTCGGCACTATCTCCAGAGCCAGTCCATTTCCCGTGACGTAACGCTGCAGGTCTACACAACAATTGTGAGAGAGCACACTTACAGTAATGTGCTCAGTCCTGAACGTAGCACATTGAACATAAAACAATGCAGCAAAGCAACCGGCCACTCCAGTGGGGGCGAATTCACAGAGAATAATGATTATTAGGAATTTGATAGCAAACTCTATCCTCATTATTATAAAATTAATTCTTAAAAAAGCACATTTTAATGACGACGTTCAATGAATCGTAGAATTAGAGAATAAGATATATCGTGTGGCAACTGCGGGCGCTAATGTTACCAGCATGAAAAACTCTTATTCATAACCAACCCCGTGACTAATGTTGTTGGAGTGGCAAAGTTACAACAATGAAACAATTTATTCCATTTGGTTAGAGTGTTTTTTTCCTTCAATACTGTGAATCCTCTCAATATACATTACTAGATTTATGGAACGCTTACAAAATCAATGAAGTCTTTGGGATATTTATTTGCAATTTCCACCATGTTCCAGTCGGATGTTATTTCTGTTATTTACATAGCAACCCATTTAATGTCAACACATATTTCACTCCATTGCTCAGCTCGTCTCTGAACTTCCTCTGCGTCAGCCCATAGATGCAAGTGTTGGTGCAGGTACTGAGAGACGTCAGCATAATAGCACATGTTTGAAAGATGAACATCGGAGTATTCAGATATTTGTCTGTGAAGGAATAATTCACCGCTTGCCAGTTCATAGAGTGTATTATGTAGGGCATCCACAGTAAAATGAAATTACCTGACAGAGCAAACAACAAAATAATAGACTTTCTCCGGTTCTCCACTTCCAGATCTTTTTGATTTTCACTGTTACTCCGGAGTCCCTTGCGGACTCTATTTGCCGCTATAATGTGTCTCGCTGTTAAACCGTTACACAGAAGGATTAAACAAATTGGTAATAACGGTGTGGTGATGCTGTCAACCAACTCGTAGGCCTTCCACACTGGAGAAGTGAAGTATTCAGGTATGGGGACACAAAGCCACGGTACTTTGTTAATTATTACATGAGGCTCCACTACAAAGTAAAACGGGATGCACCGCGCAAGGCCCACAAACGCTACTATTACTGTGACGACGGTCGCTACTCTCTCTGTACAGTATCGTTTCCGAAAACTTTGACAGCAGATCGCAACGAAGCGATCGAATGTGAAAGCCACTGTGAGCCAAACGGAGAAATCCAAGCTTGCAACTGTAAGCACAAGCGTCAGAGCGCAAACCGGAGTGACCAGCAAGAAGTTGGCGTACATGTAGAGATTAGTGATATCCTTCACAATAACTACAATGACAACGACAGTGAGATCTGCCGCAGCCATTCCCACCAGGTAGCGAGTGACACATCTAGAGAGTCCACATTTTCCACGGGACAGGATCACAACCGCAATTAAATTCACTGCAATATAAAGAGAAAGCAGAGGTTAACTTTAGAGAAGTTCAGACGAACCGTTCCCCGCTGATTAACAAATAAGAAAGATGCTGATTGCACTGAGCACACGCCAGTACCCGTATCGTCATCTGCTTTATCGGCGAACTTGTGCTCAAGAATTCAGGATGCGAATATCAGACTTGACTAATGCTTCGTAAGGTGGAGATGTAATGCACGCGGAGGAATATGCCGGGGTGCATCGGACACGAAAATGTTGCAGATGTCCGATAAGAAATATTGAAAAAAAGAAGCAAAAAGCTTAAACGGTCACGCGAAAGCTGTGGAAATAAATAGTTAATGATGCAAGTCGATGAATCCTTCAGTAAAATTAGAAATGAAGGAAAACGCGCTGTTGTTGTACCGGGAATGGGGTGAGATAAAGAGAGGAAATAGACCGTGTTAAACACCCTGACTCCTACGGTGCAGTAGCGATGAACAACTTTGTCTGGTGCATTCAATGGTCTGTCAATTGAATCCGAAGAACAAGTTGTTTTGATCCCAATGTGTTAAAACGCTGTGAATACTAAATTCTGAAAATGCAGACTGCCAGAGCTTCACGGCGTAGAGCCTGTTGCCGACTTTGTGCTGATAGGTAAAGAAAATAAAAACGGGTTCATTGTCGTAGGACGGGGAGGTGAGGTACAGTCCGAAGTGCGAAATACCGGGAATTGGAGGCTGGATATTAATGATTGAAGTCTGCAGTGTGTCTCGTGTGGAGGAGTTGGTGTGGTTTAGGTTCGTGCTGAGCTTCGCTCAGAAGGGCCAAGGCACCACAGATGGAGATTTTCAAAAATGGAATGGGACCGAATATAATACCGAAAAGGTTATTACTATGCAGCTTATTCTCGAAACGCTCATCCAAATTTCTTTGGTTACTACTCCGCAGCGAGTTGTCTCATTCTCCATCTGATCACAATGCCAAGTCATCTACCTGTAACACTGACCCAGTCATCCGCTCCGGTCTGACAGGGGCATATGATGCAGCTCTGCATCTCACAATCTTTACATTCATCTAACAGTGCTCTCGCTCTCTAACTGTACAATGTGCTTGCTGATATGTAATTAAATCGAAGTTACCCGCTCTCTCGAAGATACGATGAAAACAGTCTTAATTACACTCGTCCCGGTGTCTTCCGAATGCGGATATACAATTTGATATATCTTCATCTCCAGGAAACAAGTTTCTCGCTTGACCAGTGCCGATGAAAAATTTACGATCCCAAAAGCTATGTCTGCTTTTCTTTTTACAGAAGTCGTGTACGCTGATTTCTCCTTCATAAATCATTGGTTTCCTCAATTGTTCTCCCGCTTCATTGTGTTTGCATTCGCACTGTTCTGACTGTCATTTATAAACCCACGGAGTGTCTCTCTCCACTCTGATCACCCAAAATGAGAACCAACATTGAGCTATCGCTTTGGCCACCTTCATGCTTGTGGAAGACTGCAACTTCGTGCAGGTCAAAGCAATCTTTTACTCCGGCTTTCCAGGGAAGAAGAACATCCTGTTTTGTGTCCAGAGCAGTCCACATCTCAGTTGTTTCATCACGAACAGAGCAGAGACCCGGAATGTGTCTGATGGTTGGGCACATGGACCATGATTCTTCTGAGCCCACAATGGGGTAGTTTGGAAGAAAAGTGTCAATTTAACAGAAATATAGTTCGTTCTTACGTAGTTGTGTGACGGTGATGAAATAAGGAATAATTCGTTGTGTTATGGATCATAGTCATAGTCATAGTCACACTTTATTAATCCCGGGGGAAATTGGTTTTCGTTACAGTTGTCCATAAATAATAAATAGTAATAGAACCATAATTAGTTAAATAGTAATATGTAAGTTATGCCAGTAAATTATGAAATAAGTCCAGGACCATCCTATTGGCTCAGGGTGTCTGCCTCTCCAAGGGAGGAGTTGTAAAGTTTGATGGCCACAGGTAGGAATGACTTCCTATGACGCTCTGTGCTGCATCTCGGTGGATGTTAAATCCAGTCCTCTGCGATTCACTGCAGATCAGTTTGGAAGAGCTGTTGCGACTCCCAATGAAGGATTTGTCCCTATAACAACAATTGCTTCGAAGTAAATGCGGACTTGGGCAGAAAAAAAAATGCATCCCAAAAATTCCCCGATTTTCAAGTAGTGTTAGCAGTTGGGAAAAAAAAAAGAAAATAAAATCAGCATCACCACCAAATAAAGTGGTGAAATTGGTGACTAGACAGCAGCCAGCTCAGTTTGCTGTAATTGCCACAAGCAATAGGAAGACGAAGCCACTCAAATAACAACCGATGTGTGCCCTACCCGGAATTCCGGCCGCTGCAAGGATCGGATAACAGATGCGGGCTACGTGGTAAATAGTTACGTATGCCATCTTCAGTAACGCGCTGCGAGCAGTTGTTCAAAGTTGTTCCAAATGCCCCGCGTACTGGCAAAATGCTTATGCTGCTTTTATATAGTAGAAGGGTGATCCACTGGGACAATCAGGGAGCGACTCGTCACTCCAATCAGTCACAACCCACTGAACGAACACAATTAACTTCGTTTTTGCTCGTTGTGTCATTGTGAAATACATCTTATTGCTAAATGAGTATGGACACTTCTTTGTGAAACTTGTTCAATGTCGGATTGCAAGGTTTGTCATAGACATGAGGTCTATGTTGCTTGAATAAAGTTCTTCTGTTCATCAATATTACTTGGAAATCGCCCCATGTGACCATAATCATTATAGCAGAGCAACACGTGGACTTGTAAACTGAGGGAACGGCTTTAATTCAGAATCTGATCGATTCACGCCATGGACTCGCTATTTCAGTCCTGAATGTCATTACTGCGGATGTTTTGTAAAATGGAAACATTTCTCAGGAACTTACCTGTCTCTTCTGGCATAAATCCACCAAAATCGTTAATTCTAGAAATATCACTACTCCTCACCCACAAGTGACGGAAACTGCACCAGAGCCTAAATGTAGCACAATACAAAACAGGGTAGGATTAGTGTTAGAGGATACAGGGGAATTTGTCACTTTGGTACTGGGGTACCAGCATGTGCAGGTAATCTTTAATCTAACTGAAATAACGGCGGCCGAATGGTGCTCACCTGCAACAACAAAAAAAAATTACTCACCTTCTAGGAAGACAATTAAGCAGGAGCGAGTTTAAGCCAGTTGAAAATAGAAGGAAAAGAGGACCACTGGAATTAGTGGGAGCACGTTATGCATCAGGGGTAGCAACGGTTAACACTCTAGGTATAGCAGAATTAGAAACCCAGATACAGTCTCTCCAGCAGAAAATACGGGATATTACTGGAGAAAATTACCAGAATCAGGCACAAATTTATCAGATCAGTGGAGATGCATCCCAGGTAACTCTGAATGCAGTAAAATTTCTGAAGCCGCTTCAAGATATAACAAATCTGATTATTGACCGCATGGACCTCATGTCTAAGGAAATACATAAAGCTGCAATCTGTGCTACATATGCTAGTTGGTTGCTTACCATGATTGGCACTAATTTATTAAACTTGATGCACATCAGATGCCAAATTGGGTCTCAGATGAGCAGCTAAAAGAATGGGTTAGAGAAAGGGCGCCAATGTCTCATATTAGAAGCCTCACAATAACCGACAGAGTACTGGGTACCTGTGATGATGGAAAAGGAAGGTTTTATGCATTGCTCATGTTGTTCCATTGTTTAAAAAGGGTTCTACGAGTAAACCTAGCAATTATTGGCCTGTAAGTATGATGTCAGTTGTGGGTAAATTAATGGAAAGTATTCTCAGAAATGGTATATGTCATTAGATGGATAGACAAGGTCCGATTAGGAACAATCAACATGGATTTGTGCGTGGAAGGTCATGTTTGACAAATCTTATCGGTTTTTTTGAGAAGTTGCTTGTAAAGTTGACGAGAGTAAAGCGGTGGATGTTGTCTATATGGACTTCAGTAAGGCCTTTGACAAGGTTCCATACGGAAGGTTAGTTAGGAAGGATCAATCGTTAGGTATTAATATTGAAGCAGTAAAATCAATTACACACTGGCTGGATGGGAGACTCCAGAGAGCAGTGGTGGATAACTGTTTGTCATATTGGAGGCCGGTGACTAGTGGTGTGCCTCAGGCTTCTGTACTGGATCCAATGCTGTTTATCATATACATTAATGCTCTGGATGATGGGGTGGTAAATTGGATTAGTAAGTATGCAGATGATAGGTGGTTTTGTGGATAATGAAATCGGCTTTAAAGCTTGCAGAAAGATTTAGGCCAGTTGGAAGAGTGGGCTGAAAGATGACAAATGGATTTTAATGCTGATAAATGTGAGGTGCTACATTTTGGAAGGACTAATCAAAATAGGACATACATGGTAAATGGTACGGCATTGAAGAATGCAGTAGAACAGAGGGATCTAGGAATATTGGTGCATAGTTCCCTGAAGGTGGAATCTCTTGTGGATAGGGAGGTGAAAAAAAGATTTTGGTATGATGTATTTTATAAATCAGAGCATTGAGTATAGGAGTTGGGATGTAATGTTAAAATTGTACAAGGCATTTTTGAGGCCAAATTTGGAGTATTGTGTACAGTTCTAGTCACCGAATTACAGGAAATATGTCAACAAAATAGAGAGAGTACAGAGAAGATTTACCAGAATGTTACTTGGGTTTCAGCACCTAAGTTATAGAGAAAGGTTGACGAAGTTGTGTCTTTATTCTTTGGAGAGTATAAGTTTGGGGGGGGGGGGTACTTGATAGAGGTATTTAAAATTATGATGGTGATAGATAGAGTTGACCTGGATAGGCTTTTTCCATTGAGAGTAGGGGAGATTCAAACAAAAGGACATGGATTCAGAGTTAGGGGGCAAAAGTTAAGAGGTAACAGGAGGCAGAACTTGTTTACTCAGAGAGTGGTAGCTGTGTGGAACAAGCTTCCAGTAGAAGTGGTAGAGGCAGGCTCGATATTGTGAATTAAAGTAAAATTGGATAGCTATATGGACAGGAAGGGAATGATGGGTTATGGGCTGAATGCAGGTGGGTGGGACTAGGTGAGAGTAAGCATTCGGCACAGACTATAACGGCAGAGGTGGCCTGTTTCCGTGCAGTAATTGTTATATGGTTATATGGTTATACCATTGAAAAGTCAGGTTTAGAAGTTGGGTGAAGGGAAGGAAGAATCACAGGGAATACGTGAAACCGGAATGGGGCTAGGAAGTTGATCGTTGAAAGTAATGCGGGGTGAGAAGGGGAATCTAATAGGAGAGGACAGAAGGCCATAGACGACATAAAATGGAAGGGGGACAGAGAGGCATCAGGGGCAGGTGTGGAGATAAGTTTAGAGAGGGAAGTAGTGAAGTCGGAGAACATTACCGGAAAATGGAGAAATCGACGTTCCTGCCATCAGGTTGGAGACGCTCCAAGCGGAATATATGTTGTTTGCTCTCCAAAATGACTGTGGCCTCATCCCGAGAATAGAGGAGGCCATGGACTGACCTGTCGGAATGGGAATGGAAAGTAGAATTTAATTGGTTTGCTTCTGGGAGGTCCTGCTTTTTCTGATGGACTGAGCATTAGTGTTCGGTGAAACAGTCTACTAATCAACGCTCGGGTCTCACCGATGGACAGGAGGCCACACCGGAGCAGCAGATACAATAAATGACCCCAAGACACTCAGAGTTGAGGGGTCGCCTCACCTGAATGGGCAGTCTGATGACCTCAATGTTAGTGAAGGAGGATGTGTAGGGTAGGTGTAGCACTTGTTCAGCTTGCAATGATAAGAGACAGGAGGGAGATTAGTGGCGATGGACGAATGGACAACGGAGTCGCATCAATGTGGAAATCGGAATCTGGGGCAAGGGGGTGGCGGAAGTTTCAGAGAATTATGTGCTGGACTCCGCTGCTGGTGGGATTGAAGGTGGGGACAAGTGGTCCCTGTCCTAGGTGGGGTAGCGGGAAGGCAGACCCGCACGATGAGGAAGAGATGTGGTTGAGGACAGCGTTGAAGATGGAGGAAAGGAAACATCTTTCTTTGAGATGGGAGGAATTGAGTGAAAGGGGTGGCATTTTTTACAAGTATACAGGATGGAAAGAGGTATAGTCCAGGTAGCTGTGAGAATCGATGGTTTTACAGTAGACAACTGTAGATATGATGCCTCTGGAAATAGGGATAGAGATCGAGAAAGGGAAGGGTGGTGTCGGAAATGGGCCAAGTAAATTTGAGGGCAGGGTGGAAGTTCGAGGCGAAGTTGATGAAGTCGACGAGCTCCGCATGCGTCCAGGAAACAGCACCAAAAATCCATTAAGTTACTTTCGGGTGTTAACAGAGGATACCGCTAGACGTGCTCACCAAATGTAACCAGAGGAGCAGGAAGCACCCACTACATTTACGTCAGATCTGTGAATGGTGTTCCTGGCTCAATGATTAACAAACTTTATATCGAGACAATTTAGAGCCAGAAGTCACATATATATCGTTCAGAATTTTAGTGTCTCGCAGCACCGATGAATCTAGAAAGTCTATGGTAATGTTTGATTCTTCTGTCCTTACCAGAGTGAAGCATGGAGACTCAGTAAAAAAGTTATCGCCTGTGAATAAAAAAGTGCAGTTGTGCGATTATAAGAAGGTAGCCACTAAAGGAATATATCTACAGTGAGGAGATATAGGCGATAGTTCCGGACTCATTTAGTGTGGAAATGATCCCAGTACAGTCTCCCAATATATTCATTCAACGGTGGAAATGCGGATTAGTTTATCTGATAGCATGCAACTAAACGTTACTTTAATCTCAATCCTCTCCATAGTCAGAGATTAGAGGCAGAAAACGTGGACGCCCCTGGAAATTCGGTGACGCGGAGACGTCATGTTTTATATTGTTGAATATGAACTTGCGGACGCTGCATAACTTCCAGCGTCCCTTTGCTTTAGATTCGAGAGGGTTTCTTAAATGGTGCATGATTCCAATTATTTGTTAACTGTTCAAGGCTTAAAATCAGTCCATATTCTGCGATATTTTAAAGTGTGGATGCATTGATAATGTACGAGGACCAGCCATGCGTTAGTTCACTTGAATGATAAATAGAGGAAATCCGTGTGTGAATAAGCGAAAGGCAGGCGTATGTTTGCTAGATTTGTATTGACAGGATGTTTGAATTAATTCTTTCTCTGAACATGTCTGTTTCATTGAGTGAAATAAATTTCCAGGAACTGATGTGAATTTCAGAAGCTAGTATTTTTTTTTCCCAAAATTACATGAATTGTTAGTATATGTTGGCGGAAACTGCCCGCATCTCCGTCCCGCCGCTCTTTAGAATATTTGATCAGGAATTTAACTCTGGCAATTAACTGTTTATTCTGTTTACGCCCGTTACCCGCAACGGTGTTGAAGGTAGCAAATTGCAAGCTTGATTCTTTTTTTCCTTTTTACTGAACCTGTGCATTTAGATTGTGTTCTTTTATTTGTCTAATTAGCTATTGATTTCTGAGGGAGATGCGGATTCCATACTGCCCAGGTGGAATCATTGTTAAAGGGGTCGAGATATGATGTATATATTCTGGATCCGGTGGAGGAAAAGCCTAATAGGCTACATGACTAGGGTCAAGGAGACAGCAAAGCATTGCACTGTGTGTCGAACATTACGTGCTAACTCTTGGAAGATATGGTATGAGTTTAATCTACTGCGACCAATGAAACAGAAACTAATGTGCTGAGCTCGGCAAGATAGTTTAAATTGTAACTGCTCCTTTCAGTCGTTTTTTTTTTTTTGTGACGGTAACATACTGTTGGAGTGTCGTTGTATTTCTGTACAATAACTGGATATTTTAGAAGAATGCTGATGGAGGCCAGTTCTCTCTCTCCTTGGTACCAAGTAAAATAAAGGTCCTAGAACGAAATCCCGGAGTCGTGCATTCTTTTCACTCGAGTAACGTCAAATTTCTACTGTTCAAAGGTAAATTGGAATTACTACAAATTCGTGTGTACTTGAATTAGGAATTCGATATTCGCTTTTTGGAAGGCTGATTCTTTTGAAGAGCACCAACAGATGCTGGTGAAGAAATTGAAATGCTGACATTGAGGGTTCCATTGCAAAAGGTCGTTTCTATGTCTTTGTAGCATCAGCTCTGTAATGTATAAACGGAAGCTCAGTTTATATACCGTGCAGTCCCATTGTGTAATTCAGCACCTTGCTTATATCGTCAGCGTAATTAAATTAAAATATCCATGTGTTGCAGTATGGTCAAATTAAAGTCGGTCTCTCTGTAATATCAGAGTGGAGACATAGTAGTAAACTGTACTAAGTTTATAATTCCCTTGCGGAACATCACTGGCCACTGTCCTACACACAGAACTCCCTCCATCTACTACCTAATCTGCCTTCTGTTAATAAGCCAACTCTGACTCCACGCAACTGGGTTTCCGTCGATTCAAAGCCGTCTCTCTTCTTGTTGTGCCTACTATGCATAACCCGGTCAAATACCTTACAAAATTAATAAACTCCGCATCGACTTCTCTGACTACATTTCTATATTATCTATCTTTTTCAAGTAATTCAATTAGGCTCATAAGGGACGACCTGCCCACGCAAAACCGTGCTGACTGTCCCCATCCAGAATATGTTTCTCCAGATACTCATAATTTTCCTAGCAAAGCATCCTCTCCAATAGCTTGGCCACTATTGACGGAAGACTCACATACCTGTAATTCTCAAGACTAACTTACATTTTTTGAACCAAGAATTAATATTTTCCATCCTCCAATCCCCTGGTGCTACTCCTGTGGCCAGTGAGGATGGAAATATCATGTCTAAAAGCGCAGTTTTATCTTCGCCCGCTTTCTTTAATTACCTAGTGTATATCCGTTCTTGCACAATGATTTCTTTTAATATTTTATAAGTTTCCAACACATAATTCTTAACAATGTCATGTCCCATTACATGTGCCTTTTTGCGCTGTATCCACATTCATTAATGGTGAAAACCGAAGTAAAGCATCATTAAGGACCTTCACTGCCTCCTTGCACTCCAGACACATGCTTCCTCTTGTATTGCTGATCGGTCTCACTCTATCTCTTGTCATCATTCTGCTCTTCATGCACCTTAATACGATTCTCTGAGGCCTTCTCAAGCCCAGTTCTAACTCTTCTAAATCCATTGTTAATTTCCTTCCTGATTACATTATGACTTTCCATCGCCCTGCCTGATATTTTCTTCCAGAACCTTAAGTATCTTTCTTTCTTCTTCTTGACGAGGTGTTCCATATCTCTTGTCAACCTGGGATACTTCACACCAGCTTCTGTTCCTCCCCTCATTGAGTCAATTCTATACTGAACCCCAATGCAAGTGCTTCATTAAGAATCATCTGCTGCGCGTTTCAAGGAGGACACCATTTCCCAATTCGGCTCTAAAGTTCCAACCTAATAGCACCGATTAAATGCATTCCCTACTGTCAGCTCTTATCCCAGTGTAAGGTTGCAGTAAATGTCGAATAGGTGACCCGTAAAAAGATCTGTCACCTCATCCATTTCATTTTCTGGTACTAGATCCAGGCTGCACTGTTCTCTAGTTCGCTTGTCGAATTATTGTGCCAGGACTCCTTCCTAGACGCAACTGATAAACTGTAAACTTTTTAACCTCAGGAAGTGCCAATGTATACTAGGGAAGATTAATTTGCCTGTGACAACAGCCGTGCTAATTTGGCACCTAATGAAAATCTATCTCCCGAAAGTTCCTCCTCGCTGCTCCGTGTATATATATACGGAGTGTGGTCTCTACAGAATACTCCCAAATGCGTGATTGTTCTACTTCTACTTCTGAGATCCGCTCACCGTCTATCAATGGGTAATCTCTCCACCGTCTCTTCCCTTTCTGCAGCTGTGCTACTATCACATACTCCCTGTGTTTCAATTACTCTTTTTTACCCAACTCTGTCCATTTTGCAACATCTGAACCCGGGGAAGTCCAGAAGTCATTCTTGCCCTTGTGATTGTGAATTTTCTGTGATAGTTTGCAGTGCACTTCAACCAATGTAATAATCACGCCAGCCCATGAATGCTTACCCAGTTTCCAACCTTAACTGCACGGTGTGCAATCTTCAGTGGATTTTACAATGTCAGGACGACCAGGTACATGATTGTTTGAATTTATGACAAACGTACTCATTTTACAAACAGTTTTACTCGAAAACCCCGCTGAATTGCAATTTGACATTGGGCGTTATCTACACAGATGGCCATTTAATGTAAACACATACTTCAGTCCATTCTTCAGCTCTCGTCTGAATTTCCTCTGTGTCAGTGTATAGATACAAGTATTGGTGCACACACTGAGCATCTGCAACATGTATCCACATTGTTGTAGTATATATACCGGGGAACTCAAATATCTATCCTGATAAAAATAGTTTTGTATTTGCCATTTCAGGGAATGGACCACATAGGGCATCCAAAATAATATGAAATTAGCTGATATAGCAAACAACAAAATCATCGATTTTCTGCGGTTTTCCATCTCGGCATCCTTCTGATTATCACTGCTGTTCCGAAGCCCTCTGCGGACTCTATTTGCCGCAATGATATGCCTTCCTGTTAACCCATTGAACGCTAGAATTAACCCGATTGGTAGCAACGGTGTTAAAATGCTATCGAGTAATTCAAATACGTTCCACACGGGTAAGGTGGCATATTCATGTGTGAAGGCGCAACGCCACGGTATGTTCTCAATGATGACGTAAGGTTCAACGGCAAAGTAATATGGGACACTTTTCCCGCAGCTCACTACAACCACCGTCACCATGACCATCATTGCTGTTCTCTCAGTGCAGTATCTTTCCCGCAGTTTTCCGCAACATATTGCGATGAAACGATCGAAGGTAAAACTGACCGTAAACCAGACAGAGCATTCTATCGTTACAACCACAAATACAATTGTCAGAGCGCATACAGGAGTGATGAGCAGGGATCTGGAATAAATGTAGATATTGTTGGTCTGTTCCACTGAAGCAACGACAATAACCACCATCAGATCCGCTGTTGCCATTCCGACAAGGTAACGGGTGATGCATTTGGAGAGACCGCATTTTCCCCGAGATAGGATCACAATCGCCGTTAAATTAATTGCAAGGAATTTGAAAAAAAAAAAATACCGTTAGTAGCTCCAGTCCGAATGCCGTATTCTTCCAATCTTAGGTAGTGTATGGTTTGTTTGGAAGCGCAAAACAACGTTCAGTCAGTGCGAGCTGCGTCGCTGCATTTGTGCTGGGCAGAATAACGGACTGGAATGATATTGGGTTGGCAATTTTCCGTCAGCTTGTTGAGAGCATCTAATATCGCCGATTCACTTACCGGTGACCGCAAGATTGACTGCATTTCCATTACGAATGGCGAAACAGCTGAAGGGATATTTGTTAGTGGTAACAAGGTGAAATGAGGAAGACATAAAACACAGGTTTTGATTTATTGATTTATGGAAGAACAGACATATGTGTGGAAAATAAACTGCCCAGTCATTTGAATAAGCTGCTATGTTGTTGATGTAAGGTGTCTGTATTGATAGAAATTCCCACCTAGAAAACACATGTCAGAATCGCTTCAGAAACCCGAGCAAGGTGCAATTATGAAACAATGACAATATCGTCACCAACTTAACTGGTTAAAAAAAAAAAATCGCATCGCTTAAAATACGGAAAATGGAAATAAAACTATCCGATGCTGGAATACTCCATTCGGGAAACACGTTTAAGACGAGGGTAGAATTTGTACTGAGTAAAACTCGGAACAAAATCAAAACGAAGGCACCACACATAGATTGATCAGCTCAATTACCGGGGACACCAATTGCTACCAGGGCAGGATAGAAAATGGCCGCGATGTAGTAAATCGCTGGATATCCCATACTCGGTCAGACACAGCGTTCTGTTGAACGGAACGTTCCAGCTTCTCGTCTGGACTTGTCATCAGTTTTACAGAGTTATATGCAAGTGAGAACAATTCCTCTGGGTCAGTTAGTGCGGTTATCTCATCAGTATCTTTAGTGCAACCAACTGCACAACGCTATATTGAACTGTTTTTGCTCACTCTGTCACCGTACCGTGAATTTCACTGCTCAGGGATATTTCAATCTCTGTACTCTAAAACAAACTATAATGTCAATCTTGTCAGTTTAAATCGCATAACACCCGGCTTCTGCTAATTAAATAGGACATTTTTATATCAGATGTTGTTTCTTACATAGGCAGTCATCTTGAAATACATTTATTTTGTATCATTTGGCGTAGCACATTCGATTTTGAGGGAACGTGCTAGCCTCACATATGAAATGAAGAATATTTCGTGTTAAAGGGGAACATTCGTTCGTTATTTTCTTTCGTTCCCTCTCGTCATTTGGGGTGGTTTGTGTGATGGAAGTCGCAGTGACAGCTGGTGGCATATATCACAATGAAATACATTGTACTTACATTCCTCCAAACATTTAATAAAGAACCACAGTGATATTCCAAGGACTTGTCATAAAAAATGGGTCCGCGCCTTCACGATATTAGCGAGGGTTGTGGGCAGTTTGAAGAACAATGCTTTCCCACACTCATATGGCCGTTCGTCACGAAGACCCTGACCTTTCCCAGTGAATGATTTAACCACTCCATATCTTTGACATTCGGTACGATCTATTTAACAATATGACAATAATCAAAGTACCACAATTCCAACGTTATTTCTCAACCCATTCTCTGTTTGAACAAAAGTAGCAATTCTGTTCCTAGGTTAATCTATTATTTGCCACAAAGATTTTTTTTAACGTGTTTTTCCTGATTTACTTTGAGGTAATCGCCAAAACAAGTTGCCATCAAATGTTTATACGTTATATTAGCATTATTGAATTTGTGTGCTGTAAATCCGAAGTGCTCCTTCTGACCCGGGAGTCACTGCTGAGTCATTACATATTTTACATCATGTTACTTCCACGTTTCATTCAGACACATCAGACTAAAACAACGTGGATCCAACGCTGGTCTTGTGGAAGAAGTCAGAGAGCGGATGTTTGGTTCTTTGACTGTGACTAGTATTCTGCAAGGATTGGTGTTAGGTCCGTTGTTATTTATCATCTATATTAATTATTTAAATATCAATCAAAAAAAAAAACAAGGATCAGAAAAGATGCGGACGTCTCCAAGTTTGGGAGCGTTATGTACAGGTAGGAAGGTCATCCTAGCTTATAGCGTGATCTCGACCGGCTGGGAAATAGTTTGAAAAATGACTGATGGAATTGAAGGCAGGCAAGAGTGAGGTGGTCTGCTTTGGATGGAAAAAGGTACAGCAGAGTAAAACGCGCAGTTTGAATGGTGAGACGTTGCTGTGCAGTATTAAAAAAAAGAGAGAGCCCTGAGAGTACAGATCCATAATTCCAGGAGAGCGATATGAGAGGCAGATTGGGCTTCATTACTACCTCCAATCACATGAGCGTTCACAATCCATTCAGTGAGTTCAGGAGTTGGTACCTTATGTTGAAGCTGTACAACACCTTGGTGAGGAAGTAGAACATCGTGTGCTGTTCTGTTCGCCTACCTACAGTTTTAAAAAAATGATACAAAATGTGCAGTGATCGTTTACGAGGAAGATTTCAGGAATTGAGGACAAGATTTAGAGGGAAAGGTTGAATAGATTAGCAATTTATTCCCTGGAGAGCCGGAAAACGAGTGTAGAACTTACAGAAGTATACAAAATTTTGACAGTTACAGACCGGGTGAATGCCCGCAGACTTTACCCGTCTACTGGATAAATAAGACCATAAGCCCATAAGATATATGGAGTTGAAGTAGGCTTTTCTGCCCATTGAGTCTGCTCTGCCATTCAATCATGGGCTGATCCAATTCTTCCAGTCACGCCCCTCCCCTGCTTTCACCCCATACCCTACAGCTAGAATCTTCATCTACAGTTCATAGGTTTGTGAAGAAAGATGAAATATGCAAAAGGGGTATGAGGGGATTCTTATTCTCTGAGATAGTCGAGCAAGTTTGGAAGGAACGGTCCACGTAAGTGGTAGATCCGGATGCAATTGTAAAATTTCCGAGGAGTTTGTGTGGGTACGTGGATAAACAGGCAGACGGAGGGTGCAGATAAATGTGAGCAGGCAGAAGATCACAGCGGATTTATCGGGGAGGTCTGAAGAGCCAATTTCTCTGCGGTAAGAATATATGACCCCATGGCGATCTCTATCCAATTTACACATTCAGTGTCTTCTCATTTTCCACTTCGTCACCAATCTAAGTTTGTGCAGAGCTGTGAATGTGTTCAAGCTCACCTTTCCATGACAATTCCTTCTGCTGCTGCAGTACAGCACTCCGTGCCTATTGTGGAACTCGCACCGATGAGTGGCTCTCGGTTTATTGGAAAAATAAAATCTAACCATTCTACTTCATTGTGGATCTAGTATCGATGAGCGGCCCCAGCTCACTGTAGGATAAGTCACTTCTTTGTGTCCATTGTGGAACTGGTTTCGATTTGCAGGAGACGGCTCACTGAGGTTGACTCACTACTCTGTATCCATTGTGGAACTCGCACTGATGAGTAGCCCTCGGTTCATTTGAGAATATCTCAGCACTGATAACATGCTTCACTTTCTGACACTTTGAATGCAGGTGTGAGGCTGACTTTTCTTCTGAATTACTTTTATTCCTATTTCATAAACAGCTGCCCTTTGTTGCGATAGCAGTTCATTTCAATTCCTGTTCAGCCACTTTATTGTCAACAGCGCCATTAATCAATACATCGGTCTATTGATTAATATATCAACGCTCGCACTGTTTTTTTTTATTCCTTTGCAATATATACGTAGGTACACTGGCATGCAAATGCTTGAGTACCCCTGTTCAAAATTTCTGTTACTGTAAACAACTAAGCGAGTAAAAGATGACCTGATTTCCAAAAGGCATAAAGTTAAAGATGACATATTTCTATAATATTTCAAGCAAGATTACTTTTTTTAGTTCCATCTTTTACAGTTTGAAAATAACAAGAAAGGGAAAGGGTCCGAAACAAAAGTTTGGGCACCCAGCATGGACAGTACGTAGTAACACCCCCTTTAGCAAGGATCACAGATTGTAAACACTTTCTGTAGCCAGCTAAGAGTCTTTGAATTCTTGTTTGAAGGATTTTCGTCCATTCTTCCTCGCAAAAGGCTTTTAGTTCTGTGAGATTCTTGGGCCATCATGCATGCACTGCTCTTTTGAAGTCTATCCACGGATTTTCGATGGTGCTTCGGTTGGAGAACTGTGAGGGCTATGGCAAAACCTTCAGACTGCGCCTCTTGAGGTAGTCCATTGTGGATTTTGAGGTGTGTTTTGGATCATTATCCTGTTGTAGAAGCCATCCTCTTTTCATCTTCAGCTCTTTTTTTACAGACGGTGTGATGTTTGCTTTCAGAATAAAATGGTATTTAACTGAATTCATTCTTCCCTCTACTAGTAAAATGGTCCACTTTCTGCAAAACAAGCCGAAATCATGATCGATCCACTCCCGTGTTTACCAGTTGGAGAAGGGATCCTTTCATGAAATTCTGCACCATTTTTTTCTCCAAAGATGCTTTTGTCATTGCGGCCAAATAGTTCTTGTTTAGATGTTCCTTTGCAAACACCTGACGCTGAATTTTGTGATGATGACGCAAGAAAGGATTTTTTCTTATGACTCTTCCATGAAGGTCATATTTGTGCAGGTGTCGCTGCACAGTAGAACAGTGCACCACCACTCCAGAGTCTGCTAAACATTCCTGACAGTCTTTTGCAGTCAAACAGGGGTTTTGATTTGCCTTTCTCGCAACCCTACGAGCAGTTCTCTCTGAAAGTTTTCTTGGTCTTCCAGACCTCAACTTGACCTTCACCGTTCCAGTTCACTGCCATTTCTTAATAACATCACGAACTGAGCAAACGGCTTCCTGCAAACGCTTTGCTATCTGCTTATAGCCTTCTCCTGTTTTGTGGGAATCAGTTATTTAAATTTTCAGAGTGCTAGGCAGCAACCTAGAGGGTCCCATGGCTGTTGATTGATGGAACAAAGTTTGAGGAGTCAGGGTATTGTGAAAACTTTGAAATTTGCATCACCTGGCCTTTCCTAATCCATGTAGAGGAGATATCCTTATTGTCCATCTCTTCTTTTTCCATCTGTCACTTCCAAGCTTCCAGACACATATTTTCATTTGCAAGACTAAATGGGTGCACTTATACTGATGTCTTCTCACATACAGTTCTGTAACTTATCCGTTTAGATTTAAATCTACACACTTGTGCACATCAGTGAAAACAGAAACAGAAGTTGCATAGACATGCGCCACTTGTATTCAGAGGCTGGTCCCAAATTATGAATTCAGAAATATTGTTACTGAATCACTGACGGTTCAATGGTGTGTAGAAATTTATACTGCACAACTGAACCTATCTGCTGTTTCGTGTCGTAAAGAATGCTTTAAAAGTATTCTTCAATATATCCTGTCTCTTTCTAAACAGACACTTAACAAATTGAAACAACGTTTTCTTTCGAATACATTGCAATGTATGCGTCTGCTTCGTTGTTTCCACCCAGTTGTGTAGAAAAGCAAGAAAAACTTACTGCACATCACGAATAAGATGAGCAATAGTCGAGAAGATACCTGCGTCGATTCAGAACAGTTTTGACCACAGAAGGAAGAGAGTGGTAGCAGATGGAAAATATTTTGCATGGTGTTTCGCGGGGATATGGTCCGGGTATACTGCTCGTTAATTTTATTAAATAAACGATGTATGAGAAAGTGGAAAATTTGGTTTGTACATTTATAGGTGACAGTAAGGTTGGTCATGTTTATCTAGTGTATATGGTTGATTTAACTTAAAATGAGACATTAATATGAAGAGGGACTGAGCTGAGAAGTGGAAGTCGAAGTTCACTTCATACAAGTGTGAAGTCACACCCTGTTGTGGCTGAAATTAAAGGAAGACTATGGGGTTATTGGCAGGATTCTTATCAGTGAGGAGGAACATAGCATTTTGCTGACCACGAGCATAATTCAGAGATAACGAGCACATTGATAGTGTTGTTCAGAAGGCGTATCATGTGTTGCCATTTATTATTCGGGAGACTGCGTTCAACAGTGGAGAATTAATGACGAGAACTATTAATTGTGTTTAGACCACACTTGCAGTATTGAGTTCATTTCTGGTGCCCTCATTATAATAGAGTCCCAAACTAGGGCCGTCCATTTCGTACAGAGATGAGGAGGGGCTTGTTTGACCAGACGGTAGTGAATCTCTGGTATTCATTGCCACAGGCGGCAGCGGAAACAAGTTACTCAACATAGTATTTAAAGCGGAACTTGATAGGCTCTTGATTAGTCGGGGCGTCAAAAATTATGTGGAGAAGGTAGCAGAATGCTGTGGGCGTGGAACTCGCTGTCCGGAGTGCTGTTCGAGTCTGATGCATTAGTTACATTTCAGCGACTCTGTAGTAGGCGCATTAATGAAAAGAAAGGAAACAGAGGGGTGTGTTGGGTTGATCTTGGAGCATATTTAGAGTTCCGCAGAGTTTTGTGGCCTGGTGCTGTTCCACAGTCTGCATGTTAGAGTTCAACGGTGGATCTGAGTGGCTGTTGCGCCAGTATCACGCCAGCATTTCCCACGGGCTCGCCCCCATCTCACGTCCACGGCATAATTATCAATAAGGGGTCAATTGGCTCTGACTCCAGACTTAAAATGTTCTTTTCCATTGACATGCTCATATCAACACTGATAACTCTAATGAAGTGAAAACAGACAGAATGTTGAATTTGGTGTGACATATTTAACAAGATGCTTGAGAAAACGGGTGACGGAGATGTTTTCGGGCGAATGAAGAGACGTTTAGACATTTAGATCTATCTATCTATCTATCTAACTATCTATCTACCTATCGATTTTTCTGTCTATCTATCTGTCTAAGCATCTATCTATATGTCGAACAATCTATTTATTTACACGCTTACATTGGTGATAAACTGAAAACCTCTTTCTTTGGAATAGTCGTGGTGATGTTTTCTTTGGAACGTTTGCAGAGTCATAACTAGTAAACAAATGCATATTTGCAATGTTTGTGAAAATGGTGCACGGTAAAACTCCGGAAGAATATTGATGTTAGCTCTCTGTTATGTCCTTCCTGGTATGTTTGTTATTATATTTTAAATTACTGGACGTCACTGCTTAATTGTAGGTTCACATCTATTGTTGATTACTTATTACCGGATTGTTCAGCATCAGGTCGTCCATTTTCAGATCATTGGTAAATTAACTTTTGTCGCTATGAGCACTTAGTTAGAAGTCGAAGGAGCTCTAATGAATCTATATTTCGTGCGGACGCCGAGAAGTGCTGCCTTTTTATTCAGTTCCCTGGGTTCTGTAACACGCTGGTGAACAATAAAACTACGGCGGGGCTAGAATTTACCTATCTTCTTATCTTTGGAAAACGGGGAAAGCCGTGAGCGAGGACAGACTATATTGAATTAATTAATGCACTCAACAAAGCAACTGAACAAAAACAAAATCAATGATACAATAAAAAACAAAAGCTGATGTTTTGAATTCGGAACAGTGCTGGAAAGTATAATCAGAAACATTTGTGCTGGGTTCAAGGCGACTTTTCTGGGATGCAGCGGATAGCAAGAAAGGGAAAGCATGCAAATTGCATCCTGCTTACAGACGGCTACAAATAGCGTGTAGGAGATATTTCCCATGTAGTAAATCCATGCCTATCATAGATTCCATACGAAGTAGCTACTAATTTTCAATATCTTCCAACGGACGACATTGATTTGTTTGACGGGCTTCTATACACAGAGGCAACGGCAGCGGTCTCAATTAGTGTGACCTGGTCCTCTGGCCCATCAGTTACAGTACACTGAGAAACACGAGAGATTTTATGATGATAATGATGATGATGATGATGATGATGATGACGATGATGATTATTAATTTTATTCACTGGATCAATTAGCAACGGATTTTGTCCCTTAAAATATCACAAACTTTGTTATTTTATAATTGTTTGAAACATTTTCAATGAAGGCCTTGGAGACATTATTTTGGCACGACAATTCAGCTGTTTATTTTTTAACTAATAATTAATAATTTTATAACATGAACAATTAGATTCATGTACGTGTCAGTTCTGAATGAAAATTCGCCAGCTCCCAATTTTCTTTGATAATGAAAGGGAATTCATTTTCAGGTATAATGAATTATATCTGTTCCTGAAGGTGGAAACCCACGTTTCCCCGAGCCATTTATATTTTATCCAGGTTGCAGTTGATGATATTCAGCATAATAAACGTTTACGATATTTGTTGGACCAATAGGAGATCATTACATTCACGCCAATATTGACAGTAATTGCATTTAACGCAGACACACCACCTGGAATTTTTGCAGAGTTGGGTGAACAATACTTTCTCGCAGATAAATTTACCCTCCGGCCCAAATCCCTCGGAAACCCATTTAAGGATTGGACTTTTCGTAATCTCATTTTGCTCAGATAGTAATCACCATTATTTTGCAGGATCCAGTGTTTTGGATGTCACCCCAAAATTTGCCTGACCTTGGCTTGGTTGAACGATATTAGCACTCAGAACTCGTTGAGAATTTATTGATATCTATGTCTCACCTTTTAAAAAAAATGCCGTTGTACCCCCCCCCCCACCCCGCGTCACAACTGGGAAAAGGTTCTTCCAACTGTCACCTACCACACCACGAGCATCTCGTCCTCAGTAATTCCTTCTGTCTCCAACAGGATCTTACGTTGATTCACATCCCTTATCCCACCTCCACCGCCTAGTCCGCTATCTGTAGGTATCGCTTTGTACATCAATCCCTTGCCCAGAATCCCTTCCTACTGATCTCCATCCTGGCACTTATCCCTGAAATTATGACAAGTGCCACACCAGCATCTACACCTCCTCCCTCACCAGCCACCATTCAGGGAAATCTGTCCTTCCAGGTCAGACAGTTATATCGGGTTCTGCCGATATGGCAACCCTCACAGTGGTGAGACCCAATGTAGATAGGGTGCGGCATTGTGCAACACCATCGTTTGCTGTCACCCTCTACAATCCCCGGCCTTTGCATTAGCGAATGGACGTGTAAATAATTCGCAGTATTCCTATCCAAATGGATTTGCAGCCGGTCTATAAGCATTGAATCCAGTGATTCCCAGACTGGTTGGTAAATTGACGTTCAGACTGTCTTGCAACAGGAGGCACAGATTCAGTGGAGACTTGTTCTGTAACTCGACTCTTTTTGTCCACACAGAAGGAGCAATTGGAGACAGATAATAAACGATGCCTTGGTAACAACATATATATCGCAGAAGTCAAGACAACCAGTGTTGGCGTGGATGTATTAATCAATTAATCAGATGTATGGACTAAAGGCGCTGTTGACAATTAAAAAAAAAAAATCGGAGTAGAAATTGAGTGAACAGCTGTCGCAATAAAAGAGCAGCTCTTCACGAGTGAGGGATGAAAATAATTCACAAGAAAAGGTGAGTAAAACGATGAGACTGGCGCAGTCAGCCTCACAAATGGTATTCGAAGTGTAAGAACGGAAAGCGTTTATCAGCGCTGAGATATTCTCAAATGCGCCGAGGGCCACCCATCAGTCTGAGCTCCACAATGGATGCAGGGTGGCCGACGGCCGCTCATCGATACCAGCACCACAGTGGATACAGAGAAGTGAGTCACCCCAGAGTGATCAGAGGCCCGCACAGCGATGCCAGCTCCACAATGGATACAGAGAGGTGAGTCATCCCAGAGTGATCAGAGGCTCGCACAGCGATGCCAGCTCCACAATGGATACAGAGAGGTGAGTCATCCCAGAGTGATCAGAGGGCCGCACAGCGATGCCAGCTCCACAATGGATACAGAGAGGTGAGTCATCCCAGAGTGTTCAGAGGCTCGCACAGCGATGCCAGCTCCACAATGGATACAGACAGGTGAGTCATCCCAGAGTGATCAGAGGCTCGCACAGCGATGCCAGCTCCACAATGGATACAGACAGGTGAGTCATCCCAGAGTGATCAGAGGCTCGCACAGCGATACCAGTTCCACACTGGATACAGAGGTGAGTCATCCCAGAGTGATCAGAGGGCCGCACAGCGATGCCAGCTCCACAATGGATACAGAGTGATGAGAATTTCTGTCCCTAAGCCGAGAGCTGCTCATCGTTACGAGCTCCTCAATAGGCACAGAGTGATGAACTGCGAGAGCAGAAGCAAGTGTGGTTGAAGTGAGGGAGTTAGATATGGCCCTTGTGGCTACGGGGATCAGGGGGTATGGAGGGAAGGCTGGTTCAGGGTTCTGAGTTGGATGTGCAGCCATGATCATAATAAATGGCGATGCAGGCTCGAAGGGCCGAATGGCCTACTCCTGCACCTATTTTCTATGTTTCTATGTTTCTATGAAATGTGAATTTGAACACATCCACAGTTCTGCACAGACTGAGAATGGTGACGAAGAGTAAAATCAGAAGACACTGAATGGAGAAATGGGACAGAGATAGTCATGGAGTCAGAGATTATTACTACAGAGAAGTAGGCTCTCCCGCCCAGCTGGGACATCCCTCTGTGATCCTTCGCCTCGTCCCATTTATCTGCACCATCGGTCCGTCTGTCATGCCCTTACCTAGACAACCTTTACTGAAATGATACAGGTAGTTAACAAATTTCACGTCACATGTCGTTGATAATAAACCAGATTTTGATTCTGATTCTGAATCTGCATCTATCACTTACAGTGACAGTTCTTTCCACACTTGCTTGACCCTCTTAGCGAATATGCTTTACCACATACCCCTCTTGCATATTTCACGTTTCAACCAAAACCTATCAAGTAGTTGTAGTTTCACTCAGAGGATGGGGAGAACCTGAAGGCACTTATCCTGTCTGCAGCTCGCACAATTTTGTATGATTCTGTGAGATCTACATTCATTTTCATGCTGTCAAGGAAATAAATTCTAATGCAACAGTTCCTTCTAACTCTTGTCCTCAGCTCCTGAGCCCTTCCTTTCAAATTATCGCAGCACATTGACAATTCAAAACTGTAGCTAGGTGGTCACAACTGACCACGATATTCCATCCACGGCCTCACCATCGTGTTGTACAGCTTCAGCCCAACTCCTGTACTCAGAGAACTGTTTCTGAAGGCCAATGTAATTAGGGCTCAATACGAGCCGATCTGCCAGTGACGCCGCCTTCCTGGAATTAACGATCTGAATTCCCAGGTCTCTTTTTAAATCCTGCTCTCTAAAGTCCGTCTATTCAATATATGCTCATTTTGTTGTATCTTTCCTCATACGCAGAACACCTCACACTTGTCTATATTAAATTCCATCCGCCATTTTTCAAGCAATTTTCCAGCCAGTGAGAATCAAGCTACAAGCATGGATAGAGTTCCTGGCTATACACAACGCTCGCAGCCTAGGATACGTCCACAATTCTTCTGATTCAGTTTTCCACATCGACATCTAAATTATTAAAATACATGATAATAACAAAGGATCTAACACCAATCCTGCAAGAAAAACTTGTTAGAGTGAAAGAATCAGCCATCCGCTCTCTGCTAATCCAGAAACGAACGCTCATCAATCCGTCCACAAGCCGCAGCTAAAATCGTGTGGGCGCCGAACTTCTTATCATGAAATGTCTCTGCAATATTGATTTCGATCTCTTTTGTATGTGGAGAAGAAAATTCGTACAGCGTGTTTTATTGTGAAAGATGTCATCAGCGGTTACTGTGATTTGCGTCATTCAAATGACTCGAAATGACCAGAACGAACGAAAGGAAAAAAATGATCCTAACTTCCCCTTCAATAAAGTGTACTCCATTTCACCTGCCGAGCTGATGTCTCGCCCTCAGTGTCAGAAGCGAATTCGCTCGGCCGAATTTGAAAAAATAAATCAATTTGAAGTTAGTTATCTATGTTGATTGTTCAGGATGATTGACTATGTTAGAAACAACACTGACCAGAAGATGTGCTATTCCAGCAAATGAAGCCAAGTATCTTGGAAATTATATTGCCAATTTTCATATTATCATTTGTTTGAAAGTTATTAACTTATAACATACCTTGGGGAGACGACGTCATGTCATAGTGACAGAGTGAGAAAACAGTTTAATGCATGTATTGTGTAGCTTGTTGTCACTAATGTGACAGATGTCCTAACCACGCTAATTGCCTCAGTGGAATGACTCTGAACTGTATATAACTCTGTAAAACCTGCCACCAGTCCATATGGGCAGTTGGAACGTTCCCGTACAACTGAACGCTGCCTCTGCCGGATTATGGGATATCCAGCGATTTACTACATCGTGAGCATTTTCTATCCTGCAATTGTAGCGATCGGTATCCCTGGTAAGGCACTGGAGCTGGTCACTCAATGTATGGTGCCGTCGTCACCTTGCTTTTGTTCGGTTGCACTGTTCGGACTTTTACTGAGCACAGATGCTACCTTCGTCTGAAATCTGTTTCCAGAACTGAGGATTCAAGCATCTGATAGTTTCTTTATTCAGCTTCCATATCTTTTCTATGTGATACCTTTTATTTCTTTTGTCAATTGCGTTGTTGCCGATATTGCCATAGTTCCATAGTTTCGCCTTGTTTGGCTTTCTGAACCGACAGTGGTCGCTTTTCCAGATCCAAAGCTATTCCAATTGACCGGCCAGCCGAATATCCATATACCACTAAATTATAATTTATGCGTTAAATCTCATGATTTCACCACAAATAATCCCTTCAGCTACTTCACCTCAAACAGTGGAAATGGTGTTGTTTATGGAGCCATCGACCTTCACCGGGACGAGACATGGAAATCAGATGCCCGGCTCTGATCTGTCAGAAAGTCGCCAACCCACTGCTACTTCTGTCCAGTATTGTCCACCCGGAGAGCACGGACAGAGTCCGCACAAATTGAATTTATGCTTTTAACTTCTAAATAAAAATCATATCCTGCATAGCATTGGAAAAATAGTGGGCATTCCGACATTTTCAGCTACGATAATTCTGTGTTGACTTACTTTTTCTCTCCAAATTTCTTATAGTTAATTTAACGGCCATTGTGATCCTATCACGGTGAAAATGCGGACTCACCAAATGAGTCACTTGTTATCTGGTTGGAATGGCAACAGCGGATCTGATGGCGGTTATAGTTTACGCGTTAGTGGATCAGACCAACAATGTCTACATTTATTCCAGATCCCTGCTCATCACTCCTGTATGCGCTCTGACACTTGTAATATTTGTTGTGACGAGGGACTGTTCTGTTTGGCAAGACACTGGAGCTGGTCACCATATGTATGGTGCCATGTCTTGTTTGCTTTTTGCTCTGCTGCGCTGTTTGGACTTCTACTGAGCACAGATGAAAGGTATTTCCAGAATGGAGGGCTCGAGAAACTGATAGTTTTGTTATTCACTTTCCATATTTTTTCGATGTTATGCTTTTTTTTCTGTTGTTAATGCTCGCTTTGCGAGAGCGGAAACTTTTTCAACTGACCGGCCAGTCGAATATCGACACTCTGGTCTGTTCTTCCATAAGCCAATAAATCATAACTTATTCATTAAATCTCATGATTTCACTACAAATAATCCCTTCAGCTATTTCACCTCAAATAATGGAAATGGTGTTGTTTATGGAGCGATCGACCTTTCACCGGTATGTGAATAGTGGAAATCATATTCCCGGCTTCAAATGGTCGGAAAGTCGCCAACACTCTGCCGCTTCTGTTCACTTCTCAAAAAAAAACACAACTATACCGTGCATAACATCGAAAGAATGGTGGACATTCAGACATTTGCAGCTAACCATAATTCTGTGCTTTTTTTTTCCTCCAAATTTCTTGTAGTTAATTTAACGGCGATTGTGATCTTATCTCGGGGGAAATGCGGACTTTCCAAATGCATCACCCGTTACCTGGTTGGAATGGCAACAGCGGATCTGATGGTGGTTATATTATTCTGTTTAGTGAAAGTGACCAACGATATCTACATTTATTCTAGGTTCTTGTTTATCACTCCTGTATGCGCTCTGACACTTGTATTTATAGTGGTGACGAGAGACTGTTCTGTTTGGTTTACGGTCAGTTTTACCTTCGATCGTTTCATTGCAATATGTTGTCGAAAGCTGCGGGAACGATACTGCACTGACAGAACAGCAATGACGGTTATGGTGACCACGGTTATAGTGAGCTGCGGGAAATGTCTCCCATTTTACTTTGCCGTTGAACCCGAAGTCATCATTGACAACACCCCCTGGCATTGCGCCTTCACACATGAATACGCTACTTCACCCCTGTGGAAAGGATTCGAATTAATGGATAGCATTTTAACACCGTTGCTACCAGTCGGCTTAACGTTAGTGTTCAATGGGTTAACAATAAGATATATCATTGCGGCAAATAGAGTCCGCAGAGGGCTTCGGAACAGCAGTGATAATCAGAAAGATACTGAGGCGGAAAACCGCAGAAAATCGATGATCTTGTTGTTTGCAATTTCAGCTAATTTCATATTATTTTGGATGCCCTATGTAGTTCATACCCTGAAATGGAAAGCGGAAAACAATCATTATGAGGACAGGTACTTGAGTTCCCCGATATATATACTACAGCAATTTGGGTTCATGTTGCAGATTCTGAGTATGTGCACTAATGCGTGTATCTATACACTAACACAGAGGAAATTCAGAAAAGAGCTAAAGAATGGACTGAGGTATGTGTTTACATTAAATGGCCCTCTTTGTAGATAACGTCCACCTCCAAATGCAATTCAGCGGAGTCAACGAATAAACAGTTTTAAGCATGAGTAGATTTGTCATAAATTCAAACAAACATTTACATGGTCATCCTGAAATTGCATTCTTCATGAAAACTGGGTAAACTTTCAATGGGCTGGCGTGATTGTTACATCGATTGAAGTACACTCCAATCTATCACAGAAAATTGACAAACACAAGGACGGAATTGGCTTCCAGACATACCCGGGTTCAGAAGTTTCAAAATGGAGAGAGTCGGATTGCGAGAGTTCCGTTGAAAAACGGGGAGTGATTGATAGTTACACAACAGCAGCGAGGGAAGAAACCGTGGAGAGATTGTCTCTGGACAGAGAATCCAGGATGGTTTGTTGCCTCCCGGGTGCCAGGGTCAAGGATGTCTCTGATCAATTGCATGACGTTCTGAAGTGGGAGGGTTATCAGCCAGATGTCGTGGTGCACATCGGTACCAATGACATAGCAAGGAAGAGTGAGGAGGTCCTGGACAGTGAGTATAGAGAGCTTGGTAAGAAGTTGAAAAGCAGGACCTCGAGGATGGCAATCTCAGGATTGCTACCTGTGCTACATGCCAGTGAGGGTAGGAATAGGATGCTCTGGAGGATGAACAAGTGGCTGAGGGACTGGTGTAGGGAGCAGGGTTTCAGATTTCAGGATAATTGCGACCTCTTCTGGCGCAGGTGGGACCTGTACAAGAGAGACGGGTTACACTTGAACTACAGGGGGACCAATATCCTTTCAGGGAGGTTTGTTAGTGCTATTGGGGAGGCTTTAAACTAGATTTGCAGGGGGATGGGAACCAGAGTGCCAGAGCTGACAGTGTGGCTGGGGTGAAAATAAATGATGTTAAAAGTTCAAGCAAATCCGCTAATAGAAAGGTTGTGAGTGGTGGTAAAAATCTTCTGAGGTGTATATATTTCAATGCTAGGAGTATTGCGGGGAAGGCGGATGAGTTGAGGGCATGCATTGACACGTGGAATTATGACGTTAGAGCAATTAGTGAAACTTGGCTACAGGAGGGGCAGGACTGGCAGCTTAATATTCCAAGGTTCCGATGTTTCAGATGTGATCGAGGCAGAGGAATGAAAGGTGGGGGAGTAGCATTGTTTGTTGGGGAAAATATTACAGCAGTGCTCAGGCCGGATGATTCGAGGGCTTGTCTACTGAGTACTTATGGGTGGAGCTGAGAAACAGGAAAGGTATGGCCACATTAGTGGGATTGTATTACAGACCACCCAACAGTCAACGGGAAATGGAAGAGCAAATCTGCAGAGAGATAGCAGGCAACTGCAGGAAGCATAAAGTTGTGGTGGTAGGGGATTTTAATTTTCCACATATTGATTGGGTCTCCCATACTGTTAGGGGTCTAGATGGTTTAGAGTTTGTAGAATGTGTTCAGGAATGTTTTCTAAATCAATATATAAAGGGACCAACTAGAGGGGATGCAATATTGGATCTCCTGTTAGGAAGCTAGTTAGGGCAAGTTACAGAAGTCTGTGTAGGGGAGCACTTTGGTTCCAGTGATCACAACACCATTAGTTTAAACTTGATCATAGACAAGGATAGATCTGGTCCTAGGGTTGAGGTTCTTAACTGCAAGAAGGCCAAATTTGAAGAAATCAGAAAGGATCTGAAAAGCGTGGATTGGGAGAGGTTGTTCTCTGGCAAGGATGTGATCGGTAGGTGGGAAGCCTTCAAAGGAGAAATTTTGAGAGTGCAGAGTTTGTACGTTCCTGTCAGGATTAAAGGCAAAGTGAATAGGAATAAGGAACCTTGGTTCTCAAGGGATATTGCAACTCTGATAAAGAAGAAGAGGGAGTTGTTTGACACGTATAGGAAGCAGGGAGTAAATGAGGTGCTTGAGGAGTATAAGAAGTGCAAGAAAATACTGAAGAAAGAGATCAGAGGGACTAAAAGAAGACACGAGGTTGCCTTGGCAGTGAAAGTGAAGGATAATCCGAAGAGCTTTTACAGGTATATTAAGAGCAAAAGGATTGTAAGGGATACAATTGGTCCTCTCTATGATCCGAGTTGTCGGCTGTGTGCGGAACCAAGGGAAATGGGGGAGATTTTGAATAGACTTTTTGTGTCGGCATTTACCAAAGAAACTGGCATGAAGTCTATTGATTTATGGGAAACAAGGAGTGAGATCATGGAAACCGTACAGATCGAAAAGGAGGAGGGCCTTGCTGTCTTGAGGAAAATTAAAGTGGATAAATCCCCGGGACATGACAGGGTGCTCCCTCGGACCTTGAAGGAGACTAGTGTTGAAATTGCAGGGGCCCCGGCAGAAATATTTAAAATGTCGCTGTCTACAGGTGAGGTGCCGGAGGATTGGAGAGTGGCTCATGTTGTTCCGTTGTTTAAAAAAGGATCGAAAAGTAATCCGGGAAATTATAGGCCAGCAAGTTTAACGTAGGTAGTAGGTAAGTTATTGGAGGGAGTGCTAAGAGACAGAATCTGCAAACATTTGGATAGACAGGGACTTATTAGGGAGAGTCAAAATGGCTTTGTGCGTGGTAAGTCATGTTTGACCAACCTATTGGAGTTTTTCGAGGAGGTTACCAGGAAAGTGGATGAAGGGAAGGCAGTGGATATTGTCATCATGGATTTCAGTGAGGCCTTTGACAAGGTCCCGCATGGGAGGTTAGTTAGGAAAATTCAGTCGCTACGTATACATGGAGAGGTGGTAAATTGGATTAGACATTGGCTCAATGGAAGAAGCCAAAGAGTGGTGGTAGAGAATTGTTTCTCCGAGTGGAGGCCTGTGACTGGTGGTGTGCCACAGGGATCAGTGCTGGGTCCATTGTTATTTGTCATCTATATCAATGATCTGGATGATAATGTGGCAAATTTGATCAGCACATTTGCTGATGATACAAAGATTGGAGGTGTAGTAGACAGTGCGGAAGGTTTTCAGAGCCTGCAGAGGGACTTGGACCAGCTGGAAAAATGGGCTGAAAAATGGCAGATGGAGTTTAATACAGACAAGTGTGAGGTATTGCACGTTGGAAGGACAAACCAAGGTAGAACATACAGTGTTAATGGTAAGGCACTGCGGAGCGCAGTGGAACAGAGGGATCTGGGAATACAGATACAAAATTCCCTAAAAGTGGCGTCACAGGTAGATAGGGTCGTAAAGATAGCTTTTGGTACATTGGCCTTTATTAATCAAAGCATTGAGTAGAAGAGCTGGAATGTTATGATGAGGTTGTATAAGGCATTGGTGAGGCCGAATCTGGAGTATTGTGTTCAGTTTTGGTCACCAAATTACAGGAAGGATATAAATAAGGTTGAAAGAGTGCAGAGAAGGTTTACAAGGATGTTGCCGGGACTTGAGAAGCACAGTTACGGAGAAAAGTTGAATAGATTAGGACTTTATTCCCTGGCGCGTAGAAGAATGAGGGGAGATTTGATAGAGGTATATAAAATTATGATGGGTATTGATAGCGTGAATGTAAGCAGACTTTTTCTAATGAGGCAAGGGGAGAAAAAAAAACAGAGGACATGGGTTAACAGTGAGGGGAGAAACGTTTAAAGGGAACATTGTGGGGGGGGGGCTTCTTCACACAGAGAGTGGTGGGAGTATGGAATGAGCTGCCAGACGAGGTGGTAAATGCGGGTTCTTTTTTTTAACATTTAAGAATAAATTGGACAAATACATGGATGGGAGGTGTATGGAGGGATATGGTTCGTGTGCAGGTCAGTGGGACTAGGCAGAAAATGGTTCGGCACAGCCAAGAAGGGCCAAAAGGCCTGTTTCTGTGCTGTAGTTTCTATGGTTCTTTGGTATTCTATGGATAGACTGTGAGTAGATTTCAGGAGCAGAAAGGGATCAATCACTCGTTTGGGAGTATTCTATAGAGACAGCACACCCAAACCCCCTACCCCACCCCACCCTATCACAGAAAAAGAAAACGAAAAAAAGAACTGTTCGTGAGATAGATTTTGGACATCTGCCATATTAACATGGTTGTTATCACAGGCAACTTAATCTCCTTAATATTCATTGGCACTTCTTCAGGTTAAAATATGACAGTGTTCTGGCACAAGAAGCGGGCAATGAACTGGAGAACGGTACATCCAGGATCTAGTACCAGAAAATGAAACAGATCCGATGGCAGATTTCACAAGATCTCAAGACAAAGGAGCAGAAGTAGGTCGTTCGGCGGATCGAGTCTGCTCCGCAGCTCCCCCATGAGCTAAACTATTCACCCATCTAGTTCCAACTTCCTGCTTTATCCCCATATCCCTTGATACTCTGACTAATTAGATACCTGTCAATCTCCTCCTTAAACACCCTCAATGATCGGGCCTCCACAGCTGTATGTGGCAACGAATTCCACAAGTCCACGACCTTCTGGCTAAAAAAAAAAAAAAAAAAAAAAAATCCTCCTTATCTCTGTTTTAACTGGGTACCCTCTAATTCCAAGACTATGGCCTCTTGTCCTGGACTCACACACCAAGGGAAACAACCTTTCCACATCTACTCCGTCCAACCTTTTGAACATTGGAAATGTTTCTATGAGATCCCCTCTCATTCTTCTATACGCGAATGAATACAGTCCAAGAGCTGACAAACGCTCCTCATTTGTTAGCCCCTGCATTCCAGGAATCATCCTCGTAAAGCTTCTCTGAACTCTCTCCAACATCAGTACATCCTTTCTAAGATATGGGGCCGAAAGCTGCACACAGTATTCCAAATGAGGTCTCACTAATCCGCGATAGAGCCTCATCAACACCTCCTTACTCTTATACACTATTCCTCTTGAAATGAATGCCAACATAGCATTCGCTTTCCTTACCGCCAATCCAACCTGGTGGTTAACCTTTAGGGTATCCTGCACAAGGACCCCCAAGTTCCTTTGCACTTCCGATTTTTGAATTTTCTCCCCATCTAAATAATAATCTGTCCGATTATTTTTTCTTCCAAAATGTACAACTGTACATTTGTCAACGTTGTATCTCATCTGCCATTTCTTTGCCCACTCAACTAAACTGATTAAGTCTTTCTGCAGCCTTTCCGTTTCTTCACCATTTCCTGCTCCTCCACCAATCTTGGTATCATCCGCAAAGTTAGCCACAAAACCATTTAATTCATAATCCAAATCATCGATATACATCGTAAAAAGAAGCGGCCCCAACACCGACCCCTGCGGAACACCACTAGTAACCGGCAACCAATCAGAATAAGATCCCTTTACTCCCACCCTTTGCTTTCTGCCTATCAGCCAATGCTCCACCCATTTCAATATCTTTCCTATAATTCCATGGCCTCTCATCTTATTAAGCAGCCTCATATGCGGCACCTTATCGAAGACCTTTTGAAAATCCAAATACACAACATCCACAGCCTCTCCCTTGTCAAACTTATTCGAGATTACCTCAAAAAATTCCAATAGGTTGGTGAGGCAGGATCTTCCCTTCATGAAACCATGCTGGCTTCGGCCTATCTTGTCATGCACCTCGAGGTATTTCATAACCTCGTCCTTGAGGATTGACTCCAATATCTTTCCAACTACAGGTGTCAGACTAATAGGTCTGTAATTTCCATTTTGCTGCCTCCTTCCTTTCTTAAATAACGGTACTACATTTGCGACCTTCCACAATCTCCAAAGCCACCTCCTTCAGAACCCTTGGGTGCACCTCATTCGGACCGGGAGACTTATCTATTCTTAGTCCACTTAGCTTCCCAAGCACTTTCTCTCTAGTAATCTTGACTGTACCTAATATTATTCCCTGATACCTCTGGCTATCAGGTATATTGCTGATGTCTTCCACTGTGAAGACTGATGCAAAATACTCATTCAGTTCCTCCGCCATCCCTTTCTTATCAATCGGTCCCATATCTATTCTTGTCACTCCTTTACTCTTCATATATTTAAGAAACTATTCGTATCCTTATTTATGTTAATCATCCACTTCCTTTCATAATTCATCTTTTCTTTCCTAATGACTTTCTTAGTTTCCTCCTTTAAGTTTTTAAAAGACTTCCAGTCCTCGTTTTTCGCACTAATTTTTGCTTCCTTCTACGCCGTTTCCTTTGCTTTTATTTTTGCCTTACCCTCTCTCGTTAGCCACATTTGTGCCATTTTTCCATTCACGATTTTATTTTTTCTTGGAATATATTTTTCCTGCATTTTCCTTATTTCTTGTAGGAATTTCATCCAATTCTGCTCTGCCGTCCCTCCATTTAGTTTACTTTTCCAATTGACTTGGGCCAGTTCCTCTCTCATACCACTGTAATTTCCCCTGTTCCACTGAAATATCGATACCCCTGATACCAGCTTCTCCTTTTCAAATTTGAAACTGAACTCAGTCATATTATGATCACTACTTCCAAGGGGTTCCTTTACCTCCAGCTCCCTAATCGCCTCAGGTTCTTTACACAGCACCCAATCCAAAACAGCCGGTCCCCTGGTGGGCTTCTGGACAAGCTGCTACAAAAAGCCATCCCGTAGGCATCCTACATACTCCCTCTCCTGAAATCCGTTACCTTCCTGACTTTCCCAATCCACTTTCATATTAAAATCCCCCATAATTATCTTGACATGTTTCTTCTGCACGCTTTTTCTATTCCCAGCTGCAACTTGTAGTCCACATCCCAGCTGCTGTTTGGAGGCCTGTATATAACTGCTATTAGTGTCTTTTTACCCTTGCCATTTCTTAATTCTACCCATAAGGATTCTACCTCCTCTGATCCTATGTCCCTTCTTTCTATTGATTTGATATCGTTACTAAACATCAGGGACACGCCACCCACTTTGCCTACCTTCCTATCTTTCCTATACACTGTGTATCCTTGGGTACTCAGCTCCCAATCACATCCATCATTTAGGCATGACTCGGTGATGGCCAGAATGTCATATGTTTTGACCTGCAACTGTGCAGCAAGGTCATCCACTTTATTTCTAATGCTGTCTGCATTTAATTACAGCACATTTAGATCAGTATCTGTTGCCGATTTTGCCATATTTCTATTTTGCAGCAAATTATCCTGTATATTCACCGGCCTGTCCTTCTTGCCATCTTTGCTGCACAGTATTTTTGACTTATTTCTATTTTCCTCTTCTTCGACCCTAACACCTTGGTTTCCATCCCCTTGCAAAGTTAGTTTAAACCCTCCCTAATACCTATATTAAACAATCCCGCCAGGACATTAGTACCTTTTAGATCTCGTCGCAAGTCAACTATTCGACGTTTACCATAACATTACACTGGAATGGGAGCAGACATTATGGAATGTATCTAATTGGTGTTAGTAGTTAGGAATTTTGGAATTGGTGCTCGCCTTGAAATGCGCAACAAGTGATTGTGAATTGAATACTTGATTGGGGGCCGGAAAAGAGTTGTCTCATCGAGGCGGGGAACAGAGGTTAGTGTAAAGTAACCCTCGTTGCCAAGAGATATGAAACAGCTCGACAAGAAAAAGAAAGAAAAATACTTAAGGCTCAAGAAGAAAAGATGAGACAAGGCTATGGAAATTCACAATGTAGCCAGGAGATAAATGAACAATGTAATTGGAAGAGTTAGAACGGGACATGAGACAGCCTTGGAGAGTTCCATTAAGGTACGGGAAGAACAGGAGGATGACGAGAGAGAGGGTGGGACGGATCAGGGATGAAAGGGGAAGCATGGGTCTGGAGTGCAAGGAGGCAGTGAAGGTGGCTAATTATATCTTGCTTCGTACTCAACAGTGCGCGAGACCTTGATGAATGTGGATACAGCGTAAAGACGCATATGTGCTGGGACATGCCGACGTTACGAATTATGCGCTGGAAACTTGTAAAACATTAAAATAGATCTTTTCCCGGTGCTAGAACGGATGCACTCAACGTACTTAGTGAAAGCGGGCGTGGATATTACTGCGGTTTTGAACATGATATTTGCGTCTTCACTGGCCGCAGGAGTAGTACGAAGGGATCGGAGGATGGTAAATGTTTTCACTTTGTTCAATTAATGTACTGGGGATAGTCCTGAGAGCTACAGGCCAGTGAATCTTCCGGCAGTGGTGGGCAAGCTATTGTAGAGCACGCTGAGAGATTGAATTCATGCGTATCTGGAGATACGTACTCTGGTTCGGGATAGTCGTCAGATCGTCCCTATGAGCCTGAATGAATTATTTGCAAAAAGTCAGAAATAATATACAGATGATGTCAGAGCAGTCGATATTAATTTTGTGAAGAGTTTGATCGGGTCTCAAGGAACAAAATTTTAACAAGTAACAATTTACACAAAAAAATACAAAGGTATAAAATTTACAACATACACAATACATACAGTCTTAACTTACAGCACTTTACAAACTAGTATACAGTAGGAGAGTAACAAACCTTAAAATATCACTCCATAAAACAATTTTTCATTGTACATTTAACATCTAGATAGACAATCAGCGATCACATTATCTTTACCCTTAATATGAGTGATCAAAATATTTTACTCCTGTAACATTAAACTGTGTTACTAAATTGGAGTTTAATTTCCTTACCCTTTTCCTTAACGGTCACAGTGGAATGACCAAATTCACTTTTAGCTAAGTTAACAGTTAAGTTAGCTTTTGAAAGTCTCTCAAATAGTTTCTCCACCGCAGTAATATGTGCTTTCCACGTAGTATTTCCTTTAACTAAATCATCAATACAGACATCTGTATCTTCTCATCCCTGAATCACGCTATTAATCATCCTCTGAAAAGAGCCTGGTGCATTCTTCATCCCAAATGGAAGAACATTTTATTCATATAACCCAGATAGGGTTACAAATGCAGATATCTCTCCACCTCTATCGGTCAATGGAACACACCAATAACCTTTTAACAAATCAATTTTTGTAAGGAATTTGGCCTGTCCAACTTTATCCACACAATTATTTACCCTAAGGATTGGATACGCATCAGTTTTTATCACTGCATTCAGCTTCCTATAATCTGTACAAAACCTAATACTATTGTCTGGCTTAGGCACCATAACACACGGTGAACTCGAATTCGAATCAGAATGTCTAATATTTAGATTATTTAGATGATGAAGACACGCAGTCCCCTTTTATTGTCATTTAGTAATGCATGCATTAAACTGTGATACAATATTTCCTCCGGTGTGATATCACAAAACACAGGACAGACCAAGACTGAAAAAAACTGACAAAACCACATCGTTATAACATATAGTTACAACAGTGCAACAATGCTATTACTTGATGAAGAAGTCCATGAGCACAGTCAAAATTCAAAGTCTCTCAAATATCCCACACTTCACGCAGACGGGAGAAGGAAGAACTCTCCCTGCCATGCCGACCACAGTCAGACTCTGAGTCATCCGCAAACTTCGAGCTCTGATCAGCTCTCCGACACGGAGTACTGGTCGCCACCTCTGTCCGAATCATTCTCTAACATATGCTTAATTTCTTGTTCAGCGTTCACATTTTTCCCTGTTCACTCGAGATGGATGTTGTTTTATGGGTTTTTCATCTCTAACGTCTACATCATGTGTAGCTACGGTGGTTCTTCTAGGAACACCTGGAAATAAATCTCTATATTTTAAAATTAACTATTTCATCTGCTCTGTCTGCTCTGGCTGTAAATGAGCTACTTTTCAGCAATATTGTCTAGAATATTTGAATTTGGTAGCCTGGCTGAAATAATATTGTGTTTCAAATGAGTTTCAGATGAATCATCCATTAAGTTTTTATCAAGATCCGACTCGTTATTTACCACAACAGACATAGCAGCAGTCTCTCTCTCATAATATGGTTTTATCATATTTATATGCCACAGCTGTGTTGTCTTTCTTCGATCTGGGTTTTTTACCACGTAATCCACATCATTTATCTTAGATTTAATCTCATAAGGACCATGAAATTTAGCTTGTAATGGGTTTGTTTGCCCGGGAAAAGAACCAACACCTTAACCCCAGGCTTAAATGACCTCATTCTAGCTTCATTATCATACCAAGTCTTCATTTTCTCTTAAGCTAATTTTAAATTTTCCTTGACCAAGCTACAAGATTTATATAATCTTTCTTTAAATTTTAAAACACAATGTAACAAATTAGTGTGTACCTCTTTATTAATCCACTGTTCCTTCAACAAAGCTAAAGGTCATCGAACTCTATGCCCAAACACAAGTTCAAAAGGACTAAAACCTAATGATTCCTGTACTCCCTCTCGTACTGCAAAAAGTAGCAGTTGTATACGTTCATCCCAGTCCTTTTCATTTTCCACACAATATGTCCTAATCATAGTTTTTAATGTAGAATGAAATCTCTCCAAGGCTCCTTGTGATTCCGGATGATAGGCTGATGAAATAATCTGTTTTGCTCCCAGTTTATAAACTATCCGCTGAAACAATTTGGACATAAAATTACTACCTTGATCCGATTGTATTTCCTTAGGCAACCCAAAATAAGTTAAAAAAAAATACATAACAGCCTTTGTCACAGTTTTGGCTGTTATATTCCTAAGAGCCACTGCCTCTGAAACCTAGACGCTGTGCACATAATAGTTAACAAATACTGATGTCCAGTTTTAGTGTTTGGCAAAGGACCTACACAGTCTACAATGATTTTTGAGAACGGCTCACCAACTACTGGAATTGGTTGCAGTGGGGCCACTGGAGTAACCTGATTAGGTTTACCTACAATTTGACACGTATGACACGTTCTACAAAATGTCGCCACATCTTGTCTTAAACTAGGTCAATAAAAATGTTCAGTAACTTTGTTCATAGTTTTCTTTACACCTAAATGACCGTCCAAAGGAATACTATGAGCCACGGTTAAAATCTCATTTCGATAAATTTTAGGAACTACCACCTGATGATTAACCTCCCATTCCTCACTAGCAGGAATTGTAGGTGATCTCCACTTTCTCATTAATACCCCCTTTTCTAAATAATATCCTACTGGTACTTTTTCAACTTCACTATCTGGAAGAGCTTGTTCTTTTAATATAACTATCTCAGGATCTCTACCCTGCTCTGCTATTATCTCCTTTCGAGATAAAGACAAATCTTCCTGATCAGACTTACCACCAAAATCCTGATCAAATAATGTAGGTAAGAAAGTTTCTGATACATGCTTAAAATTCGAATCTTCATTTGAATAGTCTTGGGTAACAAACTCATCCTCTACATCAGTCTTCTTAGCCATAGCTCTTGTTACAACACAGGAAGAATCTGTGTTAGTATCCCTCTTTGTTTCCTCAGGATTTGAATTTATTGTCAAATGCACTTCAGGCAAAACTTGTCCACCTGCTAAAACATTCCCTAACAAAAGAGAAACATCATTCACAGGTAAACTTGATTGTAGTCCTATTTTAACAACCCCTGTAACTAATCCTGACCTTAAATTTATTCTATGTAAATGTACTGGCATAAGGGCACTCCCTACTCCTCTTATATAATTCACCTCACTAATGTCAGGCTCATCACTAAACTTTAGCCCAATGTCTAAAATTAGTGACTGAGAAGCTCCAGTTTCTCTAAGTATTCTTATTGGTACTGAATTGGATCCTTCTTTCAAGGATACAAATCCTTCTGTTATCAAATGTTCATATCCCCTCTTAACTTGGTCAGGCTCTGACACATGTTCATTAGTACTTTATAAACCCTGTGAATTTACAGGTGCTTCAATATGCTGCACACAAGCATCTGGGACTACTTCTTTCTATTTCTTTTTCAATCGAAAGCAATTAGCTACTACATGTTCAGGTTTCTTGCAATAATTACAAATAATACCACAATGTTTTTCCTTCACATTTCTCCCTACATCCTTACCTTTCTCACTAACTTCAGGTTCAATTTCTGATTTACCTTGACTCTCTGTGCTATTTTTCCTATTAAAACTTCTACCTGGAGAAAATTTATTCTCATGAATTAAAGCATACTCATTAGCTAATTTAGCAATTTCCTGCAATGTAGCAGTGCCGCTTTCATCTAAATATGCTCTCACTTCAACAGGAATGCTTCTTTTAAATTCCTCCTGCAAAATCAACTCTTTTAATTTATTATACTCTCCATTCACATTTTTAGATAAAACCCATCTCTCAAAACACACAGATTTCTCATATGCAAATTTCACTGATTTCTTCAAAATTCTTTATCATTCTCTATACGCTTCCGGAACCAACTCATATGCCTTTAATATATGCATTTTAACAATATGATAATCCAGTGCTTGCTCAGCATTTAAAGCTGTATAAACTTGTTGTGCCTTGCCTTTAATTACACTTTGTAGCATCACTGGCCATTGCTCTTTCGGCCACCCTAAACTCAGAACAATAGTTTCGAAATGCTGGAAATATTTGTCCACTTCAGCTTCATTAAATGGAGGAGCCAAAATAACCTCACGACTTGCAATAAACTGCTTCTTAGAACCAGAAGACTGATTCGTGGACTTTAATTTCTCCATCTCTAGCTCAAATTTCCTCTGGTTTTCAACTTCTCTTTCTTTAAATTCCATTATTTATGGACATCTCTAGCCTCGAATTCCTTCTGTTTATTTTCAGCTTCTAACCGACTTCTTTCCAAATCAGCTTCTATTTTTTTTTAAATTTATTTGTTCAAGATGTAACTGCATTACCAGATTACTCATTGGAAACCTATCTAACACCTCATAATCAAACGTTTTTAAAGTAATATAATACTCAGTGATTTTTCTTTGTATTTGTGGTATTCTTCGTAATTCCTTTGATATCTGACCTCCTAGCAATCTCCAATTTCTCAGGATTTCTCGCATTCACTGAAGACCCCGGTCAAGCGTGTCCGTAAACTCGCCAATATTCATTGTTGCCAAATACCACTCACACACCAATCACAGTAAATCAGAATGGCAATTACCAGCACTTAAACTCAAAATCGGAGCATCTCCTGGCCGAGCCCTCACAAATTATGTTACGTAACCGGTAACAATGAATATCAATCGAGACAAGCTATATAAAAACAACCGAACATTTATTAAACACGGATAAACAATAAAAAAAAACAAACGAAAACCTTAACCGGAAGTTAACCGCTATGCAACCGTTCAACAAATCGTCACTCGGCACTGGTTCTTAAAGCGTTAAATGCGAAAACAGTTCTTAAAGCGGTAAAGTCAAATACAGTTCTTAAAATGGTAAATTCGAAAGTCCAACAGATTTAAACGTTCAATTGCGAGAGATTTCTCTGAAGAAGGATTTCTTCATAGACACTACTGTCCTATTGGTTCTGTCCAAAAGATTCATGATGGGAGAAATAAATGGCTTAAAACAACTGACCTTAGTTTCTAGAGAACAAATCCCGCATGAACTTCCTTTTCTTTTGCAAAAGTTATCTACGATGCAGGTCGCTACTTCTTCAACGAAGACTCAATAAGGTCGATCCTTTGTTAAACAGCAGGATGATACCAACTTCTCTTAATCCTTCGGGTCCTGTACTTAGATAAAGTCTTCATTCTCCAGTACTGTTGCAGAAAGGTACATCAACACATCTGGCAAAAATTGCCAGTCCAGCACTGTTGTACCGTGCAACAGAACGTAAAACTCCGTTTTAAAAATGAAACTGCGTCATAAAATAAATACGCAACAGAAACGGAGCCACAGCCGCACTTTCTAGCTGGAAAGTTAAAAACTAAAAACTAAAAACTAACTGCGTCATCTGAGTTCTTCCCTTATATACCCGTGGTTAACATGTCATCACGTGACCTCACATCGGCGTGAAAAATACATCAGGTGACCTCCAAAAGACCATTACATCATTCTCACAAAAGAAAATCACAGATCTCCTTGAGGTATGTAGCAATGTTAATAGACTGTGAGTTGGACAGTATTCTGAAGTAAGAAGGGAAGAAACACTCATTTGTGAGTATTCTGTACCGAGATCCCATCACCAAAACGAAAACAACACACAGAGACAGTGACAGATCGGGAGATAGATTTTGCACAGGTGCTTAGATAAACACTGCTGTTGTCACAGGCAACTTAAACTTCACTGATATTTATCGGCAATTCCTCTGTTTAAAAATTTTGATGTGACAGAATTTCTCAGCTGTGTACAGGAAGGAGACCTGGCACAAGTAGCGGGCAGGCGGACTAGTGAACAGTCCATCTTGTGCTGATACTAGGAAGTGAAATGGATCAGGTAACTGACCTCTTCGCGTGTCAGCATTTCAGAACGATAGAGCACAGCTATTCGACATACCTTACACTGGGATAAGAGCAGACAACATGGAATATAATTAATTGATACTATTGGGTAGGAACGTGGGAGCCGAATTAGGGAGCGATTTGTTCCTTCAAATGCACAAGAGAAATATGGAGATTATTAATGGACACTTGATTGGAGTTCAGCATGGGTTTGTTTCATTGAGGCGAGGATCGGATGGCCCCGTAAAGTAACATTGGTGGATAAGAGATATGGAACACCTCTTCAAGAAGAAGAAAGAAATATATTTAAGGTGTTGGAAGAAAGGAATAGACAGGGCTATGGAAAGTAACAATGTGTCCAGGAGAGATTTAGCAATGAACTTAGAAGAATTAAAAGGGGACATGAGAGGACATGGGAGAGCCGCATTAAGGTAGGTGATAAACAGGAGGATGACGAGAACGAGAGTGGGAGAGATCAGAGATAAAAGAGGAACATGTGTTTGTAGTGCAAGGAGGCAGTGATACTTTGAAATTTTGCTTCGGTATTCACGAGTGAGACCTTGATGAATGTGGATACAGCGAAAAAAGTCAGGTGTGCTGAGGCATGCAGAACTTCGAATTACGAGCTGGAAACTGAGAGTACACGAATATAAACCATTTCCCGGTGCTAGAAGGTATGCAATCCAGGTAATTAGAGAAAGCGAGCGAAGATATTGCTGCGATTTTGGACATGACATTTGCGGCTTCACTGGCTACAGATGTGGTACGGGAGGATGGGAGAATGGCAAATGTTATTTTTTTGTTCAAGAAATGTAATAGGGATAGTCTTTTATAGGACGCCAGTCAGACCCCACTTGGAGTACTGTGCTAAGTTCTGGTCGCCTCACTAAAGGAAGGATGTGGAATCCATAGAAAGGGTGCAGAGGGGATCTACAAGGATGTTGCCTGGATTGGGGAGCATGCCTTATGAAAACAGGTTCAGTGAACTCGGTCTTGGAGAGTCGGAGGATGAGAGGTGACTTGATAGAGGTGTACAAGATGATGACAGGCATTGATCGTGTAGATAACCAGAGGCCTTTTCCCAGGGCTGAAATGGCTGCCACAAGAGGACACAGGTTTAAGGTGCTGGGGTGTAGGTACAGAAGAGATGCCAAGCATATGATTTTTGCGTAGAGTGGTGAGTGCGTGGAATGGGCTGCCGGCAAGGTGGTCGAGGCGAATATATTAGGGTCTTTTAAGAGACTTTTGGATAGGTACATGGAACTTAGAAAAATAGCTGGCTATGGTAAGCCTAGCAATTTCTAAGGTAAGGACATGTTCGGAAGAACTTTGTGGGCCGAAGGGTCTGTATTGTGCTGTAGGTTTTCTATGTTTCTATGTATGTTTCTAACCAGCTCTTCCGTCTTACTGACGTTGAGTGCCAGGTTGTTGCTGCGGCACCATCTCACTAGTTGGCATATCTCACTCCTGCACGCCATCTCGTCACCTCCTGAGATTCTCCCAACAATGGTTGTATTGTCAGAAGATACGTACATGGTATTTGAGCTATGCCTAGCCACACTGTCATGTGTATACAGAGGGTAGAGCAGTGGTCTAAGCACAAACCCCTGGGGTGCGCCAATGTTGATTGTCAGCGAGCCGGATATGTTATCACTATTCCGCACAGACTATGGTCTTCTGGTTAGGAAGTTCAAGATCCGATTGCACAGGGAGGTACAGTTGCCCTGGTTCTGCAACTTCTCAATCAGAATTGTGGCAATAATGGTATTAAATGTTGAGCTATAGTCGATGAACCGGATCATGCCGTAGGTGGTTGTGTTGTCTCGATGCTCTAAAGCCATGTGGAGAGCCATGGAGATTACGTCTGCCGATGACCTACTCCGGAGATATGCAAATTGCAATAGGTTCACGTCTTTGCTGAAGAAGGAGTTCAGTCTAGTCATAACCAACCTCTCAATGTATTTCATCACTGTTAATGTGAGTGCTACCGGGCGATAGTCATTAAGGCAGCCCACATTATTCTTCTTAGGCATTGGTATAATTGTCGCCTTTTTAAAGCAAGTCGAAACTTCTGCCCGTAACAGTGATTTCAGAGCCTTACCAGGTACTCCATCGGGACCTTCTGCGTTGCCAGGGTTCACTCTTTAAAGACAGTCTAACATCGGCCTCTGAGACAGAGACGACAGTGTAATCAGCTGCAGCAGGGATCTTCACAGCTGTAGCTGTGTTCTCCCTTTCAAAGTGTGCATAGAAAGCGTTGAGTTCATCTGGTAGTGAAGCACCGCTGCCATTCATGCTGTTGGATATCGTTTTCTAGGAAGTAATGTCTTGGCAAACCCTGCCAGAGTTGCTATGCATCTGTTGTCGCCTCCAACTTCGTTCGAAATTGTGTCCTCACCCTTGAAATAGCCCTCCAGAAATCATACCTGGTTTTCTGGTGCAGGCCTGGGTAGCCAGATTTAAATACCACAGATCTAGCCTTCAGCAGACGACGTACCTCCTGGTTCATCGACGGCTTTTGGTTTGGGAATGTACGGTAAGTCTTTGCGGGCACACACTCATCCACACAGGTTTTAATGAAGTCGGTAACAACTACAGCATACACATCCGGATCCAAATATGAATCGCTGAATACAGTCCAGACCATCGATTCAAACCAGTCCTGTAGGCGCTCCTGTGCTTCCCTTGTCCAAACCTACTTGGTCCTCATTGATGGTGCTGCAGTCTTCAGTCTCTGCCTATACTCAGAAGTACAGCTAGGTGATCAGACTTCCCGAAGTGAGGGAGTGGATTAGCACGGTGGTCATTCTTGATGATCGTGTAGCAATGGTCCACTGTGTGTTATTTCCTCTGGTATTGCAAGTGATCTGTTGATGGTAGTTCCTTAGTAACTTTTTTTTTTTTCAGAGTTGCCTTGTTAAAATCTTCCAAAACGATAGTGAAGGCGTTAGGTTGCGTGGTTTCGTGAATGCGGATTCTCAATATTCCTGGATTTCAGTGCTTTAAAAGGGATAGAGAGGGCGGAAAAAGGGGAGGAGGGGTGGCATTACTTTTCAGGGATACTATTACAGCTACAGAAAGGGTGGGTACTGTAGCAGGATTGTCTTTTGAGTCAGTATGGGTGGAAGTCAGGAACAGGAAGGGAGCAGTTACTCTACTGGGGGTATTCTATAGGCCCCCTGGTAGAAGCAGAGATACAGAGGAGCAGATTGGGAAACAGAATTTGGAAAGGTGCAAAAATAACACGGTTGTTATCATGGGTGGCTTTAACTTCCCTAATATTGATTGGCACCTGATTATTTCCAAGGGTTAAGGTGGGACGGAGTTTGTTAAGTGTGTCCAGGATGGATTCCTGTCACAGTATGTGAACAGGCCGATCGGGGGAATGCCATACTAGATCTAGTATTAGGTAATGAACAGGGTCAGGTCACAGATCTCTCAGTTGGTGAGCATCTGGGGACAGTGACCACCGCTCCCTGGCCTTTAGCATGATCATGGAAAAAGATAGAATCAGAGAGGACAGGAGATTTTTTTACTTGGGGAAGGGAAAATTATGAGGCTATAAGGCTAGAATTTGCGGTGTGAATTGGGATGATGTTTTTGCAGGGAAATGTACTATGGACATATAGTCGATGTTTAGAGATCTCTTGCAGGATGTTAGGGATAAATTTGTCCCAGTGAGGAAGATAAAGAATGGTAGGGTGAAGGAACCATGGGTGACAAGTGAGGTGGAAAATCTAGTCAGGTGGAAGAAGGCAGCATACATGAGGTTTAGGAAGCAAGGATCAGATGCGTCTATTGAGGAATATAGGGAAGCAAGAAAGGGGCTTAATAAGGGGCTGAGAAGAGCAAGAAGGGGGCATGAGAAGGCCTTGGCGAGTAGGGTAAAGGAAAACCCCAACGCATTCTTCAATTATGTGAAGAACAAAAGGATGACAGGAGTGAAAGTAGAACTGATTAGAGATAAAGGTGGGAAGATGTGCCTGGAGGCTGTGGAAGTGAGCGAGGTCCTCAATGAATACTTCTCTTCGGTATTCACCAATGAGAGGGAACTTGATGATGGTGAGGACAATACGAGTGAGGTTGATGTTCTGGAGCATGTTGATATTAAGGGAGAGGAGATTTTGGAGTTGTTAAAATATATTATGACGGTTAAGTCCCTGGGGCCTGACGGAATATTCCCCAGGCTACTCCACGAGGCGAGGGAAGAGATTGCTGAGCCTTTAGCTAGGATCTTCACGTCCTCGTTGTTCACAGGAATGGTACCGGAGGAGTGGAGGGAGGCGAATGTTGTCCACTTGTTCAAAAAAGGTAGTAGGGATAGTCCGTGTAATTATAGACCAGTGAGCCTTACGTCTGTGGTGGGAAAGCTGTTGGGAAAGATTATTAGAGATAGGATCTCTGGGCATTTAGAGAATCATGGTCTGACCAGGGACAGTCAGCATGGCTTTCTGAAGGGCAGATCGTGTTTAACAAGCCTGATAGAGTTGTTTGAGGAGGTGACCAGGCATATAGATGAGGGTTGTGCAGTGGATGTGATCTATATGGATTTTAGTAAGGCACTTGACAAGGTTTCACACGGTAGGCTTATTCAGAAAGTCAGAAGGCATGGGATCCATGGGAGTTTGGCCAGGTGGATTCAGAATTGGCTTTCCTGCAGAAGGCTGATGGTCGTGGTGGAGGGAGTACATTCAGATTGGAGGATTGTGACAAGTGGTGTCCCACAAGGATCTGTTCTGGGACCTCTACTTTTCGTGATTTTTATTAACAACCTGGATGTGGGGGTAGAAGGGTGGGTTGGCAAGTTTGCAGACGGCACAAAGTCTGGTGGTGTTGTACATAGTGTAGAGGATTGTCAAAGGATGCAGAAGTGGGCTGAGAAGTGGCAGCTGGAGTTCAACCCGGAGAAGTGTCAGTTGGTACACTTTGGAAGGACAAACTCCAAGGCAGAGTACAAAGTAAATGGCAGGATACTGGGTAGAGTGGAGGAGCAGAAGGATCTGGGGCTACATGTCCACAGATCCCTGGAAGTTGCCTCACAGGTGGATAGGGTAGTTAAGAAAGCTTATGGGGTGTTAGCTTTCATAAGTCGAGGGATAGAGTTTAAGAGTCGCGATGTAATGATGCAGCTCTATAAAACTCTGGTTAGGCCACACTTGGAGTATTGTGTCCAGTTCTGGTCACCTCACTATAGGAAGGATGTGGAAGCATTGGAAAGGGTACAGAGGAGATTTACCAGGATGCTGCCTGGTTTAGAGAGTATGCATTATGATCAGAGATTAAAGGAGCTAGGGCTTTACTCTTTGGAGAGAAGGGGGATGAGAGGAGACATGATAGAGGTGTACAAGATAATAAGAGGAATAGATAGAGTGGATAGCCAGCGCCTCTTCCCCAGGGCACCACTGCTCAATACAAGAGGACATGGCTTTAAGGTAAGGGGCGGGAAGTTCAAGGGGGTTACTAAAGGAAGGTTTTTTTACTCAGAGAGTGGTTGGTGCGTGGAATGCACTGCCTGAGTCAGTGGTGGAGGCAGATACACTAATGAAGTTTAAGAGACTACTAGACAGGTATATGGAGGAATCTAAGGTGGGGGTTATATGGGAGGCAGGGTTTGAGAGTCGACACAACATTGTGGGCCGAAGGGCCTGTACTGTGCTGTATTATTCTATATTCTATGTTCTATGTTCTATTGATCCCATTGCTAAATCCTGCTTGACGTTGGGCTGAGGTGGAATATAAATTACAAAAAAAAATGACCTGAGATAACTCGCATGGTAGATAAAAGGGACGACACTTTACTGCTCGATATTCATTCAAATCCATTCGGTCACAATATTGTGCTGACCCTTCAACCTACACTAGAAACTGCTTAGAATTGCGCTACAGTATTATGTACAGGCATCTATCCAAGAGTTTCTTAAAAGACCCTGTTGTATCCGCCTTCACCAGTGAATTCCACGCACTCACCACTCAGTGTGAAAAATTTACCTCTGACACTTGCATGGAATCACAGCAACTTCGATATATCGAAAATGACCGTGGTCCCAACTTTATACCGATATGCGATATCCACCGTCATCTCGTCTCAAAAGCAAACGGTACCCAGTTTTCCTGCTCTACATCACCGTCATTATACAGGAACGTTTTAACCATTCTTTTCGACATTCTCGCAGAATCAAGATGTTTGCATTTGATCAGTTCTTCCTCCTTGGTCCATTAACAGCAATGGAATGTGCGATACCAATGGTGAGATATTAACTTGTGTCTGCGATGCAATATCACCAGAAGATCACAGAATCAAGTCCTGAAATTTTTAGGTGTCGATGTCCCCACCTGTTTCCACTGCGTCACAAACTGTGCGAAGCACAAACATTTGCCTCACTGACGGGGAGATGGGGTAGCTGTGGTGCTGCTAGCGAGAGGAAAAAGAAAGAGAATCACAAACATTGTGTGCGTGTGAGTGCGTGTGTGTGAGAGAAAGAGAGTTGGGGAGAGATAGAGTGAGAGAGTGAACGAGAATATTATGGAGGAGAATTTGAACAGAGAGTCTGTCATAAGAGACTAGGAAGGAGAGAAAACACGGGGAAAGGCCAAGAGAGCGAGTGAACATTTTAAAGTAGGTTTGAAATTTTGCAGCACACGGCATTTGCTCCGGATGTTTGTCTGGATGGGAACATTTGAAATGAAACCACAACGCATCCTCCGCTCTGCCACAATAGCTTCGAACCGCTAATTCTCCCGTTGCGCCATCTACGTCATCCAAGAACCTCCTTATGTTTAAATCCGTTTATGTTTTCCTGTCATTTATATATTATTTCTATTAATTATTCTTTCTTTACGTTACCTTTGTCAGGTTTGAAATACCATGCGCTGCTGCTAGAAATGCGAATGTTCATGACATTTAACCTGGATGCCCATGACAATAAATTTGATCACAAACTGAAAAGTTGAGTTTCAAGTTCGCCCCAAACACTGCAGCCTAAACAATGTTTCTGCCCAGAATTGAACTGAGAACCATTCGCGTGTAAAGCGAACGTGATAACCACTACACCACAGAAACCGTGCAAAGCGCTCATTGCTCTGCGTTATTGAGCAATGACCCGAGGCACCCCCTCCCCATCCTGCTCGACGGTACAGCCATAAGAACAAAACCTTGTCCAACGTTTCTCTCCGCTTTCAGCAACAAGTATTAAATTTATGCGACATATGCAGTTACATGCATGAACAATTTTTAGATTATGAGAACGCGCAGTCCTCTTTTATTGTCATTTAGAAATGCATACATGCACTGATATATGATACAATGTTTTTCCGGAGTGATATCTCAGAAAACAGGACAGACCAAAGATTAACATTGCCAGAACCACATAATTATAACATATAGTTACAGCAGTGCAAAGCAATACCATAATTTGATGAAGAACAGACCAGGAGCACAGTTGAAAAAAAGTCTCAAAGTAACCGAGTCGATCGACTCCCGAGTCCCCGATAGCAGGCGGCAAAAGGGAGAAACTCCCTGCCATAAACCTCCAGGCACCTTGCACAATTTCCTGTGGGGTGCTGGTCAGGTCGCGACATGTAACAGGTAACTACGTTGCTTATATACGGCAAGGAATTAAAACAGCTTCGGTACCCTAGCTTTCATCAGTCTCCACGGGGTGGCGCTCCAGCTCACCAGCTAAATTCAACGGCGCCTTTAAGATTTCTCACCCTGTCTCTCTCGTCCGTTCTCATCACCTCAGATTACAAGTTAATTGAATAAAGTGACTGAACAATGTGCCGATACACTTATGGACAACAGGACGCGTTACAAGCCGGAATTACTTGTGAGATGCCGTAATGAATCACGGCCAATCGTCACACCGAATCCGCACTAACACCAGACACACCATCACACTGATATTTCATTAATTATCATGTTCCGATCTGATCCGTCGGATCGCAACCAGGCAAAGACATGAACGGCCAATTAAACGACCTATTGTGAAGGAAAATTATATTGGGAACAACAACCTTCAGGCAAGTAGATCACATCAAAGGTCGCAGTGGAGAGATCGCATTGCAGCTAGAGGGATCTGACCATTGGAAACGGAAGCTCAGCATGTCAGTAGGATCAGGGGAGGTGTCCTCTGTTTAACAGAGGCTTGGTGAACACGGGACATGTGAGAATTATTTTATAAACCGGTCCAGAAAGAACGCAGCTTCATGTTGAGAGAGAGGGAGAGAGATATCAGCATCTCGATACCATTTCCGGCCATTGAGGCTACAATTAATATCTCTTTTGTTCGCGTGGGCCTGAAACAATTCGCCGGTGCAAGGAAACATTGAGCTGAATCGACTGCACAACGAACCAAGGTGAGGTGCTATCAGAGCGTTTCTGAAACATGGCGTCAGGAAAGGTCGGGTTCGTTGCTTCACCATTTGGTTAATTGAATTGAAAAAACAGGAATGTGGAGACACGTGATGTCCTGATTCAACAAAGAAACCATCTGTTCAGACACGTTCAGCAACGGGAAGTGAGGCTACCCGTGTTGAACGAAAGAACCAAACAGGGAGAATGTTTGCAGCGCCGCGGGAACATGCCTTTTAGTGAATAAAGGTGATCTCCTGCAACGCTTGTAAGCTCACTTTCCCTTGCTCAGATCAAAATCAAAGGTACATCGATTCGAAGTTAAATACAAATAATAAGCAGGGCGTCTCACAAGTACAAAATTAAATATAACATTTCAGCTGAATGCTTAGCTTGAGAGATGCCCAGTCACCTGGCCCACTAAAATCACAAGTGCTCTAGGTGAGGCTCGAACTCACAGCCTCGGCATTTCTCCACCCTGTACTGCCATAGAAGTACTGGGCGCTAACCGATTGCACCACTAGAGCCCAGTGCTGCAAACACGTGGTTTTACATATCTGAAAAGAAAAATTAGAAGAAAGTTAAAGATATAGAGCATAAAACATAAAATTATACAGCACGTAAAAAGGCCGTTCGGTCCACAATGTATTGCCATACCAGTTAAAGAGCAAATGAAAGACTCTCAAACTCTAATCCCTCCTTCCTTACATGCCCATATCACGCGATTTTCCTTACATCCATGTGCATATCGAGTCATCAAATGCCACTTATAAACTTGCTGATGATGCAAACATTGTTGGTCGAAACTCAGATGGAGACGAGAGGGCGTACAGGGGCGAGATTGCTAACTAATTGAGTGATGTCTCAGCAACTACCTGGCACTCAACGTCAGTAAGACGAAAGAACTTATTCTGAACTACAGGAAGGAGAGAGATACCAATCCTCATAGAGAGATTAGAAATGGACAGAGTAAGCAGTTTCAAGTTCTTGGGTATCAAGATCTCTGAGGACTTAACTTGATCCCAACATATCGATGCAGTTATAAAGAAGGCAAGACAGCGGCCATATTTCATTAGGAGTTTAACGAATAAACTAAAAAAAAAACACTTTTGGAGAACACTCTGACAGGCTGCATCACTGTCTGGTATGGGGGCGGTGTTAGTTGTGTTACGTACCCCATAACGGGTTTTAAAGAACCAGCAGAAATGGAACACACCTCTTGTCTAGTATTGCTGTTAAAACCACTCTCTTTATTAGTATCTACTTATAATGTAGTAACTTAAGCAAGATGAACAAAAGTTAACAGTGTTATGTGTGTAAATATAACTCCCAAACTATTGAGCTTGGGGAAAACAAGGCCTAGAGTCTTGAGATGGTAAAGTATGAAAGTTCAGTTCATCCACGGAATAGGTGATGAGAGAGAGAGATTTGTAATCCAAGTGGCGAATGCTGTGAGAAGGCAATTCCGTCGATGTTCCACAGATTCCACGACAGCAATACAAAATAGCAATAGTAGTAGGTTTTATCTCCGAAGTTGTTCCACACCACACACGAAGTATCACCGACAGTGATCTTCAGCAAATATCCTTTCAACACAAGTGGTACCACACCCGGATTCAGCTACGAGTCACCCCAAAGTGGTGGCCACAAGATACTCAAACAGAATTCATATATGGATTATCACCAACAGTGGCTTATCACTGAGGGGACCCTCTTCAACGGAACTAACCTCAAACACACAACGTGGTAGTAACTTATCCAGTTCTACGATATACGAAATAACTCCAACACTGATTTGCCACAGGGGTGTCTTTCTTCAGTGAGCTACCACACCCAAACAAGGGTAACACACAAGTGGTATTCACAAAGGTTTCCCCCTCACCAGAGAACCCACTCCTGTGGATTCACTACGTGACAGTCACACCTTCGCATTCGAATGGAAGTCAAACTCACCCTACAGGTTACTTAGAGAGAGAGTCCAAACAGTGACCTCTTTGTCACTAGGTTTCTTCTATTTCAAACCTTCCTCTCCCCTCTTCTCTTCCTTTAAAGTCACCGAATGTGATCGCAAAATGGATACCGACTTCTGTGGTAAAGCATTCAACCCAGGCAAGGGTGCGCACACTAGTAACTTCCCAACGGTCACCCCTTATCCACAATGCGAGAGCAATTGATCGATTGTCCCGATCGATCCTCCAAGACCCACCCTTCTCTGGGCACAAAAAGCTCATCTAGTGTCCAAGTGCCTGTGTGTCCAGCGACCTGGCATTTATCCAAACATGCTGAACACCAGCTCTCCCTCTCCATCCCTCTCTCTCTCCATCCTCTCCATCCCTCTCCCTCTCCATCCCTCTCTCTCTCTCTCTCTCTCCCTCCCCCTCTCTCTCTCTGTGGGCACAAAAAGCTCATCCAGTGTCCAAGTGGCTGTGTGTCCAGCGACCTGGCATTTATCCAAACATGCTGAACACCAGCTCTCCCTCTCCATCCCTCTCTCTCTCCATCCTCTCCATCCCTCTCCCTCTCCATCCCTCTCTCTCTCTCTCTCTCTCCCTCCCCCTCTCTCTCTCTGTGGGCACAAAAAGCTCATCCAGTGTCCAAGTGCCTGTGTGTCCAGCGACCTGGCATTTATCCAAACATGCTGAACACCAGCTCTCCATCTCCATCCCTCTCTCTCTCTCTCTCTCGCTCGCTCTCTCTCTCTCCCTCCCCCTCTCTGTCTGTCTGTCTCTCTGTCTCTCTCTCCTCTCTCTCGAGCAATTCGGTGTCCAAACGTCAGTCTCAACACTCCCGACTGTCTAAAGTGACAGCCTACAGAAAATGTGCACCCTAGGGGTACATAACAGTAGCTACTATACCTGATGTGGAGATGGAGAGATGGGGAGAACGGGAGAATTGGAGATGTGGAGATGGGGAGCCTAAATTTAATGCGGATGTAAGCAAAGAGCTATGGATGCTGGAGAAAAAGTGAGCACTGAGTACTCAGTGGGTGAACTTTAAGTACAGACTGTCCATGAACGATAATTACAGTCTGAATCTTAAAGGAACAGCGGCATCTAACCATTCTCCGGCGAAATATATTGCCGAGACTTGGATAGCAGCCTTTGTTATGTTGGAAAGTTGACGCTGGAGCTCTTCCCTGGTTGGGAACTGCAGGGTACTTGATGTTAATCTTCATCCAGTCTTGAATCTTTCTTTGTACGTTGTTACTTTGAATGTCCAGACTCCTCATTCGGGCTGAGAACTTGCATTTTCATTTAATTGATTATCCGCTCGCAGTGCTTCATTTTCTCAGCCAGATCATGTAAACCTTCACTTAGCTTTCGCACTCTGGGTCCGTTCAATAAGATGTCATCAATGCCGTTAAATCTGGGCCACCAAGTGAGAGATTGCTAGCTACCGACCCGCTAGCTAATGGATCATGCAATTCCGTCTGCCTTTGCACATCGGTCCAGTAAGACTGAGAAAATGATCATTTCCCAAATTACACATGTGCTTCTCATTGAAGCCCTTGAAGAGTCAAGGCATCTATGACCTTTTCAGGAGCTCCGCGTAATATTAGACCAGCAATAGCCGTTGCATTGGGTACGGGTAAAATGTGACCCGGAACAGCTTCAGTGTTGCAAAAAATTGTAGCTCCTGTACAAATGTGTAATTTTTAAAAAATCTTTTCATTTTTGCGCATTTTGGGTCATTTTAGGAAAAGTCATAAAATTTCGGCTGGAGGAAAACGTCATTCAGGGAGTTTTCACCGCGGTCGAAGGTCAAAATGGTCAAAGTTGACCCGAATAGTATGTAAGGTTTAATATCCGTGTCCACTTTAGCCAACCGCGGACAGCATCTTGTTAATTGTAACTACAGCCGGGTAGGTATTTGCAAACCATTGAACACACACATGCGGTATTGAGCAGATCGCGCGGCAGGTGGTGAGACTGCACCAAAATATGCAGTCCTCCTGTAACCTCAGTTCATATTGTTGATTTGTGAATAGTTTAAATTCGGGGGACAGACCTGTAACCAGCAAACATGGAGTGTTCTCTTTTTCTGTGACAGGAGTGGATACCGTGTGGGCCACTGCCTAATGATGTGACTTTAGATGCGTGTTTTCTCTAGCCGTTGCAACACGTGAACTACTTCGAATTCTGATATGACGGATGCGGTGTCTTTCGCTACTAGTAATCTGCTCAAGGTTTCTGCCACCACGTTTTATATTCCGGGGGTAAACTATGGTGTAAGAATAGGCGGGTAAAGCCAATCCCATCATTGCATTCCAGGTGATGACATCAATTGGGTATCTCGTGCTACCCCATTAATCCCAGAGAATTTCACAGAACAAATAACTTTATTATCAAAGTGCATATATCATCATATACAATCCTTAGATATATCTTCGTGTGCGCATAATCAAGAAACCATAATAGAATAATAACCACAATTAAATCAATGAAAGACCGCACCAAACTGGGTGTAAAAATAAAACTACAAATGGTGCATATACATAAAATAATAGCAATACTGAATAATCAATAAATTTAGAGCATATAAGTTGAAGAGTCCTTGAAAAAGAGTCCATAGTTTGTGGGAATTTTTCAATGAAAAGGCAAGCAAAGGTGGGTAAAGTTGTCTCCTTTGGTTCAAGATCTTGATTACTGATGGGTAATTGCTGTTCCTGAACCTGTGCTGTGAGTCATAAGGCTTCTGCACCTTCTTCCTGAGGGCAGCAGCGAGAGGAGATCATGACCTGAGAAGTGGGAGGTGCCAGATGATACGCTGCTTTCCTGTGACAACGCTACGTGTAGATGTCCTCAGTGTTGTGGAAGGCTTTACACGTGATGGTTTGGACCTTACCTATGTTACAAGATTCACCTCTTATAACACCGAGCAGTGAGACACAGAGAATCTGTAGTTACCGGCAAGTAACTTTTATTGTTTCTACTAAAAGCTCGTAGGTTCACAAATGTCTCTGTTTGCACCATACTAGAATTCCCTGACACTCCATGAACAGTCAATGAACAGAAAAGGATATTACGCGGGAAAGGGATCTACGCTGGCCAGGCGTTCCTCGTGGTCCCGATCTCCACGTGTCCTGACGAAGGGTTCCGGCCCGAAACGTCGACTGATCTTTTCCACGGATGCTGCCCAACCTGCTGAGTTCCTCCAGCGTGTTGAGAGTGTTGTCCCGATCTCCACCTGTCCGTGGAGTCCTCCTTATCGGCGATGGTTGGTCTCTGGCTGCTGGAGAGTTGTCGCCCCTGTGTATTTGGAGCTCCTGAGTCTTATACTGTTCCTCATCAATTGAACCATTGGATCTCAACCCCATTGGCTCAAAGTTACAGGGATACAGCCAATGTTGTTCCATGGTTCCGCCCACTCCAGCCTTGTGTATTTGTGTCTTTACCTTCTGACTGGTCCAAAGCAGTTAAATGAGGCAACCCAGACAGAGTCTAACGAGATTACCTATTGCAGGTCTGGCATTCTACATAACTAGTAGCTGCTCCTCTGAGAATCGTCTCAGGTATATTGCTCTGATTAGATTGTCCAGGGATCAGTTCCGAGTCCATTCCCTTTACATAACAAATTGATTTCTTTCAGAATAGTCTCTGGTTTAGCAGATCATTATCTGGAGCGCCTGAATCCACATTCAGTTGCTCTGATTAGATTTCCAAGAGCAAGAAACTATTCAGAGTCCACAAAATGGGGGAAACAAAGCAACTTGTCTGCTTCCCCTGTCCTTGATCAGACTGCAGTTTCTTCTGGCCAACATCTCCCTCCTCTTGATCCAAAGATATTTATCTTTGAATCATTGTCCTCCTCTCATTCAGCTGACTGCCCATAGGACTGCCATGGAACGCAGCAGGTGTGCAACACTTGTATTCTATAAAATATTAACATTTACTAACTAATTCACAGCCGTCTCTGTTGTTTCATGAAAGCATTGTCCTCGATTTTTCCCATTATTTCAGCCTTCCATCTTCTCAGTTGATATACATTCAGCAATACAATTATCAGGGTACATAAAATTAGTATTACAGCAGCATTTTGATACTATTCCTACCCATGGATGTAATTGAACATTTGTCCCCCAATTTCAAAAGCCTGGGTCACTCAATAGTTCGTTTGCCTTACCAGCGTGTGTTTTAATTAGTTTAGTGTGTTTAGTCCATTAATGGATTATCTCCCTTGCCTGCTCCACAACTCGTGTCCAGTCTGCAGTCAAGTGAAGAACTGGTGGCAATTCACTAGCAACATAGTCCAACAGGTAGTCATCTGCATCAGTACGTTGAATCTTGCAGTATTCCTTCATTACTGTGTCTCAGCTGGCTGAGGCAAGGTTCGTCCTCCAATGGTCAGGTCTAAAGTCACATCCCTATGGCAACATTGTGACTTTCCAAAGGGCATTGTTTCCATCCCTTGGTATAACTTGTAATTCCTGTTGCTATATAATATGTCTGTCCCACCAATGCATATTGTAAGAGAGACTGATTAGTCACAGGCAAAATAGATAAAGAACAGTTTCTGATTTGTCATTTCTTCTAGACAAGACCAATGGTTTCCCCCTTGACGGCATCGTGATAAATTTACCCCTTTCCCAGTACTATTCATAACAATAGCATGTGTCGGTGGGTTACTTAAGGATATCCATGTATCCTCATGATATTTGCCAACATTGTGAACCCTTTTCAAAGGGTAGGTTGAATTATTTCCATGTTGGCGAATGTGGAATACTGCTCCAGCATAAAACCTTCCTTTTCCATCATCACAGGTACCCAGTACTCTGTCGGTTATTGTGAGGCTTCTAATATGAGACAATGGCGCCCTTTCTCTAACCCATTCTTTTAGCTGCTCATCTGAGACCCAATTTGGCATCTGATGTGCATCAAGTTTAATAAATTAGTGCCAATCATGGTAAGCAACCAACTAGCATATGTAGCACAGATCACAGCTTCATGTATTTTCTTAGACATAAGGTTCATGCAGTCAATGATCAGATTTGTTGTATTTTGAAGGGGCTTCAGAAATTTAACTGCATTCAGAGTTACCTGGAATGCATCTCCACCAATCTGATAAATTTGTGCCTGATTCTGGTAATTTTCTCCAGTAATATCCCGTGTTTTCTGCTGGAGACACTGTATCTGGGTTTCTAATTCTGTTATGTCTAGGGTGTTAATCGCTGCAACCACTGATGCATAACCTGCTCCCACTAATTCCAATAGTCCTCTTTTCCTTCTATTGTTTTTACTGGTTTAAACTCGCTCCTGCTTAATTGTCTTCCTAGAAGGTGAGTAATTTTTTTTTGTTGTTGCAGGTGAGCACCATTCGGCCGCCGTTATTTCAGTTAGATTAAAGATTACCTGCACATGCTGGTACCCTGGTACCAAAGTGACAAATTCCCCTGTATCCTCTAACACTAATCCTACCCCGTCTGCATTACGCTACATTTAGGCTCTGGTGTAGTTTCCTTTACTTGTGGGTGAGGAATAGTGATATTTCTGAAATTAACGATTATGATGAATTTATGCCAGGAGAGACAGTTAAGTTCCTGAGAAATGTTTCCATTTTACACAACATTCGCGGTGATGACATTCGAGACTGAAATAGCGAGTCCGTGGCGTGAGTCGTTCAGATTCTAAATTTAAGCCGTTCCCTCATTTTACAAGTTCACGTGTTGCTCTGCTATAATCATTCTGGTCACATGGGGCGATTTCCAAGTAAGATTGATGAACAGAAGAACTTTATTCAAGCAACATAGACCTCATGACTAGGACAAACCTTGCAACCTGGACATTGAACAAGTTTCACAATGAAGTGTCCATACTCATTGAGCAATAAGATACATTTCACAATGTCATAACGAGCAAAAACAAAGTTAATTGTGTTCGTTCAGTGGGTTGTGACTGATTAGAGTGACGAGTCGCTCCCGGGATTTTCCCAGTGGATCTCCCTTCAACTATATAAAAGCTGAATAAGCATTTTGCCAGCCCGCTGACATTTGGAACAAATTTGAACAACTGCTCGCAGCGCGTTACTGAAGATGGTATATGTAACTATTTACCACGTAGCCCGCATCTGTTATCCGATCCTTGCAGCGGCCGGAATTCCGGGTAGGACACACATCGGTTGTTATTTGAGTGGCTTCGTCTTCCTATTGCTTGTGGCAATTACAGCAAACTGAGCTGGCTGCTGTCCAGTCACCAATTCCACCATTTTAGTTGGTGGTAATGCTGTTTATTTTCCGACTGCTAACACTACTTGAAAATCGAAGAATCTTTGGAATGCATTTCTTCTGCCTGAGTTCGTATATTTACATTGAAGCAAATGTTCTTATCGGGGCAAATCCTTCATTTGGAGCCGCAGCAGCTCTTCCAAATTGATTTACCATGAACTGCGGAGGTCTGGATATATCATCCACAACACAACGAATTTCATCGCCATCACAAAACTACGTAAGAGCAAACTAAATTTCTGTTAGGTTGGCACTTTTCTTCCAAACTACCCCATTGTGGGTTCAGAAGAATCATGGTCCATGTTTCCATCCATCTGACACATTCCGAGCTCTCCGCCTTTTCCTGACAAAACAACTGAGATGTGGACTGCTCTGGACACAAAACAGGATGTTCCTCTTCCCTGAAAAGCCGCAGTAAAAGATTGATTGCACCTGCATGAAGTGTCAGTCTTCCACAAGCCTGAAGGTGGCCAAAGCGACCAATCTGACTTGGTTCTCATTTTGGGTGATCAGAGTGATGAGAGTCACTCCGTTGCTTTATAAATGACAGTCAGAACAGTGCGAATGCAAACACAATGAAGAGCGAGAGCAATTGAGGAAACAAATGATTTAGGAAAGAGAAAGCAGAGTTCACAACTTCTGTGATAAGAAAAGCAGACATGGTGTTTGAGATCGTAAACTCGTCATGGGCACTGGTCAAACGAGAAACTTGTTTCCCGGAGATGAAGATATATCAAACTGTATATCCGCATTATAAAGACACCGGGGCGACTGTACGAGATACTGTGTTCACCGAGTCTTCGAGAGAGCGGGTAACTTTGAATTAATTACATAACATCAAGCACATTGTACAGTTAGAGAGCGAGAGCACTGTTAGATGAATGTAAAGATTGTGAGATGCAGAGCTGCATCATATGCCCCTGTCAGACCGGAGGGGATGACTGGGTCAGGGTCACAGGTAGATGACTGGTCAGTGCGATCAGATGGAGAATGAGACAACTCGCTGCAGAGTGGTAACCAAAGAAAATTGGATGAGCGTTTCGAGAAGAACCTGGATAGTAATAAACTTTTCGATATTATGTTCAGTCTCATTCCATTTTTGAAAATCTCCGTCTGTGGTGCCTTGGTCCTTCTGAGCGAAGCTCAGCGCAAACCTGAACAACACCAACTCCTCCACACGAGACACAATGCAGACTTCAGTCATGAATATCCAGTCTCCAATTTCCGGTATTTCGCACTTCCGACTATACCTCACCACATCGTCCTACGACAGTGAAACCGTTTTTCTTTTCTTTATCTATCCGCACAAAATCGGCAACAGGTGATTTGTCAGCTCTACGCCGTGAAGCTCTGCCAGTCTGCATTTTCAAAATTGTGTATTCACACCATTTTAACACATCAGGATCAAAGCAACATGTTTTAGGATTAACTTGACAGTCCATTGAATGCACCAGGCAAAGCTGCTTATCGCTACTGCACCGTAGGAGTCGCGGTGTCGAACACGGTCTATTTCCTCTCTTTCTCTCACCCCATTCCCGCTGAAACACAACAACACGTTTTCCTTCACTTCTAGTTTTACTGAAGGATTTATCGACTTGCATCATCAACCGTTTATTTCCACATCTTTCGCGTGACCAGTTAAGCATTTTGCTTCTTTTTTCAATATTTCTTTTGGAACATCTGCAACATTTTCGAGAGTCCGATGCACCCCAGCATATTCCTCCACGTGCATTACACCTCCACCTTACGAAGCATTAGTCAAGTCTGATATTCGCATCCTGAATTCCTAAGCGCAAGTACTCCGATAAAGCAGATGATTGGTGTGTGCTCAGAGCAATCAGCAGCTTTCTCACTTATTAATGAGGGGGAAATGATTCGTCTGAACTTCTCTAAAGTTAACCTCTGCTTTCTCTTTATATTGCAGTGAATTTAATTGCGATTGTGATCCTGTCCCGTGGAAAATGTGGACTCTCTAGGTGTGTCACTCGCTACCTAGTGGGAATGGCTGCGGCAGATCTCACTGTCGTTGTCATTGTAGTTATTGGGCAGGATATCAATAATCTCTACATGTACGCCAGATTCTTGCTCGTCACTGCCGTTTGCGCTCTGACGCTTGTGATTACAGTTGCAAGCTTGGATTTCTCCGTTTGGCTCACAGTGGCTTTCACATTCGATCGTTTCGTTGCGATCTGCTGTCAAAGTTTTCGGAAACGATACTGTACAGAGAGAGTAGCGACCATCGTCACAGTAATAGTAGCGTTTGCGGGCCTTGCGAGGTGCATCCCGTTTTACTTTGTAGTGGAGCCTCATGTAATAATTAATAAAGTACCGTGGCGTTGCGTCTTCATACATGAATACTTCACTTCTGCAGTGTGGAAGGCCTACGAATTGCTTGACAGCATCACCACACCGATACTACCAATTTGTTTAATCCTTCTGTGTAACGATTTAACAGCGAAACACATTATAGCGGCAAATAGAGTCCGCAAGGGACTCCGGAGTAACAGTGAAAATCAAAAAGATCTGGAAGTGGAGAACCGGAGAAAGTCTGTTATCCTGTTGTTTGCTCTGTCAGGTAATTTCATTTTACTGTGGATGCCCTACATAATACAGTCTATGAATTGGCAAGCGGTGAATTATTCCTTCACAGACAAATATCTGAATACTCCGATTTTCATCTTTGAAACATGTGCTATTATGCTGACGTCTCTCAGTACCTGCACCAACACTTGCATCTATGGGCTGACGCAGAGGAAGTTCAGAGAGGAGCTGAGCAATGGAGTGAAATATGTGTTGACATTAAATGGGTTGCTATGTAAATAACAGAAATAATATCCGACGAGAACATGGTGGAAATTGCAAATAAATATCCCAAAGCCTTCATTAATTTCGTCAGCATTCCATAAATCTAGTAATGTATATTGAGAGGATTCGCAGTATTGAAGGAAAGAAAAAACACTCTAAGCAAATGGAATAAATTGTTTCATTGTTGTAACTTTGCCACCTCAACAACATTAGTCACGGGGTTGGTTATGAATAAGAGTTTTTCATGCTGGTAACATTAACGCCCGCAGTTGCAACACGATATGTCTTATTCTCTAATTCTACGATTCATTGACCGTCGTCATTAAAATGTGCTTTTTAAGAATTAATTTTATAATGATGAAGATAGAGATTGCTATCAAATTCCTAATAATCATTATTCTCTGTGAATTCGCCCCCATTGGAGTGGCCGGTTGCTTTGCTGCATTGTTTTATGTTCAATGTGCTACGTTCAGGACTGAGCACAGTACTGTAAGTGTGCTCTCTCACAATTGTTTTGTAGACCTGCAGCGTTACGTCACGGGAAATGGATTAGCTCTGGAGATAGTGCCGAGGAATTGATTGTGGAGATGACGGGGTTAACCCTATGAATCTCCTGGGAGTAAACTGACTGCAATCCAGAAGAAAGAGAGGGGATCGGTCGGAAATGTAACAAATGAACCTGTTGACTCCTCTGTAGTTGAGGCTACTTCAGTAAATACGCAGTCAGTGGCCGGGTGGTCAGGTACAGGAGTGGAAGCCCGTGCGGCCTTTTGCCGCTGCAGCCCAGCCACTACAAGGTTGGACGTGCTGTGCGTTCAGAGATGCTCTTCCGCACGCCGCTGTGGCAACGTGCGTTTATTTGATTCACTGATGTGAGTGAAAATCCCAGAAGATTAGTCGCTTGAGAAATTCTCAAGTCATTCCGTCTGGCAGCAATAACTATCCCATGCTCAACGTCAGTTCAATCACATCTCTTCCCTTGTCTGACGTTTGGTCCCAACAGGAACATCTTGATCATGTCTGCAGAACTGTAATGTGTTAAGGTGCTGCCGGATGATTGACTGATTCGATATTTGCATTAACGAACAGGTATACAGGTGTACCAAAGGCTCTGTGTATTTTAGACACGGGCAGATTTCTGCATAGCGGGGAATTGAAGAGTGCAGGGTGAAAGGCAGGTAGCGTCACTGTGGTCGCTGGCAGGACATTGGAGAAATGACAGACTTTGTCACGGCGAGCGGAGACAACGACTCAACACAGCAGTGGGGTAATGGCAGATTCCTCAGTAGAGACAGAAACCAGAGGTCAGACAAGGGAATACAAGCAGACAGCGGAGGCAGGACTATGCGGCAGCGCGAGGAAAGCAATTCTCCCAAATACAAGGATCCCGCTGCAGCGCAAATAATCAACGCAGAGACCCCTGTAAATAATCGAGGTACCTGGGAAACCGGTTCAAATGTTCAAAAAAGGTTCAAAGGTTCGTTGGGAACTGGGTGGGTGGAAGCAGAGCCAGACGGAAGTGTTGGGGAGTGTGTGGTGAGTCCTCACTCTCTCCAGACGAGGGGAACCAGACAATCGTTCCCCATGTAGTTTCCTTTCAATGCGATCAACAGCGGGTCTCCACAAAGCGGAACAAACATTTCAAGTTGGAAGTACTTGTGTCAGTGTGTGATATCGACCTCTGGAGCAGAGAGGGGAGGAGAGTCGGTGAGAGATGGACATTCCTTCGTCGGTCCTCACCATTTCTATCACCCCTACTCGACTTCCCATATCCACTACCCGCCTCCACAAACCTCCCCATCTCGGTCACCCTCATCCTCCCCTACGCCACACCGTCTCCGAGAACTCCCTCCTTCCCCTAAACAGTTCCCACTCTCCGTCATCTCCTCCCCTCCTGGCACGCCTTCGTGCGTTCATCACTCTCTCGCTCCCCTGAACCCCTCTCCAGTTTCCTCGTTTCTGCGCTGAACTAAGACAACAGTGATGACTGTCTTGTGGCTGTGGACGCTCGTACACCGTAGCTGTTTGCACAACATTTTTCTCTCTGCAAATTTGGTGTATGATTGTCTTTTTTTCTTTGCTTTGCAGAGAGTTTGATATTGTGCCCGAATGCCTGAACTATGGCCAGTTAGAAGATGGGGTGTTGTTCCTCTAAGTTATTTGAAGCTGTCACAAAGTTTGTATCAGACATCACCATGGAGTCCAAAATTATCTCAGCTGAAGTGTTGTCCTTGACCAACTGGCCATGCTTTGCAAACTTTTAACAGGCTGGAAAGGTGAAGGATTTGTGTACGCGAATCTCAATCACGTTAGTTCCGCTGTTTCTGTCAGTTCACCAGCGCTTGAATGCCGCCGATCCTTGAATGTGGAGGCGAAGATGCTGGAGAAGACAGCGCCCCACTCGCTACAAGGAGAGCCCGATCACGTGTCCATGTCCGTGATCTGATTGGATACATTGCCATGACGTTGCTAGCAGTGTGACGTCATTCACTGGCTCTCATTTTGGAAGGGATTCAGTCGGCCATTGCAGATCCATCCTCCCGCTACCCCACTAGGAATAGGGTTCCCCTTGTCCTTACCTACCACCCCACCAGCCTCCGGGTCCAAAATATAATTCTCCTTAAGTTCCGCCACCTCCAACGGGATCCCACCACTAAGCACATCTTTCCCTCCCCCCTCTCTCTGCTTTCCGCAGGGATCGCTCCCTACGCGACTTCCTTGTCCATTCGTCCCCCCGCCCCCCACATCCCTCCCCACCGATCTCCCTCCTGGCACTTATCCTTGTAAGCGGAACAAGTGCTATACATGCCCTTACACTTCCTCCCTCACTACCATTCAGGGCCCCAGACAGTCCTTCCAGGTGAGGCAACACTTCACCTGTGAGTCGGCTGGGGTGATATACTGCGTCCGGTGCTCCCGATATAGCCTTCTATATATTGGCGAGATCCGAAGCAGACTGGAAGACGGTTTCAATGAACAACTACCCACTGTCCCCCAGAGAAAGCAGATCTCCCAGTGGCCACACATTTTAATTCCATGTCCCATTCCCATTCTGATATGTCTATCCACGGTCTCCTCTACTGTCAAGAAGAAGCCACACTCAGGTTGGAGGAACAACACCTTACATTCCGTCTGGGTAGCCTCCAACCTGATGGCATGAACATCGACTTCTCTAACTTCCGCTAGGCCCCACCTCCCCCTCGTACCCCATCTGTTACTTATTTTTATGCACACATTCTTTCTCTCACTCTCCTTTTTCTCCCACTGTCCCTCTGAATCCAGATCCATGATCCTCTCATATCCCTTTTGCTAATCACCTCTCCAGCTCTTGGCTCCATCCCTCCCCCTCCTGTCTTTTCCTATCATTTCTGATCTCCCCTCCACCTCCCCCCCCCCCCCCCACTTCCAAATCTCTTATTAGCGCTTCTTTCAGTTAGTCATGATGAAGGGTCTCGGCCCGAAACGTCGACTGTACCTCTTCCCAGAGACGTTACCTGGCCTGCTGCGTTCACCAGCAACTTTTACGTGTGTTGCTTGAAATTCCAGCATCTGCAGATTTCTTCGTGTTTGCAGATACACCAATAGCTTCGCACTGGGAAGCGGCCATTCACCTGCTCGGTGTGAGCAAAGAGACTCATTCAGTTAACCCACCTTGTGATGCTTCACTGAGTTCACTATAAATAGAGGCCATATTTCTGTCCGGAGTGAGCAAAGAGTTTTACTCAATCAGCCCAGCTGCTGTAACACCAGCAACTTCACATCAGGGAGGAAGTTCAGATCAGCTCTTTGTTAAATGTTTAACCATCACGGTGACTGAAGGCAGCTGCAGGTTCATGAGGGACTGATACTGTCAGATTCTGCAGTTCTTGCGGCTGCTCATCGCACCCATGACTGAACCCTGGTCACTGAGCACTGGAGGAGTCCATTCTGCTGATGTTAGCCTTAAACTGGACTGATGTTTAATATTCTGGATCTATGAAAGATAAATCAGTTCTGTATCAAATCCCGTGTCTCAGGTACTTACTGTCTCTGCCACACTCACAATGTAAACTAGGGAGGCCACTCAAACTATTTGATCCCTGCCCATATTTCCGTTCCATATCAGTATATCAAAATCTATCCCTGCCTTTCCCCTCTCACTCTCCCTGTGATGACAGGTTGCAACCAGTCACCACTCCGTGGGAGAAGAGATCTCCCTTGAATTTCAGAGAATCATAGAAATCTACAGCACATTACAGACCCTTTGGCCCACAGTGTTGTGTCGACCATGTAACTTACTCTGGAAACTGCCTAGAATTACCCTACCGCATAGCCCTCTATTTTCCCGAGCCCCATGTATCTAGTCTCTTAAAAAAAAACTATTGTATCCGCCTCTACCACCGCCACTGGCAGTGCATTCCACACACACACCACTCCTTGTTTAGAAAAAACTTAGCTCTGACCTCTCCTCTGTGCCTACTTTCAAGCAGCTTAAACAGATGCCCCCTCGTGTTAGCCGTTTCAGCCCTGGGAAAAAGCCTGTGGCTATCCACACAACCAATGCCTCTCATCATCCTATACACCTGCATGAATCTCCTGCATGATTGTCTCCAGGCTGAATAAGACGACGTGCTCACTGTGGTTTTGACGTTCTTCAAGGCTGTGGACGAAGTTGGTTAAACTCCTTCCCCGCTCTTTCCGACGTTTTGTGTCATTTCCACTAATTTCAATGGACTGTGCTTCAGGCAGCTGGATTGTTGCAATGCGCCTCTCAAGCCTGACAGCAGACTAGCGAATGAATTTTCGACAGAGCGGAGTCAGAAAGAGTTGGCAGTATGATTCAGGGCTTTAGGGCTCCAGAGAATGATGGGGTCTAGAGTTTACGAGGAGGAGGAGAAATCAGACCAGCAGGATATGGCGACAAATTAAAGATCAGAAACATTCGGAAACTGGTTGAATAAAAAAAAGGTGGTTAATTTCTGCAAATTACTGGTGGAAATCAACAGATCAGGCAGCAAATGTGGAGAGGAATAAATACACAACGTTTAGGCCGAGCTCCTTCAATATGCTTAGCCTGTGAACTCCGCTGCTTATTTGCTGCCTGAACTGCAGAGTTCCTCCAGCATTGTGTGTGTGTGGGTCTCTGTATTTCCAGCAACTGCAGAATCTCTTACATTTGTAAGAGGATTGTACTTTGGCAGTAGATACACGGAATACCTGTTGATATTGAGCAAATCGTTTATGGGATCCGCTTTCTGTGTTAAAACAGCTACTGAGTACTCTACACAAAAAAAAAACGGAGGTCTGGACATGGAACCGAAGCTTGCCGGAACATTTAATGGCACCGTGATTACCCAGAAAGCTCGGCATAACAATTTTCGCCGTCGCTGAAGCACCGATCAAATGCGCAGGCGTCAGGGTTGATGTTTGTTCCCGAATATCGCGCATGCGCGCAGTACACTAAAGGCCTCGGAAAATCGGCTCCAGGTAAGAGACAGTTCGCTGGTGGGGTTTTCAACACCGAATTCGGGATAATTACTGTGAGTTCCGGATACCGTGACCCGTAATCCCGGGACAGTCCTGTTCTCTTCCCTCTCTCTCAGCCCCACGATCCGTACACGGGCCCCGGGGAGCTTCCCAGTGATGAGGGAATGGGAACCGATGGATCTCTCAGACAGAGCTGGGCTCCAGCTGTCTAAATGCAAGGATTGGGAACTCGGAGAAAGGGAACAAAATCTTTTACATCACCTTTGTTCTACCTCGTATCACAAACGAGAGAAAATCTGCAGATGTTGAAAATCCAAGCAACACACACGAATTGCTGGAGGAATTCAGCATTAGTACTCTTCCTTGGATGCTGCCTGGCCTGCTGAGTTCCTCCAGCATTTTGTTGTGTGTTGTTTCTTCTACCTGCTCTTGTTCTGGACTTTTCTACTCGTGAGAACACGTTTTGACCCACTCTGTCTGGGTACATAATTATATCAAACACTTTTGTCCTGGGCAACAAGTAGCTTTCACATCACAAATGTGCCGGACAGACTGCTGCCTTTCCCTTTATATTCATTGGCATTGCCATCAATAAGCTCAGCACCGTCAGACGCCTGGGGGGAGGGTTCAGGGGAAATATTTATGTACGATACAGAAACTGTGTGTATTGTGGTGATGCAAAAGTTGCTGGAGAATTTGCAAGTGGGAGGAAGTGGAGTGATATTTGGAAATCTGACTTTTAAAAGTGTCATTTAGCAAGCAAATCAGATATGGATGGTGTGCAAAAGCTGGAGTGAGAAAATTCTTCCTAACCCTCTACAGGCCTGCTACGTAGGTTGTGTGAGAATGCAGATGAACTTGATCAAACCCAGAGGATATCAAAGTTCTTATTGACAGTGATTTACTAGCTGTTAAAATGAGTACCTCTATTTAAAGTTCAGTGTGCACATATTGTTGTCACTGGGTAAAAATTGCACAGCACAAGATTTTTTGGCACACGGCTCATTACAAATTAGATGGGACATTGGTGGGAAGGTGGAGAGACTTCAAGTGTCCTTGACACCCTCACCTGCTAGGTGTGCATCCAGCTGCAGCTTGTAACCCTGCACGTTAGGGAGTTGGAGCTGGAAATGGATGAATTCCAGATCATTTGGGAGTTGGAGGGGGTGATGGATATGACATGAAGAGAACTGAGTTACACCAAAGGTGCAGGACACAGGAAACTGGGTGAGAGTCAGGAAGGGGAATGAGGTTAAATAGCCATCACTGAGTACTCTTGTTGCTATCCCACACAACAACAGGTGGACCACTTTAGAAACTGTTAGGGGGGATTACCTAGCAGAGGAATTTCAAAGGGCTGATAGAGGATTTGTTAGTTAGGGAATTAAAACTAGCAGAGATCTAATATACTAGTGGTGAGGCTTGCTAGCTAGTGCTAGTGTGTGGCAGGGGTTGGTGGTTAAATTAAAGTTGCAGGCGGGATTGGAGCCAGAATGGCAGAACAGATGGGTGGAGAGGGTGAATTGAAATGACTTATATCCTTAATATACATGAGGAGTAGAAATCTTTACATTAATTCTCCATCTAAATGTGCAATGTGTAATTTCTAGTAATTTATAATAAATAGTACAGTCATTATAACATAGTAATACAATTTCATCAGTATGAATTAATCAGTCTGATGGCCTGGTGGAAGTAGCTGTCCAGGAGCCTGTTGGGCCTGGCTTTTATGCTGCAGTACCATTTCCTGGAGGGTAGCAGCTGGAACAGTTTGTGGTTGGGGTGACTCGGATCCCCAATGATCCTTCGGGCCTTTATACGCACCTGTCTTTGTAAATGTCCTAAATAGTGGAAAGTTCGCATCTACAGATGCGCTGGGCTGTCTGCACCACTCTCTGCAGAGTCCTGCGATTGAGGGAAGTACAGTTCCCATACCAGGCAGTGATGCAGCCAGTCAGGATGCTCTCAATTGTGTCCCTGTTGAAAATTCTTAGGATTTGGGACCCCATCCCAAACTTCTTCAAGCTTCTGAGGTGGAAGAGGTACACAGCCACATACCACACAGCCGGTGTGCCAAGACCAGATGAGATCCTCGGTGATGTTCATGCCGAGGAACTTAAAGCTGTTTCCTCTCTCAACTCCAGATCCATTGATGTCTCCATTCCTTCTGTATTCCAAAACCAGTTCCTTTTTTTTTGTGACATTGAGGGAGAGGTTGCTTTCTTGACACCCAGACAGATGTTGTTCAGACAAAGTCAGCAATCAAAAGGTTGAGCATGGTGTGATGAATGTGCAGAGCTGTGTTTTTCAGAATGCAAGAAGCATCGTAGGAAAGCCAGATGAGCTCAGGTCATGGAATCATAATATTGTAGCCCTTACTGGGACTTGGTTGCATCCAACAGTCTGAGGGATTTAGAGGAACAAATTTGTAGAGAGATTGCAGACTATGCCAAGAAACATATGTTGATATAGTAAGTGATTTTAACTTTCCAAATATTGACTGGGTCGACCATACTGGAAAAGGACTATCTGGGGTAGAGTTTGTCAAATGTGTCCTTAATCAACATGTAGAGTTCCCAATGTAGAAGTGTGCAAAAAGCTATTAGGAAATGATCGAGGGCTAGTGACAAAAAATAGTGTATGGGAACACTTGTATCTGGTGATCATAATGCCATGAGATTCCAAGTCTTTATGGAAAAAGAGAGGTCTGGACCACGGGTTGAGATTCTTGGGAGTCCTCGTACAGGATTCCCTTAAAGTTAACCAGCAGGTTGAGTCAGTAGTGAAGAAGGCGAATGCAATGTTGGCATTCATTTCTAGAGGAATAGAGTATAGGAGCAGGGATGTGATGTTGAGGCTCTATAAGGCGCTGGTGAGAGCTCACTTGGAGTACTGTGGGCAGTTTTGGTCTCCTTATTTAAGAAAGGATGTGCTGACATTGGAGAGGGTACAGAGAAGATTCACTAGAATGATTCCGGGAATGAGAGGGTTAACATATGAGGAACGTTTGTCCGCTCTTGGACTGTATTCCTTGGAGTTTAGAAGAATGAGGGGAGGCCTCATAGAAATATTTCGAATGTTAAAAGGCATGGACAGAGTGGATGTGGCAAAGTTGTTTCCCATGATGGGGGAGTCTAGTACGAGAGGGCATGACTTAAGGATTAAAGGGTGCCCTTTCAGAACAGAAATGCGAAGAAATGTTTTTAGTCAGAGGGTGGTGAATCTATGGAATTTGTTGCCACGGGCAGCAGGGGAGGCCAAGTCACTGGGTGTATTTAAGGCAGAGATTGATAGGTATCTGAGTAGCCAGGGCATCAAAGGTTATGGTGAGAAGGCAGGGGAGTGGGACTAAATAGGAGAATGGATCAACTCATGATAAAATGAAGGAGCAGACTGGATGGGCCGAATGGCCGACTTCTGCTCCTTTGTCTTATGGTCTAAATTGGGGAAAGGTCAATTTTGATGGTATCAGAAAGGATCTGACAAGTGTGGTTTGGGACAGGCTGTTTTCTGTCAAAGGAGTACTTGGTAAGTGGGAGGCCATCAGAAGTCGAATATTGAATGTGTAGAGTTTATATGAGCGTGCCAAATTAAAAGTTGAAAGGTAACTGGTGCAGGGATCCTTGGTTTTCAAGAGATATTGAGGCCCCGGAGATCTTGTTCCTCTAAATGCCTCGGACTGTTGGGTGCTACCAAGACTCATTAATGACTGCACATCATAAATCAATGTCCTGAGCATATCTGATTTTTTTTTTTAGTTGTCTTCTGTTGGTTTTAAAAACTTTCCAGTAGTTTTTGTTGTATTATTTGCCCTCTCTTTGGCTTTTATATTGGCGTTGGCTTTGGCTTCTCATTTCAGCCACGGTTGTGTCCTCCTGCCTTTCCAATGCGTCCACTTCTTTGGGATGTATCTGCCATGCGCCTCCCGAGTTGCTCCCAGAAACTCCACCCATTGCTGCTCCATCGTTATTCCTACCAGTTTCCCCTTCCAATCAAGTTTGGCCAGCTTCTCTGTCATAGAAACATGGAGAAATTCTGTGCAGAAACAGGCCGTTTGTCCCCTCTAGACAATGATGATAACATTTAAGCTGTCTAATGCAACCACCTGCACCGGGACCATCACCCTCCATACCCCTACCATCAAGGTACTTATCCCAGCTTCACTTAAATGGTGAAATTGATCTGGCATGAACCACTTGTGCTGGCATCTCATTCCACACTGTCACAACCATTTCAGTGAAGAGTTTTCCCACATCTTCCCCTTAAATTTTCACCTTCACCACTTACCCATGACCTCTGGTTATAGTCCCACCCAACCTCAGTGGAAAAAGCCTGCTTGCATTTTCCCTCGTAATTCTGTATACTTTGAACAAACCCTCAAAGCAATGTATAATTTCCTTGTTTATGTTCAGAGCCTTTTTTACGTGTATAAGATGATGAGAGGCATTGATCGTGTGGATAGCCAGAGACTTTTTCCCAGGGCTGAAATGGCTAACACGAGGGGGCACAGTTTTAAGGTGCTTGAAAATGTGTATCAAGGGGATGTCAGAGGTAAGTTTTTCACACAGAGAGTGGTGGGTAAGTGGAATGCACTGCCAGCAATGGTGGTAGAGGCGGATACAATAGGATCCTTTAAGAGACTCTTCGATAGGTACATGGAGCTCAGAAAAACAGAGGGCTTTGCGTTATGGAAATTCTACGCAGTTTCTAGAATCGGTTACATGGTCGGCACAACTTTGTGGCCTGAAGGCTCTGTTTAATTTTTTTGATTTCTATGTTCTATGTTAAACAGCAAAACAACATTGGCTGTTCTCCAATCCTCTGGTACCTCCTCCTGTCACTAAGGATGATTTAATTATCTCTGCTAGGGGCCCCGACAATTTCTGCACTTACCTCCCGTAGAGTCCGAGGGAGCACCTTGTCATGCCCTGGAGATTTATCCACCCTAATCTGCCTCAGGATAGCAAACATCCTCTCTTTAATCTGTACAGGGTCCACGATGTTAATGCTGCTTTCCCACACTTCCATAGACTCTGTGTCCATGTAGAGATGATCTTCCCCGTCTGCTTTGGTTCCAAACATGGATTACCATTCTGGTCTTTCAGAGGACTAACCTTGTCCCTTGCAATACTTTTGCTCTTAATCTATCTCTGGAATCTGTTAGGATTCTCCTGTATGTTTTTTGTGAGGGCAACCTCATGCCTTCTTTTAGACATCCTGATTTATTTCTTATGTGTTCTCTTGCTTTTCTTATACTCCATAAGAACCTACCTGCCTCTCCCTGTTATGCAACTCCATTTTGTGCTTCACCAGGGTCTCAATATCTCTTGAAATCCAAGGTTCCCTACAGTTTTTATCTTTACCTTTTATTCTGACAAGCACATACCCGCTTTGTACTTTCAAAACTTCACTTTGAAGGCCTCCCATTTACCAAGCACACCTTTGTCATAAAGCAGCCTGTCCCAGAAAACAGTTGCCAGATCCTAGTGTCATAATTCCAGGGTTTGTTCCATGCCCTGAACACATCCGCCTTTCCTACGCTGCTCCCTGTATTGAAATATACAGGGCTCAGCATATTCACTGCACCATGCTCAACGTTTTCACTCCTGACTTTGTCTGAGGACTGAACGACATCTGTCTCCACAACCTCTCCACTATCTGTTCTGTTATTCAGGCTCCTATTCACCCTGCAACTTTAGTTTAAACATCCCCCCCTACCCCCACCTCTCGACATGCAGCTCTATCACCCCTTTGGCTTTCATCTCCCCGATCAATAAAAAGGAGTTGCATACCAGGTACAGGAAGATAGGAACAAATGGGATACTTATGAAGTTCGAGCCTCAGCTGTGGCAGCGTGTTTGTGTCCTTGAGCAAGGCACTTAACCACACATTGCTCTAGTGTCTGTGCGAGGAGTGGCGCCCCACACAGACTTCCAACCTGCGTCTTGTAAGGCATGAAAATGCCCGATGCAGGCCTGTCATGGTCTGAGTCGATGTTCTTTCCTTCCTTCCTATGAAGTACAGGAAATTCAAGTGAACACTTATGAAAGAAATAAAAGATGGCATGAGGTTGCCCCAGCAGACAAGGTTTAGGAGACTCTTCAGGGATTCTGCAGACCTGTTAAGAGCAAAAACGTTGCAAGGGAAAAAAATAATCCTCTGGAAGATCAGAATGGTAATCCATATGAGGAGACAACATAGATGGGGGAGATTTTTTTTGCATCCGTATTTACACTGGAGATGGACACAGTCTATAGAAGTGAGGCAAAGCAGCATCAACTTCATGGACCCTGTACAGATTACAGAGGTGGAGGTGTTTGCTGTCTTAAAGCACATTACCATGGATAAATCCCCAGGGCCTGACAAGTTGTTCCCTGGGACCCTGTGGAAGACAAGTGAAGAAATTGTCGGGGCCCAAGCACAGATATATAAATCATCCTTAGTGACAGGTGAGGGACTGGAGGATTGGAGGACAGCCAATGTTGTTCCACTGTTCAAGGCAGGCTCTGAAAGTAAACTAAGAAATTGTATGTTGGTGCGCTTGACATCAGTACTGGGAAAGTTATTGGAATGTATGTGCAGGAACCAGATATATAAGTATTTGGATAGATGTGGACTGATTAAGGATAGACAGCATGGCTTTGTGCATGGTAGTTCATGGCTAACCAATCTTATAGAGTCTCTCAAGGAAGTTATCAGGAAAGTGGATGAAGGCAAGGCAGTGGATGTTGTCTACATGGACTTTAGCAAGGCACTTGACAGAGTCTCATATGGAAGGTTGGTCAAGAAGGTTCAGTCACTCAGCATTCAAGATGAGATAGTAAATTGGATGAGACACTGTCTTTGGGAGAAGCCAGACTGTGGTAGCAGATGGTTGCCTCTCTGACTGGAAGCCTGTGACTAGTGGTGTGCCACAGGGATCAGTGTTGGGTCTGTTGTTGTTTGTCATCTATATCAGTAATCTGGATGACAGTGTGGTTCACTGGATCAGCAAATTTGTGGATGGCACCAAGATTGGTGGTGTAGTGGACAGCGAGGAAGACTATCATGGCTTGTAGTGCAATCTAGACCTGCTGCAAAAATGGGTTGTGAAACCAAAAAATGGAATTTAATGCAGACAAGTGTGGGGTGTTGCTTTTTGATAGGACATAGGCTGTACTCAGTGACTGGTAGGGCACTGAGGAGTGTTGTAGAAGAAAGGGGATCTGGGAATACAGGTCTATATTTCACTGAACGTAGTATCACAGTTAGATAGGGACAGAAGTTAGAAGATGATTTCTCCAACTTGCGTTGACCCTCACTGTAACAGTGTGATGTCAGATCACACCTTGGTGACTAAAGTGATCTGGTGTGAAATGTTGTCCTTCACCCACTGATGGATTTTGTAAATGTTTTTACAGGTTAAAAACGACAAGGAATCTATCTACAGGAATCTCGAACACAACACGCCAGTTTTTCTGTCTCTGTCCAGATATTTAAGAACTGGAGTAAGAGATTCACTCGATCATCCTTCCTACTCAGACTGTGGGGAGGGATTCACTCGCTCATCTGACCGACTGGCACGCCCGTCACTTCACACAGGAGAGATCCCATTCATCTGCTCAGACACTGGGAATGGATTCAGTCCCTCATCTCAACTGAAGGAATATCAGCAAGTTCACACTGGGACAAGGCCATTCACCTGTTCTGTGTGTGAGAAGGGATTCAGTCGGTCTTCCCACCTGTGGACACACCAGTCAGTTCACACTGGGCAGAGGCTGGTCATCTGCTGAATTTGTGGGGAAGGATTCACTCGGTCATCTGACCTGATGGCTCACCAGTCAATTCACACCGAGGAGCGGCCATTCACCTGCCCAGACTGCGAGAAGGGATTCACGTACTCATCTAAACTGAAGGGACATCAGAGAGTTCACACTGGAGAGAGGCCATTCACCTGCTCAGACTGCGGGAAAGGATACACTTGGTTATCTGAACTGAAGGTACATCAGAGAGTTCACACCGGAGAGAGGCCGTTCACCTGCTCAGACTGTGGGAAGGGATTCACTCGGTCATCCAAACTACTGGTACACAAGTCAGTTCACACAGGGGAGTGGCCGTTCACCTGCCTAGAATGTGGGAAGGGATTCTTTTGCTCATCTAATCTGAAGGTACATCAGCGAGTTCACACTGGAGAGAGGCCGTTCACCTGCTCAAACTGTGGGAAGGGATTCACTCGATCATCCCAGCTACAGAGTCATCAGCGAGTTCACACTGGGGAGAAGCCATTCACCTGCTCAGACTGTGGGAAGAGATTCACTCGGTCATCCCACCTACAGAGTCATCAGCGAGTTCACACTGGGGAGAAGCCGTTCACCTGCTCAGACTGTGGGAAGGGATTCACTTGCTCATATGAACTGAAGGTACATCAGAGAGTTCACACTGGAGAGAGGCTGTTCACCTGCTCAGACTGTGGGAAAGGATTCACTCAGTCATCTCAACTGAAGGTACATCAGCGAGTTCACACTGGGGAGAGGCCGTTCACATGCTCAGACTGTGGGGAGGGATTCACTCAGTCATCCCACCTACAGAGACACCAGCGAGTTCACACTGGGGAGAAGCCGTTCACCTGCTCAGAATGTGGGAAGGGATTCACTGAGTCATCCAGCCTACAGAGACACCAGTCAGTTCACACTGGAGAGAGGCCGTTCACCTGCTCGGACTGTGGGAAGGGATTCACTCGGTCATATGAACTGAAGGTACATCAGAGAGTTCACACTGGAGAGAGGCCGTTCACCTGCTCAGACTGTGGGAAGGGATTCACTCGGTCATCCCACGTACAGAGTCATCAGCGAGTTCACACTGGGGAGAAGCCGTTCACCTGCTCAGACTGTGGGAAGGGATTCACTGAGTCATCCAGCCTACAGAGACACCAGTCAGTTCACACTGGGGAGAGGCCATTCACCTGCTCAGACTGTGGGAAGGGATTCACTTCATCATTTCACCTACTGAGACACCAGCGAGTTCACACTGGGGAGAGGCCGTTCACCTGCTCAGTCTGTGGGAAGAGATTCTCTCGGTCATCCAGCCTACAGAGACACCAGCGAGTTCACACCGGGTCGAGGACGTTCACCTGCTCAGATATTGGGAAGAGATTCTCTCAGCCATCTCCACCAAATGTGCATCATTGAGTTCTCACTGGGGAAAGGCCATACACTGCTGTGAATGTTGGAAGGGATTCGCTCAGTAAACTAAACTTGTGACACACTACAGGGTTCACACTGGGGAGGAAGTTTCAATAAGCTGCATACCGGATATTTGTCCATCACCATTGCTGAATGCAATTTTGAGAGTGACTGTTGGTGCTGAACTCTGCAATTATTGCTGCTGGTCACCACACCCAGTTCTGCACCATCAGCACCCAGGACATGCACTTTTCTCACTGTTGCCATCAGGTGGGAGATACAGAAGCCTGAAGGCACACACTCAGTGATTCAGGAACAGCTTCTGCCCTTCTGCCATCCGATTCCTGAATGGACTTTGAAAGCTTTGGACACTTTTTTAATATGCAGCATTTGTGTTTTTACACATTTTAATCATGTATTCATTATGCATAATTGATTCACTTGTTTATTTACTATGTTTTAATTTATTTATTATTATTATTATTATTATCTATGCCAAAATGTGTATTGCATTGAACTGCTGCTGCTAAATCAACAAATTTCACTTAAAATGCCGGTGATAATAAACCTGAAACCTGAAACCCTGGTCACTGGGCATGGGAGGAGTTTCTTCTGCTACACATTCACCTTTAATGGGACTGGAGTTCAATATTCTGGATCTGAGACAAATAAATCAGTTCTATTGTAAACTCTGTCTCTGGTACTTAGTGAATTTATAACACACCCTGTGTACAGTAAAGAGTCAACTCAGGCCGGCTGGACCCTGCCAGTGATTCTGTTCCATGACAGTCCTTTTCAATCCTCCCCTGTTGTTCCCCTCTTGCTCTCCCTGTGGTGATGGGTTCCAAAAGTCTCCACTCTGTGGGTGAAGAGGTTCCCCTTGAATTTTCTGCAGACTGAAGAAGTCAAGTTGACTGCAGTTCTGTCTGAGATGTTCTTCACCCCTCAAATCTCTGGGCTGAGGAAGAATGACATTGGTAGTTAACCTCCTTATTCATGGCTCATTTCCACATTATGGGTCATTTTCCCTGCTTCTGAAGTGTTTACATAGAATAACGTACAGCACCATACAGGCCCTTCAGCCTACAAAGTTGTGCCAAACATGCCCCTACCTTAGAAATTACTAGGGTTACCCATAACTGTTTCTAAGCTCCATGTACCAATCCAAAAGTCTCTTAAAATACCCTATAGTGTCCGCCTCCCCCACTGTTGCCGGCAACCCATTTCATGCACTCACCACTCTCTGCGTACAAATCTTACCCCCAACGTCTCCTCTGTACCGACTCCCAAGCTTTGTACCTACTCCCTGTGCCCTCTTGTGGCAGCCATTTCAGGCCTGGGGAAAAGCCCATGACTATCCACACAATCAATGGCTCTCATCATCTTTTACACCTCTATCAGGTCACCTCTCATCTTCCTTCGCTCTGAGGAGAAAAGGATGAGTTCAGTCAACCTGTTTTCATAAGGCATGCTCCCCAATCCAGGCGACATCCCTGTAAATCTCCTCTGCACCCTTTCTTTTGTTTCCACATCCTTCCTGTAGTGAGGTGACCAGAACTGAGCACAGTACTCCAAGTGGGTTTTGACCAAGGTCCAATATAGCTGCAACATTACCTCTCGGCTCTGAAATTCAATTCCACGATTGATGAAGGCCAATACACCGTATGCCTTCTTAACCACAGAGTCCACCTGTGCAGCTGCTTTGAGCGTCCTATTGACTTGGACCCCAAGATCCCTCTGATCCTCCACAATGCCAAGAGTCTTACCATTGATACTACATTCTGTCGTCATATTTGACCTACCAAAATGAACCATTTCACACTTGTCTGGGTTGAACTCCATCTGCCACTTCTCAGCCCAGTTTTGCATCCTATCAATGTCCCACTGTAACCTCTGACAGGCCTCCACACTCTCCACAACACCCCCAACCTCTGTGTCATCAGCAAACTTACTAACCCATCCCTTCAATTCCTCATCCAGGTTACTTCTAAAAATCACGAAGAGTAAGGGTGCGAACAGATAACTGAGGCACACAGCTGGGCAACGACCTCCTGGTTGTGCCCAGCTGGGAATCAGCATTTCTGGATTTGGTGTTGTGCAATGAACAGAATGAGATCACCTAAGGTAAAAGAACCCTGAGGGGAAAGCGATCATAATATAACTGAATTCATCCTGAAATTTGAGAGGGAGAAGCTAAGGTGAGATGTATCAGTACAACTGTGGAATAAGGACAATTACAGAGGCATGAGAGAGGAACTGGCCAAATTTGATAGGGAGAAAAACACTGGCAGGGATGACGACAAAGCATCAATGGCTGTAATTACGGGAAGCAATTCTGAAGACACAGGATAGATATGTTCCGAAAAGGAAGAACTATTCTAAAGACAACATCATACAACCACGGCTGATGAGAAGGCAAAGCCAACGTAAAAGCCAAAGGGAGGGCAGATAACAGAGCAAAAACTGGTGGGAAGTTAGATGATTGGGAAACTTTTCTATACCAACAAGAGGCAACTAAAAAAGTAATTAAGAAATGAAGGATGGAATATGAAGCTAGCTTATTACATTAAACATGATACCAAATGTTTCTTCAGATACATAAAGTGTAAAAGAGAGGCAAGAGTGGGTATCGAACCAGGGGAACCGATGCCTGGGGAGGGTGGGGTGAGTAGTAATAGGGGACAAGGAGATGGCGGGTGAACTGAATTAGTACTTCATATCAGTCTTCATTGTGGAAGCAACTGACGGAAAGGTGGAAGTCCAGATGTCTATGGTCAGAAGTGTGTGAAGTTGCCATTACTCGAGAGAAGGTTCCTGGGAAACAGAAAAGGTCTGAAGGTAAATAGATAACTGGACCAGATGGTGTACATCCCAGATTTTTGCAAGAGGCGGCCGAAGAGATTGTGGAGCTATTAGTAATGATGTTTCAAGAATCAATGAAGTCTGATATGGTTGCGGAAGACTCCAAATTTGGAAATATCACTCTGCTATTCAAGAAGGGAGAGAAATAGAAGAACAGAAGTTTTAGGACAGTTAGTCTGACCTCATTGGTTGGGTAGATATTAGTGTCAGTTGTTCGGGATGTGTTCTCAGGGCACTTTGAGGCACATAATAAAATCGGCCTTCAGCATGTTTGCCTCAAGGGAAAATCTTGCCTGAACAGTGTGTTGAAATTCTTTGAATTTATTGAAGTGGTAATAGCAAGATAGACAAAGGAGAATCGGTTGATGATGTGAACCTGCAGTTTCACAGGGTGTTTCACAAGGTGCCACACATGAGGCTGGTTAACAAGTTATGAGCCCATGATATTACAGGTGTTGCATACCTCATGGGTATCTTGTGACTGTCTTATGACCATGATGATACAATGATACAAAGATTGGAGGTGTAGTAGACAGTGAGGAAGGTTTTCAGAGCCTGCAGAGGGACTTGGACCAGATGGAAAAATGGGCTGAAAAATGGCAGATGGAGTTTAATACAGACAAGTGTGAGGTATTGCATGTTGGAAGGACAAACCAAGGTAGAACATACAGGGTTAATGGTAAGGCACTGAGGAGTGCAGTAGAACAGAGGGATCTGGGAATACAGATACAAAATTCCCTAAAAGTGGTGTCACAAGTAGATAGGGTCGTAAAGAGAGCTTTTGGTACATTGGCCTTTATTAATCAAAGTATTGAGTATAAGAGCTGGAATGTTATGATGAGGTTGTATAAGGCATTGGTGATGCCGAATCTGAAGTATTGTGTTCAGTTTTGGTCACCAAATTACAGGAAGGATATAAATAAGGTTGAAAGAGTGCAAAGAAGGTCTACAAGCATGTTGTCAGGACTTGAGAAACTCAGTTACAGAGAAAGGTTGAATAGGTTAGGACTTTATTCCCTGGAGCGTAGAAGAATGAGGGGAGATTTGATAAAGGTATATAAAATTATGATGGGTATAGATAGAGTGAATGCAAGCAGGCTTTTTCCACTGAGGCAAGGGGAGAAAAAAAAACAGAGGACATGGGTTAAGGGTGAGGGGGGGAAAGTTTAAAGGGAACATTAGGGGGGGCTTCTTCACACAGAGAGTGGTGGGAGTATGGAATGAGCTGCCAGACGAGCTGGTAAATGCGGGTTCTTTTTTAACATTTAAGAATAAATTGGACAGATACATGGATGGGAGGTGTATGGAGGGATATGGTCCGTGTGCAGGTCAGTGGGACTAGGCAGAAAATGGTTCGGCACAGCCAAGAAGGGCCAAAAGGCCTGTTTCTGTGCTGTAGTTTCTATGATGTAATTAAGTATGAGATGAGCATGATGTAATCGTCTTGTGGAGATCACATGATGTAATTTTCCCACCGATGTGAGGTCACGTGATGACATGTTCTCACCAGGTATATAAAGGGAGACCTCTGGTGCGATGTAGTTAGTTTTTCCAGTTGAGTTTTAAGTTTAGTTTGTTATTTAATTCGTCAGATACTCTGTTATGCTGCATATTCGTTTAGTTTCCCTCTAAAGTGAAGGTCTACTTTCTATTGTGAGTAGTATTGGAGAGTGAAGACCTTACTAAAGTACAGGAACTCACAGAGTCAGGTAAAGCTGATGTCGTTCGGCTCTCTTGGAGAGGATCGACCTTTATTGAATCTTTGTTCAAGAAATAGTGACCTGCATCTGACATATCATCTGCTAAAGCAGGAAGAATTGTGCAGTAACTATTCTCCAGAGGAAAAGGTCAGTTCCTTTAAACCATTTTATTTCCGTCGCCGTGAATCCTGCGGACAAGGCAGGTTCCGGCTGGGGTCAGCAGTAATGTCACGTCCTCGAGGAATTCTTTACTTTAGGAAAGTCTCTCCTAACTGAATGTATAAATCTCTCGGACTTTCGAATTTACCATTCTAAGAACTGGGTTCGAATTTACCACCTTAAGAACTGTTTTCGCATTTACCCTTTTAAGAACTGTTTCAGAGTTGCCGTAGATCAGTTAACTTCTGATTAAGTTAGTCGTTTAAATACATTTCGCTACTTTTGAGCAGAGTTTAATAAATGTTTGTTTGTTTTTATAAAACCTGACTCAATTCTATATTCATTGTTACTGGTCACTTGACATGGGAAAGATTATTGCATGGATAAAACAGTGGCTGATTGGCAGATGCAAAGGATAGTAATAAGGGGACGTTTTCTGGTTGGCTGCCGGTGACTGGCAATGTTCCACAGGACTTGGATGACAGAATTAATAGCTGTATTGCAAAGTTTGCCGATCATATCAAGAGAGATGAAGGGCCGGGTAGTTTTGAGGAAGCAGAAAGGCTATAAAAGGACTTTGGCGTTTAGAGGAAAGGGCGTAAATGAAGCAGATGAAATACCGTGTCGGGAAGTGTATAGCCATGCACATTGGGGAAAGAAATACCGAATACACTATTTTCCAAATAGTCTAAGCTTGGCAGCACTTGTGCAGGATTCCTTAAAGGATAATTTGTAGGTTGAGTCGGCGGTGAGGAAGACACCGAGTCCTAGCCCAGACCCTGAGTCCCAGCCTAGTCCAGTGCCTGAGTCCTTGTGTTGTCATGGTCCGGTCCGTGAAGTCCGCATTCCGGTTCACGGTCAGGTCCGCGGACTCAGGACTCCGGGTCTTCCAGCTGGCCCTCGTTTGGTTGAGTTAATCTTAGGCACTTGATTCCCATCTTTAGCTTGGAATATAAGTAGCCTTGGGGTTGAGTGTGGTCTGCTGGTTTGTCTCGTTAGTCCCCTTTGGAGCAACCTGCTGATGGAAGGCTAGTGAAACCATCCGTGATCTCTCGGCCTGGTTGGAGGACCAACGCTTCATTGAGCCTTGTTGCCACTCGTCAGAGCAGTCATCGTGGTATGGATTGGCCGTTTCTGTAGCCAGCCAAGGTTGCTGACTGCCACGAGACTCAGAGCCACCCCAGGTTGAGCTGCTTTCCTGTCCTTGCCTCTGTTGGGTAAGCCAGGCTGTAATTGCCGTTACCCTGTGGTTGGGTCGGTCCCTCCCTGTACCTTGTCTCCGTCGGGTGAAGTTCTGTGTCCTTCACAGGGGTCCCATGTCCTGCCCAGGAAAAGGTCCAAGAACCCAAGCCTTGAAGATCCCAAGCCAAGTTCCAAGAGCACAAGCCTCGAAGACCTAAGACCTCAGCCTGCAGCCATGCTCAAGACCCAGGGCCCCACCCTGCAGCAAAGCTCAAGGCCCAGGACCCCAGCCAGCGGCAAAGCTCAAGGCCCAGGACCCCAGTCTGCAGCCAAGCTCAGGACCCAGGACCCCAGCCTGCACCCAAGCTCAAGACCCAGGACCCCAGCCTGCAGCCAAGCTCAAGACCCAGAACCCCAGCCTGCAGCCAAGCTCAGGGCCCAGGACCCCAGCTTGCAGCCAAGCTCAGGGCACAGGACCCCAGCCTGCAGCCAAGCTCAAGACCCAGAACCCCAGCCTGCAGCCAAGCTCAGGGCCCAGGACCCCAGCCTGCAGCGAAGCTCAGGGCACAGGACCCCAGCCTGCAGCCAAGCTCAGGGCCCAGGACCCCAGCCTGCAGCCAAGCTCAGGGCCCAGGACCCCAGCCTGCAGCCAAGCTCAGGGCCCAGGACCCCAGCCTGCAGCGAAGCTCAGGGCCCAGGACCCCAGCCTGCAGCCAAGCTCAGGGATAAGGACCACAGCCTGCAGCCAAGCTCAAGACCCAGGACCCCAGCCTGCAGCCAAGCTCAAGGCCCAGGACCCCAGCCTGCAGCCAAGCTCAAGACCCAGGACCCCAGCCTGCAGCCAAGCTCAGGACCCAGGACCCCAGCCTGCAGCCAAGCTCAAGGCCCAGGACCCCAGCCTACAGCCAAGCTCAAGACCCAGGACCCCAGCCTGCAGCCAAGCTCAAGGCCAAGGACCCCAGCCTGCAGCCAAGCTCTGGACCCAGGACCCCAGCCTACAGCCAAGCTCAAGGCCCAGGACCCCAGCCTGCAGCAAAGCTCAGGGCCCAGGACCCCAGCCTGCAGCCAAGCTCAGGATCCAGGACCCCAGCCTGCAGCCAAGCTCAAGGCCCAGGACCCCAGCCTGCAGCCAAGCTCAGGACCCAGGACCCCCAGCCTGCAGCCAAGCTCAAGGCCCAGGACCCCAGCTTACAGCCAAGCTCAAGGCCCAGGACCCCAGCCTGCAGCCAAGCTCAAGGCCCAGGACCCCAGCCTGCAGCCAAGCTCAAGGCCCAGGACCCCAGCCTGCAGCCAAGCTCAAGGCCCAGGACCCCAGCCTACAGCCAAGCTCAAGGCCCAGGACCCCAGCCTGCAGCCAAGCTCAGGACCCCAGCCTGCAGCAAAGCTCAGGACCCAGGACCCCAGCCTGCAGCCAAGCTCAAGGCCCAGGGCCCCAGCCTGCATCCAAGCTCAGGGATAAGAACCCCAGCCTGCAGCCAAGCTCAGGGATAAGAACCCCAGCCTGCAGCCAAGCTCAGGGCCCAGGACCCCAGCCTGCAGCCAAGCTCAAGGCCCAGGACCCCAGCCTGCAGCCAAGCTCAAGGCCCAGGACCCCAGCCTGCATCCAAGCTCAGGGATAAGAACCCCAGCCTGCATCCAAGCTCAGGGATAAGAACCCCAGTCTGCAGCCAAGCTCAGGGCCCAGGACCCCAGCCTGCAGCCAAGCTCAAGGCCCAGGACCCCAGCCTGCAGCCAAGCTCAAGGCCCAGGACCCCAGTCTCTCTCTGTGGTAATCGGTTCCAAACAGTCACCACTCTGTGGGTGAAGAGGTTTCCCTTGAATTTCCTGCAGACTGAAGAAGTCGAGCTGACTGCAGTTCTGTCTGAGATGTTCTTCGCACCTCTAACCTCTGGGCTGAGGAAGAATGACATTGGGAGTTAACTTCCTTAGTCACTACTCATTTCCACGTTATAGGTCATTTTCCCTGCTTCTAAAGTTTTGTTGAAAACACCACTGTTCTCTAAAGACTGAAAACAGAATGGGAAACCATCAGTTGAATGTTCAACAGAGCAGGGTCAGAAACCAGAGGCGGGTTTGCACAGGGCAGAGTTTGGGGTTCTAGACGATGTTCAGGGTAAGAACGTATGATGAGGAGAAGGGAATCAGCAGTGGGGTGTGGCAACGAATGACAGAGTAACAACATTTGGAAGCTGATTGACAGAGAAAATCTTTCGGTTGTCTGACTGATGACACAAACAATGCCTGTTGTGAGGTGCTCCTCTGGTCTAGGAACATGTGTGTGTTGGGAATGGTTTTATCTATTGAGGGAGTTGTTCCTGCGTGTTTATCCTGTAATATTATATCTGAATGGTTATTATGGATTGTCCTATCTGAAATTATGTATTGATTATCATATAATTTGTAAGATTTTGACTCTAAAACTGGATCTGGCTTGAATTTATGGTGCCTTTATGAAATGCTGGAGGGCATTCATGAGTTTGTATTTGAAAGCAAGATGTTGGTGAATGACACTTGCAACTTGATGGTACCAGCGTAATTAATCAGATTGAGTTAAACTGCTGCAGGATCCCAGAATGTGTTGGATTGTGTCTGGTTTCTCTTGGCATTTTCTGCACTTGTTACCTGGTTTCTTTGTCTTTTATGTACTTTTGATATTTTAAATGTTAGTCACCTTGTCCTGTATTTCCGAAAGTAACCCCTGTTTCTGAGAAGAGGTCTCCAACTCTCAGTCAGGTGCTTGATGCTTCCCTGTCACCATCTTGTCTGCTCAGATCATTGGGATGTCTCCCATGGAGGGTCATCCTCATTCCACTCGTTATTTTTCCATAGTGATGAATAATGTTTCTGAGTTGGCCTCTCATTTAAGTTTTCTGGTCTGTATTTCTTATCAGAATTGCACCTACCTGCATAGTGTGGTGAATCCTGTTTATTTTGTATGAAAATATATACTTCACTTTACTTTACTTCACTTTATTGTTGCTAAGGAATTGATACTAGAGCGTACAATCGTCACAGATATATTTGATTCTGCGCTTCGCGCTCCCTGGAGTACAAATCGATAGTAAATAGTAAAAATTCAAATTATAAATCATAAATAGAAAATAGAGAAGGGAAAGTAAGGTAGTGCAAAAAAAAAATGGAGATGCAGATCCGGATATTTGGAGGGTACGGCCCAGATCCGGGTCAGGATCCGTTCAGCAGTCTTATTACAGTTGGAAAGAAACTGCTCTCAAATATGGCTGTACAAGTCTTCAAGCTCCTGAGCCTTCTCCCTGAGGGAAGAGGGACGAATAATGTGTTGGCTGGGTGGGTCGTGTCCTTGATTATCCTGGCAGCACTGCTCCGACAGCGTGCGGTGTAAAGTTAGTCCACGTACGGGAGATTGGTTTGTGTGATGTGCTGGGCCGTGTTCACGATCTTCTGCAGCTTCTTTCAGTCTTGGACAGGACAACTTCCATACCAGGTTGTGATGCACCCTAGAAGGATGCTTTCTGCAGTGCATCTATAAAAAATAGTGAGGGTTTTAGGGGACAGACCAAATTTCTTTAGCTTTCTCAGGAAATAAAGGCGCTGGTGGGCCTTCTTGGCAGTGGACTCTGCTTGGTTGGACCAAGTCAAGGTCATTTGTGATATTGACCCCAAGGAACTTAAAGCTTTTGACCTGTTCCACTTGCTCACCACTGATGTAAATGGGGTCGTGCTGTCCGCTTCTCCTTCTGAAGTCAACAACCAATTCATTCGTCTTGCTGACATTGAGGGATAGGTTATTGTCTTCGCACCATGCCACCAGGTTCTTAATTTCCTCTCTGTACTCAAACTCATCATTACCCGGGATACGGCCTACAATTGTTGTGACATCAGCAATATTGTACGTTTGTATATTGTATATTTATGTACGATACAGAAACTGGTGTCACCTGTGTGTGTTGTGGCGATGCAAAAATTTGCTGGAGAATTTGGAAGTGGGAAGAAGTGGGGTGATATTTGGATATCTGACTTTCTAAAGCATTATTTAGCAAGTAAACCACAGATGCTCGGTGTGCAAAGCTCTGGTGAGAAAATCCTTCATTACCCGTTACAGGCCTGCTACATAGGTTGAGTGCGAGTGCAGATGAACTCCATCAAACCCAGAGGAGATCAAAGCTCTTATTGACAGTGATTTGCCAGCTGTTAAAAGAAATACCTCTCTATTTAAAATTCAGTGTGCACATGTTGTTATCAGTGGGTAAATATCGCACAGCGCCAAGATTTTTTGGCACACCAGTCATGACAAATTAGAGAGGACATTGGTGGGAAGGCGGGGAGACCTCCAGTGTCCTTGACACCCTCACCTACAAGATGTGCATCCAGCTGCAGCTTGTAACCCTGCACTTCAAGGAGCTGAAGCTGGAAATGGATGAATTCTGGATCGTTAGGAAGTCGGAGAGGTTACAAATATGACATTAAGAGAGGTGAGTTGCACCTAAGGTGCAGGACACAGGATACTCGGTGAGAGTCAGGAAGGGGAATGAGGTTAAATAGCCATTGTAGAGTACTCCACAAGAACAGGTGGACCACTTTAGAAACTGTTCGGGGTATTACTGAGCAGAGGAAAGTCAAAGGGGTGATAGGGGATTTGCTATTTTGGGAATTAAAACTAGCAGAGATCAAATATCCTAGTGGTAAGGCTTGCTGGTGCTAGTGTGTGATGGTGGTATGGTGGTTAAACTAAATTTGCAGGAGAGATTGGAGTCAGAATGCCAGAACAGATGGTGGAGAGGGTGAATTGAAATAAATTGTATCCTTAATATACATGAGGAGTAGAAATCTTTACATTACTTCTCCATCTAAATGTGCAATGTGTAATTTATAATACATTGTTTGTACATGGGACAGTCATTATAACTCAGAAATACAATTGCATCAGTATGAATTAATCACTCTGATGGCCTGGTGGAAGGAGCTGTCCCGGAGCCTGTTGGTCCTGGGTTTTATGCTGTGGTACTGTTTTCCGGATGGCAGCAGCTGGAACTGTTTGTGGTTGGGGTGACTCGGGTCCCCAATGATACTTCAGGACTTTTTACACACCTTTCTCTGTAAGTGTCCTAAATAGTGGGAAGTTCACATCTACAGATGCGCTGGGCTGTCCGCACCACTCTCTGCAGGTTCCTGCGATTGAGGGAAGTACAGTTCCCATACCAGGCAGTGATGCAGCCAGACAGGATACTCTCAATTGTGTCTCTGTAGAAAGTTCTTAGGATTTGGGACCCATACCAAACTTCTTCAATCATCTGAGGTGAAAGAGGCACACAGCCACATACCACACAGCCAGTATGTACAGACCACGTGAGATCCTCGGTGTTGTTCATGCTGAAGAACTTAAAGCTGTTCACTCTCTCAACCCCAGATCCATTGCTGTCAATAGGGATTAGCCTGTTTCCATTCCTCCTGTAGTCCACAACCAGTTCCCCTGTTTTTGTGACATTGAGGGAGAGGTTGCTTTCTTTACACCCAGACAGATGTTGTTCAGACAAAGTCAGCAATCAAAAGGTTGAGCATGGTGAATGTGCTGAGCTGTGTATATCACAATGCAAAAAGCATCGTAGGAAAGCCATATGAACTCAGGACAGGGAATTATGATATTGTAGCCATTACTGGGACTTGGTTGCACCCAACAGTCTGAGGGATTTAGAGGAACAAATTTGTAGAGAGATCGCAGACCATGCCAAGAAACAAAAGTTGATTCAGTAAGTGATTTTAACTTTCCAAATATTGAGCGGGTCTCCCATACTGGAAAAGGACTATCTGGGGTAGAGTTTGTCAAATGTGTCCTTAATCAACATGTAGAATTCCCAATGTAGAAGTGTGCAAAAAGCTATTAGGAAATGATCCAGGACTAGTGACAGAAATTAGTGTACGGGAACACTTTGTATCTAGTGATCATAATACCATGAGATTCCAAGTCAATATGGAAAATGAGAGGTACATAAGAGAGAGTCTAAATTGGGGAAAGGTCAATTTTGATGGTATCAGAAAGGGTCTGACAAGTGTGGTTTGTGACGGCTGTTTCCTGGCAAAGGAGTACTTAGTCAGTGGGAGGCTTTCAGAAGTGGAATTTTGAGTGTGCAGAGTTTGTATGAGCCTGCCAAATTAAAAATTGAAAGGTAGCTGGTGCAGGGTACTTTTTTTTTAAGTTATCTTTTGTTGGTTTTAAAAACTTACCAATACTTTTTGTTGTATTATTTGTCCTCTCTTTGGCTTTTATGTTGGCTTTGGCTTCTCATTTCAGCCATGGTTGTGTCCTCCTGCCTCTCCAATGCTTCCACTTCTTTGGGATGTATCTACCATGCACCTCCCGAGTTGATCCGAGAATCTCCAGCCATTGCTGCTTCGTTGTCATTCTTATCAGTTTTCCCTTCCAATCAAGTTTGGCCAGCTTTTCTATAATAGAAACAGGGAGAAGTTCAGTACAAAAACATCCCATTTGGCCCAGTTAGCCAATGCTGAAAATACATTTAAGCTGACTAATGCAACGTCCTACACTGGGACCACTGCCCTGCATACCCCTACCATCAAGGTACCTATCGAAGCTTCTCTTTAATGGTGAAATTGATCTGGCATTAACCACTTGTGCTGGCATCTCATTCCACACTGTCACAACCATTTCAGTGAAGAGTTTTTCCACATGTTCCCCTTAAATTTTCACCTTCACCATTTATCGATGACATCTGGTTATAGTCCCACCCAACCTCAGTGGAAAAAGCCTGCTTGCATTTACCCTCATAATTGTGTATACTTCAAACAAATCCACAAAGCAGTGTATAATTTCCTCGTTTATGCTTAGCGTATTTTTTACATGTATAAGATGATGAGGGGCATTGATCATGCGGATGGCCAGCGGCTTTTTCCCAGGACTGAAATGGCTAACGCGAGGGGATATAGTTTTAAGGTGCTTGAAAATGTGTACTAAGGGGATGTCAGGGGTAAGTTTTTCACACAGAGAGTGGTGGGTAAGTGGAATGCACTGCCAGCGATGGTGGTAGAGGAGGATACAATAGGGTCTTTTAAGAGACTCTCAGATAGGTACATGGAGATTACAAAAATAGAGGGCTATGTGTTAGGGAAGTCCTAGGCAGTTTCTGGAGTAGGTTACATGGTCAGCACAACTTTGTGGCCTGAAGGCTCTGTAATATGTTGTATATTTCGTCGTGGGGATCTCATCCACGGACGATTCTGCTCATCTATTGTCTAACTCTTCCTTCTGTAGCAGTGTTTCCCAACCTATTTTACCCCTAGTGCCGCGAGTCAAGGCGAACTGTCGAGCGTCCTCCTTGCTAATCTAGGCATCCCCAACAACGTCTGTGAGGTTGGTAAGGTCGGTCGAGATTGCCGAGGGTGACGATGATTGCTCAAGGCCTGCAGTGCTTTGCTTCTTCCTGTGTCCCAGCGCCACATCCTTTTTTGGAAGTGCCTGCTCTACTAAAGGTCGGTCAGGTCTGATGTCTCAAGTTGGGAGGTGGGGGCACCTACCGCTCCACCAATAATCCTGAACGCCCGCCCCCCGCCTGGTGATCTTCATTTTCTCCTAAAGGCATCTTCGGACACGTCACCGGCCCCAGAGGTAATCACTGTTTTATTGTGATAATTTCCTCATATTTCTGGTTTAATCTTTCATTTCAGTTCAGAATAGCACATGCTCGCACCATGTTGGATCCTGCTTTCGTTGATGGAAATATATCCTCAGATGATTGACTGTGAGTGGGACAGAGGGAGTGGAACTCCCCCAACGCTGTGTCTGAGTGTGCGCAGCTCCCTCAACATCTTGCTACCTCCTCTCTCCATAGTGCGCTCACTTTATCTGTCACTCCTTTCCTCCCTACCCTTCACCCTCCTCTCACTCCTCAGCACACCATCCTGTTTCTCTCCTCCGTCTTCTCTTACTCGCCCCTTCCCGCTCTCCTCCTCTCCGCTCACACTTTTACACCCATTCCGTCTCCCTCACCTCCCTCTCTTACTCCGCTCACCTCAACTTTCGCTCACTCTCACTTCTCTTCTCCCCTTTCTGTCTCCAAAGCACCACCATCATCACCCGCTGCCCCCCGCCCCCCAACCATGACAGACTGACACTGAATCTCGGCCCGTGTTCACACCAGGATAGCACCCCGTCCTACGTCACAATGTGCGATGGTGACAGAGACACAATTGTTGACAAGGCAACCAGCCTTGGTGTTCTGTCTGGACATCGGAACTCACTGACATTCGGAGTCGGATGAAGCAGACACGGAGGGAGAGAGAACCAAGGAGGGAAGAGGGAGACTGGTGGAGGGAGAGTGAACGGGACAGACTGAGGAGAGTTGGGAGGGAAGTGTCCGAGGCGAGAAACAGAGGGGAGAGAGATGGCGGAAACAACCAGTGAGCGGAGAGAATGGCGGGAAGTGAGATGGACGTGGGTGAGAAATAAATCGGGAGCAAGTGAGGGGGCAGAGAGTGCCGTTGGAAGGAATGACGGAGGAGAGAGATCGGAGGGAATATGGGAGGGAAGAGAGATGGGGAGTTAAACTGGGATGGAAACCACGGATTGAGACGGTGGAGATAAGCGAGGTAAAGAGACGGGCTATTAGATATCTCTGTTGATCAGTGGGAGAGAAACGAAGAGGGATCGAAAGGGCCGTTCGTTTTAAATTGAGACGTATGGAAATTTCTGGAATTCTAAATCTTCCTTGTAAATTATTTTAGGATCAGTGAAGTGTCTATCTATCTATCTATCTAGCTGAGTTGAGTGTACGTTTTTCTTAAGATTTGTTGCCCCGAGGTCGTGAAGGCGGGTGGCTGGGTACATTCGAGGTGGAGATAGAGGGGGATGGGCACGGAAGCATAGATCACACACGGCCGTGTTTAATAAACATATTATCACAAGACTTCCTCCTCGTCTCCCTTCTGAATTGATTTCCCTGTTGTCTGAGGGTTTGCCTCCGGTCCTGGGCTCTGCCTTATGGAAACATCCTGTCCACATCCTCCCTATCTCGGCGTTTCAGTATTCGGGAACTCCCCGTTCTGAACTCCAGCGGGAACAGGCACAAAAACACCAAATACCATGAGCTGTGGCCTTGTTAATCAGCCTCAGGTGCAGCACCTTGTCTGAAAATCCAAACAAACAACATTCACCGCTGTTCTTATCTCACCACAGAATTCCAACAGACTGATCTGGGAATATTTCTCCTGAGGAAAACCATGCCGACTTTGGCCGTACTTTATCATCCGCTCCAAGTACCCTGAAACCTCATCGTTAATGGACTCCAACATCTTCCCAACTACTGAGGTCAGACTAACTGTCCTGTAATTTCCTTTCTTATGCCTCCCTCCCCTCTTAAAGAATGGAGTGGCATTTGCAACTTTCTAGTCCGCCATAACCATTCCCAAATCTAGTCATTCTTAAAAGATCATGGCTCATTCTTTAAGAGAAAAATGAGGGGGAGCTTCTTCACTCAGAGGCGATGATATTGTGGAATGGGCTGCCAGAGCAAGTGACCGGTTGGATTTCAACATTTAAGAGAAGTTTGGATGGGTTCCTGGATGAGAGGGGAATGGGGGATATGGTCACGGTGGAGGTTGCTGGAATTCGGCAGACTGATGGGTGGGCACAGACTAGATTGGCCGTATGGCTTTACTCTGTGCTGTAGTGCTCTATGACCCGAATGTCTGCACAAACTCTTCAGCTAACTGTTTCTAAACCCGTTGGGTGTACACCATCTGTCCAGGAGACATACCTGCCTTCTGTTATAATGGGGGCGCTGGGGCGGACCCAAATGCAGGGCACAAACACGTTTTGTAGGGTTAACTAAATTCAGTTTATTACTCATTATAAGGAGAGCAAAGCGGAAGCGGGAATAAGCGTAATGGACAAGGACTCAGGCCCTGGACTAGGCTGGCACTCAGGGTCTGGGCTAGGACTCGGTGACTTCCTTACTGCTGACTCAACCCACAATTATCCTTTAAGGAATCCTGCACAAGTGCCGCCAAGTTTAGACTATTTGGAAAATAGTGTACCCCGGTAATTCTTTTCCCAATGTGCATGGCTATACACTTCCCGACACGGTATTCCATCTGCTTCATTTATGCCCATTCCGCTAATCGCCAAAGTCCTTTTATAGCCTCTCTGCTTCCTCAAAACTACCTGGCCCTCCAGCTCTGTTGATATGATAGGCAAACTTTACAATAAAGCTATTAATTCTGTCATCCAAGTCCTGTGGAACATCACCAGTCACCGGCAGCCAACCAGAAAACATCCCCGTTATTACTATCCTTTGCGTCTTGCCATTCAGCCAATTTTTCATCCATGCAATAATCTTTCCCATGTCGCGTGACCGGTAACAATGAATATAGAATTGAGTCAGGTTTTATAAAAAACAAGCAAACATTTATTAAACTCTGCTCAAAAACAGCGAAATGTATTTAAACGACTAACTTAACCAGAAATTAACTGCTATACGGCAACTCTGAAACAGTTCTAAAAAGGGTAAATGCGAAAACTGTTCTTAAAGTGGTAAATTCAAACCCAGTTCTTAGAACAGTAAATTCGAAAGTCTGAGAGATGTATACAGTCAGTTAGGAGAGACTTTCCTAAAGTAAAGAATTCCTCCAGGATGTGAGATTACTGCTGATCCCAGCCGGAACCTGCCTTGTCCGCAGGATTCACGATGACGGAAATAAAACGGTTTAAAGGAACTGACATTTTCCTCTGGAAAATAGATACTCCACAATCCTTCCTGCTTTAGCAGAGGATATGTCAGATGCAGGTCACTGTTTCTTGAACAAAGATTCAATAAAGGTCGATCCTCTCCAAGATAGCCGAACGACATCAGCTTTACTTGACTCTGTGAGTTCCTGTACTTTAGTAAGGTCTTCACTCTCCAATACTACTCACAATAGAAAATAGACCTCCACTTTAGAGGGAAACTAAACGAATATGCAGCATAACGGAGTATCTGATGAATTAAATAACAAACTAAACTTAAAACTCAACTGGAAAAACTAATTACATCACACCAGAGGTCTCCCTTTATATACCTGGTGAGAACATGTCATCACGTGACCTCACATCGGTGGGAAAATTACATCATGTGACCTCCACAAGACGATTACATCATGCTCATAACATTATTAATTACATCATGGTCATAAGACAGTCACAAGATACCCATGAAGTATGCAACCCCTGTAATATCATGGGCTCATAACTTGTTAACCAGCCTCATGTGTGGCACCTTGTCAAACACCCTCTGAAAGTGCAGGTGGACATCATCAACCGATTCTCCTTTGTCTATCTTGCTATTACCACTTCAATAAATTCAAAGAATTTCAACACACTGTTCAGGCAAGATTTTCCCTTGAGGCAAACATGCTGAAGGCCGATTTTATTATGTGCCTCAAAGTGCCCTGAGAACACATCCCGAACAACCGACACTAATACCTACCCAACCAATGAGGTCAGACTAACTGTCCTAAAACTTCCGTTCTTCTATCTCTCTCCCTTCTTGAATAGCAGAGTGATATTTCCAAATTTGGAGTCTTCTGCAACCATATCAGACTTTATTGATTCTTGAAACATCATTACTAATACCTCCACCAGCTCTTCGGCCACCTCTTCCAGAACTCTGGGATGTACACCATCTGGTCCAGGTATCTACTTACCTTCAGACCTTTCTGTTTCACAGGAAATTTCTCTTGAGTATCAGCAACTTCACACACTTCTGACACTGACATCTGGACTTCCACCTTCCCGTTGGTTGCTTCCATAATGAAGACTGAAACAAAATACTAAATCAGTTCACCTGCCATCTCCTTGTTCGCCATTACTACCCACCCCACTCTCACCAGGCATCGTTTCCCTCTGGTCCAATATCACTCTTGCCTCTCTTTTCCACTTTATTTATCCGAAGAAACATTTGGTATCATCTTTAATGTAATTAGCTAGCTTCATATTCCATCTTTTCTTTCTTAATTACTTTTTTAATTGCCTCTTGTTTGTTCAGAAAAGTTTCCCAATGATCTAACTTCCCACCAATTTTTGCTCTGTGATCTACCCTCTCTTTGGCTTTTATGTTGGCTTTGCCTTCTCATTCGCTGAGGTTGTGTGATGTTGTCTTTAGAATAGTTCTTCCTTTTCGGAATGTATATATCCCGTGTCTTCCGAATTGCTTCCCGTAATTACAGCCACTGATGCTTAGCCATCATCCCTGCCAGTGTTTTTTTTTCCCCTATCAAATTTGGCCAGTTCCTTTCTCATGCCTCTGCAGCTGTCCTTATTCCATGGTTATACTGATACATCTCACTTTAGCTTCTCCATCTCAAATTTCAGGGTGAATTCAATTACATTAAGATCGCTTGCCCCTCAGAATTGTTTTACCTTAAGTGCTCTAAATCGGTTCATTGCACAACACCAAATCCAGGATAGCTGCTTCCCAGCTAGGCACAACCAGGAGGTTGGTGACCAGTGGTGGGCCACAGGGATCTGTTCTGGGACCCTTACTCTTAGTGATTCTTTTTTATAAATTTCCTAGATTAGGAAGTACAGGGATGGGTTAGTAAGTTTGCTGATGACACAAAGGTTGGGGGTGTTGTGGATAGTGTGGACGGCTGTCAGAGGTTACAGCAGAACATTGATAGGATGCAAAACTGGGCTGAGAAGTGGCAGATGGAGTTCAACCCAGATAAATGTGAAGTGGTTCCTTTTGGTAGGTCAAATATGATGGCAGAATGTAGTATTAATGTAAGACTCCTGGCAGTGTGGAGGATCAGAGGGATCTTGGGGTCTGAGTCCATAGAACACTTAAAGCAGCTGCGCAGGTTGACTCTGTGGTTAAGAAGGTGTATGGTGTATTGACCATCATCAATTGTGGAATTGAAGTTAGGAGCCGGGAGGGAATGTTGCAGATATATAGGACCCTATTCAGAACCCACTTGGAGTACTGTGCTCAGTTCTGGTTGTCTCACTACAGGAAGAGTGTGGAAACCATAGAAAGAGTGCAGAGGAGATTTACAAGGATGTTGCCTGGATTGGGGAGCATGCCTATGAAAACAGGTTGAGTGAACTTGGCCTTTTCTCCTTGGAGAGACGGAGGATGAGAGGTGACCTGATAGAGGTGTATGAGATGATGAGAGGCATTGATCATGCAGATAGTCAGAGGCTTTTTCCTAGGGCTGAAATGGCTGCCACAACAGGGCACAGGTTTAAGGTGCTGGGGAGAAGGTGCAGCAGAGATGTCAGGGGTAAGTGTTTTCCGCAGAGAGTGGTGAGCGGGTGGAATTGGCTGCCGTCAACAGTGGGGGAGGATAATTTAAGAGACTTTTGGATTGGTACTATGGAGCTCAGAAAAAATAGAGGGCTATGGATAACCCGAGTAATTTCTGAGTAGGGACATGTTCAGCACAAGTTTGTGGGCTGAAGGGACTCTATTCTGCTGTAGGTTTTCTATGCTTCTATGTTAACTCTTCAGAAGCAGGGAACATGACCCATAATGTGGAAATCAGCCATGAATGAGGAGGTTAACTACCAATGTCATTCTTCTTCAGCCCAGAGATTTGAGGGGAGAAGAGCATGTCAGACAGAATTGCAGTCAACTTGACTACTTCAGTCTGCAGAGAATTCAAGGGAAACCTCTTCACCCACAGAGTGGAGACTATTTGGAACCCATCACCACAGGGAGAGCGAGAGGTGAACAACAGGGGAGGATTCAAAAGGACTGTCATGGAACAGAATCACTGGCAGAGTCCAGCCAGCCTGAGTTGACTGTCTACTGTACACTAGGTGTGTTATAAATTCACTAAGTACCGGAGACAGAGTTCAAAATAGAACTGATTTATTTGTCTCAGATCCAGAATATTAAACTCCAGTCCCATTAAAGGTGAATATGCAGCAGAAGAAATTTCTCCCATGCCCAGTGACCAGGGTGCAGAACTGGGTGTGGCGAGCAGCAGCAATAATTGCAGAGTTCAGCACCGACACTCTCGAAATTGCATTCAGCAACGGTGATGGATAAATATCCAGCATGCAGCTTATTGAAACTTTCTCCCCAGTGTGAACTCGGTAGTGTGTCACAAGGTTAGATTACTGAGGGAAGCCCCTCCCACATTCACAGCAGGTGAACCGTCTCTCCCAGTGTGAACTCAATGATGCACGTTTGATTGAGAAGGCTGAGAGAAACTCTTCCCAGTGTCTGAGCAGGTGAATGGCCTCTACCTGGTGTGAACTCACTGGTGTCTCTGCAGATGAGATGATCACATGATTCCTTTCCCACATTCACAGCCGGTGAACGGCTGCTCCCGTATGAACTGACTGGTGTGCCAGTAGTTGGGATGACCGAGTGAACCCCTTCCCACATTCTGAGCAGGTGAACGGTTTCTCCCCAGTGTGAACTCGCTGATGACTCAGTAGATGGGATGACTGAGTGAATCTCTTCCCACAGACTGAGCAGTTGAATGGCTTCTCCCCAGTGTGAACTCGCTGGTGTCTCTGAAGAGTGGATGACCGACTGAATCTCTTCCCACAAACTGAGCAGTTGAACGGCTTCTCCCCAGTGTGAACTGACTGGTGTACCAGTAGTTCGGATGACCGAGTGAATCCCTTCCCGCAGTCTGAGCAGGTGAACGGCCTCTCCTCAGTGTGAACTGACTGGTGTACCAGTACGTCAGATGACTGAGTGAATCCCTTCCCGCAGTCTGAGCAGGTGAATGGCCTCTCTCCAGTGTGAAGTCTCTGATGTACCTTCAGTTTAGATGACCTAGTGAATCCCTTCCCACAGTCTGAACAAGTGAACGGCCTCCCTCCAGTGTGAACTCGCTGATGTTCCTTCAGTGTAGATGACTGAGTGAATCCCTTCCCACAGTCTGAGCAGGTGAATGGCCGCTCTCCAGTGTGAACTCGCTGGTGTGCCATTAGGGTGGATGATCGAGTGAATCCTTTACCACAGTCTGAACAGGTGAAAGGCCGCTCCCCGGTGTGAACTCGCTGGTGAGCCATTAGGTCAGGTGACCGAGTGAATCATTCCCCACAAATTCAGCAGATGACCAGCCTTTGTCCAGTGTGAACTGACTGGTGTGTCCATGGGCGGGATGACCAACTGAATCCCTTCTCACACACAGAACAGGTGAATGGCCTTATCCAGTGTGAACTTGCTGATGTACCTTCAGTTGAGATGACTGAGTGAATCCATTCCCACTGTCTGAGTAGATGAACGGCCTCTCCCCATGTGTAAAATAACGGGCGTGCCAGTCGGTCAGATGATCGAGTGAATCCCTCCCCACAGTCTGAGCAGGAAGGATGATTGAGTGAATCCCTTGCTCCACTTCTTAAATATCTGGGCTGAGACAGCAAAACTGGCGTGTTATTCTCAAGATTCTCGTAGACAAATTCCTTGCCATTTTTAACCTATGAAAAGATTTACAAAATCCATCAATGGGTGAAGGACATTTCAGATGAGATCACTTCAGTTGCTAAGGCGTGAACTGACATCACACTGTTACAGTGAAGTTCAACCCAAGTTGGAGAGAGAAATCATCTTCTAACTGGGCACAGTGCTGGTATCTGGAATGACCATCAAATTCTCTGATAGTCTCCCTGTCTCATTAGGAATGGGGCATTTCTGCCATCTCCAATCTGTGACCTGGCTCAGTTTGACTCTCTCCATTGGTATTATTCCCTGTTCCCACTGAGCTGTATGGGTGCCTGGCCCCACAGTAACTGAAACACACACACACAAATAGCCGGCAGTGTATTGCATGTACCCACCACTCTCTGGGTAAAAAACTTACCCCTGACATCCCCTCGGTATCTATTTCCAAACACCTTAAAACTATGCCCCCTCGTGTTAGCCATTTCAGCCCTGGGAAAAACACCTCTTGCTATCCACACCATCAATGCCCCTCATCATCTTATACACCTAAAAAAGGAAATTACACATTATTTTGAGGATTTGTTAGAAGTCTACAAAATTATGAGGGTATAGACAGGGTAAATGCAAGCAGCTTTTTCCACTGAGTTTGGGTGGGATGACAACCAGAAGTCATGCGTAAGTGGGGAAGGGGAAAATTTAACGGGAACATTTGGCAAAGCTCTTTACTGAAATCGTCGTGAGAGTGTGGAATGAGATGACAGCACAAGAGTTGAATATGAGCTCGGTTTCACCATTTAGAAGAAGTTTGGATGGGATCCTGGATGGTAGGTGAATGGAGGGCAATGGTCCAGGTGCAGGTGGTTGCATTAGACAGCTTAAATGTTTTTCGGCATTGACTAGATGGGCCAAATAGGCTGTTTCCGTACTGAACTACTCCATGTTTCTATGATAGAGAAGCTGGTCAAACTTGTTTGGAAGGGATACGGTCGGAGTGACAAAGGAGCAGCAGTGGCTGGAGTTTCTGGGAGCAATTCTGGAGCTGAGTGATAGATACATCCCAAAGAAATGGAAGCATTGGAAAGGCAGGAGGACACAACCGTGGCTGAAATGAGAAGCCAACATCAACATAAAAGCCAAAGAGAGGGGAAACAAAAGAGCAAAAACTATTGGGATTTTTTTAGAAGCTAACAGAAGATGACTAAAAAAAAGTCATATGAGCTCAGGGCGTGGAATTATGATATTGTAGTCATTAATGAGTCTGGGTACCCAAAAGTCTGAGGCATTGGGGAAGAAATGTCCCAGGCCTCATTATCTCTTGAAAACCAAGGTCCCCTGCACCAGTCACCTTTCAACTTTTATTTTGGCAGGCACATACAAACTCTACACCCTCAAAATTTCCCTGGTGAAGGCCTCCCACTTACCAAGTGCTTCCTTGCAGAAAAAAGCCTGTCCAAAACAATCTGATACCATCAAAATTGACCTTTCTCCGATTTAGAATCTCACCCCATGGACCAGACTTCTCTTTTTCCTTATTTACTTTGAATTTCATGACATTATTATCACTAATTTCTGTCACCAGCCCTGGATCATTCCCTAATAGCTTATTGCACACACACTTCTACATTAGGAATTCTACGTATTGATTAAGGGCACACTTGACAAACTCTACCCCATCTAGTCCTTTTACAGAATGGGAGTCTCAGTCAATATATGGAAAGTTAAAATCACTTTCTGAATTAATCTTTGTTTCTTGGCATGGTCTACGATCTCTCTACAAATGTGTTCCTCTACATCCCTCAGATTGTTGGGTGCAATCAAGTTCCAATAATGGCTACAATATCATAATTCCCTGTCCTGAGCTCATCTAGCTTTCCTATGATGTTTCCTGCATTGTGATATACACAGCTCAGCACATTCATCGCACCATGCTCAACCATTTGATTGCTGACTCTATCTGAGGTCTGAACAACATCTGACTGGTGTCAAGAAAACAACGTCTCCCTCATAGTCACAAAAACAAAGGAGCTGATTGTGGACGGAGGAATGGAGACAGGCTAACCCCTATTGACATCACTGGATCTGAGGTTGAGAGGGTGAACAGCTTTAAGTTCCTCGGCATAAACATCAACAAGGATATCACATGGTCTGTACATACCAGCTGAGTTGTGAAAGAAACACAACAGCACCTCTTTCACCTCAGACAGTTGAAGTTTGGGATGGTGCCCCAAATCCTAAGGACTTTCTACAGGAACACAATTGAGAGCATCCTGACTGGCTGCATCACTGCCTTTTATGGGAACTGTACTTCTCTTAATCGCAGGACCTGGCAGAGAGTGGTGCAGACAGCCCAGCGCATTTGTAGATTTGAACTTCCCACTATTCAGGGCATTCTTAGAGACAGGTGTGTTAAAAGGGCCCGAAGGTTATTGAGGACCCAATTCATCACAACCACAAACTGTTCCTGCTGCTACCATCCAGGAAACAGTACCACAGCAAAAAGACCAACAGGCTCTGGGACATCATCTTCTAGCAGGCCATCAGACTGATTAATCCATGCTGATACAATTGCATTTCTATGTTATATTGACTGTCCTATGTACAAACTATTTATTATAAATTACAAACCCCATTTCCAGAAAAGTTGGGATATTTTCCAAAATGCAATAAAAACAAAAATCTGTGATATGTTAATTCATGTGAACCTTTATTTAACTGACAAAAGTACAAAGAAAAGATTTTCAATAGTTTTACTGATCAACTTAATTGTATTTTGTAAATATACACAAATTTAGAATTTGATGGCTGCAACACACTCAACAAAAGTTGGGACAGAGTTAAAATAAGATTGAAAAGTGCACAGAAAAGTCATGCTACTGTGACAATTATAGCCACCTGGGCTCGGGAGTACTTCGGAAAACCATTGTCACTCAACACAGTCCGTCGCTGCATCCAGAAATGCAACTTGAAACTGTATTACGCAAGGAGGAAGCCATACATCAACTCTGTGCAGAAACGCCGGCGAGTTCTCTGGGCCCGAGCTCATCTCAGATGGAATGAAAGACTGTGGAACAGTCTGCTGTGGTCAGATGAGTCCACATTTCAGCTAGTTTTCAGAAAAAACGGGCTTCGAGTTCTCCGTGCCAAAGGTGAAAATGACCATTGGGATTGTTATCAACGAAAGGTGCAAAAGCCAGCATCTGTGATGGTATGGGGGTGCATCAGTGCCCACGGCATGGGTGAGTTGCACGTATGTGAAGGTACCATTGACTCTGAGGCGTATATTAGGATTTTAGAGAGACATATGTTGCCATCAAGGCGACGTCTCTTCCCGGGACGTCCATGCTTATTTCAGAAGGACAATGCCAGACCACATTCTGCACGGGCTACAACAGCGTGGCTTTGTAGACACAGAGTGTGTGTGCTTGACTGGCCTGCTGCCAGTCCAGATCTATCTCCTATTGAAAATGTATGACGCATCATGAAGAGGATAATCAGACAACGGAGACCACGGACTGCTGAGCAGCTGAAGTCTTATATCAAGCAAGAATGGACAAAATTTCCAATTGCAAATCTACTACAATCAGTATCCTCATTTCTAAAACGATTAAAAAGTGTTATTAAAAGGAAAGGTGATGTAAGACAATGGTACACATGCCTCTGTCCCAACTTTTGTTGAGTGTGTTGCAGCCATCAAATTCTAAATTTGTGTATGTTTACAAAATACAATTAAGTTGGTCAGTAAAACTATTGAAAATCTTTTCTTTATACTTTTGTCAGTTAAATAAAGGCTCACATGAATTAACATATCACAGATTTTTGATTCTATTGTATTTTGGAAAATATTCCAACTTTTCTGGAAATGGGGTTTGTAGTATAAATTACATAATGCACATTTAGACAGAGACGTAACATAAAGATTTCTACTCCTTGTGTATGTGAAGGATGTATGTAATAAAGTCAATTCAATTCACTCTCTCCACTATCTGTTCTGCCATTCCCACTTCAACTTACTTTAACCACATCACCCTTCCCCCCACAATCCTTACCACTAGGATATTATTCCCCTTTTGTTCTGTTCCCCTAACGAACAAATCCCCTCTCATCCCTTTGACTTTCCTCTGCCAGGTAATCCCCCCAACAGTTTCCTAAGTGGTCCACCTGCTGTTGTGCGGGATAGCAACAAGAGTGCTCTGTAATGGCTATTTAAACTCTTTCCCCTTCCTGACTCTCACCCAGTTTCCTGTGTCCTGCACCTTAGGTGTAACTCACCTCTCTTCATGTCATATCTCTCACCTCCTCCAACTCCTGGATGATCCGGAATTCATCCATTTCATGTTGTAACTCCTTAAAGTGCAGGGTTACAAGCTGCAGCTGGATGCATATCTTGTAGGTGAGGGCATCAGGGGCACTGGAGGTCTCCCCACCTTCCCACCAATGTCCCTTCTAATTTGTAATGACCAGTGTGCATATAAATCTTGTACTGTGCATTTTTATACCCAGCGATAACATGTGCACAGTGAATTTTATATAGAGAGGTATTAATTTTAACAGCTGTCGATAAGAACTTTGATCTTCTCTGGGATCGATCGAGTTCATCTGCGCTCTCACACAACCTATGTAGCAGGCCTGTAACGGGTAATGAAGGATTTTCTCACCAGAGCTTTTGCACATTTTCCACATGTACTTTGCTTGCTAAATTGCGCTTCTATAAGTCAGATTTCCAAATGTCACTCCACTTCTTCCCACTTGCAAATTCTCCAGCAACTTCTGCATCGCCACAATACACACAGGTAACACCAGTTTCTATATTGGACATAAATATTTCCCCTGAACCCTCCTGAGAAATTGAGGATATATATAAAAAATCATTTTGAACCTATGTAACCTCTGGTTAAAAGGATAATTGGGACTGAATAGGAACGTTTGAACTGAAGTAAACTCTGTCATCAGCAGTTAGCTAAGACAGGCTCATTACCAGTTCTCTGCGGCTTGCAGAGAGACAGACTGAGAGCTGATAACATTGTACATTGTACCCTCGTTTGAGTACAGAGAGGACTACTCGCTGATAAGGACAGGAATGAACATCTGCCTGTAATTAAGTCAGGGCCTTGCAAAGGGAATAACTGATTTTCATTTTTAAAATCTTTTTTAGTAATTATTATTAAAGATCAACAAAATTATTATTAAAGATCGAGGATCAAAAGTTTGACTTCTGATTTTCTCCAAACTAAGACATAGCATCACCTGAGAGAACCATTTTATCAAAGTAGGAGCAGAAGCATCTTTCCATTTCAACAAAATAGCCCTTCTGGCCAATCATGTCACAAATGCAATTACATGTTGGTCTGATAGAGAAATACCCTGAATACATTGAGGGGTTATACCAAACAAAACTGTCAATTTATGAGGTTATAAATTAATTTTTAAAACTTTAGAAATTGTCGAGAAAATAGATTTCCAAAAATGTTTCAATACAGAACACGACCAAAACATGTGTGTCAATATAGCTGTCTCAGTTTTACATCTATCACACTGACTATCAACATTCAGAAACATTTTTGACAGTCTCTCCTTTGTCAAATAGTAATGATGTACAATTTTAAATTGAATTAAAGAGTGACTGGCACAAATCGAAGAAGAGTTAACCAACTTCAAAATCCGCAATCAATCCTCTGTTATCAAGGTCATGTTAAGCTCTGTCTTCCAATCTTGCTTAATCTAAAGTGAAGGGTAATTATGCTGTTGTAACAATAAATTATAAATTTTCCCAATAAAACCTTTCACAAAAGGGCTCATTTTTGAAATAAAATATAACAGGACAGAATCCTGTATATATGGAAAATTACTTAAATATTCTTGTAAAAGAGACAGACCTAAAGATATTGCAGGAAATGTGAATACAAGAGAGAGTATTTAGTTGCTAAACTCTCAAAAGACATCAATCGGCCATCTTGGAACAGATGAATGAAGCAATAAACTCCTTTATTCCTCCAAAGAAGAAAGGTAGGATCTCTTAATGAAGGTTTAAATAAATAATTTCAATAAACTAAAAAGTTTAAATTTTTTGAGATCAAAAAAAATTACGAAACTGGAACCAAATTCGTAATGACTGCTTAATCACAGGATATAAATTTAATTCAGCAATTTTGGCCAGTTGTACAGGTATAGAAGGTCCTAATAATGAGGTTAAATGAAACTGTTTCACAGCTTTCAATTCCAAATCAACCCAAGGTGATCGTTCATTTTTATAAGTCCAATTTAACGAAAAACACATATAATGTATATTAACAGCCCAATAATACATTCTTAAATTAGGCAGAGCAAGACCTCCATCCTCTTTTAATTTTTGTAAATGATATATATCAATTCTTAGTCTTTTATTTTTCCTGTCATGGTCCGGACCGTGAAGTCTACATTCCGGTTAATGGTCCGGTCCATCAACCCTTGCTCCAGGTTTTCCTGTCTACCCTGTTTCTGTTCCTGTTGAGCACTAATTGAGGCAGCTATTTCTCGTTGGGGCTGGCTACATTAATACCTCCAGAGACCAGGGCATGGCTGCCAGATATTCTTGTCCTTACTCCTTGTACCCTTGCCCCTGCCTTCTGTTTCCACGCCTGAAGCCCTGCCTTGTCTTGCCGGTAACTCTCGCCTCGCCTCGCCTGTAGTCTTGGAGCCACCCTGCACCTAGCTGCCTTCCTGTCCCTTGCCTCTGCTGGGTAAGTCAGGCCGTCTTGCCATTACCCTGCGGTTGGCTCTGTCCCTTCCTGTCCCTAGCCTCCGTTGGGTAAGCCAGGCTGTATTGTCGTTACCCTATGGTTGGATCTATCCTTTCCTATCCCTTGCCTCCGTCGGGTAAGCCAGGCCGTATTGCCATTACCCTACGGTTGGTTCTGTCCCTTCCTATCCCTTGCCTCTGTTGGGTGGTGATCCGCGCCCTGCCCAGGAGGAGCTTCAAAACCCCAAGCCTCGAGCCTCACCTCAAGTCTCCAGCCTCCAGCCTCGCCTCAAGTCTCCAGCCTCCAGCCTCACCTCAAGTCTCCAGCCTCCAGCCTCGCCTCAAGTCTCCAGCCTCCAGCCTTGCCTCACCTCAAGCCTGAAGACTCCAGCCTCGTCCTGCCTGCCAGCCAAGTACCGTCCTTGCCTACTTGTGGGGTCCGAGCCAGAGGCAAGACCCAGGTTCTGGATCCTTCTCCAGTCTCTGGCTCGGAGTCCAAGCCCGGGCTCCTAGCTCTCTTGTCCAGTCCTGTTCTGGGTTCCTGGTTTTTGTGTCAATGTCCTAGCCCTCACCCTGTATCCTAGTCCTGTCCCTAGTACTTCAGTGTCTGTGTCTTGCACTTGGGTCCGTTCCCAGCCACCACCTTATGACAATTCCAAACAAAAGATGAAATAATAGAGTTAACCTGATCAAAAAGCTTCTTAGTTTAAAAAAGGGATATTTTGAAATACATATAAAAATTTTCGTAAAATCATCATTTTAACTGCATGAATTCGGCCGGCTAACAAAAGTGTAAGTGGATTCCATCTACAAACTTTAAAAGGAATGTCATCATATATAGAAGCAGAATCATTTAGAGGAAATAATTCACTTTTATAAAGGTTTAATTTATATCTTGAAAACTTTCCAAATTCGTTTAATAGTTTCAATAAACTAGGAACGTATTCTTCAGGATTTGACATATAAGCTAAGAGATTGTCAGCATAAAGGGAGATCTTATGAATAGTCCTATTTATGAAAATCCCATGGATATCTTTAGCTTCACAAAGTGCAATAGCCAAGGGTTCCAGCACCAAATTAAATAACAGGGGACTTAGTGGACATCCTTGTCTCGTACCTTGCGAAAGCCGAGAAAAAGGAGATCTGCAATTATTGGTAATAAGTGTAGCAATAAGGCTTTCAGATATCATTCTAATCCACTTATTAAAATTAATACCAAAGCTGTATTTCTCCAAAACGTTAAATAAGTTTTCCATTCAACTCTGTCAAATGCCTTTTCAGCATCGAGAGAGACAATGCATTTGGGGAGTCTTAGAAAAGGATGAATATATAACATTTAACAGTCTCCAAGTGTTAGAGAAGGAATAACGGCCCTTTACAAAACCTGTTTGGTCCTAAGAGATCATTCTAGCTGGTATATTCTCCAGCCTATTAGCCATTATTTTTGAAAGAACTTTAGCATCCTTTCTTAATAATGAAATAGGTCTATATGAAGCACAGTGTGTAGGGTCTTTATCTTTCTTAAGAATTGAAGAAATAGAAGCTTCATAAAATGTGGGAGGTAACTCTCCTATCAAAAAAGAATCTTTAAGCATTTCCAACAAATATGGAGAAAGCAATTTTTCATTCTTTTATATAATATCCTACAGAATAACCATCCAGTCCAGGAGCTTTACCAGATTGCATTGGAAAAAAAAAGCTTTTTGAATTTCATTTTCAGTGATAGGAACATCAAGAGTTTGTTGATCATCAACAGAAATTTGAGAAAAATTGATCTTTTGTAAACAGGCATTCATTTTAGAAGGATCAACTGAAAACTGAGATTTATAAACGTCAATGTAAAAGTCTTGAAAATTTGTATTAATGTCTTCATAATTACATGATAAACTACCATCTCTCTTCTGAATTTTTAAAGTGTGTCTTTTGGCTGTAGCTGCTTTTATTTGAGATGCTAACAGCTGATTATTATCATCTCATTATGACTATTATTAGCAATGACGCCTACCTTTCCGATTTCACACTCTACTGATATCACCGACAACATTTTCGGTTTAAATCCTTATCAGAAGGGATTAATAGCAACTATTTATGACATAATTATGAAAATACAGCCAGGTAGATCTGATAAATTTAAAAATGAATGGGAAAGGGAACTTCAACTTCACTTACCTATTTATCTTCCTCTATATGGGCTAACTATATGATGATACAATTTAAGGCAGTGCATAGGGCCCACATCTCTAAAGTTAAACTAGCTCATTTTTACTCCCATATAAATCCTATTTGTGACAGATGTCACTTTGAGGTGGCTTCTTTGACTCATATGTTATGGTCCTGCCCTCTCTTGGAAAAATTCTGGAAAGCTATTTTTGATATTATTTCAAAAGTTTTGCATTTTTATTTACAACCCCATCCTATTACAGCAATTTTTTGTTGGCCAATGACGGAACATAGACCTTTATCCTCTTCAGCCTGTCAGATGGTTGCCTTTGTTACATTAATGGCCAGAAGGTCCATTTTATTGAATTGGAAAGAGACCAACCCCCCGACTACATTTCAATGGTTTTCCCAAACTATATCATGTTTCAATTTAGAAAAAATCAGAAGTGTCATTTTTGATCCTTCGGTTAAATTTGAAGAGACTTGTAAGCTATTTATTCAACATTTTCATATGATGTAGTTTGACCTTTTCCGAATCCTTTTTACTAACTTAGAATATATGAATAGAGGAGCTGAGCTGACGACATTAATGAATGTATTCGATCTAATATATTGGTTCAGCCTTGTTTTGTTCTGTTTGCTTTTTTGGGGGTTTAGCAATTAGTTCTATTTTTTAGCTCTCTTTTGTTTTTTGGGGTTCTTCTCTGCCACATCCTTTTCCTTTTATTTATTTTTTTCTTCATGATTAACATTATCGAGAGTTTGGAAGTCTATTAGACTTGTACTATTTGTAGTATTTTGTATATGTTTATTAACAATAAGGTAATTCCAATCACTTCATATCACTGTTGTTATTATGCTTATGAACTTGGTAGTCATAGTCATACTTTATTCATCCTGGGGGAAATTGGTTTTCATTACAGTTGCACCATAAATAATAAATAGTAATAAAACCATAAATAGTTAAATAGTAATATGTAAATTGTGCCAGGAAACAAGTCCAGGACCAGCCTACTGGCTCAGGGTGTCTGACCCTCCAAGGGAGGAGTTGTAAAGTTTGTTGGCCACAGGCAGGAATGACTTCCTATGATGCTCTGTGCTGCATCTCGGTGGAATGAGTCTCTGGCTGAATGTACTCCTGTGCCCACCCAGTACATTATGTAGTGGATGGGAGACATTGTACAAGATGGCATGCAACTTCGACAGAACTTGAAAATTTCTGTCCACGTTGCATTCTGTCCAATAGAAAGATTTAAAAAGAAAGCCTATTATTTTTTTTTTATCTCCAAACACATAAAATTGACTTTTCAATTTAAGCAAATTTCTATCATCGGAATAAGTTGATCATAAATTATATTGTGATGGTAGTTCAACCCTTTGTTTGAATAAATCACTGTTAGGAGAGATTGCATAATTATTACCCAAGTTTTTAATTTGTTTTGAAATGTTATCTCTGTTTTTGTCTGTTTCTTAAGCTTAGCTAAATAGGAGATATCTGACCACGCAAAACACTGTATGCTTTAAATATATCCCATATAATCAATTTTGACACATCTCCCATATTATTAAAAAGAAAAAAAAATACCTCAGTCTCAATAAATTTGACGAAGTCCAAACTTTGTAATCAATTTTCTGGAAAACGCCAAGGCAAATATGCTATAACGACATAATTCAATTCAAAAGCTAAGTTTAAAGGCACATTATCTGAGAAAACGATAGCATCATATTCACATTTCTGGACTTTGGAGAGAAATCGGAGATCAGCTATAAAATAATCGAATCTCAATTTTTTTTTATGAACATGTGAAAAAAAAGAATAATCTCTATCATTTGGATGCAATGTCTCCAAACCTCAACCAGGCAATAATCAATTAAAAAGGAGTTAATAAGTGATGCAGAACAACTCGGAAGCCACTGACTGGTTGAACTCTTATCAATCAAAGGACTTAAACAACAGTTGAAATCACCAAATATTAACAACCTATATTCATTTAAATCCGGCAATAAAGTAAATACATTTTTAAAAACAAGGAGGATCATCTACATTATGTCCACACAGATCAACCAGGACAATTTTTCTATTACAAATTGTTCTTTTAACAATTAAAAATCTACCATTAATATCTGACACAATGTCTTCTTGGATAAATAAAATATTAGATTTAATAAAATTAGATACTCCCTTTGTTTTATTTTGCCAAGTAGCGTGAAATTGAAGGCCCTTCCACATTTTAAAAAAACTATTTTGATTGCCCGTCTTGATATGCGTTTGTTGAACAAAAATTATATTGGGTTGGAATTGATTAATGATTTTAAAAGTCTTCTTTCACTTAATAGGATGATTCCAAACACGTACGTTCCAACTTATAATGATTATCTGTTTAGCTACCACGAAATAAAGAAATTATTTAACACATAATTACACACATACCAGCGCAGGCTAATCAAAACTGGCGGTGATAAGTATAACCATATACAAAACATGCATGCTCCGGAACTCCGTAAAGGGAAAAAAATACAATAAAGAAAACTAAAATTAATCCTACAATTAATCTTATAACTCAAAACTAACCCCAGTCCCCCATCACCCTGAAAAGCCCAAAATTCGGACAAAAAGAGTCAAAATGCGTCCCCATAGAAGTAAAAACAGAGACACACTTTGCGAGCTGCCCATTTTAATGGTGATTTTAAAAGCTTTCCTTAATTCCTCCCCCCAGTTACAGAAAAAAACACACAGCCCTAAAATAGGAAAGCCCTGCAGAGGGAAAAAAATGTTTATACTTAATCCTTAAAAATAAGCTGGGGAATGCAGAAACAATCTCCAAAAAAGCCAAAACCATAAAATTAAACAAAAAGAAGAATGTCTTTGTAATCTCTAAGGAAGAAAAATCAGCACCATTTTCCATTTAACTTACACACCCAAAGAAAATCTGTTTTTAGAAGAGAAAACTAACTATCTATCTTCTAAGCACTCCCAACTGTGTATATATAAGAAAAAGTCCTTATGAACTATGAACACTGTAACTTAGTTAATGGAAAAAAGAGGATAGGCACAAATAATCAAACTGGTTAATAATCTGTCCGCTGTGTTAATTCGCTCAGTAAACCAAACAGATTTTGGAAATGTCATTCATCAGTCACATCAAAAAGTTCACATCTTCTTTAAATGGTCCATCGATCAAAGGACATCAAAAGCAAATCAGAAATCTTGAAAGCTTCTTTTCTTTCTGAAATAACAATAATTCACCAGACCTAAAACCATTCAAACCTCGGCTGCAACCGAACTACAGCTAACATAGTCCAATGCCGCTTTGGAGTCCAGAAAAATAGGAGGAGTTGAATCTTTGGGAACTAATTTTAATCGGGCTGGATAGCAAAGTGATGGGAATAATCATAGGAATGATCATCTGTCTGTAATTTAGTCAGGGCCTTGCAAAGGGAATAACTGATAAGGCTGGGACAGTGCATCCATCTGTAATTAAAGCCTTGATTTAGCAACTCTCTTATCTAAGTAATTAAGTTTTGCACCAACAGACTTGGTGGGTGTACCAGTTCAAATAACATCTTCCAATAGTAATGTCTGGGGTTAGTGTGTGTGTATATATACATATATAGCTGTAACCTGACTAAGTCAGTCCACTTGTCAGATGGTGGCAGTGCTTACGTGCCTTCCCTTTGACAACTGGATCTCAAACCCCTGCAGGAGAATGCATAATAAACTGTGGTGACGATAAGAACCTGGTCTCCCGAGTTTTACTCAGATTCAACTTTCACATTTGGCATCACGAACAGGATCCCAATATAGGGAGTGCCAAGCAGACGGACTGAGTAAGTGGCTGGACCACTCTGGGGACTGCAGAGACTGACCGGGCGCCCAATAGGTATTTTACCTTTAGTCGCTCTCCGTTAGTTCCTTTGGAGGTAATTGCATACCTTGACGGGATTGGGAAAAAATCTGTCGGGAGACTCGTATAAGGTAGGCAAAATTTTACTAAGTGGGCAGGAGGTAGACGTACCGGGTAAATTTATCAACTGAGCAGGAGGTGCCAGCCGGGTAAATTTATTAAGTGGACAGGAGGTGCCAGCCAGGTAAATTTATCTGATTGTTAATTGAGCAGGAGGCTTTGTGCTGGGTAAATTACTAAGAGAACATGGGTCAATTGCAGTCGATTGATACGAGTGGGCCAGGAGCAGCCCTACACAATATGTGTGAGAGTTTTCCAGACAAGGAAAAGGATTTGTGAATGCTGAGTGCAGAGCTGAATAAGAAAATGGGGAACAAAATGTGGCCACTGGGGGGTGGCGGGAACCTGGGATATTACCTCATGAGAACAAGCAGTAAATTCGATATGGAAGAAGAACTGTGGAAAGAAGTGGAAATTGTTAAAAAGGGAATGGAAGGAAAAGGCAGATGTAAAGTGGAACAGTATATTATTAGCAAGTTGGAGGAATAATGCATGTGACAAAGGGATCGAGGTATGTACTGCAGAAGGAACGCCAAAGGTTCGGAGACACTAAAAAGCGGAGTGTAAATGGGTGGATGGGCACCGGAAACAAGAGCAGGAAAAACAATGTAAGCAAACCAAGGCTGGCCATGATAGGAGGGAAGGGCAGGAACGTCAGTCTAAAGTTCAAACTGATAGGGAAACAAGAGATCCCGAACCCATGTCTGGCAGTCCGACCCTGTTTGAGGGCAGTCACCGTGATGAGAAGTGGGCACCCATCATACACCCCCACCTTACCAGGGGCCAAGTGCACCCAGTGCCCCTGAACCCCAATCCTCGGGGTACTCAGATATAGTGGCCGCTCGGGTAAGACAGCGGCGACAGGGGAGGAGAGGTCCCTATACCCTGAGATCCAGAAAGGGAATACCAAGGATTATTCCGAGACAGGGAGGGAAGAATCCAATAAAATCCCAGAGTTAATGGCTGCACAGAGACAATTGCCCACCCAAATGCTGCCCAGTCCACGAGCAGGAGGAGGGACAGCCCTCAGTGATTCCTCTGTATGCAGCCTGGAAGCCTCAGGAAATGATAATGATCATGAATCAGGCCCCAGATAGAAAAGAAAATCCAGCACAGTTTGCTCAGTATGTCCGCAGTACTACAGAAATGTACAAAGTGACCCCGCAAGATTTATTCTGTCTCTGCTGCATGATTCTCTCAGCTGATGAGGGGCGGAAATGGAAGGCAGAATTGAGATACCAAACCTATCAGGATTTACAGGCGGGAAACCATAATGAGAATGAACAGACAAACCAGATAACTCAAGCATTGGAAAGGGCTCTCCGGCAACCTGTAAACATCACTAAGGTACTTTAATGCAAACCCAAGCCTGGGGAATCGGGACCAGACTATTGGGAGTGATTTGTGGCCTGCAACAGCACTTTCACAGGAGACCAAGCCTTTAATGATGGGAATCCGTCCCCCCCAGTTTAATGCCTCACTGACAATATGGATTGGCCTGACAATGACTGAAATCGAATGCGACGAGCTTTGACATATTACTGGGACAGGACTTTCAAATCCCAATCAATCCTGAAGAGAACTAATATTAAAGGTGAATATCTTCAGCAGGGTGAAGGATGCAAGCGGGCTATATCTGGGGATCAGAAATGGGAACAAAAACCTACCAAGGGACAGATGGGGACAAGAACCCATTTAGAAATTGACAAGCAAGGATGCTTCGAACCGTGAGTACCACCCCTCGGGAAAAGCCCAATGTAATATTGCAAGTTGCTGGAATTCCAATTTTGTTTATCATTGATACCACAACCACTCTCGATCAGGAAATAGTATCAGAAAATGGATTCCAGCTATCAGACGCTACAATCACTCTGTCTGGGTTTGAAGGCACAGAACGCACGTATCCACGTACCCAGCCACTGCAGGTTGAATTCCAGGGGAAGCCAGTGTGAGGTTTCATTTACAGTCACCGCCGGCATTACTGGCCGAAGTTCCGGATTTCCTTTGGCGACAGACAAGACTGGTGGTTCCCATATCCCCGTCAGGGTTTGCCCTGGGTTCAAGCCAAAGAGCCTAGGGTTCCTTGCCTAGACCCTGACGAAACAAGCCTCCAGCTCAGAGGGAGAACAGCAAGACTTGGCCGCGGACCAACTCCACTACTGGTGCATACTTTTCACGGGGATGCCTCTGAGGAGGAGCGCAAACTGCGGTCCCAGATGGGGGGCCAGAAAGACCCCGATCTAGGTTTTTGGATCACCCCAGCGGGGCAGGGTTGTGTTCCTGCACAGTTTTTACCAATGTTGGTGGATTAAACATAATTGTACACGCCTGGGAAAGGAGGGAATGGTTGGTAACCTGAACCCTGCACACACATCAGACATCTTTTTGCCAAAAAAAAACCTCTCATCTCAGTTTTAAAGAGAAGCATCTTTATTCTGAGACTGTGCTGTCAGATCACAGACTCTCCGTCTAATGGAAACATCCTCTCCATGTCCACTGTACAGGCTTTTCAGCATTCGGTAGCTTTACTAAACCATACATCCCCCCCCACCACCCCCACCGTCCCTCTGAACTCCACTGAGCACAGGTCCAGAACCATCAAATGCTCCTCATATTGTGATGGGGGTCCTGAATCACCCCTATGAACTGTGCTTTTGAAAAGAGAGAGAGAGGGGTGTTGAACACCAGACACCTTGCTAAAAGAGAGAGAGAGAGGGACAAGGACTGCTTTGAGATGATGTTATGGTTTTTTGGCAGCATGTTTGGTTTGTATGAGTTGATTGGGGAAAACCCTCTTTGATTTGCTTGTGTGGAATAACAGCAGAAATGGACGTTAGTGTTGAGACGGTTTCTGTTGGACCCAACCCCTGAAGCATTGGATGATGCTAAGAGGGGTGTGCTGTTGGGAATTGCTCAAATGTTAAAAGTTAAGGTGATCACCAGAATGAGGAAGGTGTTAATAGAGGTGTTAATGGTCATAGTCATAGTCATACTTTATTGATCCCGGGGGAAATTGGTTTTCATTACAGTTGCACCATAAATAATAAATAGTAATAAAATCATAAATAGTTAAATAGCAGTATGTAAATTGTGCCAGGAAATAAGTCCAGGACCAGCCTATTGGCTCAGGGTGTCTGACCCTCCAAGGGAGGAGTTGTAAAGTTTGATGGCCATGGGCAGGAATGACTTCCTATGACGCTTTGTGTTGCATCTCTGTGGAATGAGTCTCTGGCTGAATGTACTCCTGTGCCCAACCAGTACATTATGTAGTGGATGGGAGACATTGTCCAAGAAGCATGCAACTTGGACAGCATCCTCTTTTCAGACACCACCATCAGAGAGTCCAGTTCCATCCCCACAACATCACTGGCTTTACGAATGAGTTTGTTGATTCTGTTGGTGTCTGCTACCCTCAGCCTGCTGCCCCAGCACACAACAGCAAACATGATAGCACTGGCCACCAGAGACTCGTAGAACATCCTCAGTATCATCCGGCAGATTTAAAGGACCTCAGTCTCCTCAGGATATAGAGACGGCTAATAGCACAACATCAGATATCCAAAGGAATGTTTGAAGACGATGTGTGGGATATGTTCATTGGAAGGAAACCTACTGAGGCTGAGGTTCAGTTGAAATTGCAATTGAAATTAAAACAACTTGAGGCTGATGAAGCAGAAAGGTGGAGGATCCATGGGGCCAGAGAGGCAGAAAAACAGAAACAGTTTGAAAGGGAGATGTGGCAGCTGGGAGGTCCAGTGTCGGACCCTGATTATTTTTACAGCTCAAAAGAACTTGCGGTGATTGAATAATTTACAAGTTGTGTTCCTGATGATGTAAGGGCATATCTAGATGAAGAGGATGCCACCAACCTGCAGGGGTCTGTTAAGAAAGCAGACAAATTGATTAACCCACGAGGTTGAGTTTACTCCAGATGAGAGTTTGCCAAAGAGTAGCTGGGAGGTTCAGGGTGACGTTGAATTTGAAACTGGGACCAGTGTTGACAGCCTAGAAGAGGCAGCCGTCCCGATTGCCTGTGTTCAGGTTGTTGAAGTACCTGTGGATTCACAGGTACTGAACCTTGTGTTGAAGCTCAGTTAAGGTCTGAGGTGTCTGACTTGGTTGGAAAGGAATGCAGCTTTTGTGTCAGATGGCTTTGGTTCAGTGAATAAGGGGTTAACCTTGGTACCAGTCTTTGAGGATTCTCAGTAACTTGTGTTAGACAGTGTTCTAAAAGTTAGTGATGAGATAAAAATTGGTGAGGTAAGTGTTACTGAACATATTGGGAAAAGTGTTGTCCCTGGACTTTTGAATAAAGTACTTGTGAAGGTTGGATTGGTTGCACAACCTTTGACCCTGCTTGCAGGACAAAGGCCTGCTGAGGAGGTATGTGCCACTCTGTTGAATTTTGTTTTAACATTTGGAGGTAAATACTTGAAAGGTTATGATGTTGTTCATGATGATGTTGTGGAGAAGAAGGAAGTTTGTCACATAGAAACATAGAAAATAGGTGCAGGAGTAGGCCATTCGGCCCTTCGAGCCTGCACCGCCATTTATTATGATCATGGCTGATCATCCAATTCAGAACCCTGCCCTAGCCTTCCCTTCATACCCCCTGATCCCCGTAGCCACAAGGGCCATATCTAACTCCCTCTTAAATATAGCCAATGAACTGGCCTCAACTGTTTCCTGTGGCAGAGAATTCCACAGGTTCACCACTCTCTGTATGAAGAAGTTTTTCCTAATCTCGGTCCTAAAAGGCTTCCCCTTTATCCTCAAACTGTGACCCCTTGTTCTGGACTTCCCCAACATCGGGAACAATCTTCCTGCATCTAGCCTGTCCAATCCCTTTAGGATTTTATACGTTTCAATCAGATCCCCCCTCAATCTTCTAAATTCCAACGAGTACAAGCCCAGTTCATCCAGTCTTTCTTCATATGAAAGTCCTGCCATCCCAGGAATCAATCTGGTGAACCTTCTTTGTACTCCCTCTATGACAAGGATGTCTTTCCTCAATTAGGGGACCAAAACTGCACACAATACTCCAGGTATGGTCTCACCAAGGCCTTGTACAATTGCAGTAGTACCTCCCTGCTCCTGTACTCGAATCCTCTTGCTATGAATGCCAGCATACCATTCGCCTTTTTCACCGCCTGCTGTACCTACATGCCCACTTTCAATGACTGGTGTATAATGACACCCACGTCTCGTTGCACCTCCCCTTTTCCTAATCGGCCGCCATTCAGATAATAATCTGTTTTCCTATTTTTGCCACCAAAGTGGATAACTTCACACTTATCCACATTAAATTGCATCTGCCATGAATTTGCCCACTCACCCAACCTATCCAAGTCACTCTGCATCCTCTTAGCATCCTCCTCACAGCTAACACTGCCACCCAGCTTCGTGTCATCCGCAAACTTGGAGATGCTGCATTTAATTCCCTCAGCCAAGTCATTAATATATATTGTAAACAACTGGGGTCCCAGCACTGAGCCTTGCGGTACCCCACTAGTCACTGCCTGCCATTCTGGAAAGGTCCCGTTTATTCCCACTCTTTGCTTCCTGTCTGCTAACCAATTCTCTATCCACATCAATACCTTACCCCCAATACCGTGTGCTTTAAGTTTGCACACTAATCTCCTGTGTGGGACCTTGTCAAAAGCCTTTTGAAAATCCAAATATACCACATCCACTGGTTCTCCCCTATCCATTCTACTAGTTACATCCTCAAAAAATTCTATGAGATTCGTCAGACATGATTTTCCTTTCACAAATCCATGCTGACTTTGTCCGATGATTTCACCGCTTTCCAAATGTGCTGTTATCACATCTTTGATAACTGACTCCAGCGGTTTCCCCACCACCGACGTTAGGCTAACCGGTCTATAATTCCCCAGTTTCTCTCTCCCTCCTTTTTTAAAAAGTGGGGTTACATTAGCCACCCTCCAATCCTCAGGAACTAGTCCAGAATCTAACGAGTTTTGAAAAATTATCACTAATGCATCCACTATTTCTTGGGCTACTTCCTTAAGCACTCTGGGATGCAGACCATCTGGCCCTGGGGATTTATCTGCCTTCAATCCCTTCAATTTACCTAACACCACTTCCCTACTAACATGTAGTTCGCTCAGTTCCTCCATCTCACTGGACCCTCTATCCCCTACTATTTCTGGAAGATTATTTATGTCCTCCTTAGTGAAGACAGAACCAAAGTAATTATTCAATTGGTCTGCCATGTCCTTGCTCCCCATAATCAATTCACCTGTTTCTGTCTGCAGGGGACCTACATTTGTCTTTACCAGTCTTTTCCTTTTTACATATCTATAAAAGCTTTTACAGTCCGTTTTTTATGTTCCCTGCCAGTTTTCTCTCATAATCTTTTTTCCCCTTCCTAATTAAGCCCTTTGTCCTCCTCTGCTGAACTCTGAATTTCTCCCAGTCCTCAGGTGAGCCACTTTTTCTGGCTAATTTGTATGCTTCTTCTTTGGAATTGATACTATCCCTAATTTCTCTTGTCAGCCACGGGTGCACTACCTTCCTTGATTTATTCTTTTGCCAAACTGGGATGAACAATTCTTGTGGTTCATCCATGCAATCTTTAAATGCTTGCCATTGCATTTCCACCGTCAATCCTTTAAGTGTCATTTGCCAGTCTATCTTAGCTAATTCACATCCCATACCTTCAAAGTTACCCCTCTTTAAGTTCAGAACCTTTGTTTCTGAATTAACTATGTCACTCTCCATCTTAATGAAGAATTCCACCATATTATGGTCACTCTTACCCAAGGGGCCTCTCACGACAAGATTGCTAATTAACCCTTCCTCATTGCTCAATACCCAGTCTAGAATAGCCTGCTCTCTAGTCGGTTCCTCGACATGTTGGTTCAAAAAACCATCCCGCATACATTCCAAGAAATCCTCTTCCTCAGCACCTTTACCAATTTGGTTCACCCAATCTACATGTAGATTGAAGTCACCCATTATAACTGCTGTTCCTTTATTGCACACATTTCTAATTTCCTGTTTAATACCATCTCCGACCTCACTACTACTGTTAGGTGGCCTGTACACAACTCCCACCAGCGTTTTCTGCCCCTTAGTGTTACGCAGCTCTACCCATATCGATTCCACATCTTCCCGGCTTATGTCCTTCCTTTCTATTGCGTTAATCTCCTCTTTAACCAGCAACGCCACCCCACCTCCTTTTCTTTCATGTCTATCCCTCCTGAATATTGAATATCCCTGAATGTTGAGCTCCCATCCTTGGTCACCCTGGAGCCATGTCTCTGTGATCCCAACTATATCATAATCATTAATAACAATCTGCACTTTCAATTCATCCACCTTGTTACGAATGCTCCTTGCATTGACACACAAAGCCTTCAGGCGCTCTTTTACAACTCTCTTAGCCCTTATACAATTATGTTGAAAAGTGGCCCTTTTTAATGCTTGTCTTGGATTTGTCACTTTTACTTTTCTCCTTAGTACGTTTTGCTTCTACCCTCACTTTACACCCCTCTGTCTCTCTGCACTCATTCCCATCCCCCTGTTGTGAACTGACCTCCTCTTGCCTAGCCTCTTTAATTTGATTCCCACCCCCCAACCATTCTAGTTTAAAGTCACCTCAGTAACCCTCGCTAATCTCCAAGCCAGGATATTGGTCCCCCTAGGATTCAAGTGTAACCCGTCCTTTTTGTACAGGTCACGCCTGCGCCAAAAGAGGTCCCAATGATCCAAAAACTTGAATCCCTGCCCCCTGCTCCAATCCCTCAGCCACGCATTAGTTACGGTTTTGAGAAAAAGCCATCTGTAGGAGTTGCTATGGAAACAAGTCAAAAAAGAGGTCATAGAAATCAGATAAGTGGATTGTTTGGATAAGTGGATCTTCCACAATATACACATGGTTTTTATAAGTCTGGTGATCATGCTAAGTTTAGTAAACAATGAGGGGGAGGTTGACACCTCTCCAAGATGATGATGTGTGATAGACTTTTCTACCTTCCATATTCCAGCAGGACTTGGAGGGTAGTGAAGGTGATGAGAGTAAGGTGTATGGGAAAGGTTTGTCCTTATTGAGGGAGGAATTTATAGAGGAACAGAAGCGAGATTCTGAAATGATGGCTTTAAAGGAGACAGCTCTCACAGAAGAGGAGGTTCAGAGAGAGTCAGCAGGATATTATCTTAAAGATGGGGTGTTGATAAGGAAGTGGAGATCAGCCACTGTGCCTGCAAGTGAGGATTGGGCTGTTGTGCATCAGGTAGTGCTTCCGAAAGTTTACAGGGCTGAAATTTTAAACATGGCTCACAGTATGCCTTTAGGTGGACATCATGGACTGAGAAAGACGGTGAATAGTCATACTTTAAAAATGCCGGGGGAAACAGGATTATGAAGGAACTTTACTGGCCTAATTTAAGAAAGGATGTTGTGAATTTTTCCTGGACTTGCCATACCTGTCAGGTTGAGGGGAAATCTAATCAGGTTATTCAAGTAGCACCACTTAGACCAATACCTGCCTTTGGTGAGCCTTTTTCCAGGCTCATAGTGGATTGTGTAGGCCCATTTCCAAAGACTGCAGCTGGTCATCAGTATGTGTTAACAATTATATGTGCTGTGTCTAGGTTCCCTGAAGCCGTTCCTCTTGAAAACATCAAGGCCAAGACTGTGGTAAAAGCACTCAGTAGGTTTTTCACACTGGTAGGTCTCCCCAAAGAAATTCAATTTGACCAGGGTAGTAACTTTACTTCGAGAACATTCCAGGGGATAGTCGGAGAATTGGGAGCTAGGTACATTGGGTCATCTGCATATCACACAGAGTCCGAGGGAGCCTTGGAATGGTTCAACTCCACTCTTAAGGCCATGATTAAAACATATTGTGTGGAAAATGGAAAAAAAAAACAGCATGAGGGGGTTCCCCTACTCTTATTTGCTGTTGGAGATTCGATTCAAAAATCATTGGAGTGTAGTCTATTTGAACCTGTGTGCGGTCACAGGCCAAAATGACCTTTGATCCTACTCGGAGAACTATGGTCTGATTTGGAAATATGGGTTAATATGCGGGAGAGACTTAACAAGGTTTGTGACCTTGCAAAGGAAAGTTTGCAGAATGTTCAAATTAAAATAAAACACTTGTTTGATAAGGTAGCACCTGTGGGTACTGTTATGAAAACAAATGGAGTTGTGATGGCTGGGGAAGAGGTGCAGAATCATTTTAACCTACTGAGCACACACCCCTCAGCATCAGCGGCTCCGCAGTGGAGAGAGTGGAAAACATCAAGTTCCTTGGGGTGCAGATCTCGGACAATCTCACCTGGTCCAGGAACACCACTGGGATTGTGAAACGGGGCCCAGCAGAGATTGCACTTTCTGAGGAAGCTTAAACAAGCATCACTCCCCACTAACATCTTAACTACATTCTACAGAGGCGTGGTTGAGAGTGTGCTGACCTTTTGCATCACAACCTGGTACTCCAGCTGCAAAAAAAGCCTTGCAGAGGGTGGTTAGGGGAGCAGAGAAGGTTATTGGGGTTTCCCTACCTTCTGTCCAAGGCCTCTTTCAGAGTCGATGCCTCCAGAGAACACGGTACATAATCAAAGACCCCTCTCCATGAACTGTTTGTTTTTCTGCCATCAGGCAAACGTTACAGGAGCATCAAAACTAAAACCACAACAGCACTCTCCCACAGGCAGTCAGACTGCTAAATAGCTGCTCCACCTGACTCTGCTTTGGACACTTTTAACTTGCACTGGACACTTATAATTGATTTTAACTGACATGTGGCTGTTGTGTTTTACTATTTATTGTTATGTTTATTATTTAGTGTTGCATTTGCTATGTTATGATTACACTGCCCCTGAGAAACGCTGTCTCATTCTGCCCTGCAGAGCTGATGCATGGTTAGAATGACAATAAAGTTTTTTGAATCTTGAATCTAGTATCAACAAGATTTAAGAATTCCATTGTTTTGAAAAATATTACTGATAAGGTCCATCAGTTGGAAGCTACACTGCAAAAACAATTGCAAGAATTAATTAGCAAGCATTAAGATTTATTTCCTGACATTCTAAGACAGTGTATCTCTGCAGGACATGACGTCATTGTAAATTCAGCCCAGCCGATCAAAGAGCATCCTTATGGAATGAATTTAGAGAAAAGTAAAATGGTTGAACAAGAAACTGGAAACAAGAAGGAACAAGGAAAGAGAGTGGATGACTATACTGATAGAGTGGGAAAGGCTAAATACCTTACAAAAATTGACCTGTTAAAAGGATACTGGGGTGTTTCTTTAACAGAGAGGGCTAAAGAAATATCAGCATTTTTGGCATCATCTGGAATGTATGAGTATAATGTTTTATTCTTCGGGATGAAAAATGCTCCAGGGACATTTCAAAGAATGATCCATTCTATGATTAGAGGTTTAGAAAACACGGGGGCTTATATGATTTAGTGGTCTGGAATGACATGTAAGAAGAGCATATTGCAGGTCTAGAAAAACTGTTTGAAAGACTTTCCAAGGCCAATCTTACTGTGATCCTGGATAAGAGTGAATCTGGCTATGCCACAGTTACATATCTGGGCTCTGTAGAAGGCCAGGGCAAACTGGCTCCTGTACAGGCCAAGGTTCAAGCTATTGCTGAGGTTCCTGTTCCGACCGGCAAGAAAGCTTTGAGGAGATTTTTAGGAATGGTTGGGTATTATCGTAAGTTTTGTAAGACCTTTGCTGACATCGCTCTCCCCCTAACAAAACTCCTAGCGAAGAGTGAAAGATTTGTATGGAGTGACCTTTGCCAGGAAGCATTTGAACAACTAAAAACTATCCTATGTTATCACCATGTGCTCAAAGCATCTGATTTTTCCAAACCATTTTCTATAGCAACAGACGCTAGTGACGAAGCTGCTGGGCCAGTACTGTTACAGAAGGGTGTGGATGACATTGAACACCCAGTAGCTTATTTCTCCAACAAATTTAATGGGCACCAGAAAATTTATTCCACTGTTGAAAAGGAATTACTAGCACTTATTCTGGCTTTACAATATTTTGAAGTCTATATTTGTCCTGCCCAGAGACAACTTGTGGTTTACATGGATCACAATCCATTGGTGTTTCTAACTAAGATGAAGGATAAAAATAGATGGTTCTTAAATTGGAGTCTGATATTGCAAGAATATGACCTGAAAATCAAACACGTGAAAGGTACTGACAATATTATAGCTGATTATTTATCCAGATGTTAAGTTAGAAATTGTACACGTTTTTGCTCTGTTATCTGAAGATTATACATGTATTGTTTTAAACTCTGTAATTTCCATTTAAACTAAAAGTTTTGCCTGTGTCAATTTTTTTTTGAAGGAAAGGGGTGTGACAGGGGTCGTGAATTACCCCTATGAACTGTGCTTTTGAAAAGAGAGATAGAGGGGTATTCAACACCAGACACCTTGTTAAAAGAGAGAGAAAGAAGGAGAGAGAGACAAAGACTGCTTTGAGATGATGTTATGGTTTTTCAGCAGCATGTTTACACTTTTGCAGGGACACTCTCAGCTTCTGTATTCTTACAGGGAGAAGGGAGGAGCTACTTGATAGGCAGTTGGTATTCAGTGCGGTGAGATAAATAGAAGGTCAGATGATAGACCTACAGACACAATGGTTTTGGACACTGAATGAGCTTTGTTGTGCCCATAGAAAAGGTGGGTTTTGGAGAATCGATCAGCGGCTCTTGCAGTGTGAAAAGGGTGTGACCAGTGGGGAGCTATTCATGTGTCCAACCCTCGCGTGGGTTGATAATTCCGCCACAGAAGAACGGTCCCCTTTGTTGTGGTCACAGTCAGTGACTTCAAAAGGATTTCAGAGGACAACGGGAAGATCGACAGCATCAGCTCACCTGAAGACTCAAATCTCTCCCTCTCTCTCTCTCCATCACTACTCAACTCAATACCACAAACTGAACTGAACTTTACTCATCATCGTAAGACTATCTATTTACCCTTAGACTTGAAGAAGCTTGATTTCCATATTCATTGCTAACCTGTTTGATATATCTGCATTTATATTACTGTATTGCATAGTTACTAATAAATAGTATTAGTTAATAGCAATACAGGACTCCAAACTGTTTTCAATTTCTGCTGGTTCTTTAACCCGTCACGGGGTACGTGACAATACATAAAGCCGATCATTCCTGAGATTATTCTTGTAAACCTTGATAGCAACAAATGTACAGGACACATTTCCAGAAATAACAGACAAGTTGGTACCAGGGAAAAGTTGTGCTTTCTTTCATGTTCTACTATCACAGAACGAGCCATTTGCATTTCCAGGTTAAAACAGGTTCATTTCAGGAAATATAAACCAGACCAGGGTGAGTGACATTAAAAAAAACTGGAATTACCAGAAACACTCAGCAGGTAAGGAACAGCTGTAGGGAGAGGAACGAACGTAACGATTCAGGTTAATAACGTTTTATCAGAATGGCCTCACACATTTTCAGTTTTTAGTGCAGATCTCCTGCATCTTGTGTTTATGTTTAATTTCCACTGCCTGATAGACAGTGAGGGGGAATTTCCAAACACAGTTTGAACACTGGTCTATTTTATTTCTACTGATGCAAACACAGAGCAGCCACTACCTGTGAGGATGGAATGGGAACGCATCCTCTCCTCAGATTACAAGCAACACACATAAAAGTTGCTGGTGAACGCAACAGGTCAGGCAGCATCTCTAGGAAGAGGTACAGTCGACGTTTCAGGCCGAGACCCTTGCCCTAACTGTACCTCTTTCTAGAGATGCTGCCTGACCTGCTGTGTTCACCAGCAACTTTTACGTGTGTTGCTTGAAATTCCAGCATCTGCAGATTTCCTCGAGTCTCTCCTCAGATCAGCAGTCATTGTTTCCAAAGGAACTCCAGAAACAAAGATCTGATCCCAGAACTCAGCGCCTCATAAACTCGGGCAGCTCGAAGCCCCGGTCCATTTTACTTGGATCAAAAACTGTGATACACCAGGACCCAGCCTCACAGAGTCAACAGCTGAATCTGCCACTCACACACCACCCCAACGGCTGGCACACCACGTGATCCTACGTCACAAAGCGGAGGGCGGGGCAGATCTGCGGTAAACAGCCTCACGTGACCGGCTGACGGGTCTCCCATTTCAATTCTGTGGAAACAGACAGCCTGGGCTCCTGGTTTGGATCGTTCAATGCAGATTCAGTGAAGTCGACACATTTCTGACGAGCCCAGATAACTGGGTACTGAATGAGTAACTGGCCCTCAGTTCGGGGATCACGGCCCACATCAGATCTCCCCGCTCGGGATCGTCTCAATACTCACCGATGGGAAAGTGAAAACTTCGGCCCGCGGACAGCGATCCCGACCTTTCCCGATCCCGCTGCCGCAGATGAATCGGCTTCAGCAGTGAGCCGAAAGGAAAACACCACCCATCTGGATACAGTGAGCATGCGCGGCGTCAGTGTTACATTATCCAGAGGGCGGGGCCTCGGAAACATACGCGCAGATGCTGCCCATCCGCGGTCAAATGGGAGGGGCAAATGAGATCACGTGACTGGTGGGGTTTCCCACCGCAGGGAGAGACTCCAGTTGCCCGCCCCTCTGCCTTTGTAAGAGGGTTGTACTTTGGTATTAGATACACGGAATACCAGTTGCTATAGAGTATGTTGTTTATGGGAGCCGCTTTCTGTGTTAAAATAGCTGCTGAGTTTTCTATACACACAAAAAAAAACTGAGGTATGGACATGGAAGCGGTGCTTGCGGAAACTTTTAATGGTGCCCTGGTTACCCATAAAGCCGGGAGTTGTAAATTTAGCCGTCGCTGAAGCACCGATCACATTCGCAGCCGTCAGGATTGCGCATTTTCCCGAATATCACCCATGCGCGCAATACACAAAGGCCTCGGGAGGATCGGCAAGAGGTGAGAGAGAATCTCCGGGCGGGATTTTAATACCGACTTCAGGACAATTGATGTGAGATGCGGATACCGTGACCCGCAATCCCGGGACAGTCCTGCTCTCGTCCCTCTCTCTCAGCCCCACGATCTGTACACGGGCCCCAGGGAGCTTCCGGCTGATGAGAGAATGGGAACCGCTGGATCTCTCAGGCAGAGCTGAGCTCCAGCTATCTAAATGCAAGGATTGGGAACTCGGGGAAAGGGAACAAAATCTTTTACATCAGCAGGTGAGAAAATCACCTTTGTTCTACTTCCAATCACAAACAAGAGAAAATCTGCAGATGCTGGAAATGCAAGCAACGCACACAAATTTTTGGAGGAACTCAGCATTAGTACTCTTTTCCATAGATGCTGCCTGCCCTGCTGAGTTCCTCCAGCATTTTGTGTGTTTTGCTTGTTCTACCTCCTCTTGTTCTGGACTTTTCCACCCGTGAGAACATGTTTTGACCCACTCTGTCTGGGTACATAATGATATCAAACACCTTTGCACTGGGCAACAAGTAACTTTCACATCACAAATGTGCCAGACTCCAATGGTACAGACTACTGCCCTTCCTTTCATATTCATTGACATTGCCATCAATGAGTTTACCACTGTCAGTCACCTGGGGGAGGGTTCAGGGGAAATATTTATGTACAAAACAGAAACTGGTGTTACCTGTGTGTATTGTGGTGACGCAAAAGTTGCTGGAGAATTTGCAAGTGGGAAGACGTGGAGCGATATTTGAGAAAATGACTTTTCATAGCATCAGTTAGCAAGCAAGTCACGTATGGACGGTGTTCAAATGCTCTGTCGAGAAAATCCTTCATTATCCACTACAGGCCTGCTACATAGGTTGTGTGAGAGTGCAGATGAAGTCAATCAAACCCAGAGCAGATAAAAATTATTATTGACAGTGATATTGGAGTTGGAGCTGGGAATGAATGAATTCTGGATTAATCAGGAGTCGGAGGGGTGATTGATATGACATTGAACAGAGGTGAGTTACACCCAAGGTGTAGGACACATGAAACTGGGTGAGAGTCAGGAAGGGGAATGAGGTTAAATAGCCATCGCAGAGTACAGTACTCTTGTGGCCATCCCCCACAACAACAGGTAGACCACAGAAAGGGTGCAGAGGAAATTTACAAGGACTTTGTGTCGATTAGGGAGCATGGTTTATGAGAATAAGTTGAGTGATCTCAGCCTTTTATCCTTGGAGCGATGGAGGATGAGAGGTGACCTGATGGAGGTGTACGAGATAATGAGAGGCATTGATCATGTGGATAGTCAGATGCTTTTTCCCAGTGCTGAAATGGCAAGCGCGAGAGGGCATAGTTCTAAGGTGCTTGGAAGTGGGTATAGAGGAGACATCAGGGGTAAGTTTTTTTTTATGCAGAGAGTGGTGAGTGCATGGAATGGGCTGCTGGCGTTGGTGGTGGAGGCAGAAACAATAGGGTCTTTTAAGAGACTCCTGGATGGCTACATGGAGCTTAGAAAAATAGAGGGCTATGGGTAAGCCCAGGTAGTCCTAAGCCAGGGTCATGTTCAGCACAGCTTTGTGGGCAGAGGGGCCTGTATTGTGCTGTAGGTTTTCTGTGGTCTATATATTCTACCACTTTAGAAACTGTTGGAGGAGGTGGGGGGGGGGTTACCTGGCAGAGGAAAGTCAAAGGGGTGATGTGGATTCAGTAGTTAGGGTACCAGAACTAGAAGGGGACTAATGTCGTAGTGGTAAGGGTTGCTGGTGCTAGTGTGGTGAAGACAGGCTGGGTTAAACTGAAGTTGTAGTGGGAATGGGAGCCAGAATGACAGAACAGATAGTGGGGAGGGTGAATTGAATTGAATTGACTTTATTACTTACATCCTTCACATACATGAGGAGTAAAAATCTTTATGTCACATCTCCGTCTGAATGTGCAACGTGCAATTTTTAGTAAGTTATAATAGAACACGACAGTCACTATAACTTAGAAATGCAATTGTATCAGCATGAATTAAGCAGTCTGATGGCCTGGTGGAAGAAGCTGTCCCGGATCCTGTTGGTTCTGGCTTTAATGCTGCGGTACTGTTTCCCAGATGGTAGCAGCTGGAACAGTTTGTGGTTGGGGTGACTCGGGTCCCCAATGATCCTTCGGGCCCTTTTTACACTCCTGTCTTTGTAAATTTCCTGAATCATGGGAAGTTCACAACTGCAGATGTGCTGGGCTGTACACACCACTCTACAAAGTCTGTGATTGAGGGAAGTACAGTTCCCATGCCAGTCAGGATGCTCTCAATTGTGTCCCTGCAGAAAGTTCTTCGGATTTGGGGCTGCATTTCAAACTTCTTACAACCGTCTGAGGTGAAAGAGGCACTGTTGTACAGACCACATGAGATCCTCTGTGATGTGTCTGACGAGGAACTTAAAGCTGTTCACCCTCTCAACCCCAGATCCATTGGTGCAAATATGGGTCAGCCTGTCTCCATTCTTCCTGTAGTCCACAATCAGCTCCTTTGTTTTTGTGACAATGAGAGAGAGGTTGTTTTCTTGGCACCAGAGACCTCAGGGCATGGAATGTGATATTGTAGCTATTGCTGGGACTTGTTTGCACCCAACAATCTGAGGAATTCAGAGAAATAAATTTGTGGAGAGATCACAGACTATGCCAAGAAAGAATGCTTCATATAGTGAACGATTTTAAATTCCCAAAGATTACTGGGGCTCCCATATATAAAAGGACTGGATGGGTAGAGTTTGTCAAATGTGTCCGAAGTCAGCATGTAGAATTCCCGACATAGAAGTGTGTAATAAGCTATTAGAAAATAATCCAGGGTTAGTAACAGAAATTAGTGTATCGGAACACTTTGTATGTAGTGATCATAATGTCATGAGATTCCAAGTTAATATAGAAAAAGTGAGGACTGAACCATGGGTTCAATTCTCAATTGGAGAAAGGTCAATTTTGATGGTATCAGAAAGGATCTGACAAGTGTGGTTTGGCACAGGCTGTTTTCTGACAAGGGAGTACTTGGTAAGTGGGAGGCCTTCAGAAGTGAAGTTTTGAGGGTGTAGAGTTTGTATGTGCCTGTCAAAGTAAAAGTTGAAAGGTAGCTGGTGCCGGGAACCTTGGTTTTCAAGAGATATCGAGGCCCCAGATATTTTGTTCCTCTAAATGCCTCAGACTGTTGGGTGCTACAAAGACTCATTAATGACTACACTAATCATAATTCCACGCCCTGAGATCATCTGACATTTTTTTTTTAGTCATCTTCTGTTGCTTTCTAAAAGCTTCCTAGCAGTTTTTGCTCTTTTGTTTGGCCTCTCTTTGGTTCTTATGTTGGCTTAGGCTTCTCATTTTAGCCTCGGTTGTGTCCTCCTGCCTTTACAATGGTTCCACTTCTTTGGGATGTATCAATCACTCAGCTCCTGAATTGCTCGCAGAAACTGCAGCCATTGCTGCTCCATTGTCACTCCTACCGTATCCCTTCCAAACAAGTTTGGCCAGCTTCTCTGCCACAGAAACATGGAGAATGTCAATACAGAACCATGCCCACTCTGGACGATCAGAACGGTAATCTATATGAGGAGACAAAATAGATGGGGGAGATTTAAAATTTTTTTTTTGCATCTCTATTTTTCAGGAGTTGGACACAGAGTCTATAGAAGTGAGGCAAAGCAGCATCAACTTCATGGACCCTGTACAGATTACACAGGTGGAGGTGTTTCCTGTCTTAAGGCAAATTACCGTGGATAAATCCCCAGGGCCTGACAAGTTGTTCCCTAGGACCCTGCGGAAGACAAGTGCAGAAATCGTCAGGGCCCAAGCACAGTGTGATGTCAGATCACATCTTGGTGACTAAAGTGATCTCATCTGAAATGTTGCCTTCACCCACTGATGTATTTTGTAAATCTTTTCACAGGTTAAGAACGGCAAGGAATTTGTCTCCCAGAATCTCAGAGACAACACACCAGTGTTGCCCTTCTTGTCCATTAAGAAGTGGATCGAGGGTTTCACTCAATCATCCTTCCTGCTCACACTGTTGGAATGGATTCACTCAGTCATCTGAACTGAAAGTCCATCAGCAATTCCACACTGGGACACGGCCACTCACTGTTCTGTATGTGGGAAGGGAATTAGTCAGTCATCCCACCTGCGGACACATCAGTCAGTTCACACTGGGCAGAGGCTGGCCACCTGCTGAATTTGTGGGGAAGGATTCACTCGATCATCTGACCTAATGGCTCATCAGCGAATTCACACCGGGGAACGGCTATTCACCTGCTCGGACTGTGGGAAGGGATTCACTCGCTCATCAAACCTACTAGCTCACCAAACAGTTCACACTGGGGAGAGGCCGTTCACCTGCTCAGAATGTGGGAAGGGATTCGCTCGCTCATCCAACCTGCAGGCACACCAGGCAGTTCACACAGCGGAGAGGCCGTTTACCTGCTCAGACTGTGGGAAAGGATTTATTCTGTCATCTCAACTGAAGGTACACCAGTCAGTTCACACTGGGGAGAGGCCATTCACCTGCTCAGACTGTGGGAAGGGATTCACTCGGTCATCACAACTGAAGGTGCATCGGCAAATTCACACTGCGGACAGACTGTTCACCTGCTCAGACTGTGGGAAGGGATTCACTCGGTCATGTCAACTGAAGGTACATCAGCGCATTCACACTGGGGAGAAGCCTTTCACCTGCTCAGAGTGTGGGAAAGGATTCACTCAGTCATCCCACCTACAGGCACACCAGTCAGTTCACACTGGGAAATGGCCGTACACCTGCTCAGACTGTGGGAAAGGATTCACTAGGTCATCTGGCCTAAAGACACACCAATCAGTTCACACTGGAGTGTGGCCATTCACCTGCTCAGAATGTGGGAAGGGATTCTCTCAATCATCCAACCTTCTGGCTCACCAGTCAGTTCACACCAGGGAGAGGCCATTTACCTGCTCAGACTGTGGGATGGGATTCACTTCATCATCTAACCTACTGAGACACCAGTCAGTTCACACTGGGGAGAGGCCGTTCACCTGCTCGGATTGTGGGAAGACATTCACTCAGTTATCCAGCCTACAGACACACCAGAAAGCCCACACTGGAAAGAAGCCATTCACCTGCTCAGACTGTGAAAGAGGATTCACTCACTCATCCACCCTACGGAGACACCAGTCAGTTCACACAGGGGAGTGGCCATTCACCTGCTCAGACTGTGGGAAGGGATTCATTGGGAGATTTCAACTGAAGGTTCATCGAAGAGTTCACACTGGGGAGAGGCCATTCACCTGCTCAGACTGTGGGAAGGGATTCACACAGTTAGCTAGCCTACAAGCACATCAGTCAGTTCACTCTGGGGAGAAGCCATTTATCTGCTCGGATTGTGGGAAGAGATTCACTCAGTCATCTCAACTGAAGGTACATCAGCAAGTTCACACTGGGGAGAGGCTATTCACCTGCTCAGACTGTGGGAAGGGATTCACTTTGTCATCTCACCTGCTGACACATCAGTCAGTTCACACTGGGGAGAGGCTGTTCACCTGCTCAGATTGTGGGAAGAGATTCACTCAGTTATCCAGCCTGCAGACACACCTGGCATCCCACACAGGGAAATGGCTGTTCAACTGCCCAGACTGCGGGAAAGGATTCAACCACTCATCCACCCTCCAGAGACACCAGTCAGTCCACACTGTAGTATGGCCGTTCACATGCTCAGACTGTGGGAAGGGATTCACCCGGTCATTTCAACTGAAGGTACATCAGAGAGTTCACACTGGGGAGAGGCCATTCACCTGTTCGTTGTGTGGGAAGGGATTCACACAGTTAGCTAGCCTACAAGCACACCAGTCAGTTCACACTGGGGAGAAGCCATTTACCTGCTTAGACTGTGGGAAAGGATTCACTCAATCATGCCACCTGAAGCTACATCAGCGAGTTCACACTGGGGAGAGGCCATTCATCTGCTCAGTGTGTGGGAAGGGATTCACTCGGTCATCCGACCTATTGGCACACCAGGCAGTACACATTGGAAAGAGGCCATTCACCTGCTCAGACTGAAGGAAGGGTTTCACCCATCTATTTGGTCTAAGGGACACCAGTAAGTTCACACAGCGGAGATGCTGTTCACCTGCTGTGACTGTGGAAGGTGTTCAGTCATGTATGTAACTTTATGACACACTACTGTAGTCAGAAAAGTTTTAAGTTTATGAATTCTGCAATTATTGTTGCTGCTCACCACACCCAGTTCTGCACCCTGGTCACTGGGCATGGGAGAAGTTTCTTCTACTGCATATTCACCTTTAATGGGACTGGAGTTTAATATTCTGGATCTGTGACAAATAAATCAGTTCTGTTTTAAACTCTGTCTCCGGTACTTAGTGAAACAACACCATAAGATACCACGTAACGTGTGTTCTATTGCTGCTGATACTTTTACTGGGTTGTGTGTACGTGACACTGGGAAGAGTTCTCCAACTCTCAGTCAGGTGCTCCACGCTTCCTTGTCACTATCTTGTCTGCTCAGATGGTTGGGATGTCTCCCATGAAGGGTCATACTCATTCCACTGGTTAATGTTTTCTTCCATTGTGATGATTCCTTTTTCTGAGTTGGCCTCTCATTTAAGTTTTCTGGTCTGTATTTCTTATCACGATTGCATACACACACCTGGAGTTCTGAATCCTGTTCATTTTTGATGAAAGTATATACTTAGAAGTTTTATCTGACTGTTGTGTGATTTTTTTTTTTCGTGTGTGTTACTTCTCTTCCTCCTGTCCAAGGTAATGTTAATCTAAGTGGGTTTGAATGTAAATAGTCTATTCTAAACTTTTCTAAAGTTCTTATTTATCTTTGTAAATTTGACTGATTGAAATGGGACCAAGATATTTTTTTTATTTCAAAAAAAAGTCAATTGATGAAGATGTTTATTGCCTTTGTTGGATTTGTTAACTATTGAGCTCTGTTTGGCAGTTTTTTAAAAAAAAACTTTGAACTAAATTTTCTTAAAGGTTTTCTCTATTTTGCACTACTTTCTATTTTCTTTGCTTGTTGATATTCCAGATATGTGGGTGTCAAGAGTCCCAATGAAGGGTCTTGGCCCGAAATGTTGATTCCCATCCATAGATGCTGCCTGACATGCTGAGCTCCTCCAGCACTTTGTGTGTAGTTCTCTGGATTTCTAGCATCTGCAGGTCCTCTTGTTTCCCAGATACTTGCATGCTTCTTGAAAGAACAAGCTGGTTGTGGGGTTGTGTGTGGCTCTGTTGGTAAAATATTAAACAAAATCATTAGAAAGAAGTGGCATAGGGTTGGAAGGTGTAGAATCTGTGGGTAGATTTAAGGAGCAGCAAATGTTAAAAAAAAAAAAAAAAAAAAAATCCTTGATGGGAATTGTATGGAGACCCCCAAACAGTAGTAAATATGTGGTCCACAAAATAAAATGGGAGATAGAAAATGCGTGCCAAAAGGGCAATGTTACAATAGTCATGGGGGATTGTCATGCAGGTGACTAGGAAAATTAGGATGGTGTTGGTCTCAAGAGGAGAAATTCGTAGAGATCCTACAAGATGCTTTTTTAGAGCAGCTCGTGATTGAGCCCACTTGGGAATCAGCTATTCTGGATTGGGTGTTGTAATGAACCGGATTTAATTAGGTCACTTAAGTTCAAAGAACCCTTAGGGGCAAGTGATCTTAATATGATCAAATTCACCCTGACATTAGAGAAGGAGAAGCTAAAGTCCGATGTGGAATAAAGAGAATTACAGAGGCATGAGAGCAGAATTGGTCAAAATTGATTTGAAAAGAACACGGGCAGGGATGAAAACAGAGCAGCAATGGCAGGAATTTCTGGAAGCAATTTGAAAGGCACAGGATATACAAATCACAAAGAGGAAGCAGTATTCTAAAGGTAAGGTGACAAAACCGTGGCTGATCAGAGAAACCAAAGACAACATAAAAACCAAAGAGAGAGCATGGAGCAAAAATTACTAGGAAGTTAGAGGATTAGGAAGCTTTTAAAAACCAACAGAATGCAACTAAAATAAATAAGTATGAAACGATGGGATACAGTGGTGAGCTAACCAGTAATATTAAAGAGAACGCCATTTTTTCTTCAGGTACATTTAGTGTACAAGAGAGGTGGAAACCACTGGGAAATGATGCTGGAGAGGTAGTAATGGGGTGGGGGTGCAAGGTGATGGCAGATGAACTGAATAAGTATTGTACATCACTCTTATCTGTCGGAGACACTGGCAGGAATATGAAAGTCCCAGATGTCAGTGGTCAGAATGTGTAAAGTTACGTTACTCGGGAGAAGTTTCTTGGGAAACAGAGATGGTCTGAAGGTAAATAGATCACCTGGACCAGATGGTGTTCACCCCAGAGATCTGAAAGAGGTGGCTGAAGGGATGTGGAGGCATTAGCAATCATCTTTCGAGATCTTACCCCCACTATCCGAAATCTCCTCTCCTCACCCACCCTCCCAACTCCAGTCCTGTCCCCGCTTGCAGGGCAACAGTCTGCCGGTGTTTGCCCCCCAATGTGGTGAATCGCCACCACCGTGGGCTCAGACATTTCCACAGATGAGCCCCTCCTGTCCCCACCGGGACAAACATCCTGTCCGCCCCCTCTCTCACCGTCTTCATCCTCTCCCTCCCCGGGGAACCGGCATCAAACCGACGGGCCGAGCGGTCTCCTCCTACCTCTCAGCGATACATCAGACTCCGGCCGCAGGAGACGCTTCACAAACGCCCCAACTTCCCTCGGAGGGAATTAGAAGTAAATCAAAAAATGGGACATTTACTTTGGGATTTGTTCCGCTCGAACAGTGAGTCCGCCGTCGGCGTGCCATACGATTTCATCAGGGGTAACGCCCTCTCGACTGGTCCGCCTCTGCTATTGGGTGCAAACACTGATCGACATTCCTGTCCACCAATGGGAATAGAGCAGCTCCTGAAGCGTTGGTTTTCAGCGGTGCAGGAGGGCGTGGTTACGCGATTAGCAGCTCAGCCATTAAACCGATAAAGCTCGAGCTCACCAGCGCGTGGGTGACGTAAGACACAGCGCACGTGAGGGCAGATCCCGGTGTGGGGAGCCCATGTGTGATGTTAGGCGCGTGGGTGCGCCTGTGTGACATCACCTCTGGGGGGATCGATCGTATTTAAAAGCACCTTAATGGACGTTTCTTATGATTTCAGTGGGACAACAACATTAATCTCGGGTTTCATCACTGAATCCAGTGTTGTGAGATGTAAACTCCCCTGTTATGTGTCCGGCTGTGCCGTGTTGTTGGTGGAGTGGGCAGCATGGTGTTTGTCTCGATTCGGGTCACAACACCAGAATTGCCAGCGGGGTCCACACACAGTGTATTAGTGACCAGAAAACCTCCCGTCCCTGCAGTCTTTGTCTCCTGGTAAACTCAACACCCTGACAATGTGGACCATAGACACCCCTTCCTCTCAGAGTCAGGGAATCATTCAGACAGTGATCAAAGAGAGGAATTATATTTAGCTCCTCCGCAGTTGTGCGGGGTAGGGTTGTTTTTTTTTGGGGGGGGTCAATATTAATTGTTGCGTTTTGTGCGGTGAGACGGATTTTTTTGAAGGTGAACCATTGGGATGCCGTTATTTTTTTCATGCTGGGGAAGCTTGATGTTTCTCTCTGAACGACTTTCATGTTCTTTGTTTCGTGGCTCTCTGGAGAAGAACAAAAACTCAGAGTTGTATATGGATACCTGCTTTGATAATAAGTTAACCTTTGAACTATCTGCTCCGAGCGGGACTTCCCGGTGTATAAACATTTTCACTCCGATTCCCATTCCGGTTGCGACGTGTCAACCCATCGCCTCCTCTTGTGCCAAGATGAGGCCACCCTCAGGGTCCAGGATTAGCACCTTATATTCCGTCTGAGTACCCTCCAACCTGATGGCATGAATATCGATTTCTCCTTCCGGTGAACAAATCTCCCGCTCACCTCTCCCTCCCACTCCCTCTCTTCCTCTCTGACTTTTCACGTCCTGTCACCTGCTGATCACTTCTCTCCGGGTCCACTGCTCCCTCCCTTTCTCCTATTCTCCACTCTCCTCTCCTATTAGATCATATTTTCTTCTGCTCTTGAGCTTTCCCACCTACCTGGCTTCACCTATCACCTTCCAGCTCGGCATTTCCTCGCCCGCCCCGATTTTATTCAGATTTTTCCCCCATTCCATCTCCGTCCTGAAGGAGGGTTCAACTGGAAACGTCGGCTGTTCATAGATGCTGCCCAACCTGCTGAGTTCCGCCAGCATTTTATGTGTGTTGCTCTGTATTTCCAGCATCTGCAGACTTTGTCCTGTTTGTGATTTACCTCTCCGTCGTCCATCCCGCCTCCGGCCACCGGTGGCGCCGCATGGACCTCCGGCCACTGGCGGCGCTGCATAGACCTCCGGCTACTGGTGGCGCTGCATGGACCTCCGGCTACTGGTGGCGCTGCATGGACCTCCGGTCACTGGTGGGATGAGCAGACCTCCGGCCACCGGTGGTGCTGCGGAGAACCTCCTGCTATACGCATGCGCAGTGCCGACAGCAGCTATAGCCGGTGTGTGCTGTTTGGGCGACGGTGAGTTGGATACCCTCAGGGTTGTGTAAATCTGGGTTAGGGCATTGGGAAATCAGCGCTAGCTCTGCCGGACGGCCGGAGCAGGGGTGCAGTGGCAATTTTTTGGTGCCGGAGCTGTACGAGGGGTGATTGATAAGTTCGTGGCCTAAGTTGGAAGGCCTAAAGTTATACAGCTCTCGTTACATCCACGTGTAGTTCAACTCTTTGAGTGATTATGCAGAAAGTTTGGAGTTAATAACTTTTGTGGTATTTCTGTTTCAGATAATTGAAAAATGCTAGGTTTTCTAAAATTGACTCCTTCCACCTTAGGCCACGAACTTACCAATCACCACATGGCATTTCAGCAATGATCAGCTTTATGTCTGAGGAGCATTTGATGGTTCTGCACCTGTGCTCAATGGAGTTCAGAGGGACGGTGGGGGTGGTGGAGGGATGTATGGTTAAGCAAACCTACGAAATGCTGAAAAGCCTGGATACAGTGGACATGGAGAGGATGTTTCCATTAGATATTAATCTGACAGCAGAGTCTCAGAATAAAGATGCTTACCTTAAAAACTGAGATGAGAAAATTTTTCTGGCAAAAGTATGTCTGATCTGTGGAAGTTGTTGCCACAGAGGTTGGGTGAGGCTGTCATTTGGGTATATTTATGACAGATTAATATATTCATGATTGCTAATTAGCTTCAGGGTTACAGGAGGAAGGCAGGGTCTTCTCTCAGACCCAGTTACAATCATTCCAGGTCTGGTAATGTGCTTCCAGCAGCCCAGCCCTTTAAAACCACTCCCATTCTGTGGAAGTCGAATCCGGATAAAGTCACTCAGAGACCGTATAAGTACAAACTCTTTATTCCAAGCACCCGGGGCTTACTCAGTCCAGGACTGTTCCCGACCAATCCACCAACTGACTAACAATTCCGCTTATGCCACAGGTATATCCATCCAGATACCCCACACACAAGACAGGCTGGAGCCAAAGTTATTTACTACATGACAGCCCCTAAAGACAAATTACAAAATAGTCATAATGGCTTACACACACAGAACAGACTGAAGTTGTCCTATCTCTGCACATGAGTGCACAGGGAGATAAGCATCCTGAAATCCTAGCTAGCTACCCTCAAGGAGAAATATGGCTCAGCATGGCTCAGCACATCTGTTGATCATCAGCAGTTTCTTTCAGAAAAACAGGCTGCTATTGTTTAACGAAGTGCTAACCCTTTTACATACTTTATTACTCCCTCCTTTTCATCATTACATGATCAACAAAGCAGTATTTTTTTACAGAGAAAGCAACCGAGTACGGCATTGATTTATCAGAGGGTAAAAACAGCGTACGACAGTAATGAGAACAATGATATGTACAACTATTAGGCCATAATGCAATATCTCGTCCCACATATTACCGAACATACCTCCGAAGACCACCATTTCGACCCTTCAGTGAACCTGTGTAAATCCTGCCCTACTTTCTTGATGCTGTCAGTCTCCTTGGCAGTGTGCTCGGAGAGGGATGTAATGTTAGTAGACTCATCAGGGATATAGGTGCAGCATTCTGTGTAAATAATAGCACAGGTTCCCCCTTTCTCAGCCAGGATAAAATCTGAAGCCATACGATTCTGTGGGATTGTTTGCCGGATTGCAATCATTTCAGTGGATATTTCTGTTACTTGGGCCTGTGATTCTGTCAGGGCCCCTGCAGTATTGTGGCCAGCTCCTCAAGTGCTGTAGCCAAATTGATTATCTCTCGTGAATTCCTGGCTACTCCATAGGAGAGAAAAGCGATCATCCAAAATCGCTCAGTCTCAGTTATTCCTCTCCGCTGTTGGGCACCTGCAAGTATGGCCAGGATGCATGTTTCCCAGTACAGGAAGTTCTGTTTGAGAGATACCATCCCTCAGAACACTGACAGCCACAGTTATCTCTGACTGGACCACAGTTCCTCACCTCACTTCCCTGGGTGTTATTTGAGAAAGCTCAGGCTGAGAGTTCCTCACTCTGGTTCAGTGGGATTACTGTTGCGTAACCGGCAACAATGAATATTTACCGAGACAGGTTTTATAAAAACAACCAAACATTTATTAAACACGTATAAACGATAAGGAGGTAAAGACAAAGGAAAACTTTAACTGGAGGTTAACAGGTACGCAGTTGTTCACCAGCTCGCCACTCGACTCTGGTTCTTAAAGTGTTAAATGCTGAAAACAGTTCTTAAAGCGATACAGTCAGGTACAGTTCTTAAAGCGATAACTTCGAAAGTCCAACAGTTTTACACATTCAATTGGGAGAGACTTCTCTGGAGAACGATTTCTTCACCGACGCACCTTTACTGCCGGTTCTGTCCACAGGATTCCCGATGCCAAAAATAAACAGTTTAAATCAACTGACCTCAAATTCCTTTTAGAGAGAGAGAGAGCGTTTGTGCATGAACTCATTGCGCTATTGCAAGAGTTATCTCAATGCAGGTTCTCTCCAACGAAGACTCAATAAGGTCGATTCTTTATTAAACTGACAACCGATGTCGACTTCTCTCGATCCTTCACTTAGATGAATTCTTCACTCTCCCTTCAAAACTGTCAGAATTGAGTAAATTGGCACTTCCAGCCACAAATTCCCAGCTCAAATACAATATCTTGTAAGAGAACACACCTTCTGTTTTAAAAATGAAACTGCGTCACAAAAACAAACACGTAACAGAAACGGAGGCACAACACATTCTACCTGGAAATCCACAAACTCAAAACCCCACTGCGTCACCTGAGTCAACCCTTATTTCGTCACGGGGCACATGTCATCACCTGACCTCACATCGGCGGGAAAATCACATCAGGTGACCTCCAAAAGACCATTACCGCATTCTCACAAAAAACACAGATCTCCTTAAGCATGTAACATTACTGACATTGGAACCATAGTTTTACCATGCTGGGGAATTTCACCACAAACCCAGCAGGCCCCTAGTTCCACCTGTTTGGCATAGGTGTGACAGAAAGGTGTTAACATGGGGGCCCCCGGATGCTGGGGTGAGCCCTCTCAAAGACATAAACACGTACACCAATACATTTTCCTTTAGTCCGAGAGAGTCCATCCACAATGTTCCTTCAGTAACACGTTTTTTGTCTGTTTGATGTATTCACCGAGATTGCCCCTTCAGTTTCACAGCCGTGGGAGTGGTCAGTAACACCTGATATGGTCGCTTCCACTGAGGTCCCAGTTTCCCTTGCTTCCAGTTCTTGCTCAGGACAAAATTCCCAGGTTCTATGGTGGGATAGTCACTCCTGTCTGTGGGGTAGTTCTCTTCCTTGTAAGCCTGTTGTACCTGTGAATGTAATGCTTGGAGAATTTTGGTTAGTTGGCATATATATTTCCCCGTCTCTTCCCATAGGCCCTACAGCTACTCAATGAGTAAACAACAAACGTTGCTTCGGAGTTTCTTTGGAAGAGGTGGTAGGGGACAGAAAAGGCCTAACGATGATGATAACGCAGAGACAGCTGAGGCCGAGACTGCAAAAAAAAAGAAAGCTTCCTGCAACAGAAAATACGACAAGTCGTACATAAAACACGGATTTATTGCGACCGGAGACTCGCACGCTCCAAGCCCCCTGTGTGTGGTATGTGGAGACAAGCTGTCTAATGAGGCAATGAAGCCCTCAAAACTGCTTCGGCACCTTGAGACCAAGCACCCTGCACTTAAAGACAAACCCATTGAGTTTTTTGTGCGGAAAAAATGTGAGCAAGCGGGACAGGAGCAAGTGGGACAGAAGGAAGTGCTGAGAGCCACCACCTCCACAAATGCTGCCGCTCTGAGAGTGTCGTACTTAGTGGCTAGCCGGATTGCTAAGGCTAAAAAGCCTTTCACCGTTGGTGAAGAATTGATTCTGCCTGCTGCCAAGGTCATGTGCCGTGAACTGTTGGGAGAAGCTGCAGCTAACAAGATGGCACAGGTTTCTCTTTCAGCTACCACAGATTCAAGGAGAATCGATGCCATAGCGGAGGACATCGAAGCACAACTGTTGGAACGGCTTAACGAGTCACCATGGTATGCTATCCAGGTCGACGAGTCTACCGATGTCGACAACAAGGCAATACTGCTGGTTTATGTGCGATATATATTTCAAGACGATGTGCACTGCCGTTGCCAACTAACACAACTGGGGCAGAACTATTCAAGTCTTTGAATGACTGCATGTCAGGCTAACTGGACTGATCATTCTGTGTTGGAATATGCACAGACGGGGCTGCAGCTGTGACTGGACGGCTGTCTGGTTTCACTACCCGAGTCTACACACTGTATCATACACAGCGAAATGCTGGTTAGCCGAAAAATGTCACCTGATCTTAACAGCGTATTGAGTGACGTTGTTGAAGTTATCAATCACATCAAAGCAAAAGCCCTTAACTCACGTCTGTTTGAGCAGCTTTGCGAGGAAATGGATGCAGAACACAAACGCTTTCTCTTACACACTGAAGTCAGGTGGCTATCAAGGAGGAGAGCCCTGGCCAGGGTTTTTGAGTTAAGAGAGCCGCTACAGAGATTTCTTTCAGGAAAAAAGTCACCACTGGCAGCACACTTCAGTGACGAGGAGTGGAGAGCAAAACTCGCTTATCTGTGTGACCTCTTCAACCTGCTCAATGAACTCAATTTGTCACTTCAAGGGAGAATGACAACTGTCTTCAAGTTGGCAGATAAAGTGTCTGCTTTCAAAGCCAAACTGGAACTGGGGGACGGTGAGTGGACAGGGGCATATTTGACATGTTCCCAACATTAGCTGGGATGTTGGGAGAGACTGAGGCTGCACCATCCCTCTCACAGCTGGAGCGCGATCACCTATCTTCGCTGGCGACAGAATTCGAGTGTTACTTCCCAAACACAAATGACCCGAGACGTGCAAAGGAATTGGTCCATGACCCATTTGTGAATGTTCCCAGTGAATCATCCATGTCAGCGCGGGAAGAAGATCAACTCCTCGAGCTTGCAAGTGACAGTGGGCTGAAAAGTATGTTTGACATAACATCCCTGCCGGCATTCTGGATCAAAGTCAAGGCTGAATATCCTGAGATAGCCACGAAAGCACTGAAAACGTTGCTTCCATTTCCGACATCATGTCTCTGTGAAGCGGGGTTTTCTGCAATGAATGCAACGAAAACTAAATTGCAGAATAGACTGGACATAAGGAACTCCCTTCGAGTATCGCTGTCTCCCAACACCCCTCGATGGGACAGTCTTGTTGCAGGAAAACAAGCCCAGGGCTCCCACTGATTCAGCGATATTGGTGTGTTGCAATGATTTTATATGTTCATACGAGGAAAATATGTGCTGTGTGTTTAATATCCAAACGTTACTTAAAATGTTATGAAGCTATTGACTTATAAGTGACTTATAGTTGAGTTATCACTATATTCATGCAAGGAAAATATGTGCTGTGTGTTTAAAAATAAATTCATTACATAAACCCTTTTGGAAACGAAATTGAGTGTATTAGCCACTTATAAGTGACTTATAGTTGACTTATCACCTGTATTCTGGTCGTGATTAACACCACCCAACCCCACCCTCGTCGGCCGGTCTGCAAGAATATTGTTAATATTAAACCGGTCCGCAATGTGAAAAAGATTGGTGACCCCTGGTTTAAAATGAGAGAAAGTCAACATGATTTGAGAGGAATGTGTATATTTCAAAATCAAAGGATAAGAACAAATGTAAAAGAATCATTGTATTTCAGTCGGAGAGGTGAATCTATGGAACAGTTGTAGTGAGAATTTAAAAACATGCACCACACTTAAAAAAGTTTTTAAAAATATATCAGAATAATTTAATGAACAAATATAAAACACATGATTTAAAATAAACGGGAGTAATGTAAATTAATGATACTTGGAACTGGATTTTGTGTTAAAAGATTATGTTTTGATTTTGATGTGAAGATTGACACCAAATATGTTTTTGTATAAGTAAGAGGGGTAGGTGTAATAAGCTGTAGCTTCAGCCTACACCCTTTCGCTCTGTGTTAAAGAATATCTATGTTTTTGTTGTTTTATGAAATCATCGTTGAGAATGATGTTTTTTGTTGTTTGTACTGACCAAAAAATAAAATTTCATTCATATCCTTCCCACCATTCAGCCCACAACCGTACACGTAGTCAGATCCCCTTCACCCACATCCACCCTTCCAGCTAGGGGACCCACAACTAAATGATTCCACAATCCCAGCTCAGCGCAAAATAAAACCGGGGCTGCAAGACCGCAGAGCCCGGAGCCTCTGACTGTCTGGCAGAGCTCGTACTCGAACATTTCCCACTGCAACCGGCCCTCGATTTACACAAACCCGAGATCAGCCCCTTCCTCACCGCCGCCCGTACAGGAGGAACACCGGCGACGGCTGGGGTCTGCACCGAGTCTGCGTTTTGCAGGAGGTTCGCCGCGGCACCACCAGTCTGCAGATGCTGGAAATCCAGAGCAACACAAACAGAACGCTGGTGGAACTCGGCAGACCGGGCAGCATCTATGGACAGTCAACGTTTCCAGCTGAACCCTCCTTCAGGACTGAGAAGGAAGGGGGGAAATATCGGAACAAAAACGGGGCGGGTGAGGAAGGGGTATCGATAATCCACAATGAACTTTAATGACCAATAAATATAATTCCTCTCTTTGATCACTGTCTGAATGATCCCCTGACTCTGAGAGGAAGGGGTATCTATGGTCCACATTGTCGGGGTGTTGAGTTTACCAGGAGACAAAGACTGCAGGGACGGGAGGTTTTCTGGTCACTAATACACTGTGTGTGGACCCCGCTGGCAATTCTGGTGTTGTGACCCGAATCGAGACAAACACCACGCTGCCCACTCCACCAACAACACGGCACAGCCGGACACATAACAGGAACTTTACATCTCACAACACTGGATTCAGTGATGAAACCCGTGATTAATGTTGTTGTCCCACTGAAATCAGAAGAAACGTCCATTCAGGTGTTTTTAAATACGAGCGATCCCCCACAGGTGACGTCGAACAGCCCCCCCCCCACGTGCCTGACGTCACACATGGGTCTCCCACACCGGGATCTGCCCTCACGTGCGCAGTGTCTTACGTCACCCACGCTCTGGTGAGCTCGAGCTTTATCGGTTTAACGGCTGGGCTACTAATCACGTGACCAGTCCCTGCCCCACCGCTGTCAACAGAGGATTCAGCCGCTGCGCTATTCCCATTGGTGCGAACCGATGTCAATCATTGGTTACACCCAGTCGCGAAGGCGGACCGGCCGAGAGGGCGTTACCCCCGCTGACCCCGTGTCCGATCTCTCCGTCAAAGCGGGATAAACCTGAAAGTAAATGTCCGCTTTCTGATTTATTTCCATTTCCCTCCGAGGGAAGTTGGGGCGTTTGTGAAGCGTCTCCTGCGGCCGGAGTCTGATGTATCGCTGAGAGGTAGGAGGAGACCGCTCGGCCCGTCGGTTTGATGCCGGTTCCCCGGGGAGGGAGAGGATGAAGACGGTGAGAGAGGGGGCGGACAGGATGTTTGTCCCGGTGGGGACAGGAGGGGCTCATCTGTGGAAATGTCTGAGCCCACGGTGGTGGCGATTCACCACATTGGGGGGCAAACACCGGCAGACTGTTGCCCTGCGAGCGGGGACAGGACTGGAGTTGGGAGGGTGGGTGAGGAGAGGACATTTCGGATGGTGGGGGTAAGATCTCGAAAGATGATTGCTAATATCTCCACATCCCTTCAGCCACCTCTTTCAGATCTCTGGGGTGAACACCATCTAGTCCAGGTGATCTATTTACCTTCAGACCATCTCTGTTTCCCAAGAAACTTCTCCCGAGTAACGTAACTTTACACATTCTGACCACTGACATCTGGGACTTTCATATTCCTGCCAGTGTCTCCGACAGATAAGAGTGATGTACAATACTTATTCAGTTCATCTGCCATCACCTTGCACCCCCACCCCATTACTACCTCTCCAGCATCATTTCCCAGTGGTTTCCACCTCTCTTTTACACTATATGTACCTGAAGAAAAATTTAGTATCCTCTTTAATATTACTGCCTAGCTCACCTATGTATTCCATCTTTTCCTTCTTAATTATTTTAGTTGCATTCTGTTGGTTTTTAAAAGCTTCCCAATCCTCTAACTTCCCAGTAATTTTTGCTCCATGCTCTCTCTTTGGTTTTTATGTTGTTTTTTGGTTTTCTCTTATCAGCCACGGTTTTGTCACCTTACCTTTAGAATACTGCTTCCTCTTTGTGATTTGTATATCCTGTGCCTTTCAAATTGCTTCCAGAAATTTCAACCATTGCTGCTTTGTTTTCATCCCTGCCCGTGTTCTTTTCAAATCAATTTTGACCAATTCTGCTCTCATGCCTCTGTAATTCTCTTTATTCCACATCGGACTTTAGCTTCTCCTTCTCTAATGTCAGGGTGAATTTGATCATATTAAGATCACTGCCCCTAAGGGTTCTTTGAACTTAAGTGACCGAATTAATTCCGCTTCATTACAACACACAATCCAGAATCGCTGATCCCCAAGTGGGCTCAACCACCAGCTGCTCTAAAAAAGCATCTTGTAGACATTCTAGGAATTCCTCCTCTTGAGACCAACACCATCCTAATTTTCCTAATCACCTGCATGACAATCCCCCATGACTATTGTAACGTTGCCCTTTTGTCACGCACTTTCTATCTCCCATTGTAATTTGTGGACCACATACTCACTACTGTTTGGTGGTCTCTATACAATTCCCATCAGGGATTTTTTTTGTACATTTGCTATTCCTTAATTCTACCCACAGATTCTGCACCTTCCAACTTTATGCCACCTCTTTCTAATGATCTTGTTTAATATTTTAGTAAAAAAGCCACACAACCCCAGTACCAGCTTGTTCTTTCAAGAAATGTATAAGTATCTGGAAACAAGAGGACCTGCAGATGCGAGAAATCTAGAGAACTACACACAAAGTGCTGGACGAGCTCAGCATGTCAGGCAGCATCTATGGATGGGAATCAACATTTCGGGCCAAGACCCTTCATCGGGACTCTTGACACCCACGTCTCTGGAATATCAACAAGCAAAGAAAATAGAAAATAGTGCAAAATAGGGGAAACCTTTAACAAAATTTAGTTCAAGGCTTTAAAAAACTTGCCAAACAGAGCTCAATAGTTAACAAATACAACAAAGGCAATAAACACTTGTATCAATATCGACATTGACTTTCTTTTATATAAAAATATCTTGGTCGCATTTCAATCGGGAAAATTAACAAAGATAAAGAACTGAAATGAAAGCTTTAGAAAAGACTATTTACACTCAGACTCAGTTAGATTAACACTACCTGGGACAGGAGGAGGAAGGGGAATAACAAACATGAAAAAAAAAATCACACAACAGTCAAATAAAACTTCTAAGTATATATTTTCATCAAAAACTGTAGAAAACTTTAGAAAAGACTATTTATACTCAAACACACTTAGATTAACACTACCTTGGACAGAATAAGGTAGAGAAATAAGACACTTGAAAAAAAATCACACAACAGAAAGTATATATTTTCATCAAAAATGAACAGAATTCAGCACTCCATGTGTGTGTATACGCAATCGTGATAAGAAATACAGACCAGAAAACTTCAATGAGAGGCCAACTCAGAAAAATGAATCATCACTATGGAAGAAAATATTAACCAGTGGAACGAGTATGACCCTCCATGGGAGACATCCCAATGATCTGAGCAGACCAGATGGTGACAAGGAAGCATCGAACACCTGACTGAGAGTTGGAGACCTCTTCCCAGAAACAGAGGGGTTCCTTGCAGAAATACAGGATAAGGTGGTTAACAAAAGGGAAAAAAAATCAAAAATACAGGAAATACAAACAAACAAGGCAGTAAATGCAGAAAATGCCAAGAGAAACCAGACACAATCCAACACGTCTCAGGATCCTGCAGCAGTTTAACTCAATCTGATTAATTACAAAGGTACAATCAAGTGGCAAATATCATTCACCAAAATCTTGCTTTAAAATACAAACTCATCAATGCCCTCCATCACTTCATTAAGGCACCATAAATTCAAGCCTGATCCAGTTTTAGAGTCAAATCTTACAAATTATATGATAATCAATACATTATTTCAGATAGGACAATCCATAATAACCATTCAAATATAATATTACAGGATAAACAAGCAGGAATGGCTCCCACACTAGATATAACCATTCCCAACACATGTTTTCCTCGACCAGTGGAGCACCTCACCACAGATATTGTTTGTGTCATCAGTCAGAAAACAGAAAAATTTTCTCTGTCAATCAGCTTCCAAATGTTGCTACTCTTGACATTTGTTGCCACGTCCTGCTGCTGATTCCCTTCTCCTCATCATACGTTCTTACCCCGACTATCGTCCACAGACCCAAACTCTGCCCTGTGCAGACCTGCCTCTGGTTCCTGACCCTGCTCCATTGAACATCCAACTGATGGTTTCCCATTCTGCTTTCAGTCTTTAGAGGCCAGGGGTGTTTCCTAACAACCCTTTAGAAGCAGAGAAAATGACCCGTAATGTGGAAGTGAGTCATGATTAAGGAGGTTAACTACCAATGTCATTCTTCCTCAGTCCAGAGATTAGAGGGGCGAAGAACATCTCAGACAGAACTGCAGTCAGCTCGACTTCTTCAGTCTGCAGAGAATTCAAGAGAAACCTCTTCACCCACAGAGTGGTGACTGATTGGAACCCATCAGCACAGGGAGAGCGAGAGGGGAACAACAGGGGAGGATTGAAAAGGACTGTCGTGGAACAGAATCACTGGTCAGGTCGAGCCAGCCTGAGTCGACTCTCTACTGTACACTAGGTGTGTCATAAATTCACCGGAGACAGAGTTTAAAATAGAACTGATTTATATGTCACAAATCCAGAATATTAAACTCCAGTCCCATTAAAGGTGAATATGCAGCAGAAGAAACTCCTCCCATGCCCAGTGACCAGGGTGCAGAACTGGGTGTGGTGAGCAGCAGCAATAATTGCAGAGTTCAGCACCGACAGTCACTCTCAAAATTGCATTCAGCAACGTTGATGGACAAATATCCAGCATGAAGCTTATTGAAATTTTCTCCCAGTGTGAACCCGGTAGTGTGTCACAAGGTTAGATGACTGAGTGAATCCCTTCCCACACTGAGAGCAGGTGAACGGCTTCTCCCCAGTGTGAACTCTCTGGTGACTCTGTAGGTGGGTTGACTGCGTGAATCCCTTCCCACATTCTGAGCAGGTGAACGGCCTCTCCCCAGTGTGAACTCGCTGGTGTCTCTGTAGGGTGGATGACTGAGTGAATCCTTTCCTACAGACTGAGCAGGTGAACGGCTTCTCCCCAGTGTGAACTCTCTGGTGACTCTGTAGGTCGGATGACTGGGCGAATGTCTTCCCACAGACTGAGCAGGTGAACGGCCTCTCCCCGGTGTGAACTGACTGGTGTCTCCATAGATCAGGTAATAAAGTGAATCCTTTCCCACAGTCTGGGCAGGTGATTGGCTTCTCCCCAGTGTGAAATCGCTGGTGCCTAAGAGCATCACATGATCGACTGAATCCCTTCCCACAGTCTGAGCAGGTGAACGGTCTCTCCCCTGTGTGAACTCGCTGGTGTGCCAGCAGATCAGATGAACGAGTGAATCCCTTCCCACAGTCTGAGCAGGTGAACGGCTTCTCCCCAGTGTGAACTCGCTGGTGTGCCAGCAGTCCCGATGACTGAGTGAATCCCTTCCCACAGTCTGAGCAGGTGAACGGCCTCTTTCCAGTATGAACTTGCTGGTGACTCTGTAGGTGATGTAATAAAGTGAATCCCTTCCCACAGTCTGAGCAGGTGAACAGCTTCTCCCCAGTGTGAAATCGCTGGTGTCTATGAAGGTCGGATGATCCATGGAATCCCTTCCCACAGTCCGAGCAGGTGAACGGTCTCTCACCAGTGTGTACTCGCTGGTGTACCAATAGTCCGGATGACTGAGTGAATCCCTTCCCACAGTCCGAGCAGGTGAACGGTCTCTCCCCAGTGTGAACTCGCTGGTGTGCCAATAGTCCGGATGACTGAATGAATCCCTTTCCACAGTCCGAGCAGATGAACGGTCTCTCCCCAGTGTGAACTCGCTGGTGTACCAATAGTCCGGATGACTGAGTGAATCCCTTCCCACAGTCTGAGCAGGTAAACGGCCTCTCTCCGGTGTGAACTCGCTGATGACTCTGTAGGGTGGATGACTTAGTGAATCCCTTTCCACAGTCCGAGCAGGTGAACGGCCGCTCCCTGGTGTGAACTCGCTCGTGTGTCATTAGGTCAGATGACCGAGTGAATCCTTCCCCACAAATTCAGCAGATGACCTGCCTTTGCCCAGTTAGAACTGACTGGTGTGTCCACAGGTTGGAAGACCGACTGAATCCCTTCTCACGCACATAACAGGCAAATAGCCTTGCCCAGTGTGAACTTACTGATGTACCTTCAGTTGAGATGAACGAGTGAATCCATTCCCACAGTCTGAGCAGGAAGGATGACTGAGTGAATCCCTTGCTCCACTTCTTAAATATCTGGCCAAAGACAGCAAAACTGGCGTGCTGTGTTCGAGATTCCCAGAGACAAATTTCTTCTCATTTTTAACCTGTAAAAAGATTTACAAAATCCATCAATGGCTGAAGGACAACATTTCAGATGAGATCACTTCAGTCGCTAAGACGTGAACTGACATCACATTGTTACAGTGAGGTTCAACCAAAGTTGGAGAGAGAAATCTTCTTCTAACTGGGCACAGTGCTGGTATCTGAAATGACCATCAAACTCTCTGATGATCTTCCTGTCTCGATAGGAATGGGGCATTTCTGCCACCTCCAATCTGTCACCTGTCTCAGCTTGACTTTCTCCCTTGGTATTATTCCCTGTTCCCACTGAGCTGCATGGGTTCCTGGCCCCACAGTAACTGAAACACTCTCACACAAATAGCCTTTGTTGACGTGCAGCTGGGATTTTCTTGTATGTACTGTTAATTTAAAGTGCCACAGTTTTAGCAAATATTTTAGTAAATATCTCCTACTCAGATGTATGGTTAGTCTGCACAGCTGTTAAAAGGAATTATAGAGTGAATGTTAGTATTATTTAAGGTTCTTGTCAGAGTCATAGAAAAGTACAACACAGAAGCAGACCCTTTGGCCCATCTAGTTGCTGTCGAGCTATTTAAACTTTCTACTCCCATACCCCTACCATCCAGGTACCTACACAAACCCCTAACATGTTGCAATCGAACTCGCATACACCATTTGTGCTGGCTGCTCACTCCACACCCAGATGACCGTCTGTGTTAAGAAGTTTCCCCTCATTTTCCCCTCAGCATTTCACCTTTCATCCTTAACCCATGGCCTCTGGTTATAGTCCCACCCAATCTCAGTGGTAAAAGCCAGCTTGCATTTACCCTATCTATACCCCTCTCAATTGTGGTATACCTCCATCAAATCTCTCCTCAATCTTCTATGTTCCAAGGAATAAAGTCCTGACCTGTTCACTCTTTCCTTATAACCCAAGTCCTCCAGATGTGGCAACATCCTTCTGAATTTTCTCTGAACTCTTTCAACCTCTTTTACATCTTCCCTGTAGGTTGGTGACCAAAACTGCACACAATACTCCAAATTAGGCTGCAACATTGTCTTGTACAATGTCAACATAACATCCATCTCCTGTACTCAGTACTTTGATTTATGAAGGTCAATGTGTCAAAATCTTTCTTTCCATCCCTATTCAACTCTGACAACACTTTCAGTGAATTATAGACCTGTATTCCCAGATCCGTTGCTTCTACAGCACTCCTCACTGTCCGACCACTCACTGTGTAATTCTAGGTCCTACCAAAGTGCAACACCTCGCACTTGTCTCATTAAATTCCACTTCCCATTTCTCAAACCATTTTCCCAGCTGGTCCAGATCCCACTGCAAGCCATGATAGTCTTCCTTGCTGTCCACTACACCACCAATCTTGGTGTCAGCCACAAATTTGCTGATCCAGTTAACCACACTATCATCCAGATTACTGATATAGATGACAAACAACAACAGATCCAACACTGATCCCTGTGGCACACCACTAGTCACAGGCCTCCGGTCAGAGAGGCAACCATCTGCTACCACAGTCTGGCTTCTCCCAAAGACAGTGTCTCATCCAATTTACTATCTCATCTTGAATGCTGAGTGACTGAACCTTCTTGACCAAACTCCCATATGAGACTTTGTCAAGTGCTTTGAGTTCATCCACTTTCCTGAAAACTTCCTCGTGAGACTCGATAAGATTGGCTAGACATGACCAACCATGCACAGAGCCATGCTGTCTATCCTTAATCAGTCCACATCCATCCAAATACTTATATATCTGGTTCCTGCACATACGTTCCAATAACTTTCCCACTGCAGGTGTCAAGCTCACCAACGTACAATTTCTGAGTTTATTTTTAGAGCCTTTCTTGAACAGCGGAATAACATTGGCTGTCCTCCAATCCTCCAGTCCCTCACCTGTCACTGAGGATGACTTAAGTATCTGTGCTTGGGCCCTGACAATTTCTGCATTTGTCTTCCACAGGGTCCCGGGGCCTTGTCAGGCCCTGGGGATTTATCCACGGTAATTTGCAAACACCTCCACCTCTGTAATCTGTACAGGGTCCATGAAGTTGATGCTGCTTTGCCTCACTTCTGTAGACTCTGTGTCCATCTCCTGTGTAAGTATGGATGCAAAAAAATATCTCCCCCATCTATTTTGTCTCCTCATATGGATTATCATTCTGATCTTCCAGAGGATTAATATTTTCCCTTGCAACCTTTTTGCTCTTAACATGTCTGCAGAATCCCTGAGGAGTCTTCTAAACCTTGTCTGCTGGGGTAACCATGCCTTCTTTTATTTCTTTCATAAGTGTTCACTTGAATTTCCTGTACTTCATAGGAAGGAAGGAAAGAACATCGACTCAGGCCATGAGAGGCCCGCGTCGGGCATTTTCATGCCTTACAAGGTGCAGGTTGGAAGTCTGTCTGGGGCGCCACTCCTCGCACAGACACTAGAGCAATGTGTGGCTAAGTGCCTTGCTCAAAGACACAAACACGCTGCCACAGCTGAGGCTCAAACTTCATAAGTACCCCATTTGTTCCTATTTTCCTGAACCTGGTATGCACCTCCTTTTTATTGATCTGGGAGATGAAAGCCAAAGGGGTGATAGAGCTGCATGTCGAGAGGTGGGGGTAGTGGGGGGGGGGACATTTAAACTAAAGTTGCAGGGTGAATGGGAGCCTGAATAACAGAACAGATAGTAGAGAGGTTGTGGAGACAGATGTTGTTCTGTCCTCAAACAAAGTCAGGAATGAAAACGTTGAGCATGGTGCAGTGAATATGCTCAATCCTGTATATTTCAATACAAGCAGCAGCGTAGGAAAGGCGGATGTGTTCAGGGCATGGATCAACACCTGGAATTATGACACTAGGACCTGGCAACTGTGGACTGGGACAGGCTGCTTTGTGGCAAAGGTGTGCTTGGTAAATGGGAGGCCTTCAAAGTGAAGTTTTGGAAGTACAAAGCAGGTATGTGCTTGTCAGAATAAAAGGTAAAGATAGAAACTGTATTTCAAGAGATATTGAGACCCTGGTGAAGCACAAAACGGAGTTGCATAACAGGGATAGGCAGGCAGGTTCTCTTGGAGTATAAGAAATGCAAGAGAACAAATAAGAAATAAATCAGAATGGCTAAAAGAAGGCATGAGATTGCCCTCACAGAAAAAATGAAGGATAATCCTAAGGGATTCTAGAGATACATTAAGATCAAAAGTATTGCAAGGGACAAAGTTGGTCCTCTGAAAGACCAGAATGGTAATCCGTGTTTGGAACCAAAGCAGATGGGGAAGATCATCTCTATTTACTCAGGAGATGGGCACAGAGTCTATGGAAGTGTGGGAAAGCAGCATTAACATCGTGGACCCTGTACAGATTAAAGAAGAGAGGATGTTTGCTATCCTGAGGCAGATTAGGGTGGATAAATCTCCAGGGCATGACAAGGCGCTCCCTCGGACCCTACGGGAGGTAAGTACAGAAATTGTCAGGGCCCCTAGCAGAGATAATTAAATCATCCTTGGTGACAGGGGGAGGTACCAGAGGATTGGAGAACAGCCAATGTTGTTTCGCTGTTTGACATAGAACATAGAAATCTACAACATATTACAGAGCCTTCAGGCCACAAAGTTGTGCCGACCATGTAACCTACTCTAGAAACTGCCTAGAATTTCCATAACGCATAGCCCTCTGTTTTCCTAAGCTCCATGTACCTATCGAAGAGTCTCTTAAAAGACCCTATTGTATCCGTCTCTACCACCATTGCTGGCAGTGCATTCCACTTACCCACCACTCTCTGTGAGAAAAACTTACCTCTGACATCCCCTTGATACACATTTTCAAGCACCTTAAAACTGCCCCCTCGTGTTAGCCATTTCAGCCCTGGGAAAAAGTCTCTGGCTATCCACACGATCAATGCTCCTCATCATCTTATACACGTAAAAAAGGCTCTGAACATAAACAAGGAAATTATACATTGCTTTGAGGATTTGTTCAAAGTATACACAATTATGAGGGTAAGTGCAAGCAGGCTTTTTCCACTGAGGTTGGGTGGGACTATAACCAGAGGTCATCGGTAAGTGGTGAAGGTGAAAATTTAAGGGGAATATGTGGGAAAACTCTTCACTGAAATGGTTGTGACAGTGTGGAATGAGATGCCAGCACAAGTGGTTCATGCCAGCTGAATTTCACCATTTAAGAGAAGCTGGGATAGGTAGCTTGATGGTAGGGGTATGGAGGGCGATGGTCCTGGTGCAGGTGGTTGCATTAGACAGCTTAAATGTTATCATCATTGTCTAGAGGGGACAAACGGCCTGTTTCTGCACAGAATTTCTCCATGTTTCTATGACAGAGAAGCTGGCCAAACTTGACTGGAAGGGGAAACTGGTAGGAATAACGATGGAGCAGCAATGGCTGGAGTTTCTGGGAGCAATTCAGGAGCTGAGTGATAGATACATCCCAAAGAAGTAGAAGCATTGGAAAGGCAGGAGGACACAACCGTGGCTGAAATGAGAAGACAAAGCCAACGTCAACATAAAGGCCAAAGAGAGGGCAAATAATACAACAAAAGCTATTGGAAAGTTTTTAAAACCAACAGAAGACAACTAAAAAGAAAATCAGATATGCTCAGGGCATTGATTTATGATTTGCAGTCATTAATGAGTCTTGGTAGCACCCAACAGTCTGAGGAATTTAGAGGAACAAGATCTCCGGGGCCTCAATATCTCTTGAAAACCAAGGATCCCTGCACCAGTTACCTTTCAACTTTCAATTTGGCATGCTCATATAAACTCTACACATTCAATATTCCACTTCTGAAGGCCTCCCACTTACCAAGTACACCTTTGATAGAAAACAGCCTTTCCCAAAACACACTTGTCAGATCCTTTCTGATTCCATCAAAATTGACCTTTCCCCAATTTAGAATCTCAACCTGTGGTTCAGACCTCTCTTTTTCCATATTTACTTGGAGTCTCATGGTATTATGATCACCGGATACAAAGTGTTCCCATACACTAATTTCTGTCACTAGCCCTGGATCATTCCCGAATAGCTTTTTGCACAGTTCTACATTGGGAATTCTACATATTGATGAAGGACACATTTGACAAACTCTACCTCAGCTAGTCCTTTTTCAGTATGGGAGGCCCAGCCAATATTTGGAAAGTTAAAAATCACTTACGATATCAACATATGTTTCTTGGCATAGTCTGCAATCTCTCTACAAATTTGTTCCTCTAAATCCCTCAGACTGTTGGATGCAACCAAGTCCCAGTAATGGCTACAATATCATGATTCCATGACCTGTACTCATCTGGCTTTCCTACGATGCTTCTTGCATTGTGAAAAACACAGCTCTGCACATTCATCATACCATGCTCAACCTTTTGATTGCTGACTTTGTCTGAACAACATCTGTCTGGGTGTCAAGAAAGCAACCTCTCCCTCAATGTCACAAAAACAAAGGAACTGGTTGTGGACTACAGAAGGAATGGAGACATCAATGGATCTGGAGTTGAGAGAGGAAACAGCTTTAAGTTCCTCGGCATGAACATCACCGAGAATCTCATCTGGTCTGTGCACACCGGCTGTGTGGTATGTGGCTGTGTACCTCTTCCACCTCAGAAGCTTGAAGAAGTTTGGGATGGGGTCCCAAATCCTAAGAACTTTCTACAGGGACACAATTGAGAGCATCCTGACTGGCTGCATCACTGCCTGGTATGGGAACTGTACTTCCCTCAATCGCAGGACTCTGCAGAGAGTGGTGCAGACAGCCCAAAGCATCTGTAGATGCGAACTTTCCACTATTTAGGACATTTACAAAGACAGGTGCGTATAAAGGCCCGAAGGATCATTGGGGATCTGATTTACCCCAACCACAAACTGTTCCAGCTGCTACCCTCCAGGAAATGGTACTGCAGCATAAAAGCCAGGCCCAACAGGCTCCTGGACAGCTACTTCCACCAGGCCATCAGACTGATTAATTCATACTGATGCAATTGTATTTCTATGTTATAATGACTGTACTATTTATTATAAATTACTAGAAATTACACATTGCACATTTAGATGGAGAAGTAATGTAAAGATTTCTACTCTTCATGTATATTAAGGATAGAAGTCATTTCAATTCACCCTTTCCACCCATCTGTTCTGCCATTCTGGCTCCAATCCCGCCTGCAACTTTAATTTAACCACCAACCCCTGCCACACACTAGCACTAGCTAGCAAGCCTCACCACTAGGATATTAGACCTCTGCTAGTTTTAATTCCCTAACTAACAAAGCCCCTATCAGCCCTTTGAAATTCCTCTGCTAGGTAATCCCCCCTAACAGTTCCGAAAGTGGTCCACCTGTTGTTGTGTGGAATAGCAACAAGAGTACTCTGCGATGGCCATTTAACCTCATTCCCCTTCCTGACTCTCACCCAGTTTCCTGTGTCCTGCACCTTGGGTGTAACTCACCTCTCCTCATGTCATATCCATCACGCCCTCCAACTCCCAAATGATCTGGAATTCATCCATTTCCAGCTCAAACTCCCTAACGTGCAGGGTTACAAGCTGCAGCTGGATGCACACCTAGCAGGTGAGGGTGTCAAGGACACTTGAAGTCTCCCCACCTTCCCACCAATGTCCCATCTAATTTGTAATGAGCAGTGTGCCAAAAAATCTTGTGCTGTGCAATTTTTACCCAGTGACAACAATATGTGCACACTGAACTTTAAATAGAGGTACTCATTTTAACAGCTAGTAAATCACTGTCAATAAGAACTTTGATATCCTCTGGGTTTGATCAAGTTCATCTGCATTCTCACACAACCTACATAGCAGGCCTGTAGAGGGTTAGGAAGAATTTTCTCACTCCAGCTTTTGCACACCATCCATATCTGATTTGCTTGCTAAATGACACTTTTAAAAGTCAGATTTCCAAATATCACTCCACTTCCTCCCACTTGCAAATTCTCCAGCAACTTTTGCATCACCACAATACACACAGTTTCTGTATCGTACATAAATATTTCCCCTGAACCCTCCCCCCAGGTGACTGTCGGTGCTGAGCTTATTGATGGCAATGCCAATGAATATGAAGGAAAGGGCAGTAATCTGTCCGGCACATTTGTGATGTGAAAGCTACTTGTGGCCCAGGACAAAAGTGTTTGATATAATTATGTACCCAGAGAGAGTGGGTCAAAACGTGTTCTCACGAGTAGAAAAGTCCAGAACAAGAGCAGGTCGAAGAAGCAACGCACACAAAATGCTGGAGGAACTCAGCAGGCCAGGCAGCATCTAAGGAAGAGTACTAATGCAGAATTCCTCCGGCAATTCGTGTGTGTTGCTTGGATTTTCAACATCTGCAGATTTTCTCTCGTTTGTGATAGGAGGTAGAACAAAGGTGATTTAAAAGATTTGTTCCCTTTCTCCGAGTTCCTAATCCTTGCATTTAGACAGCTGGAGCTCAGCTCTGTCTGAGAGATCCATCGGTTCCCATTCCCTCATCAGCCGGAAGCTCCCCGGGGCCCGTGTACGGATGGTGGGGCTGAGAGAGAGAGGGAAGAGAACAGGACTGTCCCGGGATTGCGGGTCACGGTGTCCGGAGCTCACAATAATTATCCCGAATTCGGTGTTGAAAACCCCACCAGCGAACTGTCTCTTACCTGGAGCCGATTTTCCGAGGCCTTTAGTGTACTGCGCGCATGCGCGATATTCGGGAACAACCATCAACCCTGACGCCTGCGCATTTGATCGGTGCTTCGGCGAACGCGAAAATTGTTATGCCGAGCTTTCTGGGTAATCATGGTGCCATTCAAAGTTCCGGCAAGCTTCGGTTCCATGTCCAGACACATTGCAACAACCCAGCTGTCTGAAGGTCCTTTGAAATTAGTGAAAATGACACAAAACGTTGGAAAGAGCGGGGAAGGAGTTTAACCACCTTAGTTCAGAGCTCTAAAGAACATCAAAACCACAGTGAGCTCATCGTCTTATTCAGCCTGGAGACAATCATGCAGGAGATTCATGCAGGTGTATAGGATGATGAGAGGCATTGGTTGTGTGGATAGCCACAGGCTTTATCCCAGGGCTGAAACGGCTAACACGGAGGGGGGGGGGGGGTGGCATATATTTAAGCTGCTTGAAAGTAGGCACAGAGAAGATATCAGAGCTAAGTTTTTTTTTAAACAAGGAGTAGTGTGTGTTTGGAATGCACTGCCAGCGACGGTGGTAGAGGCGGATACAACAGGGTTTTTTAAGAGACTCTTCGATAGGTACATGGAGCTCGGGAAAATAGAGGGCTATGCAGTAGGGTAATTCTAGACAGTTTCTAAAGTAAGTTACATGGTCGACACAAGGCTGTGGGCCAAAGGGTCTGTAATGTGCTGTAGATTTCCATAATTCTCTGAAATTCAAGGGAGATCTCTTCGCCCACGGAGTGGTGACTGGTTGCAACCTGTCATCACAGGGAGAGCGAGAGGGGAGCGGCAGGGATAGATATTGATATACTGATATGGAACAGAAACATGGGCAGGGACCAGATGGGCCGAGTGGCCTCCCTAGTTTACATTGTGAGTGTAGCAGAGACAGTAAGTACCTGAGACACGGGATTTGATACAGAACTGATTTATCTTTCACAGATCCAGAATATTAAACACTCGTCTAGTTTAAGGCTAACATCGGCAGAACGGACTCCTCCAATGCTCAGTGACCAGGGTTCAGTCCTGGGTGCGATGAGCAGCCGCAAGAACTGCAGATTCTGACAGTATCAGTCCCTCATGAACCTGCAGCTGCCTTCAGTCACCGTGATGGTTAAACATTTAACACAGAGCTGATTTGAACTTCCTCCCTGATGTGAAGTTGCTGGTGTTACAGCAGCTGGGATGATTCAGTAAAACTCTTTGCTCACTCCGGACAGAAATGTGGTCTCTGCTTATAGTGAACTCACCGGAGCATCACAAGGCGGGTTAACTGAATGAGTCTCTTCGTTCACACGGATCAGGTGAACGGCCGCTTCCCAGTGCGAAGCTGTTGGTGTATCTGCAAACACGAAGAAATCTGAAGATGCTGGAATTTCAAGCAACACACATGAAAGTTGCTGGTGAACGCAGCAGGCCAGGTAACATCTCTGGGAAGAGGTACAGTCGACGTTTCAGGCCAAGACCCTTCATCATGACTAACTGAAAGAAGAGCTAATAAGAGATTTGGAAGTGGGAGGGGGATCCTGTACCCTCAAAATTTCGACTTTAAATGACCTCCACTTCTCTATTACATCTTTCCTATAAAACAAGTTGTCCCAATCCACTCCAATGAAATCTTTTCGCATCTCCTCAACGTTAGTCTTTCTCCAAACAAAAATCTCAAACCTGTGTCCAGTCCTATCCTTCTCTATAATTACATTTAAACGAATGGTATTGTGATAACTGGACTCGAAGTGGTCCCCACACATACCTCCGTCACCTACCCTATCTCCCTCCCTAACAGGTGATCCAACACTGCCCCTTCTCTAGTTGAAACTTCTATGTGTTGCTGAAAAAAGCTATCTTGCACACATTTTACAAACAATAAACCATCCAGCCCTTTTCACAGAATGGACTTCCCAGTCAATGTGTGGAAAATTAAAATCTCCCACGATCACACACTTGTGCTTTCTACAAATATCTGCTATTTCCTTACAAATTTGCTCCTCCAAGTCTCGCTCCCCATTAGGTGGTCTATAATACAGCCCATAAGCCTCACTACACCTTTCCCCTTCATCAATTCCACCCAGATAGACTCCGTAGACGAGACTACTGATCTATCCTGCCAGAGCACCGCTGTTATATTTTCTCTGACAAGCAATGCAACACCTCCCCCTCTTGTCCCTCCGTTTCCATCACAGCTGAAGCAACAAAACCCAGGAATATTTAGTTGCCAGTCACACCCCTCCTGCAAACGTTTCACTAATTGCTACAACATCATATTTCCGGGTATTAATCTATGCTCTAAGCTCATCCACCTTTCTTACAATACTCCTAGCATTAAAATAGATGCATTTAAGAAACTCTCCACCTCTTACTCTCTGTTTATCGTTAATGGAACAAACAACTTTGTTATCTTTTTCTTCCTTCTCCCCTACATCTTCGGTCTGACTGCTTCCCATCCCTGTCCCCTGCCTATCCTCTCTCACACATTGTCTACTAGCTTTCTCTATTTTTGAACTAACCTCCTCTCTCCCAGTCTCTTCAATTTGATTTCCATCCACCAAACATTCTAGCCTCCTCAGTAACATCCGCAAATCTCCACGCCGGGATATTGGTCTCCCTAGGATTCAAGTTCAACCCGGCCTTTTTGTACAGGTCTGTGTCTTGACACAGGATCGAAGATGGACGATTGGAAATTATTCAGGATCTAAGAGTAAAGCTGAAAAAATAATGCAGGTAGTAAAGCTGTTTTCTAAAGTTAAAAAATTAAAATCTGGAAGGTAAGCGTATTACATTAGAACATAGAACATAGGATAGTACAGCACATTACTAGCCCTTCGGGCCAGAATATTGTGCCTACCCTCAAACACTACCTCCCATATAACCCCCCCCCACCTTAAATTGTTCCATATACCTGTCTAGTAGTCTCTTACACTTCAGGAGTGTATCTGCCTCCACGACTGACTCAGGCGGTGCATTCCATGCACCAACTACTCTCTGAGTCAAAAACCTTCCTCTAATATCCCCCTTGAACTTCCACCAATTAGCTTAAAGCCATGTCCTCTTGTATTGAGTAGTGGTGCCCTGGGAGAGGAGGCGCTGGCTGTCCACTCTATCTATTCCTCTTGCTATCTTGTACACCTCTATCGTGTCTCCTTTCATCCTCCTTTCTCAAAAGAGTAATGCCCTAGCTCACATAACCTCTGATCATAATGCATACTCTCTAAACCAGACAGCATCCTGGTAAATCTCCTCTGTACCCTTTACTATGGTTCCACATCCTTCCTTTTGTGAGGCGACCAGTTGGCCTAACCAGAGTTTTATAGAGCTGCATCATTACATCGCGACTCTTAAACTCTATCCCTCGACTTATGAAAGCTAACACCCCATAAGCGTTCTTATCTACCCTATCTACCTGTGAGGCAACTTTCAGGGATCTGTGGACATGTACCCTCAGATCCCTCTGCTGCTCCACACTACCAAGTATCCTGCCATTTACTTTGTACTCTGCCTTGGAGTTTGTCCTTCCAAAGTGTACCACCCCACACTTCTCCGGGTTGAACTCCATCTGTCACTTCTCAGCCCACTTCTGCATCCTTTCAAAGTCTCTCTGCAATGTTCCACAATCCTCTACACTATCTACAACACCACCAACTTTGTGCCGTCTGCAAACTTCCCAACCCACCCCTCTACCCCCACATCCAGGTCGGTAATAAAAATCACGAAAAGTAGAGGTCCTAGTATAGATCCTTGTGGGACACCACTGGTCACAATCTTCCAATATGAATGTGCTCCCTCTACCACGACCCTCTGCCTTCTGCAAGCAAGCCAATTCTGAATCCACCTGGCCAAACATCCCTGGATTCCATGCCTTCTGACTTTCTGAATAAACCTACCGTGTGGAACCTTATGAAATCCCTTACTAAAATCCATACAGATCACATCCACTGCACTACACTCATCTATATGCCTGGTCATCTCCTCAAAGAATTCTATCAGACTTTTTAGACGCGATCTGCCCATCACAAAGCCATGCTGACTGTCCCTGACCATACCATGATTCTCTAAATGACCAGAGATCCTATCTCTAAAAATCTTTTCCAACGGCTTTCCCACCACAGACGTAAGGCTCACTAGTCTATAATTACCCGGACTATCCCTACTACCTTTTCTAAACAACGGTACAACATTTGCCTCCCTCCAATCCCCCGATACCATTCCCGTGGACAACGAGGACATGAAGATCCTATGCAGAAGCTCAGCAATCTCTTCCCTTGCATCATGGAGCAGCCTGGGGAATATTACGTCAGACCCCGGGGACTTATCCGTCCTAATATATTTTAACAACTCCAACACATCCTCTCCCTTAATATCAACATGCTCTAGAACATCAACCTCACCCATATTGTCCTCACCATCATCAAGTTCCCTCACATTGGTGAATACCGAAAAGAGTTATTCATTGAGGAACTCATTCAGTTCCACAGCCGCCAGGCACATCTTTCCACCTTTGTCTCTAATCGGTCCTACCTTCACTCCTGTCATCCTTTTGTTCTTCACATAATTGAAGAATGCCTTGGGGTTTTCCATTACCCTACTTGCCAAGGCCTTCTCATGCCCCCTTCGTGATCTTCTCAGCCCCTTCTTAAGATTATTTCTTGCTTCCCTATATTCCTCAATAGACCCATCAGATCCTTGCTTCCTAAACCTCATGTATGCTGCCTTCTTCCAGCTGACTAGATTTTCCACTTCACTTGTCACCCATGGTTTCTTCACCCTACCATTCTTTATCTTCATCACCGAGACAAATTTATCCCTAACATCCCGCAAGAAATCTCTAAAAATAAACATTAAACATAAAGAAAGTTGTAATTGAGTTAGTGCAATATAAAATAACAGGTCAAATATGATAGCATATTATAGTATAAATGGTGGGATTTTTGGCAGCGTGGAGGATCAGAGTGACCTTGGGGTCCGAGTCCATAGCACACTCAAAGCTGCTGCGCAGCTTGACTCTGTGGTTTAAGAAGTCATAGGGTCATTGGACTTCATCAACTCTGGGATTGCGTTTAAAAACCGAGACGTAATGTTACAGCTGTATAGAACTTTGGTCAGAGCCCACTTGGAGTACTGTACTCAGTTCTGATCACCTCAGTACAGGAAGGATGAGGAAATTACAGAAAGGGTGCAGAGGAGGTTTACAAGGATGTCGCCTGGATTGGGGAGCATGCCTGTGAGAATAGGTTGAGTGAACTTGGCTTTTTCTCCCACTGAAAATGAGAGATGACCTGATAGAGGTGTATAAGATGATGAGAGGCATTGTGGATAGTCAGAGATAGTGGAGGTGGATATAACAGGGTATTTTAAATGACTCCACTTAAGCCCCGAAGCACCGCTTTTAATACAGAGGCTCGCCATGTTATCATGTAATAAAGCCCCTTCGTCTGAAACAATTCTTTGTGTCGGCCTGATTTATTCTGTCTGCTGATCCTGAGATATATCCGCAACAGTTTGGCGACTAGGATGGGATCCTCAATTTAGTCTCTTTGTTGAAAGGGGAGTCTATAGGAGCAGGATCCAAAAAACAAACAAAAAGAAAACCCTCAGCGGAAAGGAGAAGCAAGACAGAAAGGTGCCTTCCAAGTTCAGAAGGGAAATCCGTCTCCTGGCGTAAAGGGGAAGATAGGTGCCCTGATCTAGCTGAAAGGGGGACGGCAGGGAGGGAGCGTAGGAAAATCAGTCTCATAGCTGAAAGGGGGAGACTCCTGGCCGGTCTCCTAGCTGAAAGGGGGACGGTGGGGGGCGTAGCGGTAACAAGGGACCTACCGATCAATTCCGTAACCGAACTCAGAGACCCGTGGAAAGACAGAGGAAACACACCAGTATGCGCTGATGGTGTACACAGTGTGCATACGGAAATTTTGTGCTGACTTACCTGAAATTAAAATGCTAAACAGGGAAAATGGGAAGTGCGAGCAGTCAATCGGCTAGCCCTGATCCTGCTAATAAATCAAAGAGTTCCGGAGGTAAGACGAAGGTTTTGAGCACTTCACTGCAGGTAGGAAAAAGACGGCCAAAAATATTTTTAAAACGTTAAAACGGCATCACAGCCAAATAGGAAATAGCATAGTCCCGCCTGGATCACCGGCAGATATGGTAATCAGAGAGAGTGGAGACGATTCTTATGTGGTAACTTTCTATAGTAATCTGTATGAGTGGTCACATGCGGATTAGCTGTATAGGAGAAGCTTTAATTGGAGACTAATCCAGCACTGGGAGGACACCACCCGATATTGGGACGGCGACCCAAACTGGGATGCTGATTACATGTTAAGACGTTTTAAATGATGGAAAGGGGTGGCTAAAAAACACCGACCTCCAAAGAAAGAGGACATTAAGCAGCCTGAAACTGAGCAGGGTGGATGGAAACCTGCCACGGGGCTTTATTCCCAACTCACCGTACCGGCGAGTGCCCCATTGGCACCAAATAGTGAAATAAACGATTTAATAATGAGGACGACTGCCTTGGGACGACCCACACCTCTTTCTTACAACCCACACGCTAGAAAATCAGGCACCTGACATCCCCAGCGGAACAGGTACCACTGCAAAAAAGGAAGTGTCCCAGGAAAGAGGAATTGAAGCTGATGGAGCTGAAGGAAGTGTCAGCAGTGCTAGAGATGGCTCAAAAAACGCCCGAAAAGGCAAAGAAACAAAGAGGCAGGAAAGGACGAAAAGAAAATGGAGAATAGTCTTTTAACAGACATCTTCATTATATCTAAAACGGCCCCGCTTCCCCTTCTGGTTCCGCAGACACTTTGTAAATTAGGAGCAACACTGCACTGTACAGATGAAGGTATGTACGTGGAGATTCCTCAAATTAGGGCCCCTCGAATGCTAAAATTAATGAATGGGCGAGAAAAGGACAGTTCAGAACCCATACTATACTGTTGGCAGCTGGATAGCAATCCCTCTGCTTGGCAAGTTCAGAGACTGTATGACACATTGATAGGACGAGCCCACCTCAACATGCAAAACCTGCAATACTTGATTAATAGCAGCTGAGAAAAGAAACAGCTCCATTGCACGGTCTATTACACTTTACAAACTGACCCGCACGATGATCAGGCTTTACACCTTATTTAAGCGTTAAAGCTGAAGGCAAGACCACATGTGTATTTCAGTCCCGAGGGATTTGGGCTCCTGGTAGACTTAGTGAAAGATCAGGAATAAAGATTCCGAGTAGGGCAGTTCTCAATGCCTCATTTGAAAGTGGCGATAAAACCACCAGCAAAGCCTAACGATATCGGGACGGTGATGAAACGATTGGCGAAAGAAGCCAAGGTAGTTTATACTATAACGTTGCCGGTATAAAGACAAGAAACCCCAATAGAATTCTTTAACAAAAGGGAGGGGAGAAATATCTTAAAGTTGGAGAGCTGGAAACGCCCTGTCAAAAGCAAAAACCACCAGCAGAAGACCCTCTATTTCCCCTAGAGCCTTGGCGTGGGAACCAGGGAACCTATGGGCCCAGAGTAAAAATCATGGGGTAAAGGCACAAAGAGCTTCAGATCATAAAGGTACTCAAAAAAAGAATGTGCCACTGCCCTGTATTAGACAGTACCTTGCCGCTACTGAAGCTGAAGCAGGTATCGCTCCAGTAATTGACTCACTGCAGTAAGGGGTGCTGGTGAAGACACAGCCCCCGTGTAACACCCTTATTCCAAAGCCGGGCCGGGGAAATGAGCAGCGTTTTGTGCAGGACCGAAGAGCCGTTAATAAGATAGTCATCCCTATTGCTCTGCTGGTGCTGGACACTAATAGTATGCTTACTTCTATATTTGCGGGAGCGAGTACTTCTTCTGCAGTAGATTGGTGCTCAGTAGTTTGTTCCATACCTTTGCACGAGGATAGCCAGTATCTATTTGCCTTTACTTACAATAATGAGTAATATACGTGGACACGTCTGCCCCAGGGGTATACTGAAAGTCCCGCAGTTTATGCAGCAGCAGTTAAAAATGATTTGGCCGAAAGTCAACTGTCTGAATATTCCACGCTGATTCAGTATGCAGACAACATCCTGATAGCTTCTGCTACAGGGCCACAATTGAAACATAGAAACATAGAAAACATACAGCACAATACAGGCCCTTCGGCCCACAATGTTGTGCCGAATATGTCCCTATCTTTGAAACTACTAGGCTTACCCATAGCCCTCTATTTTTCTAAGCTCCATGTACCTATCCAAAAATTATCTTCTAGGCAAAAAACCTCAGTTGGTATAATTTTGCGTCATCAGCAATTGCTGACACAAGTGGAAAAAGAGTCGCTTCTCTGCAGGAGAAAGTACTTCAGATGTGCATCAACTGTCCACAAAAAGTGCTTAACCGAGCTTAAAAGAGATGCGGTAAGGTTGTGAGAAATGGTAAAGAGCAAAGAGCAACAGATGTTTGTCTTTCAACGCTTCAATCATGAAGCCAGCCTCTGCTGCATCCGGGTTCCTCGTATATCTCGGAATATCTTCGGTAGAGGGTCTTCGAAAGGTCAGCATCTAAGTCGCCGTCATCAGAACTTGCGTGGCATTGCACGGCTGGTGTGGAGTCTGGCAGCGGAGCGGATTTTCTCTTTGACAAATACTATGCAGCAATTGCAATTCTACGCTGGGACTGTCCACTACAAATGACAAGTGGTTCCATTCTCTCTGTACAGTTTGATACGGATGAAGATGACAATTACACAATGATATACACTCCTGGTAATGCTCGGTCACTGGCGCTCAGATGATCCACATGAGTTATTGATCCACAACGAGCACAATTCCTGACTGTGAGTCTCCAGTAACTGTATGAGTTAAGGGTAATATGATATTGCATCGGGTCTCTATATTAAACATACAGTACCTCAGATGCGATGCATATTACCTTTCTCCCTCTCTCTCTCTCTCTCTCTCGCTCTCTCTCTCTCTCTTTCTCTCTCCCCCTCTCTCTCTCTCTCTCTCTCTCTCTCTCTCTCTGTCTCTCTCCCTCCCTCTCTCTCTCCCTCTCTCTCTCTCTGTCTCTCTCTCTCTCTCTCTCTCTGTCTCTCTCTCTCTCTCTCTCTGTCTCTCTCTCTCTCTCTCTCTCTCTCTCTCTCTCTCTCTCTCTCTCTCTGTCTCTCTCTCTCTCTCTCTCTGTCTCTCTCCCTCCCTCTCTCTCTCTCTCTGTCTCTCTCTGTGTCTCTCTCTCTCTCTCTCTCTCTCTCTCTCTCTCTCTCTCTCTCTCTCTCTCTCTCTCTCTCTCTCTCAGCGGCACAGCACTCAGTTGAGGATAGCGGGTCCGCAACACAGTGACTGCCGTAACGTCACCCTGTGACGTACATTTTCTCTCTCCCGTTGTAATTTGTAAACCGCACCTTTGCTGCTGTTTGGGAGCATTTATAACAGCCTCCCCATCTAATCAGGCGCTTCTTACCTTTTCAGTTTCTTAGCTGGACCCAGAACGATCCTATGTTACCTCCTTCTAAGGATTTTATTTCATTTTTTTAACACCCAACCTCCGCTGCCGACCTGTCTGTCCTTTCGAAACCATCGGTACCCTTTGACGTTAAGCTCACAGCTATACTTTTCTTTTATCCATGATTCAGGGATGCTCACAACTTTGAACATGCCGGTTTGAAACTGTGTTACAACTTCAGCCTATAATCATCACCCTTTGTGATGTACACATTCTTTTATACCCCCTTGCCTACAATTTTTCCCCATCATCAGCCAATCCTTGTCAGCAGTCTCTCTACACACTGCTTCTGCTTGTAAACCCTTCCGGACTGCTTCGTAAAACAGCTCATGAGGATCTCATCGCTTTCCTAGCTATGCAATTGGTGCCATGTTACCTGGCGGCTCCCCTCCCCCTTTAGAATGCGCTGGTCCCGATCTGACGCATCTTTGACACTGACACCTGGGATGCAACACACTGTCCGGGCGTCTCTACGCTCTCACAAAATCACGCCTTTGTTCCTCTAACCATGGAATCTCCTCTCACCACTGAAGTCCTCTTCACCTCTGTTCTCTTCTAAGCCAAAGTACCAGACTCAGAGCCAGAGACACGGTCACTGCCGCTTCCTCACCCCCTTCCCAGTAGGTCATCCCCCTCAACATTATCGAAAGTGGCACGGCTAGACGGGAACGCTGCACTGGCTGCCTATTTCCATTCCTTAAACTGACTGTCACAGAGTCACCTACCTCCTGCAACGTAGGCATAAAAAACTCTCTGTGGTTCGTACTCTTCACTTGCACGGTCTTCCGCCTGAGCTGGTGGTCATCAACTGACGGCTTCAGTTCCCTAACATGTTCTCTTATTAACTGCATCTCGGTGCAGTCCGTGATGCTGCCCTCTCCAAGAATGCGGACATCTCACACGTAGAACAAAACACTGCCCCGGAGCCATTTCCACTACACTAACTGGGCCCCAATAGTCGTGGAATAAAAGCAAATGAAGAAAGAGGAGAAGAAGAAGAAGAAGAAGAAGAAGAAGAAGAAGGAGGAGGAGGAGGAGAAGGAGAAGGAGAAGGAGAAGGAGAAGGAGAAGGAGAAGGAGAAGGAGAAGGAGAAGAGAGGGAGAAGGAAAAGGAGGAGAAGAAGAACTAAATTCCCTCTAACACTGGTACACTCACACAATGGGCTGTCCGCTTTCACATGCCGTGTTGTCATTCGCACCTGCCGGCATGGTGTGGTGTCCATGCTGGAGACTGTGCGGCCTTCACCTTCTCCAAATTGTGTTGAAAACAAACTGGATGCTGTTTGACTGCAGACTGCTGCAATATTCAGGGAATACATACGAAATGCTGCTGGAACGCAGCAGGCCATGCAGCATCTGTAGGAAGAAATGCAGTCGATGTTTCAGGTCGAGAGTCTTCGTCAAGAATGACGGAAAAAAGAGATAGTAAGAGATTTGTAAGTTGGAGGGGGAGGGGAAGATCCAAAATGATAGGAGAAGACAGGATGGGGAAGGATAAGCCTAAGAGCTGAAAAGGTGATTGGCAAAAGGGATACAGAGCTGGAGAAGGGGGAGGATCATGGAGCAGGAGGCCCAGGGAGAAAGAAAAGGGGACGGGAAGCCAGAAAAAAATGGAGGGCAGGTAAGGAGTGATTGTGCGAGGGACAGAGAGAGAAAAGAGAGATGAAAGAAGAGGGATAATAAATATATAAATACATACATACATACATACATACATACATACATACATACATACATACATACATAAGGGATGTGGTAAGAAGGGGGGAGCATTAACGGAAGTTAGAGAAGTCAATGTTCATGCCATCAGGTTGGAGGCTACCCAGACGGAATATAAGGTGTTGTTCCTCCAATCTGAGTGTGGCTTCACCTTGACAGTAGAGGAGGCCGTGGATAGACATGTCAGAATGAGAATGGGACGTGGAATTAAAATGAGTGGCCACTGGGAGATCCTGCTTTCTCTGGCGAACAGAGCATAGGTGTTCAGTGAAACGGTCTCCCAGCCTGTGTCGGGTCTCGCCAATATATAGAAGGCCGCATCGTGAGCACTGGACGCAGTATATCACCTCAGCCGACAATCATATGTCCATACGCTCCCCAACAAGTACCTGCCAGGCAGTCGGAACATCGATCCGGATGCTTTGTCCCGACGGATGCATGAGGGACTGGACAAGGACGAGGAGTCAGACAGCGTTCCTGTCCCTGGGGTGATCGCCGCGAAGACCGGGGAAGAGGTGAGGCCGGATCGAGCAGTGGATCAATTGGGTGTTTCTGATGACGCTCTTCCCACTGTTTATTGCAATCTGACTGCTCTGGAGACCAAACAGTTGCCCGAATTGAGCTCTGAGGAAGTGGCAACTGCTCAGCGAGATGACCCGGGCGTTGGCACTATTTAGCACGCGGTTAAAAAGAGGCAAACTGATTCGGAGGTTGATAATTCGGATGTGTGGTACGTGCTGCCGTTCACTAACTCCCCCGTGAAGGTGGAAGAGGCTGCTGGTACTTCTCCCACTGAGTCAGGTGAGGCGAAGGGTGGGGGGGTGCTATTGGTGGGCAGCCTGGGGTACAGCAGGACTCTGAAGGAGAGGCGGTGGGAACTAACACGAAACAGGAGGCTCCGAGTTTCCGAGGGGCTTGAGTGATAGATCGTGGGAGGTTTCGCCAGGTAGGCCCTGAGAGTCTCCAGTAGTGTCTGAGCCGGAAGAGTCACGAGAGGAGGTACGGGGGACTCGGTGAATTAGGAACCCCCCGGATAGGTTGGCCTATGTAGCGCCCGGGCAACAGGGTGTGACCCCTACTGTTCTGCGGAGTTTAGTCACTGCTTTCTGCACTTGGATTGGGCTCTGTGTTTCGCAGGAAGGGTTGGCGAATTATCTTAATGTCATGAGGGCATGACTAATTTTGGTGGGGAAAGAGTGTACGTGGGTTCTCTGTAATGCTAACTCTGCTAACTGCTCAAGCTGATAAAATGGCTTCTCTGTAATGCTATCTGCTGAGGTAATGGGGTTATCTGTAACTGCGATGTTTGGGTTATAACTACAGATAGCGGGAAACTAGCCAATGTGGGGACATGTTATTCTATCTTGTATGTCTGGGAACCGAGCTGGTTCGCTGTCTTTTCATCGAGGAGAGGAGAAGAGGAAGGCTGCGCTCGGAGCGCTCTGATAGACTACCGGGGGTTGTCCCAGCTGAGGGTGGTCGGGGTTCGGAGGGATCGATTGGTGGGAAGGAGACCCGATTCCGTGAGCTCCAGCGACTTTATTTTTGCACAGACTGTTCAGAACTAAACATAAGTGGCGCCATTTTCTTTTACATTTTGTTTCTTCACTAACCACATAGTCACAGTAAGGTTTATAAAGTGTAATTATTTAACCCCCTACTGTCTACCGTCTGATTTTTGCATTGTGGGTCTGTACTGCGTTACATTACACAGTATTCACACCAACTTGATTACGCAGTTTGGCGGGGCTGAAGGCCGCTTCCCCGAGACGAACACGAGCTGAGCGAGCCTGAGGCTGACATACAGAAGGACTTAGACAGATTAAGAGAATGTGCAATGATGTGGCAGATGGAACACAGTGTCGGGAAAGTCATGGTCATGCACCTTGGTAAAAGAAATGGAAATGTTTCCTATTTTTTTTTAATACAGAGACGCGAAGGGGCTTGGGTGACCTTGTACAAGATTCCCTAAAGGATCATTTTCTGATTGGGTCTGTGTTGCGGAAGGCAAATGCAATGTTAACCCATTTCAAGCGAACTAGAACATTAAAAAAATGTAATTTTGAGACATTATAAAGCACTGGTGAGGCCTCACTTGTAGTATTGTGCACAGTTCTAGTCTGCTGACCTGAGATTAGGTGTGTTGAGACTGGACATGTTTCAGCGGAGGTTCTCAAATAGTATTCCAGGATTCAGCAGCTTGTCAAATAAAGAGCGTTTGACGACTTTGGGTCAATAATTCACTGGAATTCAGAAGTCTGAGGGGTAACCTAATGAAACAGATCGAAAGATGAAAAGCCTTGATGGATTGGACGTGGAGAGGACGTTTCCGCTTCTGGAAGAGTCTAAGACCAGACGTCACTGCTTCAGAATAGAGAGGCGCCCTGTTAGAACGGAGATGAGGCCGATTCTCATTAATCAGAGAGTGGTGAATCTGTGGAATTCTTTGCGCAGGCTGTTGCGGAGGCCGTTTTTATGTATATTTAAAGTAGATGTCAATGAATTATTGATTAATCAGGGCTTACTGGAGAAGGGAGAAGATCGGAGCGAAGAAAAATTGATCCAACACGATGAAATGGCGGGATTCCGTTTTGTGGCCGAGACTTGATGCGGACATCGAGCACCTAGTTGGTGCACGCGACCCCTGCCAGCAGTCTCGAACTGTAAACTCTCCCGTCCCATGGCACTGGCCGACCAAAACTTGGAGACGTTTAACGTTGACTCACCGGTCCATTGGGCGGAAACGAATTGGGTTGTCGTCGATGCGCATTTTAAACGGATTGAGGCCAAACGGGGAAGACTTCGACTAGCCGGACAAAGATAAACACTTCATGTACTTTGTATGCATGGAATCCCTGATACTGTCGTCTGTGATAACTGTCCCGCGTTTACAAGTAAGAATTCCAACTATTTTCAGAAGACAATGGAGGTCGATCGCAGCACACGTCCCTCCATCACCCATCTTCATACGGCATGGCTGAAGGATCTGAGTCCGTCAGAAGTTTCATGCGGACATTCACCACAGGACCTACAGGCTTTTTTTCTTGATACCGGATAACCTCACAAACCACCACATAGGTATTTATGGACCGGAGACTGCATTCCTGATTAGATTAGACAATGAAAGTGCGGTACAACTGAGATAGGGTACATCAGAACTTTGAGGCGGGAGATCCGGTTTATGTTCGCCGGAACCCTGAGAGCCGAAGGTGGATGAAAGGAGAAGTTGTGGTGAAAGAGAACCAACAAGTTCCTTCAACGCTTGAGGATGTTTATTTGAGCACTTGAGTGTATGCCGCCGACATCCAGACTACCTCAACAGATGGCCGAGTGAATCAGCCGTTCCACAACGGGCTAGTGAACAAGCCGGGTTAGCCCCGCAACTTGTCGAGAAGAATCCCCAGTTGCAAACACTGAACCCGGATCATCACTCGAGCCTGGGGTTTCTGGATTCCGCCTATCAGTACGGACCAGAAAACAGGAGGAATATTATCAAGTTGGCTTCACCTAAAAACACAAAGGATGGAGAGATGTCCGATCCATAGGGCGACTCTTTATGGGTGTGTCATGTGACATCACGGGATTGGGATATTATTCCGTTAGGTTTGGCCTACTAATTCTGTCTGTGTGATCGTGTTCATTGTGTCCGGGTGACTACGAGTACACCAGGCCTATTCGGCTGCAGATGACGCGGTAAACGTTCTTTAATTGTAATATTGGCATAGGTGCAGCTCAGACATCATCTATAATATTGTTGATAATACAACTGTTATAGGCAGGTTCTCAGAGGGTGACGAGGAACGGTATAGGAGTGAGGTAGATCCGCAGGGTGAGTGACGTCACAACAACAGCCTTGCACTCAACGTCATTGAAACCAATGAATTGATTGTGGTCTCCGGGGAGTAGAAGTGGGAAGAGGCGGAGAAGCTTCCGGTTTAAGATGGTGGTGGTGAAGCTCAGTGACCTCCTATCGGCGACAATAAAAAAACAAAGAAAACAAATAAATACGTTATTAATAACTTTATTCTGGTAAACGATCGATGCAAACAAGAGCGTCTAACTTTCCATTCGGAGTTGAGCTTTTCAACCGCTTGCATGAACTGGCATTGTTGCGGTGTGAAATGAAATCTCGAAAGCGCTGGACGCTGCTGCCTTGAAAGCTGAATCAAGCCGTCGGGGTCCAGGATGGAGATCCGAGGAGGAGCCACTGTACAACCATCGCTGGAGCGGACTGAGGCGATTCGATGTGGCAGAACAGAGGCGAGCGGAGGCGAGACAGAGCCCGGTCCCGTGCCCGCGACCGAGGACAGATCCGAGATTAAATCGATTTTGAAGTGAGGCCGAATTGGAAAGTTCGGAACGAGCAGAATCGAGACGGTGAGGCCAGGCCCTAGAGCGTATCGAAGCAGCAGAGCCCGGGTCCGAAAGCGAGGAACGATGCGACGTTTGGACGTTTTCATCGACGGACCAGTCTGTACGATGGACGCTGCTTTGTACTGGGGCAGGGACATGTTCTTGAATCGGTTCTTGCAACGTCTGGCTTCCTGTCTGCGGCGTGGTGGGGGGTGGGGGTGGATTGGCTGGGGACTCACTTTCCTGACCTTCAGTTCTGAATGTTTATCGTTTGCAGCATTGGTCCTTTTGTCTTTCACCCTGCACATCGGGTGTTTGACTGTTTTCTTTCTTAGTCGGTTCTGTCGGCTTTCTTTGTTGTGTGGTTATTTGTAAGGAGACAAATCTAAATGTTGAAAACGTATACATTGATAATGAACGCACTTTGAATTTTGAACTGTAAACAAGTACATCTCCATCGATGGGTCAGCAGTGGAGAGACCGAGAAGCTTCCATTTCCCATTGGTCCACAGCTCTGTAGATGATGGATTGGGAGAGAAGAATTAATGCAATTACGAGAAAGTTTGAGAAGATTTATGTTGTCTCAAAAGTCTCCAGAACATTCATACACGTGTACCTTGGACACTATGCGGGCTGTTGCATCCCGTCAGGTGTGGAGGCACTAATACAGCAGATCGGAAAAAAGCCACAAAGTGTTGTAAATTCAGTCATTTCCAACAACGGCATCAGGCTCCCCACCATATTCAAAAAGCAATGACTGAAGAAGACGGCATCCACCATTAAGGACCCTCAAGGTGCAGAATACTTTGCATTACTGTCATCAGTAAGGAGGTACCTGGTCACAAGTCTCACCCTAAACGTTTCAGCAACACATGAGCGCATAATGCGTACAGCAATATGGCATAGAAACATAGAAACATAGAAAATAGGTACAGGGGTAGGCCATTCAGCCCTTCGAGCCTGCACTGCCATTTATTATGATCATGGCTGATCATCCAATTCAGAACCCCGCCCCAGCCTTCCCTCCATATCCCCTGATCCCCGTAGCCACAAGGGCCATATCTAACTCCCTCTTAAATATAGCCAATGAACTGGCCTCAACTGTTTCCTGTGGCAGAGAATTCCACAGATTCCCCACTCTCTGTGTGAAGAAGTTTTTCCTAATCTCGGTCCTAAAAGGCTTCCCCTTTATCCTCAAACTCTGACCCCTTGTTCTGGACTTCCCCAACATCGGGAACAATCTTCCTGCATCTAGCCTGTCCAATCCCTTTAGGATTTTATACGTTTCAATCAGATCCCCCCTCAATCTTCTAAATTCCAACGAGTACAAGCCCAGTTCATCCAGTCTTTCTTCATATGAAAGTCCTGCCATCCCAGGAATCAATCTGGTAAACCTTCTTTGTCCTCCCTCTATGGCAAGGATGTCTTTCCTCAGATTAGGGGACCAAAACTGCACACAATACTCCAGGTGTGGTCTCACCAAGGCTTTGTACAACTGCAGTAGTACCTCCCTGCTCCTGTACTCGAATCCCATCGCTATAAATGCCAGCATACCATTCGCCTTTTTCACCACCTGCTGTACCTGCATGCCCACTTTCAATGACTGGTGTATAATGACACCCAGGTCTCGTTGCACCTCCCCTTTTCGTAATCGGCCACCATTCAGATAATAACCTGTTTTCCTATTTTTGCCACCAAAGTGGATAACTTCACATTTATCCACATTAAATTGCATCTGCCATGAATTTGCCCACTCCAAGTCACTCTGCATCCTCTTAGCATCCTCTTCACAGCTAATACTGCCACCCAGATTCGTGTCATCCGCAAACTTGGAGATGCTGCATTTCATTCCCTCATCCAAGTCATTAATATATATTGTAAACAACTGGGGTCCCAGCACTGAGCCTTGCGGTACCCCACTAGTCACCGCCTGCCATTCTGAAAAGGTCCCGTTTATTTCCACTCTTTGCTTCCTGTCTGCTAACCAATTCTCCATCCACGTCAATACCTTACCCCCAACACCGTGTGCTTTAAGTTTGCACACTACTCTCCTGTGTGGGACCTTGTCAAAAGCCTTTTGAAAATCCAAATATACCACATCCACTGGTTTTCCCCTATCCACTCTACTAGTTACATCCTCAAAACATTCTATGAAATTCGTCAGACATGATTTTCCTTTCACAAATCCATGCTGACTTTGTCCGATGATTTCACCGCTTTCCAAATGTGCTGTTATCACATCTTTGATAACTGAGTCCAGCAGTTTCCCCACCACCGACGTTAGGCTAACCAGTCTATAATTCCCCGGTTTCTCTCTCCCTCCTTTTTTTAAAAAGTGGGGTTACATTAGCCACCCTCCAATCCTCAGGAACTAGTCCAGAATCTAACGGGTTTTGAAAAATTATCACTAATGCATCCACTATTTCTTGGGCTACTTCCTTAAGCACCCTGGGATGCAGACCATCTGGCCCTGGGGATTTATCTGCCTTTAATCCCTTCAATTTACCTAACACCACTTCCCTACTAACAAGTATTTCGCTCAGTTCCTCCATCTCACTGGACCCTCTGTCCCCTACTATTTCTGGAAGATTATTTATGTCCTCCTTAGTGAAGACAGAACCAAAGTAATTATTCAATTGGTCTGCCATGCCCTTGCTCCCCATAATCAATTCACTTGTTTCTGTCTGTAGGGGACCTACATTTGTCTTTACCAGTCTTTTCCTTTTTACATATCTATAAAAGCTTTTGCAGTCAGTTTTTATGTTCCCTGCCAGTTTTCTCTCATAATCTTTTTTCCCCTTCCTAATTAAGCCTTTTGTCCTCCTCTGCTGAACTCTGAATTTCTCCCAGTCCTCAGGTGAGCCACTTTCTCTGGCTAATTTGTATGCTTCTTCTTTGGAATTGATACTATCCCTAATTACTCTCGTAGGCACTCGGTTGTGCCCATGTTTTAGCCTACGCCAAGATCAATCTGACTCTTCAATGTCAAAAATCAGGAGTTACTTCAATACATTTCGTGCTGCCCTTGTCAATCACGCCTGCACAATGGGTTGGTGAGTTCAGTGTGACTGAAGAAGTGTGGACAAAGTTGGAATAAGGTAATGAAATCCGTGTGATCTACAATTACATTGGACAAATAACGCAGACTGTGCAAGCTCGCTTTAATGTTCATACGATGTGGGATTGGTTTCAGGATAAATCGTGAGCTAACTCAAAGCTAACATTGGCTTTGTGAAATATGGAGCGAGATGTCATACAATTAATATCAAATAAAATGAATGTGAAGGCAACAATAGAAGTAGGTGATAGGTCATGACTGGCATTTCAATCCAGAATGCGCGGAACAGCTTTAAAAAGTGTCTGATTGTCTACTTTACTAGACGGTGTTATGGACTGAGCTTTAAGTATTCCCCGTGGTGCCGAGAGAACACAGAAATAGAAATGGCACCTTGTTTATTAACTGACTGTAACTAACTGGAGTTACTGTGCAACCTTTGTTGCTGTTGTTATTTTTTTTTAACCGGGGAATAGATTAATATATAAAAGGGCAGCGAGATCAGAACGCAGGCGACTGGCGCTTCCTGCAAGGAGTGCGGTTCATTGTGTACAATACCCGAAAATGGCTCTACCGACAATCCGGCATGTAAGGATTGTATTTTACCCTATTCTCGCAGCTTTCGGTGTTCCGGGTAAGTCGACACATCCTCTGTCTGAAATGTAAGGGACTGTCTTCTATTAACAATCATTTCACTGGGTGTTGTTTATCGGCGAAACCAGCCCAGCGCGGAGACACGGCAGACTACTGCTGCTGAACGGTTCGTCTCCGCTCTATGCGCTGATGCAGGGTCAAGTTCACTGCGCTACACTCCCTCCAAAGTCCAGCACAAACGATGCTGCTGAAATTCAGAGAGATCAATCCTCTCCGCTGTTGACCACTGTCAGAGTAAATTTGATACCGCGGATTGTTACAGATTGAAATATATTTTGTGACCTAACTTTTGGTGAAAGAGCAGTAGAACAGTACGAATTGTGGGAACATTGTGGATTGTACCAGCTGCCGCCGTAGCTAAACTCTCTCTCTCTCTCTCTCTCTCTCGTTCTCTCCCCCTCTCTCTCTCTCTCTCGTTCTCTCCCTCTCTCTCTCTCTCTCAGACACACTCACTCTCTCTGTTTCTGTATCTCTGTCTCTGTGTCTCTCTTTCTTTCTCCCTGTCTCTCTGTCCTCTCTCTCTCCCCACTCTCCGAACCCCTTTCTCTCTCTCTCTCTCTCTCTCTCTCTCTCTCTCTCTCTGTCTTTCTCTCGCTCACCTGCTCTCTCCCTCTCCTTCCCTATACCTCTTTATATCTCTTTGTGGATTTCCGATCAAACATTTGATTATATGTCATACCCGTACCATTTGGGGATTATAGTAAATATAGCTAGCACAAGAATATGGTGTCCAGCTGGGGATTTGAATTAATTTCTCCCTATCGCACCTTTAAGATGATAATGAATGTGATCGAAAATGGCTGATATATCCAAGTGGAAGAGCTTATTTATTGATGGACGATTCTGAAACTATTCGAGTTTAAGCTAGATTGTGTACAAGCGACACTGGACGAGTCAGTGAAGTCCGATTCTGTTCACCAGGCCCTACGCTCATTCATTGACTGAACGGAGGGAACGAGTACATCGGTTTCACCCTGGGATTGATGACCGACAGCGGGCACGGCCCCACTTACTCCGGGCCAGTACCGGCTCAATAATAATGAGAGTTTCTTTGAGTGGAATCTGCCGGCTGCACATCAGCCGATCCTCCTACAGCTACTGTGTTCAGCTCTCTCACGGCTCTCATTCCCTCCGGCTGGTGCCTGAATGGGGCTTCGAGGGTAAGAGCCATTGAAATGATGATCGCACGGGTAGGGAATGTAGTGCGCAAGGGAGGTACGGGAGAAAATGGTGATCTCCCCTATTTTTCTGCGTTGTGATGGCGAATGAGCAGCAGTGCTGCCCCCTCCCGGTTACATCGCCAAGGTGAAATTGAGAGCACGTCACCAGCAACTTAACCAGGAGCAGTGCTGCCCCCTCTTGGTTACATCGCCAAGGTGACATCGAGAGCACGTCACCAGCAACTTAACCAGGAGTAATTGCGTACTTCGGCTCCGATCATCTTTAGTTCACTGAATAAAGAGTTTTTATTCTCTCTTGGAACATATTTCCCCGGTAATTTTGCCGATCACTATCGGAATAGTATTTTCACATTGGATTCCGAGAACGCTTCTCCTCGCCCTGTATGTATCTCACAATTTGGACTCTTTCCTTAGCGAACCTATTGGTAATCGTGGTGCTCCTCCGAGGGAATTGCGGCCTTTTCAAATGTATATCGCTCTACATGGCAATGGCAGATCTCCTGGTGATGATGTTCTGTGTAATCGGGTACCATATCATCATGTATCAGTTTCCAATATCCTTCCTGTCCTACACGTCCGCCTGTAAGGTCGTCCTGTATTTCACATTGACCAGCCTGCTAACCTCGGTCTGGTACACTGTCCTATTCACAGTCGATCGGTTTGTTGCGATCTGTTACCAGAAACTGAAAGCGAAATATTGCACAGTTAGGACAGCTGTTGTCGGCATTATAACCGTGGCGCTCCTGGGGCACTTACAGAGCGTTCCGCTTCTATTTGAGTATAAGCCTATGGGTATAGTTAAAGGTATTCAGTGGGGCTGTCAGCCGAGCTCGTGGTTCATGACGTCTCTTGTGGGAGTCGCATTCTCCTTTCTGGAGAGCATTTTAACGGTTATATTACCTTTTGTTCTGATAGCACTGTTTAACTGTCTGACAGTGAGGCGCATTTTATTAGCCAGTAAAGTGCGCCGCGGACTGCGCGGTCAAGGCAGTCAAACACAGAAGGATCCGGAGATGGAAGGCCGCCGGAAATCCATCATTTTACTCTTTAGTGTGTCCGGCAGTTTCATTTTGTTGTGGCTGACGGCCGCCGTGAGCTTTCAGACCACCCGAATCACAGGAACGGCGCATTACGACGGTGATTACACCGACACTGCATATGTCGCCACTGAAGCCGGCTACATGCTCATGTATCTGAGTTTCTGCACGAACGCCTGCATTTATACAGCGACTCAGACTAAGTTTAGAGAAGAAATGCTGCTGGTGTTAACATCTCCTTGGACTTTGTTTTTAATATTGTTTAAAAAACACAGGTAAAGCAAAGCACATGTTCCTAAAGGTCGAATTATCTGCTAATGCTCCGCATCGGGCATCCGTCATTGGGTCGCGATGTACATCTGAGTTTGGGGTGTTTAGGTATAATGCGTCTCGCTATTAAATCGACATGGAATAAAATAACATTCAAATTCATTTCCGTACAGGAGCGTCCTTGGTTGCCGTGACGTCGTCAACAATCCCGGTATCCGATCGCTTAGTTGATTTCATTCGCTCGTTGCGTTTGACAGCTGCGTTGACACTCAGGGCTCATTCGGCCGCAGGGTAACCCGGGTAAAGGTGGAGCCATCGCAATGACTTTCACGCTGGCACTGGAGATTCGCTGCGGTCAGCGCTGTGACAGAGCTACCTTCTTGTAGATTGCAGTGGGAAATCAATATTGCAGAGATTCTGCCCCAGCCCGACTAAGGCGACCTATGCCAATCCCCTGAGCCATAGAACAGCCCGTGTCCCTCGCTACCTTTGTTTACCAAGGGTTGTCTAGACACGTTTCCATGATTTTATTATCACCTGCATCCAGCACGTCTGCTGTACACATAACCACGCAGCACTGGGAGATAAAAGAGTGCCTTCAGATCTGTGTCTGCATGCGCCTGTAGTTTTAGCCACTGCTGACATAGGAAAAGACAAGGTTGTTGGCTATCTGTACAATATTTACCTCCTCATAATTGTATACACTTTTACAAGGACCCTTCACTTTATTTTCTATTTCAGACAATCAAACTTCTCCTTATAGTTTATCCCCTTCCCCACAGTCCAGTAAACAATCTGGTGAATTTGATCCATCATCTCTCAGTTCTTACAAAATTCTTCCCATGGCGTGGCAACCAGAATTTCACCCATTGCTCTCAGTCTGTTTAGCCAGTGCTCCGTATAGCTGTAAAATTGAGTCGGAATTCTTCCACACAAACCCTCGGTGAACAATGCAAGGATAACAAAATCCACTTTCGCTGTACTGTCTCACTGCATTCAGAAAGGTATAGCCTAGCATTGATAGGTTATAACTAGAAACGACCCTCTGAAGGTCTATATGTCCTCCCAGACTTTTATTTCACAATGTGGATTAAGTCACATTTTGTTTCACATACACTTTTACAAACAATAAAGGACCCTGCAGCAAATGTACAGCTCGCCACTTATTGCCGGCGTCCGGGAGGAGAGACACGCTGTCACACTACCATTTGCATCCTTTTACCAAGCTAATTCTGTTACTAGTTTGACAATTCATCTTGGCGTCCCTGTATCTGTATGGGTGCCTTGTTAGAAACATAATGAAAGTCCATCCAAACTCTATCTACCTTCCTGCTTCGCTAAATCGTCGAGATTATTCCTTTAAAATCACAGACATATTTGTGACACATGACGTGGCCGGCACGAGACCACACTGACTCCTTATTCGCTTCGATGAACTGCCTTCCGAGCTGTACATACAGACATTCTGTTAACAGAAATTTTCTCCCATGACGTTCCCATACCGATATAAAGAAAAATGATCCCAATATTCAAGAAATGAAGTGATAAGGGGTGCGATGTGCAAACGGTGAAGAAGGGAGTCAAAGACATTTCAGGCGGCACAGACGGTAAACGAGGTTTGGGGGATAAATTGAAGGCACGTGTTTGCATAACTAAAGACACAACTAAATCGACATAGTGGGTTTATAATTATATGCACTTATATCCAGATTACTCCAATGTCCCGTCCGAATCAGTCCCTGATGCCAGAGTTCAGCGCTCTTTCAGTCATGTCCGCATGGTCCTCCGTCTACTGCGGACGTCCATCCTTCAGCCACCTGAGGTGAAATTTCCGCGGTACCATCCGTCAGCTCTGTAGCCTGTCTGTTCCTTCCGCTTTTGAGCATTCTCTCAGTGGAGAATTGGGCAAGATACGCATCCCGTCAACAACTCATCCACAAGAATGCTCCAAGCCGTCTGATAAAGGACACGTAAGTGAAAGCGTTCCAGGAGAACGAAACCGGGCAAATAGAGCATAGCCTCCTGGGTAATAACTGGAAATAGCGATTACACTGCGAAAATTCTCTTAGACCATAAGACCATAAGACAAAGGAGCCCAAGTCGGCCATTCGGCCCATCGAGTCTGCTCCGCCATTTTATCATGAGCTGATCCATTCTCCCATTTAGTCCCACGCCCCCGCCTTCTCAGCATAACCTTACAAGCCCTGGCTACTCAGGTACCTATCAATCTCTGCCTTAAATACACCCAATGACTTGGCCTCCACTGCTGCCTGTGGCAACAAATTCCATAGATTCACCACCTTCTGACTAAAAAAAAATTTTCGCATTTCTGTTCTGAATGGGCGCCCTTCAATCCTGAAGTCATGCCCTCTCGTACTAGACTCCCCCTTCATGGGAAACAACTTTGCCACATCCACTCTGTCCATGACTTTCAACATTCGAAATGTTTCTATGAGGTCTCCCCTCATTCTTCTAAACTCCAAGGAATATAGTCCAAGAGCGGACAAACGTTCCTCATATGTTAATCCTCTCATTCCCGGAATCATTCTAGTGAATGTTCTCTGTACCCTCTCCAACATCAGCACATCCTTTCTTAAATAAGGAGACCAAAACTGCCCACAGTACTCCAAGTGAGGTCTCACCAGCGCCTTATAGAGCTTCAACATCACATCCCTGCTCCTATACTCTATTCCTCTAGAAATGAATGCCAACATTGAATTCGCCTTCTTCACTACCGACTCAACCTGGAGGTTAACCTTAAGGGTATCCTGTACGAGCACTCGCAAGTCCCGTTGCATCTCAGAACTCTGAATTCTTTCCCCATTTAAATAATAGTCTGCCCGTTTATTTCTTCTGCCAAAGTGCATAACCATACACTTTCCAACATTGTACTTCATTTGCCACTTCTCTGCCCATTCTTCCAATGTATCCAAGTCTCTCTGCAGACTCTCCGTTTCCTCAGCACTACTGGCCCCTCCACCTATCTTCATATCATCAGCACACTTAGCCACAAAGCTATCTGTTTCATAATTCAAATCGTTGATGTACAATGTAAAAAGAAGCAGCTCCAACACGGACCCCTGTGGAGAACCACTGGTAACCAGCAGCCAACCAGAATTGGATCCCTTTATTCTCACTCTCTGTTTCCTGCCAATCAGTCAATGCTCTATCCACGCATGTAACTTTCCCGTAATTCCATGGGCTCTTACCTTGATAAGTAGCCTCATGTGTGGCACCTTGTCAAAGGCCTTCCGAAAATCCAAATATACAACATCCACTGCATCTAGCCTACTGGTAATTTCCTCAAAAAATTGTAATAGGTTAGTCAGGTATGATTTTCCTTTAAAGAATCCATTCTGCCTATCTTGTCATATGCCTCCAGGTACTCTGTAACCTCATCCTTGACAATCGACACCAACAACTTCCCAGCCACCGACGTCAAGCTAACAGGTCTATAATTTCCTTTTTGCTTTTTGCCCCCTTCTTAAATAGCGGAGTGACATTTGCAATCTTCCAGTCCTCCGGAACCATGCCAAAATCTATCGACTTTGAAAGATCATTGCTAATGCCTCTGCAGTCTCCACAGCTACTTCCTTCAGAACACGAGGATGCATTCCACCTGGTCCGGGAGATTTATCTACCTTTAGACTATTCAGTTTCCTGAGTACTTTCTCCGTCGTAATTGTGACTGCGCACACTTCTCTTCCCTGCCATCCTTGAGTGTCCGGTATGCTGCTGATGTTTTCCTCAGTGAAGACTGATGCAATAATCTCGTTCAGTTCCTCCACCATCTCCTTATCTCTGCATCTCCCATTACAATTTCTCCAGCATCATTTCTATCTGTCCTATATCTACTTTCACCTGTCTTTTCCTGTTTATATACTTGAAAAAGCTTTTAGTATTCTCTTTGATATTATTTGCTAGCTTCCATGCATAGTTAATCTTTTCCCTCTTAATGACATTCTTAGTTTCCTTTTGTAAGGTTTTAAAAACTTCCCCATCCTCTCTCTTCCCACTATTTTTTGCTTCCTTGTATCCTTTGCTCTAACTTTGGCTTTGCCTTCTCTTGTCAACCACGGTTGCATCCTTTTTCCGTTCGAAAATTTCTTCTGTTTTGGAATATACCTGTCTTGCACCTTCCTCACTTCTCACATAAACTCCAGCCACTGCTGCTCTGCCGTCTTTCCCGCCAGTGTCCCTTCCCATTCAACTTTGGCCAGTTCCTCTCTCATGCCACTGTAATTTCCTTTACTCCACTGAAATACCGACACATCAGATTTCGGCTTCTCTTTTTCTAATTTCACAGTGAACTCAATCATGTTATGATCACTGCCTCCTAAGGGTTCCTTCACCTCAATCTCTCTAATCACCTCCGGTTCATTACACAATACCCAATCCAGTACAGCCGATTCCCTAGTCGGCTCAAAAACAAGCTGTTCTAAAAAGCCATCTCGCAGACATTCTACAAATTCTCCCTCTTGAGATCCAGTGCCGACCTGATTTTCCCAATCCACTCGCATGTTAAAATCCCGCACAATTATCATAACACTGCCCTTCTGACAAGACTTTTCTATTTCCAGTTGTAATTTGTATTCTGCATCACTGCAGCTGTTTGGCGGCCTATAAATAACTGCCATTAGTGTCCTTTTATCCCTGCGATTTCTGAGCTCAACCAATAAAGATTCTGCACCTTCCGATCCTATATCACCTCTTTCTAATGATTTAATATCATTTCTTACCAATAAAGCCACGCCTCCTCCTCTGTCTACCTTCCTATCCTTCCGATACACCGTGTATCCTTGGACGTTCAGCTCCCAGAGACATGCATCCTTTGGCCAGGTCTTAGTGATGGCCACAATATCATACCTGCCAATCTGTAGCTGTACGACAAGATCATCCACCTTATTCCTTATGCTGCGTGCATTTAAGTACAACACCTTGAGACCAGTATTTGATACTTTTCACTTTGATTTCACTGCAACTCATCCCAATGGCTACAAATTTGCTCCATCACCTGCCTGTCTTTCCTGACAACTTTACTGTTCACTATCTTAGATTTATTTCTGTTTTCCCCTTCCTCCGCTCTATCATTCCGGTTCCCACCCCCCTGCCAAATTAGTTTAAACCCTCTCTAACAGCTCTATTAAACTTTCCCTCCAGGATATTGGTCCCCTTCGGGTTCAGGTGTAACCTGTTCATTTTGAACAGGTCATACTTCCCCCAGAAGAGATCCCAATTATCCAAGAATCTGAAGCCCTGCCCCCTACACCAGTCTCTCAGCCACGAATTCATCTGTCTGATCCTACTATTCTTGCCCTCGCTAGCACGTGGCACAGGTAGCAATCCCGAGATTACTACCCTGGAGGTCCTGCTTCTCAGCTTCCTTCCTAACTCCTGGAAACCTCTCTTCAGGACCTCCTCCTTTATCCTATCTATGTCATTGGTACCAACATGTACCAAGACAACTGGCTGCTCACCCTCCCCCTTCAGAATATTCAGGTCTCAATCCGAGACATCCCGTACCCTGGCACCTGGGAGGCAACGCACCATGCGGGTATCTCCATCAGGCTCACAGAATCTCCTGTCCGTTCCCCTGACTATGGAATCCCCTACGACTACCGCATTTCTCTTCTCCCTCCTTCTCTCCTGCACAACAGCGCCAAGCTCAGTGCCAGAGACCCCGGTCACCATGGGCGTCCCCTGTCAGGTCATCCCCCTCAACAGCATCCAGAACAAGATATTTGTTGCTGATATTTGTTCCTTGGAATATAAATGATTGAGGGGAGGTTTGATGGAGGCGTTTTAAAATTGTGAGGGTTATAGATGGGGTAAATGCAAGCTGCCTTTTTCCACTGAGATTGGATGAGACTACAACCAGAGGCCATGGATTAAGTGTGAAAGGTGAAATTTTAAGGGGAACATGACGGGAAACTTCTTCACACAGATGAACATCCGCGTGTGGAATGAACAGCCCGCACAAGTGGTGAATGCAAGCTCAATTTCATCATTTAAGAGGTTTGTGTAGGTACCTGGATGGTAGAGATATGGGAGTAGAAAGTTTAAATAGTTCAGCACAAACTTGATAGGCCGAAGGGTCTCTTTCTGTGTTGTACTTTTCTATGACTGTGACAAGAACCTAAAATGATACTAATATTCACTCTAATTCCTTTTAACAGCTGTGCAGACCAACCATACATCTCAGTCAGAGTCATTTACATGGTGTTAAAACTGTGGCACTTTAAATTAACAGTACATAAAAGAAAATCCCAGCAGTACGTCAACAAATGCTATTTGTGTGAGAGTGTTTCAGTTACTGTGGGGCCAGGCACCCATGCAGCTCAGTGGGAACAGGGAATAATACCAATGGAGAGAGTCAAACTGAGCCAGGTCACAGATTGGAGATGGCAGAAATGCCCCATTCTTGTAGAGACAGGAAGAGCATCAGAGAATTTGATGGTCATTCCAGATACCAGCACTGTGCCCAGATAGAAGATGATTTCTCTCTCCAAGTTGGGTTGAACTTCACTGTAACAGTTTGATGTCAGATCACACCTTGACAACTCAAGTGATCTCATCTGAAATGTTGTCCTGCACCCACTGATGGATTTTGTAAATCTATTTACAGGTTAAAAATGACAAGGAATTTGTCTACAGGAATCTTGAACACAACACGCCAGTTTTGCTGTCTCTGTCCAGATATTTAAGAAGTGGAGCAAGGGATTCACTTGATCATCCTTCCTGCTCAGACTGTGGGGAGAGATTCACTCAATCATCTGACCGAATGGCACGCCCGTCATTTTACACAGGGGTGAACCCATTCATCTGCTCAGACTGTGGTAATGGATTCACTTGGTCACCTCAACTGAAGGTACATCAGCAAGTACACACTGGGCAAGGCCATTCGCCTGTTCTGTGGGTGAGAAGGGATTCAGTCGGTCTTCCCACCTGTGGATGCACCAGTCAGTTCACACTGGGCAGAGGCTGGTCATCTGCTGAATTTGTGGGGAAGGATTCACTCGGTCATCTGACCTAATGGCTCACCAGCGAATTCACACCGGGGAGAGGCCGTTCACCTGCTCGACCTGTGGGAAAGGAGTCACTTGGTCATCTGAACTGAAGGTACACCAGAGAGTTCACACAGGGGAGAGGCCGTTCACCTGCTCAGTCTGTGGGAAGGGATTCACTCAGGCATCAAACCTGCAAGAGCACCAGAGAATTCACACTGGGGAACGGCTGTTCACCTGCCCGGACTGCGGGAAGGGATTCACTTGCTCATTCCAACTGAAGGTACATCAGCGAGTTCACACTGGAGAAAGGCCGTTCACCTGCTCAGACTGTGGGAAGGGATTCATTTCGTCATCTAAACTGAAGGTACATCAGCGAGTTCACACAGGGGAGTGGCCGTTCACCTGCTTGGACTGTGGGAAGAGATACACTCAGTCATCTGACCTAATGGGACACCAGCGAGTTCACACTGGGGAGTGGCCATTCACCTGCTCAGACTGTGGGAAGGGATTCATTCGGTCATGGCAACTGAAGGTACATCAGCGAGTTCACACTAGGGAGAGGCCGTTCACCTGCTCAGACTGCGGGAAGGGATTCACGCGGTCATCTAAACTGAAGATACATCAGAGAGTTCACACTGGAGAGAGGCCATTCACCTGCTCAGACTGTGGGAAGGGATTTACTTCCTCATCTCAACTGAAGGTACATCAGCACGTTCACACTGGGGAGAGGCCATTCACTTGCTCAGTCTGTGGGAAGACATTCACTTTGTCACCTCACCTACTAAGACACCAGTTAGTTCATACCGGGGCGTGGCCATTCACCTGCTCAGTCTGTGGGAAATGATTCACTGAATTATCCTTCCTACAGAGACACCAGTCAGTTCACACTGGGAAGTGGCAGTTCACCTGCTCAGTCTGTGGGAAGGGATTTGCTTCGTCATTTCAACTGGTGGCTCATCAGAGAGTTCACACAGGGGAGAGGCCTTTCACTTGCTCAGTCTGTGGGAAGGGATTCACAGGGTCATGTCAACTACAGAGACACCAGCGAGTTCACACTGGATAGAGGCCGATCTCCTGCTCAGACTTTGGGAGGAGATTCTCAGCCAAATCAACCAAATTTGTATCATTGAGTTCACAGTGGAGAGAGGCCATTCACCTGCTCAGACTGTGGGAAGCGATTCACTTAGTCATCTAACCTTATATAACCCCCACTTCGGCTAGCTGCTTAATATAGGGGATGATAGTCCCTCAGTCTGGCCAAACTTAAGAAATCTCATTTGGGTGGATACTGCATGATGTGTTCCCTGTTACAAATCAGTACCCCAAAATAACAAACAGTAAACAATATGTGATTAAGTGATTGAGCTTTATAATTCTTACTTTGACTATATGGTTAGTGATGTAAACAAAAAAAAAGGGCCCACTCTCTCCATTCATGTCTTCTCATCTCTCCCCGACAAAAGACCATGAAAATCTCTCTTCCAGACTCACAAGAAAGAACACTTCTGTCATGGTATAGCCTGCACTCCAAAACCCTGTTGTCTCTAGTCATGACCTAAACATTGCTGCTACAGAGAAACCATTACCTCAGCAGTGAAACGTTACAGAGAGGCCATTACATTAGCAGTGAAACCTTACAGCTTGTGACACACTACCGGGTTTACAATGGGTAGAAAGTTTCAATAAGCTGCATGCTGGATATTTGTACATCACAGTTGCTGATTGCAATTTTGAGAGTGACTGTCGGTGCTGAACTCTGCAATTATTGCTGCTGCTCACCACACCCAGTTCTGCACCCTGGGCACTGGGCATGGGAGGAGTTTCTTCTGCTGCACATTCACCTTTAATGGGACTGGAGTTTAATATTCTGGATAAGAGACCAATAAATCAGTTCTATTTTAAACTCTGTCTATGGTACTTAGTGAATTTATAACACAACTAGTGTACAGTAGAGAGTCAACTCAGGCCGTCTGGACCCTGCCAGTGATTCAGTTGCACAACAGTCCTTTTCAATCCTCCCCTGTTGTTCATCTCTCGCTCTCCCTGTGGGATAGGTTCCAGTCACCACTCTGTGGGTGAAGAGGATTCCATTGAACTTTCTGCAGACTGAAGAAGTCGAGGAGAAGGGAATCAGCAGCAGGGCATGGCAACGAATGACAGAATAGCAACATTTGGAAGCTGATTGAGAGAGAAAATCTTTCAGTTGTCTGACTGATGACACAAACAATACCCATGGTGAAGATGTGTTGGGAATGGTTTTATTTATTGAGGGAGTTGTTCCTGCTTGTTTATCCTGTAACATTATGTCCGAATGGTTATTATGGATTATCCTATCTGAAATAATGTATTGATTATCAAATAATTTGTAAGATTTTGACTATAAAACTGGATCAGGCTTGAATTTATGGCGCCTTTATGAAGTGATGGAGGGTATTCATGAGTTTGAATTTTAAAGCAAGATTTTGGTGAATGATATTTGCTACTTGATTGTAGCTTTGTAAGTAATCAGATTGTGTTAAACTGCTGCAGGATCCTGAAATGTGTTGGATTGTTCCTGCTTTCTCTTGGTATTTTCTGCACTTACTCCCTTGTTTGTTTGTATTTCATGTATTTTTGATATTTTTTTCCTTTTGTTAACCATCCTGTCCTGTACAGGTGTCCCCTGCTTTTCGAACGTTCGCGTTACGAAACCTCACTGTTACGAAAGACTTACATTAGTTCCCTGTTTTCGCTAACAGAAGGTGTTTTCACTCTTACAAAAAAAGTCAGTGCGCACCCCGAGTAGCTGCTCTCCCCCCGGATTTGGAATGGCATTCTCATTGGCACTGCTTAATCATGTTGCATTGAGCAGCCATTAGCAAGGTGAGTTTTAAGGTGTCAGAAAAGCTTGAAAGAGCTCGTAAGGGTGTTACACTTAGTGTAAAACTAGACATAATTAAGCGTTTTGATTGTGGTGAACGAAGTAAGGACAACATGAGTTTGGCTTGTGGAAGCTGATGAAGATGATGTTGAAGAGGTTTTGGCATCCCATGACCAAGAACTGATAGATGAAGGGTTGATGCAATTGGAAGAGGAAAGGATAACAATCGAAACCAAATTCATTAGCGAAATGAACATGAAGCAACTGCGTGAGATTTTCACTGCAATGATAAAGTACGACTTTAATTTTGAAAGGGTACGTCGGTTTGGGGATATTTGCAGGATGGTTTGAGTGCTTACAAAGAACTGTATGATCTAAAAAATGCGCGAGGCTCAGCAGTCAAGCAAACCTTCCACACCAGCCGATGAATCTCAACCTTCGATATCGAGGTGGGCAGACATAGGAGAAGATGAGCTGCCTGCCTGATGGAAACAGACGACACCCCAGTGTCCCACCACCCCAACCCCCAGACCGCGGACAGATAGTGATTCGCGGAGAATGCAGCGGTAGCTGGGGGGGGGGGGGGGGGAGGCACACAGCACATTTTTAAGAAAAAAGCCAAAATAAACATGATAATTAATTAGGTGCCGCCGACACATAATTGTCGGCCCAGATCACGGAGGGTCATACTCATTCCACTGGTTAATGTTTTCTTCCATAGTAATGATTCATTTTTCTGAGTTAGTATCTCATTTAAGTTTTCTGGCCTGTCTTTCTTATCACGACTGCTTATCAGATACTTACATGCTTCTTGAAAGAACAAGCTGGTAGTGGGGTTGTGTGGCTCTGTTGCTAAAATATTAAATAAAATCATTAGAAAGAGGTGGCATAGGGTTGGAAGATATAGAATCTGTGGGTAGGATTAAGGAACAGCAAATGTAAAAAAAATCTGTGGTGGTAATTGTATAGAGACCTCCAAACAGTAGTAAGTATGTGGGCCTCAAATTACCATGGGAGATAGAAAATGGGTGCCAAAAGGGCAATGTTACAATAGTCATGGGGAATTGTCATGCAGGTGCTTCGGAAAATTAGGATGGTGTTGGTCTCAAGAGGAGGAATTCCTACAAGGTGTTTTTTTAGAGCAGCTCGTGGCTGAGAACACTTGGGGATCAGCTATTCTGGACTGGGTGTTGTAATGAACCAGAATTAATTTGGTCACTTCAGTTCAAAGATCCTTTGGGGCAAGTGATCTTAATATGATCAAACTCACCCTAACATTAGAGAAGGAGAAGCTAAAGTCAGATGTGAAATAAAGAGAATTAGAGAGGTATGAAAGAAAAATTGGTCAAAATTGTTTTGCAAAGAACACGGGCAGGAATTTCTGGAAGCAATTCAGAAGGCACAGGATATATACAGTGGCATGTGAATGTCTGGGCACCCATGGTTAAAATTTCTCTTACAGTGAATAGCTAAGTGAGTAAAAGATGACCTGATTTCCAAAAAGTAAAAAGTTAAACATGACACATTTCTTTAATATCTTAAGCAAGGTTACATTTTTATTTCCATCTTTTACAGTTTCAAAATAACAGAAAAGGAAAAGGGCCCGAAGCAAAAGTCTGGGCAGTCTGCATGGTCAGTGCTTAGTAACACCCCCTTTGGCAAGTATCACAGCTTGTAAATGCTTTCTGTAGCCAGCTAAGAGTCTTTCAATTCTTGCTTGGGTAAATTTCTGGGTTCTATCATTAGCAGCAAAGCACTGACTGTGGAAATTACAGATCAGAATATTATTAGTCACAGAGCCCAGCAGCACTGAAACAGGCCCTTCGGCCCTTCTAGTCAATGCTGACCTGCTTTTGTTTTTACTGCCTTGTTCCAACTACCTGCACCATAGCCTCCATAAACCTCCCATCCATGTCATCACCCAAATTTCTCTTTAGTATCTCAATCAAACCCACATCCACAACTTCCACTGGCAGCTCATTCCACACTCCCACCAAACTCGGAGTGAAGAATTCCCCTTCAGACTCCCCTGAAAGAATTCACTTTCACCAGGACCTTATGTCCAATGTGCGGGTGAGAGGGAAGACGGGGCAGAGAGGGAAGGCAGTAAGGCGAGCGGGTGGGTGGTCGATTGCAGAGAGGAAAACAGTGGAGAGTTTAAACTTAATATATTTCAGAAAAAGTACGTGTTTGAACTTACTTCCTGCAAACCTACCGTCCATACCCTGTACATGGTCAACCAAATTATTGATCTAGATGACAAGATGATCAGTGTAAGATCAAGTAGAGCAGAGAATTCAACAACTGTGTAAATGCAATTATAAGTAAATATCAATAACGAATGAGAGCAATGGTTGTAACCCTGGGGAACATTACTAGGCACAGGCCTTGAGTCCCATAAACAGCCTTTCACTATCACTCTCTGCTTCCTACCATCAAGACAACTGTGCATCCAGTTAGCCAGCTCTCCTGGGATCCCATGTGATCTAACTTTCCACAGCAACTTGGAGTACTGTGTCCAGTTCTGGTTGCTTCACTATAGGAAAGATGTGGAAGCATTGGAAAGGGTACAGAGGAGATTTACCAGGTTGCTGTCTGGTTTAGAGAGTATGCATTATGATCAGAGATTAAGGGATCTAGGGCTTTACTCTTTGGAGAAAAGGAGGATGAGAGGAGACATGATAGAGGTGTACAAGATAATAAGAGGAATAGATAGAGTGGATAGCCAGCGCCTCTTCCCCTGGGCACCACTGGTCAATACAAGAGGACATGGCTTTAAGGTAAGGGGTGGGAAGTTCAAGGGGGATATTAGAGGAAGGTTTTTTATTCCGAGAGTGGTTGGTGCGTGGAATGCACTGCCTGAGTCAGTGGTGGAGGCAGATACACTAGTGAAGTTTAAGAGACTACTAGACAGGTATGTGGAGGAATTTAAGTTGGGGGCTTAGATGGGAGGCAGGGTTTGAGGGTCGGCACAACATTGTGGGCCTATACTGTGCTGCACTATTCTATTCTTACCATGCTGAACCTTGTCAAAGGCCTCACTGATACCCATGTCGGCCACGATCCTGGGACAGAGGTGTCACTGATCAGAGGGCACAGATTTAAACAGAGGCCGAAGAGGTTTAGAGGGATCTGAGGAAGTGATTTTTCACTCAGAGGGTAGCTGAAATCTGGAACACACTGCCCGAGGTGGTGGTGGAGACAGGTCCCCTCACAACATTTACGAAGTGGATGAGCATTGAAACTGCCGAGATACAGTCGGCTATGAACCGAGTGCTGATAAATGGGACCAGTGTGGACAGTGAGTGGATGGTCAGAACAGGTATGGCCGGCCAAAGACCTGTTTCCGTGCTGTGTGATCCACCACTCCGGACATGACAAATTAACGATGGTGGCACCGCAAGGCATTGATTTCAAAACTCCACACCCCTCGCCAACCTGAAATAAACCAGACTGAACCCCTTTGTCACCACTGTGAATATCTGTTTCTGTCGAGGTAACATACAAATTGGTCACTTCTGCTAAACAACTGGCAATTGATGAAGTCCCGTGTCATCTTCCATTAACGTTGCTTCCTTACAGCAAAACTAACCCTCTTCACTGTGTCAGAATCAGTGATTAAATCCGACACCAAACACTGTGTTTTCATTCCTGCACATTGTAACTTGAACCATCTCACCAAGGGTCTGATGGAGACACAACCTCTGCCTTCTGCACATGTGATCACATCTCCCCTGATTCTGACATTTCAAATACCCTCAGAATGGTTTTCTGATTCAGTCTGAAGGTTATGGTACATTCAGCTCATCGTCAGACCTGACAAACCATGTCTTCCCACAGCTGGTTCCACCTGTTGGTGTGTCCTCTTTCCTCCACCTCCAGGGAAGCTGCATCTCCACACAAACTCCTCACTTGAGACGACTGTCTGTACCCATGACACAGGAAATCACATCACTGTCACTCTCCTGATACCATCCGGGAAGCGGTACCGCAACATAAAAGCCAGGACCAACAGGCTCCGGGACAGCTTCTTCCACCAGGCCGTCAGACTGATGAACTCACACTGATTTGAGTGTGCTCTATATTACATTGTCTGTTTTATTTATTATAAACTGTTATAAATTACTATGATTGCACGTTGCACATTAGACAGCTTCTGTACCCCTTCACCCCTGTTAAAACTCTGTGCTCAGCCCCTTCCCTATTCCCTTTCAGACTCCCGATGTGCCAGCAGATTCGAATCACCGTGTGGACATTTCTACCTCACAGGAGGCTGTACAAACCCGTGTCCTTCTCTGATGCACAGCTCAGTGACCCCAATCCCTGTCTGCACTCGCAGCCCATGACGGTGACAGCTGTCCTAGACTCTGTAACTCACAATCTTGTAACACATAATCTTGTTCATAGCAAGTTTAGACAGTCATTAATATGAAGAGAGAATTGTTGTTTCCTGAAAGGACAGGCGAGCGAAGCTGTCTGATCCAATTCACCAGATGGTCCGGTGTTTACAAGTTAATTTGTCCCGGGACCCACTCATAACCCCGACCCACACAGACAGACAGACAGACAGACAGACTGTCCCTTCGCCCCAAACCCCCTGCAGAACCACAAGGAATTGATCCACGGCCCGGGCTCGGTCGCAAAGTGAAAACCGGGGCTGAGGAGAGCCCGGAGACAAACACCCCGCTGCCCACTCCACCAACAACACGGCACAGCCGGACACATCTCACAACACCGGATCCGCTCCCGATGAAACCCGAATTTAATTTTGTTGTTCCAGATCGGACCCAACAAAAGGTGTTTTAAAATTGAAGCGCTCCCCCTCACGTGACGTCACACATCAGCTCCCCCCCCCCACGTGCCTGACATCACCCATGGTCTCCCCGCATCTGTATCTGCTGTCACGAGCACGGTGCCTTACATCACACACGCGCTGCTGTGCTCGAGCTTCTTCTGTTTAATGGCTGAGCTGCTGAGCTCGAGCCTGAAATGTCGACTGTACCTCTTGCTAGAGATGCTGCCTGGCCTGCTGTGTTCACCAGCAACTTTGATGTGTGTTGCTTGAATTTCCAGCATCTGCAGAATTTCTCGTGTTTATGTTTTTAAAAAGACATGTTGAGGTGAGTTTAACAGGTGTCATTCGTTCATTAGCATAGCCAACGTTATTTAAACTGCACAAACACGAGGAAATCTGCAGATGCTGGAATTTCAAGCAACACACACAGGCTGGCTGCTGAGGAGCTACGCTATTGATGTCCTACGTGATGAGGCCGAACTCCTTGTAGACTTGCTTAAAGTTGTAATAGAATAAACATGATAATATAATATAAGTACATATTTTAAAGTCACATTTTCTGCATATACCCAACTTGGTTCACAGATTAGACAAAATGACTAAACAAAGTATTACATACACCCTTGGAGGTCAACCAGGGGTGGGGGTGGATATGGGGTTGCGGGGGGCACTGGCGCTACCTCCCTGAAATGAGTTTTGCAGGGTGCGATGTCTGTCATTACCGGTTGAACCAGGGAGCCCAGTCTCTGAAAAAGGGGGTGGACTGTCCGGGACTGAGATGAGGGGAAGTGTCTCCACTCTGAGGGTGATGAATGTCTGTAAATCCCCACCACAGAGGGCGGTGAAGACTCAGTGATCGTCCTCACATAAAACAGAGACCGGCAGATGAGTGGAGACCGAAGGGATCGCGGAAATGAGGATCGGACAGAAACATGTGGCTGAGATGGGAGAGCAGCCATCATCTTGTTGATGGTTAGAGGGGCTGAACGGCCACCTCCTGCTGTTTCTCACTTGGTGTTTCAGTGCTGCTGTCATAGTCATACTTTATTGATCCCGATAAATAATTAAATAGTAATAACACCATAAATAGTTCAATAGTGATATGTAAATTATGCCAGGAAATAAGTCCAGGACCAGCCTATTGGCTCAGGGTGACTGACCCTCCAAGGGAGGAGTTGTAAAGTTTGATGGCCACAGGCAGGAATGACTTCCTATGGCGCTCTGTGTTGCATCTCGGTGGAATGAGTCTTATCAAGTCTCACGAGGATGTTATCAGAAAAGTGGATGAAGGCAAGGCATTGGATGTTGTCGACATGGCCTTTAGCAAGGCACTTGAGAAAGTCTCATATGGGAGGTTGGTCTAGAAGGTGCAGTCACTCAGCATTCAAGATGAGATAGTAAATTGGATGAGACACTGTCTTTGGGAGAAGCCAGACTGTGGTAGCAGATGGTTGCCTCTCTGACTGGAGGCCTGTGACTAGTGGTGTGCCACAGGGATCAGTGCTGGATCTGTTGCTGTTTGTCATCTATGTCAGATATCTGGATGACAGTGTGGTTAACTGTATCAGCAAATTTGTGGATGACACCAAGATTGGTGGTGTAGTGGACAGCGAGGAAGACTATCATGGCTTGCAGTGCGATCTGGACTCACTGGAAAAATGGGCTGAGAAACAGAAAATGGAATTTAATGCAGACAAGTGTGAGGTGTTGCATGTTGGTAGGAACAAGGTCTTACACAGTGACTGGTCGGGCACTGAGGAGTGATGTAGAAGAAAGGGATCTGGGAACACAGGTCTGTAATTCACTGAAAGTAGCGTCAGAGTTAGATAGGGACAGAAGGAAAGATTTTGGGACATTGGCCTTTATAAACGCAAGTACTGACTACAGAAGATGGATGTTATGTTGACTTTGTAGAGGACATTGGTGAGGCCTAATTTGAAGTATTGTGTGCAGTTTTGGTCACCTACCTACAGGGAAGATGTGAAAGAGGTTGAAAGAGTTCAGAGAAAATTCACAAGGATGTTGCCACGTCTGGAGGACTTGGGTTATAAGGAAAGAGTGAACAGGTAAGGACTTTATTCCTTGGAACATAGAAGATTGAGGGGAGATTTGATGGAGGTGTACCACAATTATGAGGGGTATACATAGGGTCAATGCAAGCTGGCTTTTACCACTGAGATGAGGTGGGACCACAACCAGAGGCCATGGGTTAAGAGTGAAAGGTGAAACGTTAAGGGGAACATGAGGGGAAACTTCTTCACACAGATCATCATCTGGGTGTGGAATGAGCAGCCAGCACAAGTGGCGAATGTGAGCTCAATTTCAACATTTAAGAGGTGTGTGTAGGTACCTGGACGGTAGAGATATGGGAGTCGAAAGTTTAAATAGTTCAGCACAAATTAGATAGGCCGAAGGGTCTCTTTCTGTGTTGTACTTTTCTATGACTGTGACAAGAAGCTTAAATAATACTAATATTCACTAATTCCTTTTAACAGACCAACCACTCATCTCAGCAGCAAATTTTTATATGGCGTTTAAACTGTGGCACTTTAAATTAACAGTGCGTAAAAGAAAATCCCGGCTGCAGGTCAACAAAGGCTATTTGTGTGAGAGTGTTTCAGTTACTGTGGAACGAGACACCCATGTGGCTCAGTGGGAACAGGGAATAATACCAATGAGGAGAGTCAAACTGAGCCAGGTCACAGATTGGGGATGGCAGAAATGCCCCATTCTTATAGTGACAGAATAGCATCAGAGTGTTTCATTCCAAATACCATTTAATTCCAGATACCAGCACTCTGCCCAGTTAGATGATTTCTCTCTCCAACTTGCGTTGACCCTCACTGTAACAGTGTGATGTCAGATAACACCTTGACAACTCAAGTGATCTCGTCTGAAATGTTGTCCTTCACCCATTAATGGATTTTGTAAATCTTCTTACAGGTTAAAAATGACAAGGAATTTATCTACAGGAATCTCAAACACAACACGCCAGTTTTGCTGTCACTGTCCAGATATTTAAGTGGAGCAAAGGATTCAATCGATCATCCTTCCTACTCAGACTGTGGCGGGGGGGGGGATTCACTCAGTCATCTGACTGACTGGCATGCCTGTCATTTTACACATGGGGAGAGGCCATTCACTTGCTCAGACTTTTGGAATGGATTCATTCGGTTATCTCACCTGAAGTTACATCAGTTTGGGCAATGGCATTCACCTGTTCTGTGGGTGAGAAGGGATTCAGTCGGTCTTCCTACCTGCTAGCATGGAGATGACTGCAGTTATTGAAGAATGTGCACATCTCAGCCTGTTACGTTGCTAGAAATGCTTTGCACACTGAACAAAGAGAACAAAGATACAGAAAGGATCACTGACTCAAGACCCATTCAGCTTTTCATCACTGTCAACTGGTACGAATATTGTTGCTGAGGGCTTGAGTATAGTTCTAAAAATAAAAGAGAAGTATAACATAGCAAAGACGAGTGGGAAGACGGAGGATTGGGAAACATTTAAAGGGCAACAGAAGGTAACTAAAAAGGCAATACGTGGAGAAAAAATGAGGTACAAAGGTAAACTAGCCAAGAATATAAAGGAGGATAGTAAAAGCTTCTTTAGGTATGTGAAAAGGAGAAAGATAGTTAAGACCAAAATTGGGCCCTTGAAGACAGAAGCAGGTGAATTTATTATGGGAAACAAGGAAATGGCAGATGAGTTGAACAGGTAACACACATCAAAGTTGCTGGTGAATGCAGCAGGCCAGGCAGCATCTCTAGGAAGAGGTACAGTCGACGTTTCAGGCCGAGACCCTTCGTCAGGACAGGAGTTGAACAGGTACTTTGGATCTGTCTTCACTAGGGAAGACACAATCTCCCAGATGTAATAGTGGCCAAAAGACCTAGCGTAATGGATGATTTGAAGGAAATTTATATTAGGCAGGAAATGGTGCTGGATAGGCTGTTGGGTCTGAAGGCTGATAAGTCCCCGGGACCTGATGGTCTGCATCCCAGGGTACTTAAGGAGGTGGCTTTAGAAATTGTGGACGCAGTGGTAATCATTTTCCAATGTTCTATAGATTCAGGATCAGTTCCTGTGGATTGGAGGGTGGCTAATGTTGTCCCTTTCTTCAAGAAGGGAGGAAGAGAGAAAACAGGAAATTATAGACCGGTTAGCCTGACGTCGGTGGTGGGAAAGATGCTGGAGTCAATTATAAAAGATGAAATTACGACACATCTGGATAGTAGTAACAGGATCGGTCTGAGTCAGCATGTATTTACGAAGGGGAAATCGTGCTTGACTAATCTTCTGGAATTTTTTGAGGATGTAACTATGAAAATGGACAAGGGAGAGCCAGTGGATGTAGTGTACCTGGACGTTCAGAAAGCCTTTGATAAAGTCCCACATAGGAGATTAGTGGGCAAAATTAGGGCACATGGTATTGGGGGCAGAGTACTGACATGGATTGAAAATTGTCTGGCTGACTGAAAAGAGTAGTGATTAACGGGTCCCTTTCGGAATGGCAGGCGGTGACCAGTGGGGTACCGCAGGGTTCAGTGCTGGGACCGCAGCTGTTTACAATATATATTAATGATTTAGATGAGGGAATTAAAAGTAACATTAGCAAATTTGCCATTGACACAAAGCTGGGAGGCAGTGTGAAATGTGAGGAGGATGTTATGAGAATGCAGGGTGACTTAGACAGGCTGGGTGAGTGGGCAGATGCAGTTTAATGTGGATAAATGTGAGGTTATCCACTTTGGTGGTAAGAACAGGAAGGCAGATTATTATCTAAATGGAGTCAAGTTAGGAAAAGGGGAAACACAATGAGATCTAGGTGTTCTTGTACATCAGTCACTGAAAGCAAGCATACAAGTACAGCAGGCAGTGAAAAAAGCTAATAGCATGCTGGCCTTCATAACAAGGGGAATTGAGTATAAGAGCAAAGAGGTCCTTCTGCAGCTGTACAGAGCCCTGGTGAGACCACACCTGGAGTACTGTGTGCAGTTTTGGTCTCCAAGTTTGAGGAAGGACATTCTTGCTATTGAGGGAGTGCAGAGTAGGTTCACAAGGTTAATTCCCGGAATGGCGGGACTGTCATATGTCGAAAGCTTGGAGCGACTGGGCTTGTATACTCTGGAATTTAGAAGGCTGAGGGGGGATCTTATTGAAACATGTAAGATTATTTAGGGATTGGACACGCTGCAGGCAGGAAGCATGTTCACGCTGATGGGTGAGTCCAGAACCAGAGGCCACAGTTTAAGAATTAGGGGCAGGCCATTTAGAACAGAGTTGAGGAAAAACTCTTTCACCCAGAGAGTGGTGGATATATGGAATGCACTGCCTCAGAAGGCTGTGGAGGCCAAGTCTCTGGATGCTTTCAAAAAAGAGATGGATAGAGCTCTTAAAGATGGTGGAATCAAAGTTTATGGGGATAAGGCAGGAACTGGGTACTGATCGTGGATGATCAGCCATGATCACAGTGAATGGCGGTGCTGGCTCGAAGGGCCGAATGGCCTACTCCTGCACCTGTTGTCTAAATGTCTGAAATGCTGTGAATAAGGCATAACGATACCCAATTTTTGTTCTATTACACAATAAAAGTGAAGAGATTTGCATCCTTATACCTTGGTCACCAAGTAACAGAGTCCCTGGCTTGATGCCCCTGTGTGTAATTCCATTGTTGTGAAGATATTCCTGAAAGTAGGCAAAGACAAATATAAATCAGGTATTCTGAATTTACATCTTTTTCTAATTCTCCAAGTCCACAAAATATCAATTGTACAAATGGAACAGGTTTCTGGCAGAATTAGTCAGATACAATTGCTGGACAATCGGTTCAGAGAATATTTTGTCACTTAATCTGGGTGCACACTAGACTTCCAGTGCCGATATGAAAGTTGAGTATGAAGGCTGGCCTGGAAGAATGATGAAACTTCTGAAGATGCTTTGGGAGGTCACCCATCCATGAACAGCATTTTACTGTCAAAGGGAACTATGGTGAGCTCCAAAATTGATCTCATTTGAAAATTGGGACAAAGCACTGTTAACCTCCTTACTGCTGGTTATAGTGCTAGTTCAATTCTGGCAGACAAAGCTCTTCGAGAGCAAACATGGGCAGGTCAATCCATCTATGATCATGCTCAGTAATGCACGTCGAAATAGAGAAAACTGCTGCTGCACGTCATAAACACTCACTTAAAACAAAGGGATAAATAATGAGGAGCACTTACCACTCCTGCTATCAGCTGCTGGAAAAACCCATCAGCATCTGCCTCGGGCATCCCCACGTCAGGCTCTGTGGGAAGGCAGATCACATTAATCAAAGGCTGAACTTGGGATCAGTTCGCAAATCATTAATATTGTCTGAAATTATGTCATTTTACATCATGCTTAAATTTAATCTCAAATCCCAGGCCTCATTTCACTCAGGTGCCCAAGTAGATGGATTCTCCAACGTGCCCTATTCAGGTCACAGACCAAAAAACCTAGTAGGACAACTGAAGCAGCTTACATACTGAACTTTAAAGCCTGTCCTGCTTTGTCCCCATAACATCTGGAAATGTATTATGTACAACTTCAGATGTTCCATTTCTCCCATAATTTAGTTTTCTGGGTGTTCTATAGGGAGAATGTCTGGGAGTGGATGCCAGCTTTTTCCAGCTCAGGACACAAAGGTGCAGTTACTAAAGAACCCACACAAGTATATCTGTAAAAGTGACAGCAACAGTACAACCAAAATTATTAAAATTAGCCAATCCGTATACAAAACATCTTTAACCCTTTCCCCCCTCAACCCAAACTTCTCTATTTTAAACCCTAAGTTTAAGCACAGATCCTACCTACTCTATCAAAGAGCTCTCCTCCACTGCAATACTCCAAAAACAAGTATTGGATATGGGCCTCGACGATGCCCATAAAAGCCGACAGTCTTTTCATGGTTCAACATCTTATTGATGCAGATTTCTCTCTTGATGTTATCAGGGTAGTCACGAGCATGTGTGGTGTCCACTTTCTTCACTGTCACTGCTTCCTCTGTTCATCGACTAATTGCCAGTTGTACCCTATGATCAAATACAAAACCGTTGTCTACATTGCAAAACTTCTCAATACTCCATTGAGTTAAATGCATCAGAAACAGAGCATGAGCCAAATGGCTCTTCATCCCCGCTTCCCAATGCAATAAGATCATTATTGATCTGGTTTTGGCCTCAACACCACTTTCCAACTCTCTCTCTGCACCTGTAGATTTCCATGTAGTTCATATGCCTGCAATATATTGTATATTCTATGGCTCTACCACAACTCTTAAAGTGGAGAATTCCAAAGGATCACAACCTGCAAAAGAAATTCTTCTTCATCTCCTGATCAATGGGAAACCAGTTACTCAAACTATATCCCATTTTCTCGATATCCTCACTTGGAGAAACATCGTCTCAGCATCTTGTCTGACAACACCCTCAGAATCTTGCTTCAGTAAGATCACCTCTCTTTCTTCCCTACTCGCTCACCCCTCGCCCCCATACGTGAATCCCGATTCAAATATATCCTTCCTTAAAGACGAGATCTAAACTGTACACAGATCGCCAGGTGTTGTCTCACGAGCTCCCAATAAATTTGCTACAAAACATCCTTACCTTTGTTTTCCATAATCCTTACAATAACCTACACACCACTCTTGTGTGCTAGAGATTGAGTTTGCACTGCAACATTCTCTAATCACCTCTCTATTTAACCATCAAGTTTTTCATTCTTCCTTCCAGGGCAGGCAGGCAACTTCAGATTTTGTTCTACATTATATTTCAAAGGCCACCTTTCTGCTCGTTCACTTAACCTGTGCTCATCACGTCACAGGCTTGTGTACTCTGCATCACCGGATAAGCCACTTATCTCAAATTTGTTGAAAATATAGAGAACACACATCCGGTCTCCTCAGATTACAAGCAATGCATCCACTATCTCTGATGCCACTTATTTGTAAAGACACAAATTTGTCCTGTACTTTTTCACTGATAAAAATAAAAATTTCTCTCTCCCTACAGACCTTTGCAATCTGTTATTATTTTCATTATTTAGAATCTGTACCTTCTCATTCCCAATTTTACAATGAGCCTCAAAAACCAACATTACTTTTGGCTTTTTGCTTGTATTTCTGTAAAAACCCCATCAATATTTTTAATAATTTTCTTATATGTTCCACATTCTTTACAATTTTTGTGGCATACCTTGCAGTTTTAAACTTTCCCAGTCCTCTTGCCTACCGTCAATTAATTAATCCTCATTATAACACGTTATTATCACCCTAACTTCCTTGGGAATTCTCCACAGATGGTGCACCCTTCTCGTGGGGCATTTCTTTCTCCAGACTTTTGCTGCAAGTTAAGAAATACCTCCTTAAATGAGTGCTATTGCTAATCTACCAAACCAGTTTTTAAGAATTATTTTTTGAACTGCATGACTTACTCACCATATGCTCCTTCACCCAAAGTCTGCAGCAGATCCCAATCTTGCACAAACGGAACTGCCATCGTCCTGCACAGTCATGAATGATGCTGAAAAGGGGAACGCATGATCACAAGCTGAAGTCATCTTCAGGTACACTTGAAGGACAGCCAGAGACCTTTCCTCCCAGTGCAGAAGTGGCTGATACCAGAGGGCATCATTTTAAGGTGACCGGAGAAAAGTACAGGGGGATATCAGGTGTAAGATTTTTTTTATATATAAAGCACAGAGAGTGGTGTGTGGAACACACTGACTACCAGAGTGTTGGTAGAGGCTGATATATTCTGTACATGAAAGGGATTTTAGAAAAGTAGAGGGTGATTTAGGAGGGAGTGGTTAGCCCGAACGATCTGCACTGTGCTGTAGTGTTCTATAAGGCTATTTTTAGTTATTGGTTTTTCAGAATCCACACTTCATTGCCAATGTGAGATTTCACTGCACATCCATCATTGCCCAAAGGAAGTGACAGTGAATGCATCTGGAACTACCGCACTTCTTCTGGTTAAGGATCTCTGTACTCCTGATGGGGAAAGCGTTGGCGTTCCAGGATTTTGATCCAGCCACCACAATGACGGAACGGCAATATCTTTTCAATGAAAATAAGTGCTGGGGATACTTGTCACTTCATTCAGCATTCTGCAGAGAAAGAGCAAATGTGTCAGGTTAATGGCTCTTCCTTAGAACTGATGAAAGATCTCTGCCATGATTAAGAATCACATCACACCTGAATCATTCTCTACAGAATGCTGCATTACCACCGAATCCTTTTCGGTATTTTATGCCTCTTTTCCTCAGATTTCCACCTTTTTCTCTCCTTGGAGATGTAGTTGTTTGTGCTGTTTAATATTTTTTTTTTCCATTCAGACAAGGGAGACACATCCAGATCTGTCACATTCTCTCATTGTGGGTGGGGATTTTTTTTCATTGACTCTATTCCACTGTTACAAATTGCCGAAGGGCAGCCAATGTTTTGAGGTATATAGCCCTATTAATGCAAGAAGGAAGCCTTTTCTGTTTTTCTGGGCTTCTCAAACATTTGTACACTTCAGTGAAATCTTCCTCCAGAAGTTCCAGAGGAGAAGCTCAGTCTGTCTAATATTTCCACACAATTAAAGTGGGGAATCGTTTATTATTGTCATGTACCGAGGTTTAGTGAAAATCTTGTCTTGCATACCATCCTCTCAGATCAACAAATTACAACAGTAGAAAATAGTAAAACATTAACAGAGTGTAACAAAGCATTATGGTTACAGAGAAAATCCACTGCAGGTGGACATATGGTGCAAGGTCACGTCGACTTACATTATGAAGTGAAGAGTCCATCTTATAATGCTGAGGAATATTCAGTTTGCTTATAACAGCAGAATGGAAAATGTCCCTAGGTCTGGTGGTATGTTTTCTGTTCTTTTGTTTTCATTTATCTTCGACCTGATGGGTGGTTGATAATCGATAATGTCTGGTCTGGAGTTCTGGGAATCTTTAATTATGTTGGCTGATTTACTGAGGCTGCAGGAAGTATAGAGAGAGTATAGAGAGAGGCTTGTTTCCATGATGTGTCCACAGTTCTATTTCTTGAAGTCAAAAGAAGAGAATAGCTGTGCAAAGGTGTGAAGTATCCGGATGGGATACTTTTTATGGAGTAAGCTTAAATTTGCCGGATCAATAACCACACTACAAACAGTTCTTTACTTTATCCTTTTCACCAGTTTATTTCTTCGAACTCAGCCGGCAAGAAGCTCAGAGCCAAGCATCAGAGGGACACAACTCCTCTCCCTCTGGCTGCTCATGATGAATCTCTGTCCAACATGCAGAAACGTTACAATTATAGAACTAACGAAATAAAGAGCACTTTAGTTCAACTGGTATTCCCACCAAGGCTGTTGGAGCAAAACTTAATTTCTTAGATAAGAGAGTCCACTAAATCAGGGTTTTAAATACAAATGAATGTTCTGTCCAATCCTTATTAGTTATTCTCTTTCGTTAGACACTTTGTTCAATTCGTGTCTCATGAGAACTCAACTCTACATAACGTTCCCAAGAGATATCTGTGGGTCGTTAATCTAAACAAGCTGCAAGCAGATTCCTCAGTGAAAGACAGAACAGAAATTTGCACACTATCCGGAACAAAGCACACATAAGTTTGGACTTAGTTTTAACCCATTATTTAAAAGAGTCCAAGAATCATTTCTTACATCCCCCAATACCCTTAAAACTTCACCACCAGAGTGTTGTAGCAGATAGTTGCCTTTCTGACTGAAAACCTGTGACTAGTGGAGTGCCACATGGATCAGTGCTGGATCTGTTGTTGTTTGTCATCTATATCAGTAACCTGGATGATAGTGTGGTTAACTAGATCAGCAAATTTGAGGATGACACCAGGATGGGTAGTGCAGTGGACAGCGAGGATGACTATCATGGCTTGCAATGCAATCTGGACCGCTGGAAAAAATGGGTTGAGAAATGGAAAATGGAATTTAATGTAGACCAGTGTGAGGTGTTGTACTTTGGTAGGAGCTGCCAGGGTAGGTGGTACACAGTGACCGGTATGGCACTGAGAAGTATTGTAGAAGAAAGGGATATGGGAATACAGGTCCATATTTCACTGAAACTGGTGTCACAGTTCAACAGGATGGAAAAAAAGATTTTGGCATATTGGCCTTCATAAACGAAAGTGCTAAGTAAAGGAGATGGATGTTATGTTGACTTTGTACAAGACATTGGTGAGCCATAATTTGGAGTATTGTGTGCAGTTTTGGTCACCAACCTACAAGAAAGATGTAAAAGAGATTGAAAGAGTTCGGAGAAAATTCACAAGGATTTTGCCTGGTCTGGAGGTCTTGGGTTATGAGGAGAGATTGAACAGGTGTGGGCTTTATTCTTTGGAATGTAGAAGATTGAGGGGAGATTTGATGGAGGTGTACCAAAATTATGAGGGTAAAAGATGGGGTAGATGCAAGATGGCTTTTTCCAATGAGATTGGTTGGGACTACAACCAGAGGCCATGGGTTGAGGGTGAAAGGTGAAACATTAAGGGGAACATGAGGAGAAACTTCTTCACACAGATGGTCATCCAGGTGTGGAATGAGCAGACAGCCCAACTGGTGCATGTGAGCTCAATTTCAACATTTAAGAGCTTGTATAAGTACCTGGATGGTAGGGGTACGGAGGTAAATAGTTTAAATAGTTCAACACAAACTAGATGGGCTAAAGGGCCTGTTTCTGTGTTGTACTTTTCTATGACTCTGTGACAAGGACATGAAATAATACTAATATTCATGTAGTTCCTTTTAACAACTGTGCGCACCAACCATTCATCTGGGCAGGAAACGTTTACGTGGCTTTAAAACTGTGGCACCTTACATTGACAGTAGATAAAAGAAAATCCCAGCTGCACGTCAACAAAGGCTATTTGTGTGAGTGTGTTTCAGTTACTGTGGGGCCAGGCACCCGTGCAGCTCAGTGGGAACAGGGAATAATACCAATGCAGAGTGTTAACTAAGCCAAGTCACAGACTGGAGACGGCAGAAATATCTCATTCTTATAGAGACAAGAAGAGCATCAGAGAGTTTGATGGTCATTCCAGATACCAGCACTGTGCCCATTTAGAAGAGAATTTCTCCCTCCAACTTGGGTTGAACTTCACTGTAACAGTGAGATACCAGATCACACCTTGGCAACTAAAGTGATCTCATCTGAAATGTTGTCCTTCACCCACTGGTGAATTTTATATATTTCTTTCAGGTTAAAAACGACAAGGAATTTACCTACGGGAATCGCGAACCCAACACACCAGTTTTGTTGTCTCTGTCCACGTATATCCAGAAGTGGAGCAAGGGATTCACTCGATCATCCTTCCTGCTCAGACTGTGGGGAGGGTTTACTCAATCATCCTTCCTGCTCAGACTGTGGGGAGGGATTCACTCGATCATCTAACCGACTGGCATGTCCGTCAGTTTACACAGGGGAGCAGCCGTTCACCTTTTCAGACTGTGGGGATTCAAGGTCATCTCATGAAGGTACATCAGCAAGTTCACACTGGGACAAGGCCATTCACATGTTCTGCATTTGAGAAGGGATTCAGTGGGTCTTCCCACCTGTGGACACACAAGTCAGTTCACACTGGGCAGAGGCTGGTCATCTGCTGAATTTGTGGGGAAGGATTCACTCGGTCATCTGACCCAATGGCTCACCAGCCAGTTTGCACCGGGGAGAGAACGTTCACCTGCTCAGACTGCGGGAAGGGATTTATTTGGTCATCTCAACTGAAGGTACATCAGCGAGTTCACACTGGGGAAAGGCCGTTCACCTGCTCAGAGTGTGGGAAAGGATTCACTCAGTTATCCAACCTACAAGCACACCAGTCAGTTCACACTGGGGAGAGGCCATTCACCTGCTCAGACTGTGGAAAGGGATTCACTCGGTCATCTCAACTAAAGGAACATCAGCGAGTTCACACTGGGGAGAGGCCATTTAAATGTTCAGACTGTGGGATGGGATTCATTCGGTCATCCAACCTATTGGTACACCAGCGAGTTCACACTGGGGAGAGGCCGTTCACCTGCTCAGTCTGTGGGAAGGGATTCACTTGCTCATCTAAACTGAAGGTACATCAGCGAGTTCACACAGGGGAGAAGCCATTCACCTGCTTAGACTGCGGGAAGGGATTCACTCGATCATCTCAACTGAAGGAACATCAGCTAGTACACACAGGGGAGAGGCCGTTCACCTGCTCAGACTGTGGGATGGGATTCACTCAGTCATCCAACCTGTTGGTACACCAGCGAGTTCACACTGGCGAGAGGCCGTTCACCTGCTCACTCTGTGGGAAAGGATTCACCTTATTATTTCACCTACTGAGACACCAGTCAGTTCACACTGGGGAGAGTTCATTCTCCTGCTCATTCTGTGGGAAGATTTTCACTCAGTCATCCAACCTACAGAGTCACCAACGACTTCACACTGGGGAGAGGCCATTCATCTGCTCAGACTGTGGGAAGGGATTCACTTGGTCATCTCATCTACTAAAACACCAGCAAGTTCACATTGGATGGAGGCCGATCACCTGCTCAGACTTTGGGAAGAGATTCTCTCAGCCATCTCCACCAAATATGCATCATTGAGTTCACACTGGGGAGAGGCTGTTCACCTGCCATAAATGTGGGAAGTGATTCACTTAGTAATCTAACCTTGTGACACACTACCGGGTTCACACTGGGCAGAAAGTTTCAATAAGCTGCATGCTGGATATTCGTCCATCACCGTTGCTGAATGCAATTTCGAGAGTGACTGTCGGTGCTGAATTCTGCAATTATTGCTGCTGCTCACCACACCCAGTTCTGCACCCTGGTCACTGGGCATGGGAGGAGTTTCTTCTGCTGCACATTCACCTTTAATAGGACTGGAGTTTAATATTCTGGATCTGAGACAAATAAATCAGTTCTATTCTGAACTCTTATCTCCGGTACTTAGTGAATTTATAACACAACTAGCGTACAATAGAGTCATCCCAGGCCGGCTGGACCCTGTCAGTTGCATGACAGTCCTTTTAAATCCTCCCCTGTTGTTCCCCTCTCGCTCTCCCTGTGGTGATCGGTTCCAAACAGTCACCAACCTGGGGGTGAAGAGGTTTCCCTTGAATTTTCTGCAGACTGAAGAAGTCAAGTTGACTGCAGTTCTGTCTGAGATGTTCTTCACCACTCAAATCTCTGGGCTGAGGAAGAATGACATTGGTAGTTAACGTCCTTATTCACGGCTCATTTCCACATTATGGGTCATTTTCCCTGCTTTGAAAGGGTCCTTAGAAATCACCCCTGTCCTCTAAAGACTGAAAGCAGAATGGGAAACCATCAGTTGGATGTTCAACAAAGCAGGGTCAGAAACCAGAGGTGGGCACATGGCAGAGTTTGGGGATCTGGACGATGGTCGGGGTAAGAACGTATGATGAGGAGAAGGGAATCCGCAACAGGGCGTGGCAACGAATGACAGAGTAGCAACATTTGGAAGCTGAGTGACGGGGAAAATCTTTCGGTTGTCTGACTGATGACGCAAACAATATCTGTGCTGAGGTGCTCCACAGGTCGAGGAACGTGTGTGTTGGGAATGGTTTTATCTAGTGAGGGAGTTGTTCCTGCTTGTTTATCCAGTAATATTATATCCGGATGGTTATTATGGATTGTCCTATCTGAAAAAATGTATTGATTATCATATAATTTGTAAGATTTTGACTCTAAAACTGGATCAGGCTTGAATTTATGGTGCCTTAATGAAGTGATGGAGGGCATTCATGAGTCTGTATTTTAAATCAAGATTTTGGTGAATGATATTTGCGACTTGATTGTACATTTGTAAGTAATCAGATTAAGTTAAACTGCTGCAGGATCCTGGAATGTGGCCTTTTATATATTGGCGAGACCCGACGCAGACTGGGAGACCGCTTTGCTGAACATCTACGCTCTGTCCGCCAGAGAAAGCAGGATCTCTCAGTGGCCACACATTTTAATTCCACATCCCATTTCCATTCTGACATGTCTATCCACGGCCTCCTCTACTATAAAGATGAAGCCACACTCAGGTTGGAGGAACAACACCTTATATTCCGTCTGGGTAGCCTCCAACCTGATGGCATGAACATCGACTTCTCTAACTTCCGCTAGGCCCCACCTCCCCCTCGTACCCCATCTGTTACTTATTTTTATGCACACATTCTTTCTCTCACTCTCCTTTTTCTCCCTCTGTCCCTCTGAATATACCTCTTGCCCATCCTCTGGGTCCCCCCCTCCACCCCTTGTCTTTCTTCCCGGACCTCCTGTCCCATGATCCTCTCGTATCCCCTTTTGCCAATCACCTGTCCAGCTCTTGGCTCCATCCCTCCCCGTCCTGTCTTCTCCCATCATTTTGGATCTCCCCCTCCCCCTCCCCCTCCAACTTTCAAATCCCTTACTCACTCTTCCTTCAGTTAGTCCTGATGAAGAGTCTCAGCCTGAAACGTCGACTGCACCTCTTCCTACAGATGCTGCCTGGCCTGCTGCGTTCACCAGCAACTTTGATGTTTGTTGAGAGGAATTGAATTGATTGCAGAGCTGCGCTATTCCCATTGGTGTGAAGCGATGTCAATCACCGGTTACACCCAATAGTAGAGGCGGACCAGCCAAGTGGGCGTTACCCCTTCTGCTGGAACGCGAACTGCCCGTTAAAGCGGAACAAATCTAAAAGTAAATGTCCGCTTTCTGATTTATTTCCATTTCCCTCCGAGGGAAGTTGGGGCGTTTGTGAAGCGTCTCCTGCGGCCGGAGTCTGATGTATCGCTGAGAGGTAGGAGGAGACCGCTCGGCCCGTCGGTTTGATGCCGGTTCCCCGGGGAGGGAGAGGGGGATTTTATTGAAAGGAAGAAGACGGTGAGAGAGGGGGCGGACAGGATGTTTGTCCCGGTGGGGACAGGAGGGGCTCATCTGTGGAAATGTCTGAGCCCACGGTAGTGGCGATTCACCACATTGGGGGGCAAACACCGGCAGACTGTTGCCCTGCAATCAGGGCCAATGGTCCGGGCAAAGTGACAATTATTTGTGCTTTGTTGAGATTGTACCGGGAATATGGTGTAAAATCCCGCTCCCCACACTAACACGGGTTATACAGACCAAAGAACAAACTGCCGGAGGAACTCAGTGGGTCGGGCAGCATCTGTGGAGGGAAATGGACCGTCAACATTTCGGGCCGAGACCCTCCCTCTGGACTGAGAGTGGACGGGAAATAGTCAGAGAAAAGAGGTGAGGGGTGGGGATGGGGCAAGAGCTGGGGAGTGAGAGGTGGGTCCAGGTGAGGGGGAGGTGGGAAGGTGAAAATAGTGACAGGAGTGGGAGGTGAGTGGTTGGGGCAACACGCGGCTGCAGAAGATGGAAATTAACTCCATAGAGGATTAACAAAGAGGTTAGAGAGTATTTGTTATAGAGAGTGCAATGAAGATTCACCAGACTGATCCCTGGAGTGGTGGGGTCATCATATGAAGAAAGATCAAATGTGATAACCCTTTCATTTAGAGAACCGAGGACTGAGAGGTGAACACATTGAAATGCACAACATCATTACCGGTTGAACCAGGGATCCCAGTCTCTGAAAAACGGGGTGGACTGTCCGGGACTGAGATGAGGGGAAATGTCTCCACTCCTAGGGTGGTGAATGTCTGTAAATCCCCACCACAGAGGGCGTTGAAGACTCAGTGATCGTCCTCACATAAAACAGAGGCCAGCAGATGTGTGGAGACCGAAGGGATCGAGGAAATGAGGATCGGACAGAAACGTGGCTGAGATGGGAGAGCAGCCGCCATCTTGTTGATGGTTAGAGGGGCTGAATGGCCACAGATTCTGTTTCAGTGTTCCTGCAGATACACCAACAGCTTCACACTGGGAAGCGGCCGTTCACCTGCTCCGTGTGTGCAAAGAGACTCATTCAGTTAACCCATCTTGTGATGCTCCAGTGAGTTCACAATAAATAGAGGCCACATTTCTGTCCGGAGTCAGCAAAGAGTTTTACTCAATCATCCCAGCTGCTGCAACACTAGCAACTTCACATCAGGGAGGAAGTTCAAATCAGCTCTGTGTTAAATGTTTAACCATCACGGTGACTGAAGGCAGCTGCAGGTTCAGGAGGGACTGTTACTGTCAGAATCTGCAGTTCTTGTGGCTGCTCATCGCACCCAGGACTGAACCCTGGTCACTGAGCATTGGAGGAGTCTGTTCTGCTGATGTTAGCCTTAAACTAGACTGGTGTTTAATATTGTGGATCTGTGAAAAATAAATCAGTTCTGTATCAAATCCCGTGTCTCAGGTACTTACTGTCTCTGCCACACTCACAATGTATACTAGAGAGGCCACTCGGCCCATCTTGTCCCTGCCCATGCTTCTGTTCCATATCAGTATTTTAAAACCAATCCCTGCCGCTCCGCTGTCACTCTCCCTGTGATGACAGGTTGCAACTGGTCACCACTCCTTGGGATAGGAGATTTCCCTTGAATTTCATAGAATCATAGAAATCTACAGCACATTACAGATCCTTTGGTCCACAATGTTGTGACGACCATGTAACTTACTGTAGAAACTGTCTAGAATTACCCTACCACATAGCCCTCTATTTTCCTAATCTCCATGTACCTATCTAAGAGTCTCTTAAAAGACCCTATTGCATCCATCTCTGCCACGTCGCCGGCAGTGCATACAACACACACACCACAATTTGTTTAAAAAACTTAGCTCTGACATCTCCTCTGTACCTACTTCCAAGCAGCTTAAACCTATTCCTCCCTCATGTTAGCCATTTCAGCCCCGGGAAAAAAAAGCCTCTGTCTATCCACACGGCCAATGTCTCTCATCATCCTATACACCTGCATGGATTTCCTTCATGCTTCTCTCTGGGCTGAATAAGACGATGAGCTCACTGTGGTTTTGATGTCCTTCAGAGCTCTGGATGAAGTTGGTTAAACTCCTTCTTCCCCGCTCTTTTCAACGTTTTCTGTCATTTTCACTCATTTCAAAGGACTGTGTCTCAGACAGTTGGGTTGTTGCAATGCGCCTCGAAAGTCTGACAGCAGACTAGGGAGTGAATCTTCGATGGTGCACAGTCCGAAACCAGCCTGAGTCAGGGCTTTGGGGCTCCAGAAAGAGATGGGGCCGAGAGTTTACAAGGAAGAGGAAGAAGAGGAATCAGACCAGCAGGATGTGGCTACAAATGAAAGACCAGAAACATTTTGAAACTGTTTGTTTGATTGAAAGAAAAGGTGGTGAATTTCTGCAAAATACTGGAGGAAATCAACAGATCAGGCCGCAAATGTGGAGAGGAACAAATAAACAACGTTTAGGCCAAGCCCCTTCAGCATGCATTGGCTGTGTACTCCTCTGCTTAGTTGCTGCCTGAACTGCAGAGTTCCTCCAGCATTTTATGTGTTTGTGTCCACATCTCCTGCAACAGCAGAATCTCGTGTTTCTTATCTGCATTTGTAAGAACGTTCTACTTTGGCATTAAACACGCGGAAAGTGTAAGTGTATTGTTTTATGGGAGCTGCTTTCTGCGTTAAAAGAGCTGCTGAGTTTTCTACACAAAAAAAAACACTGAGGTATGGACGTGGAACCTGTGCTTGCAGAAACTTTCAATGGCACCATGATTACCCAGAAAGCTCTGCGCTGCAGTTTTCGTCGTCTCTGAAGCACCGATCAAATGCGCAGGCGTCAGGGTTGCGGCGGGTCCCGAATATCACGCATGCGCAGTACACAAAAGGCCTCGGATGTCGCTGCCGGTGAGTGTTTCTCCGTGCGACTGTTTTCACTACCGACTGAGGGGTAATTGCTTTGAGATACGGACACTGTGCCCAGCAATCCCGGGACAGTCGTGCTCTCGTCCCTCTCTCTCAGCCCCACGATCCCAGCACGGACCCCGGGGAGCTTCCAGCTGATGAGGGAATGGGAGCCGATGGATCTCTCAGACAGGGCTGAGCTCCAGCTATCTAAATGCAATGATTAGGAACTCGGAGAAAGGGAACAAAATCTTTTACATCAACTGTTGAGAAAATCACCTTTGTTCTGCCTCCAGTCACAAACAAGAGAAAATCTGCAGAGAGGGCACAGTTTTAAGGTGCTTGGAAGCAGATACGAAGGAGATGTCAGGGGTGTTGTGTTCTCTATACGTACCGTGGGTTACTAATAACAAACATATTCTGGCAGAATTGAACTTTTATTTGACAGCAACAAAACCACGTTTTACACCGCCATGCAACACACATCAAAGTTGCTGGTGAACGCAGCAGGCCAGGCAGCAGCTCTAGGAACAGGTACAGTCGACGTTTCGGGCCGAGACCCCCGAAATGTCGACTGCACCACTTCCTAAAGATGCTGCCTGGCCTGCTGCGTTCACCAGCAACTTTGATGTGCGTTGCTTGAATTTCCAGCATCTGCAGATTTCCTGTTGTCTGCCCGTGAGAACATGTTTTGACCCATTCTCTCTGGGTACGTAATGATACCAAACACCTTTGCCCTGGGCAACAAGTAGCTTTCACATCACAAACGTGCCAGACTCCAATGAGACAGACTACTGCCCTTCCCTTCATATTCATTGGCATTGCCATCAATGAGTTCACCACCGTCAGTCACCTGGGGGAGGTTCAGGGGAAATATTTATGTACGATACAGAAACTGGTGTTAGCTGTGTGTATTGTGGCGATGCAAAAATTGCTGGAGAATTTGCAAGTGGGAAGAAGTGGAGTGATATTTGGATATCTGAGTTTTTAAAACATCATTTAACAAGCAAATCACGTATGGACAGTGTACAAAAGCTCTGGCGAGAAAATCCTTCATTACCCGCTGCAGGCCTGCTACATAGGTTGTGTGAGAGTGCGGATGAACTGAATCGAACCCAGAGGAGATCAAACTTTTTATTAACAGTGATTTGCTAGCTGTTAAAATGAATACCTCTCTATATAAAATTCAGTGTGCACATCTTGTTGCCACTGGGTAAAAATTGGACAGCACAAGATATTTTTGCACACACTTGTCATTACAATTTAGAGGGGACATTGGTGGGAAGATGGGGAGACCTCCAGTGTCCCTGATGCCTTCACCTACAAGATGTGCATCCAGCTGCAGCTTGTAACCCTTCACTCTAAGGAGTTGGAGCTGGAAATGGATGAATTCTGGATCATCCGGGAGTTTGTGGGGGGGAGGTGGTGATAGCTATGACATGAAGAGAGGTGGGTTTCACCCAAGGTACAGGACATAGGAAACTGGGTGAGCGTCAGGAAGTGGAATGAGTTTAAATAGCCATCACAGAGTACTCTTGTGGCCATCCCACACAACAACAGGTGGACCACTTTAGATACTTTTGGGGGGGAGGGGGAAATTACCTGGCAGAAGAAAGTCAAAGCGGTGACAAGGGATTTGTTAGTTCGGGAATTAAAACTAGCAGAGGTCTAATATTCTAGTGTAAGACTGGCTTGTGCGAGTGTGGGGGGTCGGGGGTGTTGGTTAAACTAAAGTTGCAAGGGGGAGGTGGGAGGGAGAATGCTAGAACAGATAGTGGAGAGGGTGAATGGAATTGAATTGACTTCATTACTTAGATCCTTCATATACATGAGGAGTAGAGATCTTTATGTTACCTCTCCAGCTAAATGTGCAAGTTATAGTAATTTATAATAAATAGTTTGTACATAGGACAGTCAATATAACATAGAAATATAATTGTGTCAGCATGAATTAATCAGTCTGATGTCCTGCTGGACAAAGCTGTCCTGGAGCCTGTTGGTCCTTTTGCTGTGGTACAGTTTCCTGGATGGTAGCAGCAGGAGCAGTTTGTGTTTGTGGTGAATTGGGTCCCCAATATCATTTGGGCCCTTTTTACACACCTGTCTCTGTAAATGTCCTGAATAGTTGGAAGTTCACATCTACAGATGCGCTGGGCTGTCCACACCACTCTCTGCAGAGTCTTGCGATTGAAGGAAGTAAAGGTCCCATACCAGGCAGTGATCCGGTCAGTCAGGATGCTCTCAATTGTGCCCCTGTAGAATGTTCTTAGGATTTGGGGGCCCACACTAAACTTCAATCATCTGAGGTGAAAGAGGCACTATTCTGCCTTTTTCACCACATGGCCAGTATGTACAGACCACATGAGTTCCTCGGTGACGTTTATGCCGAGGAACTTAAAGCTGTTCACCCTCTCAACCCCAGATCCATTGATGTCAATAGGGGTCAGCCTGTCTCCATTCCTCCTGTCATCCACAATCAACTCCTTTGTTTTTTGTGACAATAAGAGAAAGTTTGTTTTCTTGACACCAGTCAGATGTTGTTCAGACCTCAGATAGAGTCAGCAATCAAATGGTTGAGCATGGTGCGGTGAATGTGCTGAGCTGTGTATATCACAATGCAAGAAGCATCGTAGGAAAGCCAGATGAGCTCAGGACAGGGAATTATGATGTTGTAGCCATTACTGGGACTTGGTTGCACCCAACAGTCTGAGGGATTGAGAGGAACAAATTTGTAGAGAGATCGCAGACTATGCCAAGAAACAAAGGTTGATACAGTAAGTGATTTTAACTTTTCATATATTGACTGGGGCTCCCATACTGTAAAAGGACTAGCAGGGGTAGAGTTTGTCAAATGTGACCTTAGTCAGTCGGTAAAATTCCCGATGTAGAAGTGTGCAATAAGCTATTAGCAAATGGTCCAGAGCTAGTGACAGAAATTAGTGTAGGGGAACACTTTGTACCTGGTGATCATAATGCAATGAGATTCCAAGTAAATATGGAAACAGAGAGGTCTGGACCCCTCTTGAGATTCTAAATTGGAGAAAGGTATCTTTTTGAAAGGTGTACTTGGTAAGTGGGAGTTCTTCAGAGGTGAATTTTGAGGGTGTAGAGTTTGTATGTGCCTTCCAAAATAAAAGTTGAAAGGTAACTGGTGCAGGGAACCTTGGTTTTCAAGTGATTTTGAGACTCCAGATATTTTGTTCCCCGAAATGCCTCAGACTGTTGGGTGCTAAGAAGACTCATTAATTACTACAATATCATAATTCCACACCCTGAGCTCATCTGACTTTCTTTAGTTACCTTCTGTTGGTTTCTAAAAGCTCCCCAATGTTTTTTTTTTCTATTATTTGCCTCTCGTTGGCTTTGGCTTCTCATTTCAGCCACGGTTGTGTCCTCCTGCCTTTCCAATGCTTCCACTTCTTTGGGATGTGTCTATCACTCAGCTCCCGAATTGCTCCCAGAAACTCCAGCCATTGCTGCTCCGTTGTCACTCCTACCTTGTCCATTCCAAACAAGTTTGTCCAGCTTCTCTGTCATAGAGACATGGAGAAGGTCAGTACAGAATGTTAGAGTGGATTTCTCCTTTTCCTGAATCTATAACAGCTCCTGCTTCCCTGAGGATGTCTGTTCCAAGGATCGTGCCCTCATTATTTGGACATACCCAAAAATACACTGGAAGCTGTACTCCCCCGATTTCTAGTATTTGCATCTCGCTTCTTTCTGCTTTTACTGTTTTCCCTCCTACACCCCTGATATAACTGGCCTGTCTGGTCGTTGGTAAGGGCAAGTCTGTTATCGATACAGATGCCCCTGTGTCCACTAACATATTGCATTGCCGTCCCCCTAACAATGCCGTTATGTACATCGGTGAGTCACCAGCACTGGCCGTGAAGCCTGCTGCCACATCCTTCTCTGCCTTAAGAAGCGCTGTCACTAACTCCTTGATCTGATCAACAGTCAGACTGGTGGGGTGAGTGACTGGGTGTCTGCTGTCTCCTTCGCCTGGGTTTTCCCCCTCCCTTTTAGACACTGTCTCCAGCAATGTCCCGATAGGCCACAGCTGTAGCATATCAGCTCCTTCACTGCCTTATACCTGGTCCGGCAGTCCTTTACAAAGTGCCCTGGCTGCTGGCAAGCAAAGCAAACCCTCCGGGATATCACAGCAGCTGCATCCACTATACCCACTTTACGATTTATCTTGCCTTTTCTTTGGTCAATCTCACTGGCTCACGAAACTATCTCAGAGTAGTTGGACCCTACCATTATACCTAAATCTAAAACTTCTTGGTGGGCTGAACTCAGCCCTTCCTTCAGCATTTTTAGGAAGACTGGGTCGTCCCTCCCTGGGTTATCCAACCCTGAATACTCTTCGTACACTCGGTATTTACGTTCTGCGCAATCCATGGCTGTCTCGTCAGCCTTTTGAATCACTGCCATTATCATTCCCCAGCTACTCTCGCCTCCCCCCAGGCGCTGCCTCACTTCCTCTTTAAAGGAGCGATATCTTTCTTCATTACTGCCGCTCCCGGTAGTTACCCATGTACCATCCCGCACCCCCTGGGCCATACTGTCCCACATATTCCTCGGGCACTTGGCTTTCACTAACACAGTATATCTTTAGGGTGGATCTGGTGAATTTCAACCATTTCCTCGAGTTTGCGCCAGAATTCTGAATTCCCACAGGCGACTTTAAGTGAGGGCAACTCGGACAAAATGCTCTGTTTCTCCCCAGGGTTGAAGGGCTTATGAATAGTTGTAATCAAGGTCAAGGGCTGGCTCGGATCGTCAGGGTTCTCAGCCTGACATTGCCTGACTTCAATAGGTGCCATTCTGGTAGAATTATCTGGGTAAAACCTCTCCCTGAGATATCTCCATACTAATTCCCACACTGCGCAAAATATAAAACTGCAGAGTACGTATTCCACAATCTGCCACTTTTGAGTACCTGAACTCTTGATGCCTGCTGTATTCCCTTGCATCACACTTGCACACGCATACACTAAAATGCAGCTCTCACCAAGTTAACATGCAAAGATTCCTCACTTACATAAACACACATGCACACGCACACACTACTTTAATATCTACCAGTCATTTCTCTACGTTCGTGATACCTCATGTTCCCGTGTGTCCACCGACTGAACAGATCCAAGTGTGAGTGTTATTTTAGAAAAATACTCACCAACTTAGACTGCTAGGAACACTGGCCACACGACGGGTCACGAAGGTATCCCACTCCTGACACCAAATGTTGTAGAGTGGATGAAATCACTGGAGAGACAGAGTCACTGGTAGATACAAAGCAGCTTCTTTATTCGACACAACAAGGTACAGCAGGCATCTTACGGACGGAGACGCTTTCCGCAGAAAGGTCTGCTAGCTAAAATGTGGGCTCGATATTTATATGCTAAACACAAAGGCAATTGCTACTTAAAAAGTTACAGACAATGCTTCCTTTTGAAGTTACATACAAACATCACACCTTCGATTTCATCCTTTCCTTCTGACGCCAACATGTCTGTGTTGGTGTCCACAGCCTTTAGTTCAATCCACAATACATTTATTTGGCATTTTACGCGCTAACATAGAAGACAATTAATATTTATAATGTATAGATAAGACTGTCTTCAAAACTACAGCATCAGGCACCAGAAGCATCTGGTATTTACACCTTTTAGGAAGCCCATCGTGGTGGACTCAATCCACAGTCCTTTGTCAAACAGTTAAAATAGAAGTCTGGTGGCCAAAGTCATTTAAGTGTTAACAAATCATCTACCCAAAAAGAAATCCACTCTAACACAGAAACATGCCCACACTGGAAGATCAGAATGGTAATCTATATGAGGAGTCAAAATAGATAGGAGAGATTTTAAATAGTGTTTTTGCATCCGTATTTGCTCAGGAGATGGACACAGAGTCCATAGAAGTGAGGCAAAACGGTATCATCTTCATGGACCCTGTACAGATTATAGAGGTGGAGGTGTTTGCTGTCTCAAGGCAAATTAGTGTGGATAAATCCCCAGGGCCTGGCAAGTTGTTCCCTGGGACTCTGTGGAAGACACGTGCAGAAATTGTCAGGACCTAAACACAGATATTTAAATAACCCTCAGTGTCAGGTGAGGTACTGGAGGATTGGAGGACAGCCAATGTTGTTCTGCTGTTCAAGAAAAGCTCTAAAAATAAACTAGGAAATTATACGTTGGTGAGCTTGACATCAGTAGTGGGAAGGTTATTGAAACATATGTGCAGGAAGCAGATATATAAGTATTTGGATCAATGTGGACTGATTAAGAATAGACAGTGTGGCTTTGTGCATGGTAGGTCATGGCTAACCAATCTTATAGAGTTTCTCGAGGAAGTTATCAGGAAAGTGGATGAGGGCAAGGCAGTGGACGTTGTCTACATAGACTTTAGCAAGGCACTTAATGAAGTCTAATATGGGAGGTTGGTCAAGAAGGTTTAGTCACTCAGCATTCAAGATGAGATAGTAAATTTGATGAGACATTGGCTTTGGGAGAAGCCAGACTGTGGTAGAAGATGGTTGCCTCTCTGACTGGAAGCCTGTGACTAGTGGTGTGCCACAGGGATCAGTGCTGGATCTGTTGTTGCTTGTCATCTATATCAGTAATCTGGATGATAGTGTGGTTAACTGGATCAGCAAATTTGTGGATGACACCAAGGTTGGGGGTGTAGTGGACAGTGAGGAAGGCTATCATGGCTTGCAGTGTGATCTGGACCAGCTGGAAATATGGGTTGAGAAATGGAAAGTGGAATTTAATGCAGACAAGTGTGAGGTTTTTGATAGGACCTAGGTCTTACAGAGTGAATGGATGGGCACTGAGGAGTGTTGTTGAAGAAAGGGATCTGGGAATACAGCTCTATAATTCACTGAAAATGGTGTCACAGGTAGATAGGGATGGAAAAAAGAAAAAAATTTTGGCGCATTGGCCTTCATAAACCAAAGTACTGAGTACAGGAGATGGATGTTTTGTTAACGTTGTACAAGACATTGGTGAGATCTAATTTGGAGTGCAGTTTTGGTCACCAACCTGCAGGAAAGATATAAAAGAGGTTGAAAGAGTTCAGAGAAAATTCACAAGGATGTTGCCAGGTCTGGAGGACTTCGGTTATAAGGGGAGATTGAACAGGTCAGGACTTTAGAACATTCCAAGGAATAAAGGGAGATTTGATGGAGGTGTAACAAAATTATGAGGGGTATAGATAGGGTAAATGCAAGCTGGCTTTTACCACTGAGATGGGGTGGGACTACATCCACAGGCCATGGGTTAAGGGTGAAAGGTGAAAAGTTAAGGGGAATATGAGGGGAAACTTCTTCACACAGACGGTCATCCAGGTGTGGAATGAGCAGAAAGCACAAGTGATGCATGCGAGCTCAATTTCAACATTTCAGAGGTTTGTATAAGTACCTGGATGGTAGGGATATGGGAGTAGAAAGTTTAAATAGTTCAGCACAGACTAGATGGGTCAAAGGGTCTGTTTCTGTGTTGTTCTTTTCTATGACTGAGACAAGAACCTTAAGTAATACTAACATTCACTCTAATTCCTTTTAACAGCCGTGCAGACCAACCGTACATCTGAGTAGGAGATATTTACATGGCGTTAAAACTGTGGCACTTTAAGTTAACAGTAGATAAAAGAAAATCCCAGCTGCACGTTAACAAAGGCTATTTGTGTGAGAGTGTTTCAGTTACTGTGGGGCCAGGCACCCATGCAGCTCAGTGGGAACAGGGAATAATACCAGTGGAAGAGTCAAACTGAGCCAGGTCACAGATTGGAGATGGCAGAAATGCCCCATTCTTTAGAGACAGGAAGAGCATCAGAGAGTTTGATTGTCATTCCAGATACCAGCACTGTGCCCAGTTAGAAGATGATTTCTCGCTCCAACTTGGGTTGACCCTCACTGTAACAGTGTGATGTCAGATCACACCTTGGTGACTAAAGTGATCTCATCTGAAATGTTGTCCTACACCCATTGATGGACTTTGTAAATCTTTTTTACAGGTTAAAAATGACAAGGAATTTGTCTATGGGAATCTCGAACACAACACGCCAGTTTTGCTGTCTCTGTCCAGATATTTAAGAAGTGGAGCAAGGGATTCACTCGAACATCCTTCCTGCTCAGACAGTGGGAATGGATTCAGACAGTCATCTCAACTGAAGGTACATCAGTAAGTTGACACTTGGACAAGGCCATTTACCTGTTCTGTGTGTGAGAAGGGATTCAGTCGGTCTTCTCACTTGTAGACACACCAGTCAGTTAACACTGGGTAGAAGCTGGTTATCTGCTGAGTTTGTGGGGAAGGATTCACTCGGTCATCTAATCTAATGGCTCACCAGCGAGTGCACACCGGGGAGCGACCATTCACCTGCTCGGACTGTGGGAAGGGATTCACTTTTTCATCTAAACTGAAGGTACATCAAAGAGTTCACACTGGAGAGAGGCCGTTCACCTGCTCACAGTGCGGGAAGGGATTCACTCAGGCGTCTCACCTACTGATACATCAGGCAGTTCACACTGCAGAGAGGGATTTCACCTGCTCAAACTGTGGGAAGAGTTTCCTTCACTCTTCCACCCTACAGAGACACCAGTCAGTTCACACTGGGCAGAGGCCGTTCACCTGCTCAGTCTGTGGGAAGACATTCACTCAGTCATCCCACCTACAGAGTCACCAGCGAGTTCACACTGGGGAGAAGCCGTTCACCTGCTCAGACTGTGGGAAGGGATTCACTCAGTCAGCCCACCTACAGAGTCACCAGCGAGTTCACACTGGGGAGAAGCCGTTCACCTGCTCAGACTGTGGGAAGAGATTCACTCGGTCATCCAACCTACAGATGCACCAGCGAGTTCACACTGGGGAGAGACCGTTCACCTGCTCAGACTGTGGGAAAGGATTCCATCAATCATCCACCCTACAGAGACACCAGCAAGTTCACACTGGGGAGAAGCCATTCACCTGCTCAGACTGTGGAAAGGGATTCACTCGGTCATCCTCCCTATTGGAACACCAGTCAGATCACTCTGGGGAGAGGCCATTCACCTGCTCAGAATGTGGGAAAGGATTCACTTGCTCATCTAAACTGAAGGTACATCAGCGAGTTCACACTGGGGAGAGGCCGTTCACCTGCCATGAATGTGGGAAAGGATTCACTTCGTCATCTCATCTGAAGGTACACCAGCGAGTTCACACTGGGGAGAGGCCATTCACCTGCCGTGAATGTGGGAAGGGATTCCATCGATCATCCAATCTAGTGACACACCAGCAAGTTCACACTGGGGAGAGGCCGTTCACCTGCTGTGAATGTGGGAAAGCATTCACACGATCATCACATCTACTGAGACACCGGTCAGTTCACACTGGGTAGAGACCATTCCCCTGCTCAGTCTGTGGGAGGGGATTCCATCGATCATCCAACCTTCATAGACACCAGCAAGTTCACATTGGGGTTAGGCCATTCACCTGCCCAGACTGTGGGAAAGGATTCACTTTATCATCTCACCTACAGAGACACTAGCGAGTTCACACTGGGGAGAAGCCATTCACCTGCTCAGACTGTGGAAAGGGATTCACTCGATTATCCTCCCTATTGGCACACCAGTCAGTTCACACAGGGGAGAGGCCGTTCACCTGGTCAGAATGTGGGGAGGGATTCGCTCAGTCATCTCATCAGCTGAGACACCAGCGAGTTCACATTGGGTAGAGGCCGATCACCTGCTCAGACATTGGGAAGAGATTCTCTCAGCCATCTCCACTAAATGTGAATCATTTAGTTCACACTGGGGAGAGGCCGTTCACCTGCTGTGAATGTGGTAAGCGATTAACTCAGTAATGTAACCTTGTGATACAATACCGGGTTCACACTGGGGGAAAAAGTTTCAATAAGCTGCATGCTGGATATTTGTCCATCACAGTTGCTGATGCAATTTTGAGAGTGACTGTCGGTGCTGAACTCTGCAATTATTGCTGCTGCTCACCACACCCAGTTCTGCACCCTGGTCACTGGGCATGGGAGGAGTTTCTTCTGCTGCATATTCACCTTTAATGGGACTGGAGTTTAATATTCTGGATCTGTGACAAATAAATCAGTTCTATTTTAAATTCTGTCTCCGGTACTCAGTGAATTTATAACACAACTACTGTACAGTAGAGAGTCAACTCAGGCCGGCTGGACCCTGCCAGTGATTCAGTTCCATGACGGTCAATTTAAATCCTCCCTTGTTGTTCCTCTCTTGCTCTGCCTGTGGTGATGGGTTCCAAACAGTCACCACTCTGTGGGTGAAGAGGTTTCCCTTGAATTCTCTGCAGTCTGAAGAAGTCGAGCTGACTGCAGTTCTGTCTGAGATGTTCTTCGCCCCTCTAATCTCTGGGCTAAGGAAGAATGACATTGGTAGTTAACCTCCTTATTCACTGTACATTTCCACATTATGGGTCATTTTTCCTGCTTCTCAAAGGTTGTTAGAAAACACCACTGTCCTCTAAAGACTGAAAGCAGAATGGGAAACCATCAGTTGGATGTTCAATGAAACAGGGTCAGAAACCAGAGGCAGGTCTGCACAGGGCAGAGTTTGGGGCTCTGGACGATGGTTGGGGTAAGAACGTATGATGAGGAGAAGGGAATCAGCAGCAGGACATGGCAACGAATGGCAGAGTAACAACATTTGGAAGCTGATTGACAGAGAAAATCTTTTGTTTCTCTGACCGATGACACAAACAATACCTGTGGTGAGGTGCTCCACTGGTCGAGGATGTGTGTGTTGGAAATGGTTTTATCTATTGAGGGAGTTGTTCCTGCTTGTTTATCCTGTAATATTATATCCAGATGGTTATTATGGATTGTCCTATCTGAAATAATGTATTGATTATCACAGAATTTGTCAGATTTTGATCCTGAAACGGGATCAGGCTTGAATTTATGGTGCCTTTATGAAGTGATGGAGGGCATTCATGAGTTTGTATTTTAGAGCAAGATTTTGGTGAATGATATTTACCACTTGACTGTACCTTTGTAAATGATCAGATTGAGTTGAACTGCTGCAGGATCCTGGAATGTGTTGGATTGTGTCTGGTTTCTCTTGGCATTTTCTGTACTTTCTGCCTTGTTTGTTTGTATTTTCATTTTTTTTTTCTGTTTGTTAACCAGCTTGTCCTGTATTTCTGCAAGGAACCCCTCTGTTTCTGGGAAGAGGTCTCCAACTCTCAGTCAGGTTCTCGAAGCTTCCTTGTCACCATCTCATCTGCTCAGATCATTGGGATGTCTCCCATGGAGGGTCATACTCATTCCACTGGTTAATGTTTTCTTTGACAGTGGTGATTCATTTTTCTGAGTTGGCCTCTCATTTAAGTTTTTTCGTCTGTATCTCTTATCACAATTGCATATACACACATGGAGCACTGAATCCTGTTATTTTTTGATGAAAATATATACTGAGGTTTTTTCTGACTGTTGTGTGATTTCTTTTTCATGTGTGTTAATTCTCTTCCTCCTTCTGTCCAAGGTACTGTTAATCTAAGTGGGTTTGAGCGTAAATAGTCTTTTCTAAAGTTCTTACTTATCTTTGTAAATTTTACGGATTGAAGTGGCAGCAAGATATTTTTAAAAAAGTCAGTGTTGGTATTGATGGAAGTGTTTATTGCCTTTGTTGTATTTGCTAACCATTGAGCTCTGTTTGGCAGGTTTTTTTAAGCCTTGAACTAAATTTTGTCAAAGGTTTTCCCTATTTCACACTACTTTCTATTTTCTTTGCTTGTTGATATTCCAGGTATGTGGGTATCAAGAGTCCCGATGAAGGGTCTTGGCCTGAAATGTTGATTCCCATCCATAGATGCTGCCTGACATGCTGAGCTCCTCCAGCACTTTGTGTGTAGTTCTCTAGATTTCTGGCATCTGCAGGTCCTCTTGTTTCCCGGATACATATGTTTTTTGAAAGAACAAGCTGGTAGTGGGGTTGTGTGGATCTGTTGGTAAAATAGTAAATAAAATCATTAGAACGAGCTGGCAGAGGGTTGGAAGGTCTAGAACCTGTGGGTAGAATTAAGGAACAGCAAATGTAAAAAAAAATCCCTGATGGGAATTGTAGAGAGACCTCCAAACAGTAGTGAGTATGTGGTCCACAAATTACAATGGGAGATAGAAAGTGCGTGCCAAAAGGGCAATGTTACAATAGTCATGGGGGATTGTCATGCAGGTGATTAGGAAAATTAGGATGGTGTTGGTGTCAAGACGAGGAATTCCTAGAATGTCTACAAGATGCTCTTTAGAGTAGCTGGTGGTTGAGACCACTTGGTGATCAGCTATTCTGGATTGTGTGTTGTAATGAAGCGGAATTAATTGGGTCACTTAAGTTCAAAGAACCCTCAGGGGCAAGTGATCATAATATGAACAAATTCACCCTGACATTGGAGAAGGAGAAGCTAAAGTCAGATGTCGAAACAAAAAAGGACTAGAGAGGCATGAGAGAAAATCTGGTCAAAATTAATTTGAAAAGAACATGGGCAGGGATGAAAACAGAGCAGCAATGGCTGATAAGAGAAACCAAAGACAACATAAAAACCAAAGAGAGGGCACAGAACAAAAAATTACCAGGAAGTTAGAGGATTGGGAAGCTTTTAAAAACCAACAGAATGCAACTAAAATAAATAAGAAGGGGAAGATGGAACACATAGGTGAGCTAGCCAGTAGTATTAAAAAGGATACCAAATTTTTCTTCAGGTACATATAGTGTACAAGAGAGGTGGAAGTGGATATCGGACCACTGAAAAATGATGCTGGAGAGGCAGTAATGGGGTGGGGGTGCAAGGTGATGGTAATGGAACTGAATAAGTATTGTACATCACTCTTATCTGTCGAAGACACTGGCAGGAATATGGAAGTCCCAGATGTCAGTGGTCAGAATGTGTAAAGTTACGTTACTCAGGAGAAGGTTCTTGGGAAACAGAGATGGTCTGAAGATAAGTAGGTCACCTGGACCAGATGGTGTACACCCCAGAGATCTGAAAGAGGTGGCTGAAGAGATGTAGAGTCATTGGCTATGATCTTTCGAGAATCGTTAAGGAAATTATATCCTAGAAAGTTTTTCCCTTCACTACTCCCCCTCTCCCAGTTTCACCTATCGCCTCCAACTTCTTCCACCCCTCTCACCCCCACACTTCTTTCTCTGACATCTCATCTTTTTTTTTCTCCCAGTCCTGATAAAGGGTCTCGGCCCGAAACATCATCTGTTTACTATTTCCCATATATGCTGTCTGGCCTCCTAGGTTCCTCCTGCATTTTGTGTATGTGTTGGTTGGATTTCCAGCATCCACAGATTTTCTCCTGTTTTTGATAATAAAAGCAAAAGTGGGGTCATATAATATAGCAAGAAAATATTGGGAAGTTAGAGGATTGGAAACTTTTACATAACCAACAGGAGACAACAAAAAAAGACGCACAGGAGAGACAAGATGAAAAATTAAGATAAGTGAGCCAATAATATCAAGTATAAAAATGTCTTTTTCAGATATATAAAGAGTAAAAGAGAGGCAAGTATGGATATTGTACTGCTGGAAGGTGATGCTGGCGAGTTATTAATAAAGCAAAGAAATAGCGGCCGAATGTAATAAGTATTTTGTGTCAATCTTCACTGTGTAAGACACCAGCAGTATCAGACCATAAGTCATAGGAGCAGAATTAGGCCATTCAGCCCCATCAAGTCTGCTCCACCGTTCTATCATGGCTGATCCCAGTTCTTACTCAACCCCATGCATCTGCCTCCTCGGCATATCCTGTACTGCCCTGACTGATCAGGCAATATTTCCCTGCACAGAAGCTATGCTGGCTTTGACTTATTTCATCATAAGTCTCCTAGTACCCTAAAACCTCATTTGTTATAATAGACTCCAACCCTTCTCCAGCCACTGACGTTAGGCTAACAGGACTATACATTGCTTTCTTTTGCCTTCCTCCCTTCTCAAAGAGTGGATTGACATTTGCAATCTTCCTGACCTCTGGGACCATGCCAGAATCAAGTGATTCATGACAGGTCATGACCAATGCATCTGTTCTCTCCTCAGCAACCTCTATCAGGACTCTGGGATGTAGTCCATCTGGTCCAGGTGACTTATCCACTTTAAGAACCTGAGTTTGTCTAGCACATTTTCCTTTGTAATAGCAATGGCACTCACTCCTGCTCCCTGACCCTCACGGATCACTGGCACACTGCTAGTGTCTTCCACAGAGAAGACGATGCAAAGTCCCTATCAAGTTCATCTACCATCTCGTCCCCATTTCTATCTCATGAGCATCACTTTCCAGCGGTCCAATGTCAACTGTCGCCTCCCTTTCGCATTTTTATAACTAGTTTATATTATTGTCTAGTTTGCCCTCTTATTTTACCTTTAGCATTCTTATCTATTTTTCATTGCCTGTTTTGGATTTTAAAAGCTACCCAATTATCTAACTTCCTACTCGCTTTTGCTACCTTATATGCACTTTCCTTCACTTTTATACAGTCCTTAACTTCCTTTGTCAGCCACGGTAGCCTAGCCCCGCTGTTTGAGAGCTACTTCGTTGGGACATATCTGTCCTGTACATTATGAACTATTCTCAGAAACGTCAGCCATTTCTGCTCTGGCGTCATCCCCACCAGTATCCTTCTCCAATCCACCTGGAGAATCACCTCTCTCATGCCTGTGTAATTCCCTTTGTTCCATTGTGACACTACGCATGTGACCTATGCTTCTCCCTCACAAATTGCAGTAGGAATTGAATCATATTATTGTCCCTGCCTTCTAATGGTTCCTTTACATTAACCTCCCTAATATGATCTGGGTTATTACACGACACCCAGTCAAAGATTGTAGTTCCCCGAGTAGGCTCAACCATCAGCAGCTCTAAAAAGCCCTTTCGTAGGAATTCAATACATTCCCTCTCTTGCGATCTGACACAAATCTGACTTTCTCAAGTGTCCTGCAGATTGAAGTCACACACTACAATTGTGTCATTAAATTTATTACATAAATGCCAGCCATTCAGGAGTATCTGGGGCAGAAGTGAGGATACATGCTTTTTATCAAGGAAAGAACACACTTTGGAAGCTGAAAGGCCTGAAAGTAGATAAGACTCCTGGACCAGAACGTGAACACCTCAGGGTTCAGAAAGAGGTAGCTGAAGAGATTGTGAAGGCATTAGAGTCAGAGAACACCACAATACAGGAAAATGCCATTCGGCCAATCTAGTTCATGCCAAAACATTAATCTGCCGAGTTCCAACAACTTCCACCTGGACCATAGCCCTCCACATCCTTCTCATCCATGGACCAAAGCAAACTTCTCTTAAAGGTTGAAATCATCCCTGCCACTTGCTCTGGCAGCTCATTGCACACTCTCCCCATCTCTGAACAAATAATTTCCCCCTTAGTTTTCTCTTAAAGTAATGAGTAATGATGTATCACCAATCACCAGATTTTGGAATGGTTCTGGTGGACTAATAAGTACAAATGAGCGGGAGGCAGAAGAAAGAAAATTATAGGACAGTTCGGCTGACCACAATGGTCAGGAAGGTGTTTGTGTGTATTAAGGGTGAGTTTTTTGGGTACTGTAATTGGGGACGCCTTATGAAGTAGGCCAAGGTCAGCAGGAATCCTTTAGAGGAAATTATGTCTGACAAATCACTTGGAATTCTTTGAGGAAATAGCAGGTAGGATAGATAAAGCAGAGCCAGTGGATGTTGTTTGCCTGGGTTTTCAGATGATCTTTAACAAGGTACCCCATGAAAGGCTCACTGAGAAAGTAAGGAGGCATGCGATCCAAGGCGACATTGTTTTGTGGATCCAGAACTGGCTTTCCCACAGAAGGCAAAGAGTGGTTGTAGATGGGTCATATTCTGCATGGAGGTCGGTGACCAGTGGTGTGCCTCAGGGATCTGTTCTGGGACCCCTACTCTTCTTATAAATGACCTGGATGAGGAAGTTAGTAAATTTGCTTATGACAAAAAAGGTTGGGGGTGTTGTGAATAGTGTGGAGGGCTGTCAGAGGTTACATCTGGACATTGATAGGATGCAAAACCGGGCTGAGAAGTGGCAGATGGAGTTAACCCCAGATAAGTGTGAAGTGGCTCATTTTGGTAGGTCAAATATGATAGCAGAATATAGTATTAATGGCAAGACTCTTGGCAGTGTCGAGGATCAGAGCGACCTTGGGGTCCGAGTCTATAGGACACTCAAAGCTGCTACACACGTTAACTCTGTGGTTAAAAGGGCATATGGTGCATTGGCCTTCATCAATCGCAGAATTGAATTTAGGAGCCGAGAGGTAATGTTGCAGCTATATAGGACCCCGGTCAGACCCCACTTGGAGTACTGTGCTCAGTTCTGGTTGCCTGACAACAGGAAGGATGTGGAAACCATAGAAAGGGTGCAGAGGAGATTTACAAAGATGTTGCCTGGATTGGGGAGTATGCTTTATGAGAATAGGTTGAGTGAACTTGGCCTTTTCTCCTTGGAGTGACGGAGGAGAGATTACAGCGGGACTTTGATAGGATGCAAAACTTGGCTGTGAAGTGACAGATGGAGTTCAAGCTGGAGGATGAGAGGTGACCTGATAGAGGTGTACAAGATGATGAGAAGCATTGATCGCGTGGATTGTCAGAGGCTTTTCCGAGGGCTGAAATTGCTATCACAAGAGGACACAGGTTTAAGGTGCTGGGGAGTAGGGACAGAGGAGATTGTCAGGGGAAAGTTTTTTACTCAGAGAGTGGTGAGTGTGTGGAATGGGCTGCCAGCAATGGTGGAGGAGGCGGATACGATAGGGTCTTTTAAGAGACTTTTAGACAGGTACATGGAGCTTAGAGAGATAGAGGGCTATGGGTAAACCTAGGTAATTTTAAGGTAAGGACACGTTCGACACAGCTTTGTGGGCTGAAGGGTCTGAATTGTGCTGTAGGTTTTCTATGTTTCTATGAACACACATTTCGTGTCAGTATCAGATTTGGAAATGTTGGATATGGTCTCTCAGCCAAATAGTTGACACAGTCTGGGAACAACTGGGCTCCGAGCACCGGTCCCTACAACACCGACTGGGACATCCTGCAGGCCCGGGAAGGGTCTGGTTATTCCTTGTATTTGAACACACAGACACCAGGAACAGGATAAGGCCACTCAGCCCCTCTACACCGTTCTGTCATTCAATAAGACCCGGGCCCCCAACACCACTCGCATCCCCAGTTTGCCCGGACCATTGGCCCCGCTTGCAGGGCAACAGTCTGCCGGTGTTTGCCCCCCAATGTGGTGAATCGCCACCACCGTGGGCTCAGACATTTCCACAGATGAGCCCCTCCTGTCCCCACCGGGACAAACATCCTGTCCGCCCCCTCTCTCACCGTCTTCATCCTCTCCCTCCCCGGGGAACCGGCATCAAACCGACGGGCCGAGCGGTCTCCTCCTACCTCTCAGCGATACATCAGACTCCGGCCGCAGGAGACGCTTCACAAACGCCCCAACTTCCCTCGGAGGGAAATGGAAATAAATCAGAAAGCGGACATTTACTTTGGGATTTGCTTTAAGGATTTCGGAGCTGCGGGCGACGGGGTCAGCGGGGGTAACGCCCTCTTTGGCGGTCCGCCTCCGCGACTGGGTGTAATCAGTGATTGACATCGCTTCGCACCAATGGGAATAGCGCGGCTTCAGAATCCTCTGTTGACAGCGGTGGGGGAGGGGGAAGAGACTGGTCACGTGATTAGTAGCCCTGCCGTTAAACCGACCAAGCTCGAGCTCTCCAGCGCGTTGGTGACGTAAGACACCACAGACGTGGGAGCAGATCCCGGTGTGGGGGACCCATGTGTGACGTCACCTGTGGGGGGCGCTTGTATTTAAAAACACCTGAATGGACGTTTCTTATGATTTCAGTGGGAAACAACATTAATCACGGGTTTCATCACTGAATCCAGTGTTGTGAGATGTAAAGTCCCTGTTATGTGTCCGGCTGTGCCGTGTTGTTGGTGGAGTGGGCAGCGTGGTGTTTGTCTCGATTCGGGTCACAACACCAGAATTGCCAGCGGGGTCCACACACAGTGTATTAGTGACCAGAAAACCTCCCGTCCCTGCAGTCTTTGTCTCCTGGTAAACTCAACACCCTGACAATGTGGACCATAGATACCCCTTCCTCTCAGAGTCAGGGAATCACTCAGACAGTGATCAAAGAGAGGAATTATATTTATTGGTCATTAAAGTTCACCCAGATTCGTGTGTATGAATTTGATGCGGAGTTCGGGAGTGTCACAGTGAAAGGGCGGCAAGGCTGAACTCTCTCCCTTGTCCAAACAGTCTTTCCAGCTGAGGCAGCAATTCACAATTTACTTCCTCTGACCTTTCATACCTCTGACCTGCTTTTCACTTCTCCCTGGGTCCACCCCTCCATCCCTTTCTCCTATTCTCTAATCTCCTCTGCTATTAGATATTTTTCCCCTCCTGCTCTTGAGGTTTCCCACCGACCTGGCTTCAACTATCACCTTCGAGCGAGCCTTTTCCTCACCGCTCCGTTTTTATTCAGATATTTCCCCCGTTCCTTCTCAGTCCTGAAGAAGGATCTGAATCGTAATCGTATTTTTCTGTGAGGGAGGAGACCCGGAGGTGAGCTGGTCACACACGGTATCAGGAGAGTGACAGTAATGTGATTTCCTGTGTCACGGGTAGAGACAGAAGTCTCATGTGAGCAGTTGGTGAAGGTACAATTATCAGTTGTTTAGCAGAACTCGTTTGGTGTTTGTATTGTCCAGGTGATCTAAGGCCGTGTGGAGAGACATTGTGATCACATCTGCCATAGACCTATCGTGGTGAGGGAGGAGTTCATTCTCACCATGACCAACCCTTCAACATCTCATCACCAGAGGTGTGAGAGCCACTGGATGATAGTCATTAAAGCAGCTCACTCTGCTCTTCGTGTTACTTGTCATCTGTAATCAGTAATTTGATTGAGAATGTACAATGGATAGTAAGTTTGCAGTAAGTAAGTTCAAACTACTATGTTTTCGAAAAACAGCACGTATAAACACTGCCCTCCGTTTCCTTGTCCCCAATCAGCCTCTCCCCTTCCTTACTGCCTTCCATCTCCACCCCATCTTCCCTCTTACCCCCACTTTGGACATAAGTTCAGGGTGAAAGCTGAAATATTTGAGGGGAATCTGAAGGGGAATTCTTCACTCAGAGTTTGGTGAGAGTGTGGAATGAGAGTTAGGTGAGAATGCCAGCAGAAGTTGTGGATGTGGGTTCTATTTAGACACTAAAGAGAAATTAGGGTGATGACATGGATGGGAGGTGTATGGAGGCTATGGTGCAGGTAGTTGGAACTGGGCAGTGAAAACAGAAACAGGTCAGCATTGACTAGATGGGCCGAAGGGCCTGTTTCAGTGCTGCTGGGCTCTGTGACTTCAATAATATTGTAATTTGCAATTTCCAGTCAGTGCTTTGCTGCTAATGACTGAGCCTGGAAATTTACAGTGTGGGTGAAGAGGCTGCCCAGTGACTGTTCCTGTGCTCAAAGTCACTGGGACATCCCATCACTGAGCAGATATTGTCATCTCCATTCTCTTTCACTCAGTCTGTCATTCAACACGTTCACTGTTCACAGGAAATCACAGAACTCACAGAGAAGGGAACCCCAACAGAGGGTTCCCCGCTCTTCCTCTGTCTGGTGATGGGGAAAGGCTCCCAGTCCCAGGGAGTGATGTGGGAATCCTTTGTGGAAATGAGGAATGGGTTGGCAAAGTTGGACACAATGCTGAAAGACGTTCTGGAGGTTGGTATGTTAAAACAAGACACTGAACTGAAAATCACATTGACACATTGCAGACTGCACAATATTACAGAACATAGACAGTACAGCACAGGGACAGGCCAAAATATTGTGCTGGATTGAATAAATTAGTAACCAAATGGCCAACTAAACTACACCCTCAATGTGCTCATATAACATGTGAATGGTTTTATGGTACATTTCAGGAGCTGATGCTATTCCAAATGGAAGCCGAAGAAAATGGTATCTGGCAACAGGAGGGTTAAAGGTACACAACTTTGAACTCGGTTCATCTCGTTTAAGTTGCCAGAATCCAGAGGATGCATCTAATTTACTAAAGTACTTTGCATTAGCAAACTGTGACATAATTTCTTCACGAGTAGGCAATTTGAAATGCTCTCTTTCAAAGGTCCAATTCAAGTCTCTCTGGTCTAAGCAAATCCTCAGTTTTCTATTTTTCTTATCAACCATGACAAGCAAATTGACCCTTTTAGTCAGTTCATCAATATTTGTTATGACTCCGAGCCGTTCCATTCTGTCAACCTCTGTTTCAGTTGATGATGTAATGCAAAAGGTACCCTTCTACATGGATGTACTACGGGTGGCTCTGTGTTGTCAATTTTAATTGTGTGCTCTCCTGGAAGACAAATAAGCCCTTTGAACAAGTCCTCATACTCTTTCATCAAGTCACTGTATTCTGACTCTGTGCCACTGTCCACGACTAATTCTCTTTTCACCAAATTCAGTCTCTCACTGGCAAATAAACCCCAGTATTGACTGTACATTCTTTGGCACCACCATAAATGAAGCGTGTGCACAATATTTTTGTGTGATACTTTTGTGGCACTTGAATACCCAGTCACTTTTATATTTGTCTTATGTAACTTTGGTCTTGGCTTTCATGCATTAAACTCAGATTCTGCAAGAACATTTACTTATGCTCCAGTATCAAGTTTAAACAGAATATTGTTTTGGTTCACTTGCAATGGAATAGTCCAGTCATTTTTACTTTGATTGTTTTCACAAAGCACATCTATATAAAACTGACGTTCATTTTCAAGCACTGCATTTACTTGTTTTAATTTCTTTCTACTTCTGCAACAGTGTGAAAAATGATTACTCTTACTGCAGCTGTTGCACATTTTCCCGGATGCTGGACACTGTTTTGGCCTATGCCGCTGCCCACAGCGAGCACATAGCTTTTTTCTCTCATATGACATCTTGCTCTCTGTCGGTTTTGTTGTCCTTTTATTATTTTTTCTAATTTGTTCACGGTTCCTCACTGCGTCTATGCTGGAGCTCTCAATGAAAAGTTCTTTAGCATGTGACATCACGGTTTCGGAAGCTTTGCAGAGCACCAAGGCTTTTTCCTAGTCTATGTCTTGTTCTCTTAACAGTCTTTCTCTCAGACCATTATCCAGAATGCCACAAACAATTCTGTCTTTAATGAGAGAGTCTGTCAGTTCTCCAAACTCACATGTTTTACCCCGGTGCCTCAACTCAGGAACATATTGATCAATATGTTTACATGTAAAAAGTTTATACCGCTCATACGTCACATTACGCTTCAGTATACAAAATGCTTCAATTTAACTTTAAATTGTCTCCATTTTCAAAAATAAAATGATTATATACATCAGTTGCATCATCGCCTATTACATGGAGTAGAAGGGCAGCTTTTGTTTTTTCCTGTTTTTTATCCGCTTCGATCGCCGATAAAAACAGTTCAAAACATTGTTTAAATCTTCTCCAGTTGTTAGCTACGTTCCCAGACAATTGAAGTGTTGGTGGGGGCTGCAACCTTCCATTTGTAAAACTGTTAGCAAACACCAAAACAGTCCAAACTCTTTTTTTATCTTCGATTCTCCCATGTTAGGAAATGTATTATTCTTCAAGAGCGACTTCTGACACCATAATATAAAAATTGCTGGTGAACGCAGCAGGCCAGGCAGCATCTCTAGGAAGAGGTGCAGTCGACGTTTCAGGCCGAGACCCTTCGTCAGGACTAACTGAAGGAAGAGTAAGGGATGCCCCACCTCCCCCTCATACCCAATCTGTTACTTATTTTTATGCACACATTCTTTCTCTCACTCTCCTTTTTCTCCCTCTGTCCCTCTGAATATACCTCTTGCCCATCCTCTGGGTCCTTCCCCCCCCCCCCCCCCCGTCTTTCTTCCCGGACCTCCTGTCCCATGATCCTCTCATATCCCTTTTGCCTATCACCTGTCCAGCTCTTGGCTCTATCCCTCCCCCTCCTGTCTTCTCCTATCATTTTGGATCTCCCCCTCCAACTTTCAAATTCCTTACTCACTCCTCCTTCAGTTAGTCCTGACGAAGGGTCTCGGCCTGAAATGTCGACTGCACCTCTTCCTAGAGATGCTGCCTGGCCTGCTGCGTTCACCAGCAACTTTTATGTGTGTTGCTTGAATTTCCAGCATCTGCAGAATTCCTCTTGTTTCTGAGACCATGTTGTGTTCTTTATATTAATACAGTACGTATCCTGGGTTATTAATAAAGAACCATATTCTGAAAGAAATAGAACTTTTATTTCACAAGCACCACGCTTTTACAAAGCCACGTTCACGATCATTCTATCATTCCTGCACAAGCTCAGAACTCTCCCCAATCATGTTCTTACACATCATATCACCACAATTGCAAACAAGAGAAAATCTGCAGATGCTGGAAATCCAAGCAACACACACAAAATGCTGGAGGAACTCAGCATTAGTACTTTTTTCCATAGATGCTGCCTGGCCTGCTGAGTTCCTCCAGCATTTTGTGTGTGTTGCTTGTTCTACCTCCTCTTGTTTTGGACCTTTCTACCCGTGGGAACATGTTTTGACCCATTCTCTCTGGGTACATAATGATATCAAACACCTTTGTCCTGGGCAACAAGTAGCTTTCACATCACAAATGTGCCGGATTCCAATGAGACAGACTACTGCCCTTCCCTTCATATTCATTGGCATTGCCATCACTGACTTCACCACCGTCAATCACCTGGGGGAGGGTTCAGGGGAAATATTTATATACAATATAGAAACTGGTCTTACCCGTGTGTAATGTGGTGATGCAAAAGTTGCTGGAGAATTTGCAAGTGAGCAGAAGTGGAGTGATATTTGGAAATCTGACTTTTTTAAGTGTCACTTGGAAATCTGACTTTTTTAAGTGTCATTTGGCAAGTAAATCACATATGGATGGTGCGAAAAAGCTCTGGCGAGAAAATCCTCCATTATCCATTACAGGCCTGCTACAGAGGTTGTGTGAGAGTGCAGATGAACTTGATCAAACCCAGAGGAGATCAAAGTTCTTATTGACAGTGTTTGCTAGCAATTAAAATGAATACCTCTCTACATAAAATTCACAGTGCACATTTTGTCACTCTGTAAAAGGATGTACAGTACAAGATTTATGTGCACACTAGTCATTACAAATTAGAGGGGACATTGGTGGGAAGGTGGGGAGACCTCCAGTGTCCCTGACGCCCTCACCTACAAGATGTGCATCCAGCTGCAGCTTGTAACCCTACACTCAAGGAGTTGGAACTTGAAATGGATGAATTCCAGATTATCCAGGAGTTGGAGGGGGTGATGGATATGACATGAAGAGAGGTGAGTTACACCCAAGGTGCAGGACACAGGAAACTGGGTGAGAGGAAGAGGAATGAGGTTAAATAGCCATCGCAGAGTACTCTTGTTGCTATCCCACACAACAACAGGTAGACAACAGGAATTCTGCAGATACTGGAAATTCAAGCAACACACATCAAAGTTGCTGGTGAACGCAAAAGGCCAGGCAGCATCTCTAGGAAGAGGTGCAGTCGACGTTTCAGGCCGAGACCCTTCGTCAGGACTCAACAACAGGTAGACCACTTTAGAAACTGTTGAGGGGGATTTCCTGGCAGAGGGAAGTCAAAGGGGCGATAGGGGATTCGTTAGTTATTCATTATTGTCCCACTGGGAAAATACACTATAGTTTCAGCCTTCAAAAGGGGTAGAAACTTGAAAGACATACTAGTCAGAACCAAATTACGAGCAGCACCAAACTGTGAGGTGGGAAACTGCAGAGTATGCACATACCTGCGAATTTCAAAAAGCATACACAACAGAGCTACAGGAAAGTGGGCTGCAATAGAGCAGAGGATAACTTGTGAACAAAAGAATGCAGTATATGCAATCCAGTGTCAACAATGCCATATTATACACATAGGGGAGACAGGCAACAGCTTGAGAACCAGACTCAGAGGGCACCTCCGTAATATCACAACAGGAAACCAAAACAGACCAGTTAGTAGGCACTTCCTGAAGCACGGAATGTACTCCTTGGCAATCCTGGGCCTGGAAACTCACATAAACTGGTCAAAGCTCCGAAGAAAAAGAGCAGAGAGGATATGGATTGAAAGACTACAGACGTATTTCCCAAATGGCCCAAACGAGGCCTAAAAAGCTCGGCCAGCAAAATAAAACATACCCACTGGAGGGCCAAAACTACACCCAATAATTAAGAAAATTATTGAGAAAACCAGAGTAGGGAGGAAGAGGATGATTCCCTTCAGTCACCCACCCAGAAACAAAATTAAGACAGGTGACCATTAAATAGGAAAAGTATGTCTTATTTTGGAAATAGAGCCTAACAACTAGGCCTCAGAACAGAACCAAACTCCCCAAATAGTAACATCTAAACAGAATAGAGAGAGATAAAGATAGAAATTATAACTCTACAAGGGACAACCACTAGGAAGGATAGACTCGTAACGACCAGTTTGATCCAGACTCGGCACTCACTCTAACCTCCCAGCTTCCCCCCATGGGGAAGAATGCGTACCCATCACATGGCCCTGCCCTGAAACCTAACATCTTCAAACCCCCATAAACACAAGTCCTCTTCTCGCCAGGGTGCCTAACTCACCCCACACCACTAATTCTACCTCCCGCCACCCAGCGGACATCCCTCGACCCTACCCCCCCCCCCCAACCTAATCCTAACATCCAAAGGACCACACACCCTAACTAAACCGGACAACATCCCAGTTAACCCTGGCCACACCCCCACAAAGGGGCTTACTTAACGCTGGGACCCATGCCCCTTTCTTCCCCCCACCCCATGGGGAGGCCTGCATCCACATTCCTCAGCCATAGCCCTAAACGTAACAACTTCACCCATCCTACACACCCCCATCGACCTGAGCCCTCTCTCCACCGGGAGGCCAGGTTTACCCCACTTCACCATTGGTTTGGGTGCTCTTTCAACTCCTCCCACCACCGCAAGGTCCCGTGGCCCCACCACCCAGCCATACACCTGAGTCTAACACTTCCAACCCCCCTGCACACCCCCATAAACCTGTGCCTTCTCCCCACCAGGGAGCCAAGTTCACCTCACAAACATTCCCAACCCTACCCTTCACCCTAATCCTAACTTCCAACTGACCGTGCACCCGAACTAAACTGGACAGTGCTCCAAATAATCCAAGCCACATCCCACAAAAGGGCTTACATAACAGCCCTTTGCCCTGCCCCTAAACCTAACATCTCCAACCCTCCTACACACCCCCATAAACCCAAGACCTCAACCCACCAAGGGGCCAAATTCACCCAATATCACCAGCAGTTCAGTTCCTGTTTCAGCCCTCCCCCCTACTGCAAGGTCCTCCAGAAACCCCACCCCCAGCAATGCCAATTGCCACCCCACCCCACCTCCCTTCGCTGTGAATCCTCCACCCCCATTACCTAACTCTACCTCCGGGCCTGTCCCTCCCCACAGCACCCCTCAATAAGCTACTGCACAACCCCCAGATTACAGCACTCAGTTCCTATAAAGCCCACCACCCACAAAACATTATCCATAAGCAATAACTCCACCATTTTAGCAAACTTCAAAATGGAGGTTCACGAGGAGCGAGATCCCAAGAAAGGCAAGTCCGGGACCAAGATGATGACAATCTGGGCCAAAAACAAAGTGGCAGGGTGAAGTGACACTCATCTCCAGTACGAGATGTACAAACACTAGAGGGATATTTTGCCCACTACCCACACACTCGCATCCTAACTCTGTGGACAGTGTTTGATGGTTGTAATGGTTATAAATGGTTATATAATAAACCCCACAGTTCCAGAATGTTCTTGCCATTTTCAGTTTCAATAAAATATATTTAAATCATTATGGCTGTTATGTCTGCATGTCAAGGGTAAAATAGGACATGATATTGTGTGATAGTAGATGTTTTTTCTCCATGAACGAGTGGTGTAAAACCTAAAAAAATACTCTCCCTCCTCTCTGAAACATTAATTAAGGATTAATCACCCATTTATTAATGTCAGATAGGCTGTTTTAGCATTCTGAATAGATCTGTCGTTCAAACTTTGGTAAAGACACTTGTTATGAGGGGATTCTTGGGCCGGGTCAAAATTGACCCAGACCATACTGTGAAGGTATAGAATAGGAACAGTATTGAAGGGTTAAAGATATGTGTGTTCATGCCATCGGGTTGTAAACTACCCGGATGTAATATGTGTTGTTCCTCCAACCTGAGAGTGAACTCATCGTGTTAGTTAAACAATGAACTGGAAGGGAGAGTGGATTCATAGTTTTCCCCTGGGATCCCTATTAAATCAATCCTCTCTCACCTTAAACCAGTGCCGTCAGGTTGTTGATTCCACAAAGGAGGGGCAAGGACTGCGCACATACCCCATTTCTGTTGTTACATACCCTGTAACGGATTAAAGAACCAGCCGAAATGGAACACACCTGGAGTCTGGTTTTGCTGTTAACTATTTCTATTTTTATGAGTAACTGCACAAAACAGTAATATATAACCAGAGAAATCAAACAGGTTAGCAGAACTTATGCATATACAGGTGTGTAAATACAGAACCCAAACTTCTTCAAGTTTAGGTGGTGAGGGATACAGTCTTACGATGGATTGTTCAGTTCAATGCTCACGTTAATTAATGCAAGGTGTTTGTAGTCCAAAAGGTGAATGCTGTGAGAAGGCAATTATGTCGAAATTCCACAGATTCCATGACATCAATACAAGATAACAATAGTAGTAGGTTTCATCTCCGAAGTTGTTCCACTCCACACATGAAGTATCACCGACAGTGATCTTCAACAAATATCCTTTCAACACAAGCGGTACCACACTCAAATTCAGCTACGGGTCATCCCAAAGTGGTGGCCACAGGATACTCAAACCAAATCGGCATATGGATTATCTTCAACAGTAGCTTATCACAAAGGGAACCCTCTTCAAGGGAACCACCACCCAGGCAAGGGTAGGCACACCAGTAGATTCCACAAGGTTACCCCAAACACACAATGTGATAGCCACTTATCCAGCTCCACGACATACGAAATAACTCCAACGGTGATTTGCCACAGGGGTACCTTTCTTCAGTGAACTACCACACCCAGACAAGGGTAACACACAAGTGGTATTCACAAAGGTTTCCCCCTCACCAGAGAATCCTCTCTTGTGGATTAACTACGTGACAATCACACCTTCGTATTCAAATGGAACTCAAACTCACCCTTTACGGGCTACAGAGGAGAGAGTCCAAACAGTGACCTCTTTGTCACTCGGTTTCTTCTGTTTCAAACCTTTCTCTCCCCTCTTCTCTTCCTGCAAACTTGTTCTAGTTGCAGAAAACTTGTGAGTCATTCATCAATACCAGGATCCATCTCAACTCAGCCCTTTTGGGCTACTGACCGACTCACTGGTGTCTTCCATTGACCAAATCCATCTTGACTCTGAGCACGCGCTTTTCTGTGTCCGTAATTGTTCTTGTAGAAAGTAAACACGCTGCAGAGAAACCATAACATCAAATGTCCATCAAATAACTCCACCTCTCTCTCTCTTTCTCTTTCCATGGCAACCCACAAGCTGACAGCAATAGTCGGTGTCCTTGTAAAAGTGTAAACACGAGCTAAAGGCAGTTCCGCCCCTCTCACTCTCAACAGAAATCCAAAAGTTAGTCTCAGTTCTCTGTTGTTCCTTAAAGTGACAGTCCACAGCAAAAAATAACCTTAGGGGTTCATAACACTGTACATTCATGGTTTGGAACACCTGCATCATGTCAGCCTCAATCTCCTGCACTTCAAGGTGTGAAGTCCCAACCTGCCCAGCCTCTCTCCAGACCTCAGTCCCTCGAGTACCAGCACCATTCTCGTAAATCTCCTCTGCACTCATTCCAGCTTGATGTCCTCTCTCCTACAGAACGACCAAAACTGAATACAATAATCCAGGTGCTGATACCCTAACAAACACTAATGCAACCTCACTGGCCTCTTCTTCAGGCCTTGAGCCATGAGATATGAAACACAGGCTGCTCAGCCAATCGAGTCTGCTCCATCATTCCTTCGTGTCCAGTTGATTCTCTCTCTCAACCCCATTCTCCTGCCTTCTCCCCATAATCTTTCAACATCATTTAAAATACATTCAATGACTTGGCATCTACTCAGTCCATGGCAATGAATTCCAAAGATTTACCGCTCCCTGACTACAGGAATTGCTCCTCATCTCTGCTCTCAGTGGATGCCCTGTATGTTGAGGCCGTGGCCTCTGCTCCCAGACTGACACAGTGTAGGGTGCATCTTCTTCACAGCCACTCTGTCCAGGCCTTTCAGTATTTAATAGGTTTCAATGAGATCCCCTCTCTTTCTTCTGGACCAGCGAGTACAGGGTCAAAGCTGTTCAACGCTCCTCATACATTAACCCTTTCATTCCTGGAATCATTCTGGTGAACCTTCTCCCGACCCGCTCCAATACGAGCACATTTTTTTCCTCAGTTAAACTGCTCACAATACAGCAAGAGCGATCTGACCAATGAGTTATAAAGCTACAGTGTCACATCCTTGCTCTTATATGCTAACGTTACAGTTGTTATCCTTAATCAACTCAATCTGCAAGCAAATGTTTAGGGCCTCCTGCTCAAGCACTCACAAGTACCCATACACCTCTGATTTTTGAATTTTCTCCCATTTAATTTTTTTTCTACACCCTTATTCTTTCTACCAATTGTACGTGACCGTACACTTGCAGACACTGTATTTCATCTGATACTTCGTTGTCTGTTCTCCAAATCTATCAAAGTCCTTCTGCAGACTCCCGCTTTGCTCCAAACTACCTATCCCGTACCTATCTTTGTATCAACTGCAAAGTTTGTCACCAAGGTATCGATTTAACATTAAAAGATGCAGTCTCAATACTGACCCCCACGGAACACCATTAGTTACTGACAGCATAACGGAATTCTCCACATTATTCTGACTCTTTCTCCCTTGTCAGTCAGCCAATCTTCCATCCATACAAGCATCTTTCCTGTAAATCCATGAGCTGTGATCTTGTTAAGCAACCTCACATGCAGCACCTTAGAGACATAGAAAACCTACAACACAGTACAGGCCCTTCGGCCCACAAGGCTGTGCTGAACATGTCCTTACCATAGAATGACCTAGGCTTATCCATACTCCCCTATTTTTCCAAGCTCCATGTACCTATCCAGGAGACTCCTAAAAGACCTCATCGTTTCCACCTCAACACTGCCACTGGCAGCCCATTCCACGCACTTACTGCTCTCTGCGTAAAAAATTCACCCGATATCTCCTCTGTACCTACATCCACGCACCTTAAAACAGTGCCGGCTCGTGTTAGCCATTTCACCCTGGGAAAAAAAAACCTGTCTGTCAACATGATCAGTGCCTCTCCTCATCTTATACACGTCTATCAGATCACCTTTCATCCTCCGTCACTCCAAGGAGAAAAGGCTGGGTTCACTCAACCTATTCTCATAAGCAGTGCTCCCCAATCCAGGCAACATCCTTGTATATCCCCTGTGCATTGCCCTTTCGGCGTGCATTTCCTATCCCCCATTGTAATTTGTGGACCACATACTCACCACTGTTTGGAGATCTCTCTACAATTCCCATAAGGGATTTATTTTTTTTAACATTTGCTATTCCTTAATTCTACCCACAGATTCGACACCTTCCAACCCTATGCCACCTCTTTCTAATGATTTTATTTAATATTTTACCAACAGGGCCACACAACCCCACTACCAGCTTGTTCTTAGCTTGTTCTTTCAAGAAACATACAAGTATCTGGGAAACAAGAGGACCTGCAGATGCTGGAAATTTAGAGAACTACACACAGTGCAGGAGGAGCTCAGCATGTCAGGCAGCAGCTATGGATGGGAATCAACATTTTGGGCCAAGACCCTTCATCGGGACTCTTGATAGCCACGTATCTGGAATATCAACAAGCAAAGAAAATAGAAAGTAGTGTGAAATAGGGAAAACCTTTGACAAAATTTAGTTGAAGGCTTAAAAAACCTGCCAAACAGTTCAATAGTTAACAAATACAACAAAGACAGTAAATACTTTCATCAATACCAACATTGACTTTTTTAATGAAAATATCTTGCTCCCACTTCAATCAGTAAAATTTACAAAGATCAATAAGAACTGAAATGACAACTTTAGAAAAGACTATTTACACTCAAACCCACTTAGATTAACACTACCTTGGACAGAAGGAGGAAGAGAAATAACACACATGAAAAAAAAATCACACAACAGTCAGATAAAACATCTAAGTATATATTTTCATCAAAAATGAAGAGGATTCAGCACTCCAGGTGTGTTTCTGCAATCATGATAAGAAGTACAGGCCAGAAAACTTCAATGAGAGGCCAACTCAGAAAAATGAATCATCACTATGGAAGAAAACATTAACCAGTGGAATGAGTATGACCCTCCATGGGAGACATCCCAATGATCTGAGCAGACGAGATGGTGACAAGGAAGCATCGAGCACCTGACTGAGAGTTGGAGACCTCTTCCCAGAAACAGAGGGGTTCCTTGCAGAAATACAGGACAAGGTGTTTAAACAAAGGAAAAAAAAATCAAAAATACATACAATACAAACAAACAAGGCAATAAATCCAGCAAATGCCGAGAAACCAGACACAATCCAACACATTCCAGGATCCAGCAGTTTGAATCAATCTGATTACTTATGAAGGCACAATGAAATGGCAAATATCAGTCACCAAAATCTTGCTTTAAAATACAAACTCATGAATGACCACCATAACTTCATTAAGGCACCATAAATTCAAACCTGATCCAGTTCGGGACAGAATCTCACATTTCATATGATAATCAATAAATTATTACAGACAGGACAATCTCAAATAACCATCTGGATATAATATCACAGGATAAACAAGCAGGAACAACTCCCTCAATAGATAAAACTATTCCCAACACACACATGTTCCTCGAAGTGGAGCACCTCACCACGGGCATTGCTTGTGTCATCAGTCAGACAACCGAATTATATTCCCTGTCAATCAGCTTCCAAATGTTGCTACTCTGTCATTCGTTGCCACGCCCCGCTGCTGATTCCCTTCTCCTCATCATACGTTCTTACCCTGACCATCGTCCAGAGCCCCAAACTCTGCCCTGTGCAGACCCGCCTCTGGTTTCTGACTCTGCTCCGTTGAACATCCAACTGATAGTTTCCCATTCTGCTTTCAGTCTTTAGAGGACAGTGGTGTTTTCTAACAAACCTATACAAGCAGGGAAAGTGACCCATAATGTGGAAATGAGCCCTGAATAAGGAGGTTAACTACCAATGTCATTCTTCCTCAGCCCAGAGATTAGAGGGGCGAAGAACATCTCAGACAGAGCTGCAGTCAGCTCGACGACTTCAGTCTGCAGAGAATTCAAGCAAAACCTCTTCACCCACAGAGTGGTGACTGTTTGGAACCCATCACCACAGGGAGAGTGAGAGATGAACAACAGTGCAGGATTTCAAAGGACTGTTGTGGCACTGAATCACTGGCAGGGTCCAGCCGGCCTGAGTTGACTCTCTACTGTACACTAGGTGTGTTATAAATTCACTAAGTACCGGAGACAGAGTTTAAAATAGAACTGATTTATTTGTCTCAGATCCAGAATATTAAACTCCAGCCCCATTAAAGGTGAATATGCAGCAGAAGAAACTCCTCCCATGCCCAGTGACCAGGGTGCAGAACTGGGTGTGGTGAGCAGCAGCAATAATTGCAGAGTTCAGCACTGACAGTCACTCTCGAAATTGCATTCAGCACAGTGATGGACAAATATCCAGCATGCAGCTTATTGAAACTTTCTCCCCAGTGTGAACCCAGCAGTATGTCACAAGTGTAACACGCTGTAAGGTTTCACTGCTAATGTAACGGCCTCTGTGCAGTGTTTCACTGCTGAGGTAATGGTTTCTCTGTAGCAGCAATGTTTAGGTTATGACTGGAGATAACAGGGTTTTGGAGTGTGAGGTCATCCAGTGAGAGAAATGTTCTTTCTTGTGAGTCTGGAAGAGGGATTTTCGTGTTCTTTTGTTGGGGAGAAATGAGAAGATGCGAATGGAGAGAGTGGGCCCTTTTTTTTTTTTGTTTACTTCACTAACCATATAGAACCATAGAACACTACCACACAGAATCAGGCCTTTTGGCCCTTCTTGGCTCTGCTGAACCATTTTTCTGCCTAGTCCCACTGACCTGCACCCGGACCAATTTACCACATTATCATCCAGATCATTGATATAGATGACAAATAACAATGGAGCCAGCACTGATCCCTGTGGCACACCACTAGTCACAGGCCCCCACTCAGAGAAGCAATCCTCTACTACCACACTCTGGCTTCTTCCATTGAGCCAATGTTTAATCTAATTTACCACCTCTCCATGTATACCTAGCGACTGAATTTTCCTAACTAACCTCCCATGTGGGACCTCGTCAAAGGCCTTACTGAAGTCCATGTAGACAATATCCACTGCCTTCCCTCCATCCACTTTCCTGGTAACCTCCTCGAAAAACAGATTGGTTAAACATGACCTACCACGCACAAAGCCATGTTGACTCTGCATATTATGTCCCTGTGTATCCAAATACTTGTAGATCCTATCTTTTAGTACTCCTTCCAATAACTTACCTACTACCGACGTCAAACTTACCGGCCTATAATTTTCCAGATTACTTTTAGATCCTTTTTTAAACAACGGAACAACATGAGCCATCCTCCAATCCTCCAGCACCTCACCCGTAGATACCGACATTTTAAATATATCTGCCAGGGCCCCTGCAATTTCAACACTAGTCTCCTTCAAGATCCGAGGGAATACCCTGTCAGGTTCTGGGGATTTATCCACTCTAATTTGCCTCAAGATAGCAAGCACCTCCTCCTTTTCAATCTGTACAGTTTCCATGATCTCACTACCTGTTTCCCTTAATTCCATAGACTTCATGCCAGTTTCCTTAGTAAATACAGACGTAAAAAACCCATTTAAGATCTCCCCCATTTCTTTTGGCTTCACACATAGCCGACCACTCTGATCTTCAAGAGGACCAATTTTATCCCTTACAATCCTTTCACTCTTAATATACCTGTAAAAGCTCTTTGGATTATCCTTCACCTTGACTGCCAAGGCAACCTCATGTCTTCTTTTAGCCCTCCTGATTTCTTTCTTAAGTTTTTTTCGCACTTTTTATACTCCTCTAGCACCTTATTTGCTCCCTGTTTCCTATACATGTCATACAACTCTCTCTTCTTCTTTATCAGAGCTCCAATATCCCTTGAGAACCAAGGTTCCTTATTCCTATTCACTTTGCCTTTAATCCTGACAGGATCATACAAACTCTGCACTCTCAAAACTTTCTCCTTTGAAGGCTTCCCACTTACCAATCACATCCTTGCCAGAGAACAAACTGTCCCAATCCATGCTTTTTGGATCCTTTCTCATTTCTTCAAATTTCGCATTTTTCCAGTTTAGAACCTCAAACCGAGTACCAGATCTATCGTTATCCATGATCAAGTTGAAACTACTGGTGTTATGATCACTGGAACCAAAGTGCTCCCCTACACACTTCCGTCGCCAGTCCTAACTCATTTCCGAATGGGAGATCTAATATTGCATCCTCTCTAGTTGGTACCTCCATATATTGATTTAGAAAACTTTCCAGAACACATATTACAAGCTCTAACCTGTCTAGACCTTTAACAGTATGGGAGACCCAATCAGTATGTGGAAAATTAAAATCCCCTACTATCACTAATTTTTGCTTCCTGCAGTTGTCTATCTCTCTGCAGATATGCTCCTCCAATTCTCGTTGACTACTGGGTGGTCTATAATACAACCCCATTTATGTGGCCATACCTTTCTTGTTTCCCAGCTCCACCCATATGGCCTCAATAGACAAGCCCTCTCATCTGTCCTGCCTGAGCACTGCTGTAACATTTTCCTGACTAGCAATGCTACCACCTGCACCCCCCACCACCTTTCATTCCTCTGCCTCTATCACGTCTGAAACATCAGAACCCTGGAACATTAAGCTGCCAGTCCTATCCCTCCTGCAGCCAAGTTTCACTAATTGCTATAATGTCGTCATTCCATGTGTCAATCCATGCCCTCAGCTCATCTGCCTTCCACACAATACTCCTTGCATTGAAATAGACACACCTCAGAAGATTGTTTCCACCATGCACAACCCTTCTAATTGTGGCTTTGCACGAGCTTTTAACATCATTTATTTTCACCCCCGCTCCACTATCTGCTCTGGCACTCTGGTTCCCATCCCCCTGCAAATCGAGCTTAAACCCTCCCCAATAGCACGAACAAACCTCCCCGCAAGGATACCGGTCCCCTTGTAGTTCAGGTGTAACCCGTCTCTCTTGTACAGGTCCCACCTGCCCCAGAAGAGATCCCAATGATCCTGAAATCTGAAACCCTGCCCCCTACACCAGTTCCTCAGCCTCAGTCAAAGTAAGAATTATAAAGTTCAATCGTTTAATCAGATATTGTTTACCATTTGTTATTTTGTGGTACCGATTTGTAACAGAGGAGACATCACGCAGCATCCACCCAAACGAAATTTCTTAAGTTTGGCCGGGCTGGGGGGCTATCACCCCCTATATTAAGCTGCTAGCTGAAGCGAGAGTTACATAAGGTTAGATGACTGAGTGAATCCTTTCCCACATACACAGCAGGGGAACGGCCTCTCCCCAGTGTGAACTCAGTCATGCACATTTGGTTGATTTGGCTGAGAGTATCTCTTCCCAAAGTCTGAGCAGGTGAACGGCCTCTCCCCAGTGTGAAGTCGCTGGTGTCTCAGTAGGTGGAATGACCGAGTGAATCCTTTCCCACAGTCTGAGCAGGTAAACGGCCTCTCCCCAGTGTGAACTGACTGGTGTCCCTTCAGTTGAGATGACTGAGTGAATCCCTTCCCACACACTGAGCAGGTGAACTGCCTCTCCCCAGTGTGAACTGACTTGTGTACAAGTAGGTGGGATGACCGACTGAATCCCTTCCCACAGTCTGAGCAGGTGAACGGCCTCTCCCCAGTGTGAACTCGCTGATGTCCCTTCAGATGAGATGAGTATGTGAATCCCTTCCCACAGTCTGAGCAGGTGAACGGCAGCTCCCCTGTGTGAACTCGCTGGTGTACCTTCAGTTTAGATGACTGAGTGAATCCCTTCCCACAGTCTGAGCATTTGAACGGCCTCTCCCCAGTATGAACTGACGTGTGTACCAGTAGGTCGGATGACCGAGTGAATCCCTTCCCACAGTCTGAGCAGGTGAACGGCTTCTCACCGGTGTGAAATCGCTGATGTCCCTTCAGTTCAGATGACGAAGTGAATCCCTTCCCACAGTCCGAGCAGGTGAACGGCCGCTCCCCAGTGTGAAATCGCTGATGTATCTTCAGTTGAGATGACGAACTGAATCCCTTCCCACAGTCTGAGCAGGTGAATGGCCTCTCTCCAGTGTGAACTCTCTGATGTACCTTCAGTTTAGATGAGCAAGTAAATCCCTTCCCACAGTCCAGGCAGGTGAACGGCCGCTCCCCGGTGTGAACTGACTGGTGTCTCAGTAGGGCGGATGACCGAGTGAATCCCTTCCCACAGTCTGAGCAGGTGAACAGCTGCTCTCCAGTGTGAACTCGCTGGTGAGCCATTAGGTCAGATGACCGAGTGAATCCTACCCCACAAATTCAGCAGATTACCAACATCTGCCCAGTGTGAACTGACTGGTGTGTCCATAGGTGGGAAGACCGACTGAATCCCTTCTCATATACAGAACAGGTGAATGGCCTTGTCCCAGTGTGAACTTGCTGATGTACCTTCAGTTGAAATGACCGACTGAATTCATTCCCACTGTCTGAGCAGATGAATAGGTTCCCCCCTGTGAAGTGATGGGCATGCCAGTCGGTCAGATGATCGAGTGAATCCCTCCCCACAGTCTGAGCAGGAAGGATGATCGAGTGAATTCCTTGCTCCACTTCTTAAATATCTGGACAGAGACAGCAAAACTGGCGTCTTGTGCTCGAGATTTCTGTAGACAAATTCCTTGTCCTGTTTAACCTGTAAAATTATTTACAAAATTCATCAATGGATGTAGGTCAACATTTCAGATGAGATCACTTGATTTGTCAAGGTGTGATCTGACATCACACTGTTACAGTGAGTTCAACCCAAGTTGAAGAGAGAAATCATCTTCTAACTGGGCACAGTGCTGGTATCTGGAATGACCATCAAACTCTCTGATGCTCTTCCTGTCTCTATAAGAATGGGGAATTTCTGCCATCTCCAATCTCTGACCTGGCTCAGTTTGATTCTCTCCATTGGTATTATTCCCTGTTCCCACTGAGCTGCACGGGTTCCTGGCCCCACAGTAACTGAAACACTCTCACACAAATAGCTGGCAGTGCATTCCACGCACCCAGAACTCTCTGTGTAAAAAACTTACCCCTGACATCCCCTTGGTATTTATTTCCAAGCACTTTAAAACTATGGCCCCTCTTGTTATCCATTTCAGCCCTGGGAAAAAGCCTCTGGCTATCCACAAGATCAATGCCCCTCATCATCTTATACGTCTAAAAAAGGCTCTAAACATAAACAAGGAAATCATACATTGAAGATTTGTTAGAAGTATACAAAATTATGAGGGTATAGATAGGGTTAATGCAAGCAGCTCTTTCGACTGAGGTTGGGTGGGATGACAACCAGAGGTCATGGGTGAAAATTTAACGGGAACATTTGGAAAATCTCTTTACTGAAATGGTCATGAGAGTGTGGAATGAAATGCCAGCACAAGTGGTGAATATGAGCTCGACTTCACCATTTCGAAGAGGTTTGGATGGGAGCCTGGATGGTAGGTGAATGGAGGGCAATGGTCCAGGTGCAGGTGGTTGCATTAGACAGCCTAAATGTTTTTCAGCATTGACTAGATGGGCCAAATAGGCTGTTTCCGTACTGAACTACTCCATGTTTCTATGACAGAGAAGCTGGCCAAACTTGTTTGGAAGGGATACGGTAAGAGTGACAACGGAGCAGCAATGGCTGGAGTTTCTGGGAGCAATTCCGGAGCTGAGTGATAGATACATCCCAAAGAAGTGTAGGCTGTGGAAAGGCAGGAGGACAAAATCCTGGCTGAAATGAGAAGCCAAAGCCAAAATAAAAGCCAAAGAGAGGGCAAACAAAAGAGCAAACACGAACAGGGAATGGACTTGCACAGTGTGAACTTGCTGATGTACCTTCAGTTGAGATTACTGACTGAATCAATTCCCACTGTCTGAGCAGGTGAATGGGTTCCTCCCTGTGTAAAATGACGAGCGTGCCAGTCAGTCAGATGATCGAGTGAATCCATCCCCACAGTCTGAGCAGGAAGGATGATCGAGTGAATCCCTTGCTTCCACTTCTTAAATATCTGGACAGAGACAGCAAAACTGGCGTGTTGTGTTCGAGATTCCCATAGACAAATTCCCTGTCATTTTTAACCTGTAAAAAGATTTACAAAATCCATCAATGGGTGCAGGACAACATTTCAGATGAGATCACTTGAGTTGTCAAGGTGTGATCTGACATCACACTGTTACAGTGAGGTTCAACCCAAGTTGGAGAGAGAAATCATCTTCTAACTGGGCACAGTGCTGGTATCTGGAATGATCATCAAATTCTCTGATGTTCTTCCTGTCTCTATGAGAATGGGTTCAGAGGAGATGTGAGGGGTATGTTTTTTTACGCAGAGAGTGCTGAGTGTGTGGAATGGGCTGCCGGCAACGGTGGCAGAGGTGGATACAATAGGGTCTTTTAAGAGACCCCTGGACAGGTATATGGAGCTCAGAAAATTAGAGGTAATTTCTCAGGTATGGACATATTCGGCACAGCTTTGTGGGACAAAGAGCCTGTGTTGTGGGGTAGTTTTTTTTCTATGTTTCTACCATCCCCAATCTGTGACCTGGCTCAGCTTGACTCTCTCCATTGGTATTATTCTCTGTTCCCACTGAGCTGCATGGGTGCCTGGCCCCACAGTAACTGAAACACTCTCACACGAATAGCCTTTGTTAACGTGCAGCTGGAATTTTCTTTTATGTATTACTAACTTAAAGTGCCACAGTTTTAACACCATATAAACAATTCCTGCTGAGATGAATGGTTGGTCCGCACAGCTGGTAAAAGGACTTAAAGTGAGTTTTTGTATTATTTCAGATTCTTGTCACAGTCATAGAATAATACAATACAGAAACAGGCCCTTTGGCCCATCTAGTTGGTGCCGAGCTACTTAAACTTTCTACTGCCATACCCCTACCATCCAGGTACCTGTACAAACCTCTGAAATGTTCAACTTGAGCTTGCAGGCACCGGGTGTGCTGGCTGCTCATTCCACACCTGGATGGCGGTCTGTGTGAAGAAGTTTCCCCTCATGTTCCCCTACCGTTTCACCTTTCACACTTAACCCATGGCTTCTGGTTGTAACCCACCCAATCCCAGTGGAGAAAGCCAGCTTGCATTTACCCTATCTATGCCCCTCTATCACAATCAAATCTCCCCTCAATCTTCCACATTCCAAGCAATAAAGTCCTGATCTGTTCAATCTTTCCTAATAACCCAAGTCCTCCAGACCTGGCAGCATCCTTGTGAATTTTCTCAGAACTCTTTCAACCTCTTTTACATCTTTCCTGTAGGTAGGTGACCTCAAGTGCAAACAAGACTCCACATTAGGCCTCACCAATATCTTCTACAAGTCAACATCCATAAGACCGAAAGAAGCTGCAGAAGATCGTGAACACGGCGCAGCGCATCACACAAACCAATCTTCCGTCCTTGGACTCACTTTACACCGCACGCTGTCGGAGCAGTGCTGCCAGGATAATCAAGGACACGACCCACCCAGCCAACACACTTTTCGTCCCTCTTCCCTCCGGGAGAAGGTTCAGGAGCTTGAAGACTCGTACGGCCAGATTTGGGAACAGCTCTTTTCCAACTGTGATACGACTGCTGAACGGATCCTGACCCGAATCTGGGCCGTACCCTCCAAATATCCGGACCTGCCTCTCGTTTTTTTTGTACTACCTTACTTCCCATTTTTCTATTTTCTATTTATGATTTATAATTTAAATTTTTAATATTTACTAATTTTAACTATTTTTAATATTTAATATGTGTAATCCAGGGAGTGTGAAGCGCAGAATCAAATATCGCTGTGATGATTGTACGTTCTAGTTCCAATTGTTTGGCAACAATGAAGGATAAAGTATAAAGTATAAAGATCTATCATTGTCACTACTTTGGTTCATGAAGGCCAATGGGCTGAAATCTTTCTTTCTGTCCGTATCTAACTGTGACACCACTTTCAGTGAATTAAGGACGTGTATTCCCAGATCCCTTTCTTCTACAACACTCCTCCATGCCTGAACAGTCACTGTGAAAGTCCTCCCTTGGTAGGTCCAACCAAAGTGCAACACCTCACACTTGTCTCCATTCAATTCCATTTTCCATTTCTCAAACCATTTTCCCAGCTGGTCCAGATCGCACTGCAAGCCATGATAGTCTTCCTCACTGTCCACTGCTGGTCCAGATCGCACTGCAAGCCATGATAGTCTTCCTCACTGTCCACTGCACCACCAATCTCGGAGTCAGCCACAACTTTGCTGATCCAGCTAACCATGTTATCATCCAGATTACTGATATAGATGACAAACAACAGATCCAGCACTGATCCCTGAGGCACACCACTAGTCACAGGCCTCCGGTCAGAGAGGCAACCATCTGCTACCACAGTCTGGCTTCTCCCAAAGACAGTGTCTCATTCAATTTACTATCTCATCTTGAATGCTGAATGACTGAACCTTCTTGACCAACCTCCCATATGAGACTCTGTCAAGTGCCTTGCTAAAGTCCATGTAGACAACATCCACTGCCTTGCCTTCGTCCACTTTCCAGATAACTTCCTCGAGAGACTCTATAAGATTGGTTAGACATGACCTACCGTGCACAACGCCATGCTGTCTATCCTTAATCAGTCCACATCTCTCCAAATACTTATATATCTGGTTCCTGCACATACATTTCAATAACCTTTCCCCTACTGATGTCAAGCTCACCAAAGTACAATTTCTTGGTTTATTTTTAGAGCCTTTCTTGAACAGCGGAACAACATTGGCTGTCCTCCAGTCCTCCAGTACCTCACCTGTCACTAAGGATGATTTATATACCTGTGCTTGGGCCCCGACAATTTCTGCACCTATCTTCCACACGGTCCCAGGGAACAACCTGTCAGGCCCTGGGGATTTATCCACGGTAACTTGCCTTAAGACAGGAAACACCTCCACCTGTGTAATCTGTACAGGGTCCATGAAGTCGATGCTGCTTTGCCTCACTTCTATAGACTGTGTCCAACTCCTGTGCAAATACGGATGCAAAAAAAATATCTCCCCCATCTACTTGGTCTCCTCATATGGATTATCATTCTGATCTTGCAGTGGATTAACTTTCCCCTTGCAATCATTTTGCTCTTAACATGTCTGCAGAATCCCTGAGGAGCCTCCTAAATCTTGTCTGCTGGGGCAACCTCATGCCTTCTTTTATTTTAACTTGAATTTCCTGTATTTCATAAGTACCCCATTTGTTCCTATCTGCCTGTACCTGGTGTGCACCTCCTTTTTATTGACCTGGGAGAAGAAGCACAAAGGGGTGATGGAGTTGCATGGTGGGAGCTAGGGGAAGGGGTTATTTAAATTAAAGTTGCAAAGGGAATGGGAGCCTGAATAACAGAACAGATAGTAGAGGGGTTGTGGAGACAGATGTTGTTCAGTCCTCAGACAAAGTCAGGAATGAAAAACGTTGAGCATGGCGCAGTGAATATGCTGAGCCCTGTATATTTCAATACAGGGAGCAGCGTAGAAAAGGCAGATGTGTTCACGGCATGGAACAACACTGGAATTATGACACTAGGATCTGGCAACTGTGGATTGTGACAGGCTGCTTTATGGCAAAGGTGTGCTTGGTAAATGGGAGGCCTTCAAAGCAAAATTTTGAAAGTACAAGGTGGTTATGTGCTTGTCAGAATAAAAGGTAAAGTTAGAAACTGTATCTCTTGGTTTTCAAGAGATATTGAGAACCTGGTGAAGCACAAAATGGAGTTGCATAACAGGGATAGGCAGGTAGATTCTTATGGAGTATAAGAAATGCAAGAGAACAAGGAAGAAATAAATCAGGATGGCTAAAAGAAAGCATGAGATTGCCCTCACAGAAAAGACGAAGGATAAGCCTCAGGGATTCTAGAGATAGATTGAGAGCAAAAGGATTGCAAGGCACAAAGTTGGTCCTCTGGAAGACTGGAATGGCAATCCACGTGTGGAACCAAAGCAGATGGGGGAGATCTTAAATATTTTTTTCATCTTATTTACTCAGGAGATGGACACAGTGTCAATGAGAGTGTGGAAAAGCAGCATTAAAATCATGGACCCTGTACAGATTAATGAAGAGGAGATGTTTGCTATCCTGAGGCAGATTAGGGTGGATAAATCTCCAGGGCATGACAAGGTGCTCCCTCGGACCCTACAGGAGGCAAGTGCAGAAATCATCAGGGCCCTAGCAGAGATAATTAAATCATCCTTTGTGTCGGGAGAGTTATCAGAGGATTGTAGGATAGCCAGTTATTTCGCTGTTCAACATAGAACATAGAAATCTACAGCATATTCCAGGCCATTCAGCCCAATGTTTTGCCAACCATGAAACTTACTCTAGAAACTGCCTAGAATTTCCCTAGCACACAGACCTCTATTTTTCTAAGCTCCATGTACCTACCTAACAGGCTGTTAAACGACCCTATTGTATCTGCCTCGACCACCACTGCTGGCAGTGCATTCCACACACCCATCACTCTCTGTGTAAAAAACTTGCCCCTGCCATCCCTTCGGTACCTATTTCCAAGCAGCTCAAAACTATGCCCCTCATGTTAGCCATTTCAGCCCTGGAAAAAGCCTCTGGCTATCCACACGATCAATGTCCCTCATCATCTTACACACCTGAAAAAGGCTCTAAGCATAAACAAGGAAATTATACAATGCTTTGAGGATTTGTTGAAAGTATACAGAAGTAGGAGGGTATAGATAGGATAAATGCAAGCAGTTTTTTCCACTGATGTTGGGTGGGACGACAACCAGAGGTCATGGGTAAGTGACTTCCCCATTTATACAACACAATACAATACAGCACAATACAGGCCCTTCAGCCCACAATGTTGTGCCGAACATTACTTACTTTAGAAATTACCAAGAGTTCCCCATAGCCCTCTATTTTTCTATGTGCCATGTACCTATCCAGGAGCCTCTTAAAAGACCCTATTGTATCCGGCTTCATCACAGTGGCCGGCAGCCCACTCCACGCACTCACCACTCTGCGTAAAAAACTTACCTCTTGAGGTGATATCACGTGTCAGGACGTGACTGGACAGAGTTCCTAACATGAGCAGAAATGAGAGAATGATCGAGAACCATGGCAGTGTAAAACGTGGTTTTGTTGCTGTCAAATAAAAGTTCAATTCTGCCAGAATATGTTTGTTATTAGTAACCCACGGTACGTATAAAGAACACAACACCCCTGACATCTCCTTCGTACCTGCTTCCAAGCACCTTTAAACTGTGCCCTCTCTGCAGATTTCCTCTCGTTTGTGACTGGAGGCAGAACAAAGGTGATTTTCTCAACAGCTGATGTAAAAGATTTTGTTCCCTTTCTCCGAGTTCCCAGTCCTTGCATTTAGATAGCTGGAGCTCGGCTCTGTCTGAGAGATCCATCGGTTCCCATTCCCTCATCAGCCGGAAGTTCCCCGGGGTCCGTGCAGGAATCGTGGGGATGAGAGAGAGAGAAGAGAGCAGGACTGTCCCGAGATTGCGGGGCACAGTTTCCGGATGTCACAGTCACAGCAATTGCCCCTCAGTCGGTAGTGAAAACGGTCGCCCAGAGAAACACTTACCGGCAGCGATATCCGAGGCCTTTTGTGTACTGCGCATGCGTGATATTCGGGACCAGCTGCAACCCTGACGCCTGCACATTCGATCGGTGCTTCAGCGACGGCGAAAAGTGTTGCGCAGAGCTTTCAAGTTAATCACAGAGCCATTGAAAGTCTCTGCAAGCACCAGTTCAAGTACATACCTCAGTTTTTGTGTGTAGAAAACTCAGCAGCTCGTTTAACACAGAATGCAGCTCCCATAAAACATTACACTTAACATCAGCAAACGTTCCGCATGTTTAATGCCAACGTAGAACGTTCTTACAACTGCAGATATGAAACACAAGAGATTCTGCTGTTACAGGAGATGTGGACACATTCACACAAAATGCTGGAGGAACTCTGCAGTTCAGGCAGCAACTAAGCAGAGGTGTACACAGCCAATGCATGCTGAAGGGGTTCGGCCTAAACGTTGTTTATTTGTTCCTCTCCACATTGACTGCCTGATCTGTTGATTTCCACCAGTATTTTGCAGAAATTAACCACTTTTTTTTTGATCAACCAGCTTCCAAATGTTTTTGATCTTTCATTTGTAGCCACATCCAGCTGATCTGATTCCTCTTCTTCCCCCTCCTTGTAATCTCTCGGTCCCATCTCTTTCTGGAACCCCAAACCCCTGACTCAGGCTGGCAACCCTTGGGGTCTGACTCTGGTCCATCGAAGATTCACTCTCTAGTCAGCTGTCAGACTTCAGCAGTGCATTGCAACAACCCAGCTGTCGATGGCACAGTCGTTTGAAATTAGTGAAAATGGCCCAAAAAGTTAAAAAGAGCAGGAAAGAAGGAGATTAACCACCTTAGTCCAGAGCCCTGGGGAATGGCAAAACCACAGTGAGCTCATTGTCTTGTTCAGTCTGGAGAAAATCATGCAGGAAATTCATGCAGGTGTATAAGATGATGAGAAGCATTGGTCGGGTAGATAGCCAGAGGCTTTTCCCAGTGCTGAAATGGCTAACACGAGGGACATGGTTTTAAGCTGCTTGGAAGTAGGTACAGATGAGATGTCAGAGCTAAGTTTTTTTAAACAAAGAGTAGTGTGTGTGTGGAATGCACTGCCAGTGACGGTGGTCGAGGCGGATACAATAGGGTCTTTTAAGAGACTCTTAGATAGGTACATGGAGATTAGGAAAATAGAGGCCTATGCGGTAGGGTAATTCCAGGCAGTTTCTAGAGTAAGTTACATGGTCGTCATAACAGACCCAAAGTGTCTGTAATGTGCTGTAAATTTCCATAATTCCATAATATTCAAGGGAAATTTCCTATCCCACGGGGTGGTGACTAGTTGTAACCTGTCATCACAGGGAGAGTGAGAGGGGAACGACAGGGATAGATATTGATATACTGATATGGAACATGAAACATGGGCAGGGACCAGATAGGCCGAGTAGCCTCTCTAGTGTACATTGTGAATGTGGTAGAGACAGCAAGTACCTGAGACACGGGAGTGAATATAGAACTGTTTTATCTTTCACAGATCCAGAATATTAAACACCAGTCTAGTTTAAGGCTAACATCAGCAGAACGGACTCCTCCAATGCTCAGTGACCAGGGTTCAGTCCTGGGTGCGATGAGCAGCCGCAAGAACTGCAGAATCTGACAGTAACAGTCCCTCATGAACCTGCAGCTGCCTTCAGTCACCGTGATGGTTAAACATTTGACACAGAGCTGATTTGAACTTCCTCCCTGATGTGAAGTTGCTGCTGTTGCAGCAGCTGGGATGATTGAGTAAAACTCTTTGTTCACTCCGGACAGAAATGTGGCCTCTATTTATTGTGAATTCACCGGAGCATCACAAGGTGGGTTAACTGAATGAGCCTCTTCACACACATGGAGCAGGTGAACGGCCGCTTCCCGCTGTTAGTGTATCTGTGATGGCATGGTTTTCCCTTCACTTTGAGCAGATTAGGTTCCTCTGATTTGCAGAGTAGGAGGTTATCCATGTACCTGTTGAAGTGTTTCCTTCAATTTTGGAGGGACAATTATCTCCCAATTTGTGTAAAGGAAATTACAGTTCTACTGGATTTGTAAATGCAATATGCAGTTATGGGTGGGCTATTGATGGGAATCCAACTCTTTTGAATTTTGGATTTCCTGTGGTGTAGAAAGATGGGTGAGAATGCACACAAAAAAAAAACTGGAAACACCCTTCAGAACAGGCAGCACTGGGAAGGACAACCAGACTTAATGCTTCATCTCAAAGAACCTTTGTTGGAAGTATAAAGGAAGCAGGAAGGTATGGGGAAGACAAGTGTGGCTCTATTTGAGAGACGAGAATACATTGCAATGAGAAAGGCAGTCTGATGTAGGAAAATTAATTTACCTGTCTGGAGGGGCTTATGGAATATCCTATATTAAGGGAGTAGGAAATACTCCCTTGTTTTTTTTTCTGGGGAGGGGGTTTATGGAATATGCTATATTGAGGGAGTAGGAAATACTCCCTTGTTTATTTTTTTCTGAATAATTGGTTTGAGATGGAGATCTGTTTTCTCCCGGGTCAAGGGAAGTTGGAATACATATTCCGTAAGAAGGAGTTAAATTACATCTAGTTTTTAAAATTATTATAAACAGGTTTGCTCCATCTAACACACGGACACCCCAAACATGACTTGCTCTGCTCACTCACCAGGAACTCCAGTGACGGCAATGACCGTGTACAATATTTTCTGCACAGTGCCATACCTAACCCACATTTCAGACATTTTGTCCATCCAGTGATTTGACCCCAGACACCACAGACGATCTCTATGAACAAAATATTAAGTCTGTGATTTGAAATACCACTTAGCCACTCCAAAGTGACAGATTTCAACAGATTTAAAAATAAAGATTTTGAACAAGCCATTACGTCACACGAGTGTAATCCCTGCACTGACAGATTGTGATTAATTTAGTGAATTATTTTAGGTACTATTTGTGTGAGTTGGTTTGTTCCAACAAAGATTTGTGTCTGATTACAGAGGAAAAGATAGTCTTGTATGCAGAGTGAGGGATCTTCACAGGTTTGGAAAACAGGATTCCTTGGTGTGATGTGGAAGTTGATTCCCCTGGTGTACACACAGGGAGATTTCCATGAACCGTGAGGGAGGGGTGTTCTCTAGTGTTTTGGAAGGTGATTTGCTCTGGTGAGGGAAAAGTTGGTTGGTGATTAATGAGGAACATGAATAATCTGATTTGGAAGCAATTAAGTCTCGCAGTGTTTTGGGGATGTGGGTCTTGGTGTGAAGGAAGGGGATTCTCTTGGTGTTAAGTGATGGATTTCTGTGGATGATGGTGAGTGGAGGAAAGCTCTCTGCTGTCTGGCTGGGGGTCATGATCCTATGAGTGCAAATTAACCATGTTTCTTCACCCATTTCTCATCATCAATTGCCCTGATCCACAGATACATGAGATGCTGATAGAGCAGACACCCTGTAAGTACATCCTGTCTAAGTGCAGAAGATAAACAGAACAGAGAAAGCAGGAAGATGGAAAAGAGTTGATACAGAAGATACTGGATTATGGTCATGAATGTATTATTCCATTCAATGTATTGATGGGGTGGGGATGGTGGTGGGGAATCTGGGACAGTGGGGTAATCTAAGTAAAAAATGCATAATTATCCGTACAGTCTTTCTTCTGCATTTCCTACATCTTTTTGATAAACAAGTTATTTTTTTTTCCAATTTTAAAGTAAATTCTATTATTAAACCACATATATGTTACCATAAACAATCCTGAGATTTACTTTCTTGCATATCAATAGAATAACAATCATAACCAAATCAATGAAAGACCGCCCAACTAAGGTGTTCACCAGAATGCAGAAGACAACAAACTGTAAATACAAAATGAAGAGATGATCATAATAAATAAAAATGTTCTGAATATTGAAAACATGAGATGAAGAGCTCTTGAAAATGTATCAATTGGTTCAGGAAACATTTCACTGATGGAGGAGGTGAAGTTGAGTAAAATTATCCCCTTTGGTGCAAGAGCCTGATGGTTGAAGGGTGGTAACTGTTTCTGAACCTGTCCTTGATGTTAGGTGTTCCTGTTGACAGCAGCAGCTTTCCTGCCATAGCACTTCATGTAGATGTGCAGAATAGCTGGGAGGCCTTTATCGCTGACTGATTAGGCTGTATCCTTTACTTTTTGTAGGATTTTTTGTTCAAGTACATAGGTGTTTCCATTCTGCAAAGGCCAGTAAGTTGTCAATGATGGAATGCAAGGACAGATGCATTCATGACATTCTTATCTGTTTCAGTAATTGTGTCTGCATCTGTTGATACAAGGCATATGTTCCCATTTTACTTCAGTGTGACATTATGCTCATTTATCTACGTTGTGAAAGTCAATGTAGTAAAGACACAGAATAATGCACAAATGTTTCCAGATAACTTTATGGCAATGGGAACCAATCTAAACAGATTGCAGATAACATAATATATGGTGGCCATGTCCATCGGTAGGATAGTCTTGGGTTACAGGATGATATTGATTACTGGGGAAAATCGACAGAAAAACTTGCCCAACTCTTCTTGAACTCTCCCTCCCATCCCCTGCATGATCACGAATTCCTTGGTTAATGGTTTTGGCTGTTAAGAAAAAAAAAGTTGGCAACCCCGGTCTACATGATAATTTCTCCATAATTTTATCAAGTTCTATCAAGATTCCTCTCAGCCCCGAGCATTCCAACAAAAGCCCATGATTGTTGAAACTCTAAACTCTGTTTATAAACCTTGGGGCAGGCAACATCCTGGTAAATCTTACCTGTACATTTTGAAAGTCACCTTAGGAAGATCGGAATTGCACAACTGTATTCCAAGTGGAAACCGGAATGTTTCATGGAGCTGCTGTTGACCTTCTCCAACCAATAATGACAGGCGTGTCAATAAAAACAGGCCTTCACCATTTTGTTGACTTGCATACCTTTGTTCACTTTTAACCTATTCTAAAATCAAACTGAACTCTTCCTGCATGGTCATTAAATGTTTAATGGGGTAGTAAGTCTGGAATTTGATTGGAAATAAGGTGGGGCACCAGAAAACTGATTGAATGAGGATGAACCAATCAGGATGGATGGACGACGGAGACCATGCTGTCTCCCTTTTTTGGGGATATGCTCCCATGGTGGAAGGGGTGGGGTAGGTTAAGCATCTGCTACTCGTTGTCCAAGGGTGACCTGCAGACTAGAGAAGGGAAGGGGCACATCAGGAAGAAGCGTGTGTACTACCCTTGTGGGGTTCAAGTTTAGGGGTTCAGGCTCAGGTGTTGTAGGAAGGATCTTTGTTTCGTCAGCCACTCCTGTCACCACTCACAGTCCTGGCAGTGAGGCAGTGGGATACATGTGCTTAAACACCTGGGAGGGTAGCGGATAACAGTCTATTAATCCCGAGCTTCTAAATAATCTGGAATAAACCAGCAATGGCAGACAAGAAGGTCAATGCGCCTTGATGTACCTTGCAAGATTGGTTTATTGTTGACACCTGTCCCGAGGGACAGTGACAGTCTTGTCTTGAGTACCGTACACAACAATCAGAACACTACACTGTGCACTGCGGTAGAACAAGGTAAATCAATAACAGAACGCAGAATCGAGTATAACTGCCTCAGATAAAGAGATAAAGTGCAGTGCAGTTAAACAATAACGATATTGTGGCGCACCGGACGGCAACTTGTTAAACGGCAATACGGAGTCGAACAGCGGTTCCCGCCACGACTCAAAGTTTCTTCTCATCGAGGTCGTCCGAGTGTGCGCTCTTGTCACAGAATCTTCTCGGAGCCAGCAAAGCGCTGGATCACTCAAACCATCTCCAGGCTGTAAATCGCAGCCTTTACCTGACCCAGAAACACATTAAAGATAAAAAAACAGACGTAAAAGAAGTAAAAAATATATATATATATTCGTGTCCTATGAGAGAGATGTCGACCGAGAGAGCGTCTCTCCAGCATTTGTGTCTGTTTTGGAAGAAGATGGTTGGATTCTAATCCAGGATCATTCCTCCCCCGAAGTCCAGTGCGGATGCCACTACATCACTGGCCAGATGGACAATAAGGTGCAAGATGCTAATCCAGTACATTGAGGTCGAGTCCATCTAGTTATAGTAGGGATATTCTTATCGCATAAGGATATTATAAAACATAATCATTGTCCTTATAACAGACTGTCCATGAGCCTGGCAGTGTGAGCTTTCAGGCTTTAGTATCTTCTGTCCGGTTAGAGGGGAGACAGGATGTCTGGGGTGAGTGATTATACTGGCTGCTCTACAAGGCAGTGAGAAGTGAAGACAGAGTCCACGGAGGGGTGGTTGGTTTCCGTGACGTGCTGAGATGTGTTCGTAACCCTCTGCAGTTTCTCACAGTCACAGGAGGAGTATTTTGCTGTACCAAGCCATGATATCAGGATGCTTTCCGCCAAGGTCAAGGTGGACGTGGCTACAGGGGTGTGGGCTGCCACATTTACCTGTCTGGATAGGGGGAGGAAATCGCGATGTGGTCCCACAGATGTCTCCACGGCCTGTGGTGGGGAGGTGGGTGATCTTACGTCTGGCTCTGTGTATGAACCTCTCAGTCCACGACGGGAGTCCAGCTCCTTGTGTTCGAGGGGGGAAGTGCAGTGGCCGTTCACTTCGGCTGATCACTGTATCCACCTGTCCGGGTGCAGAACAAACATCCTCCAGCAGTTCTCCCACCTATTGCTTGTCGGGACATCGCAGACTCAGCCCACCCTCTTGACCGGAATACTCTGGTTTTCTATAGAACTCTGGTCAGATTGCACGTGGGGTATTGCACTTAGTTTCGGTCGCTCCATATCAGATGGATGCCGAGGATTTGGAAAAGGCATAGAAGAGGTTGTAAGGAGGACCTTTAGGAGGAGATCTAGAAGGTGGAGTTTCACAAAGTTGGATTGTTCTTTCCGGAGTGGTGGGAGCCAAGGGGAGAACTGAGAGGATCATTATTGTCATAAAAGGAAGTGATGTTACAGCTTTATCAATCTCTGGTTAGGTTGCATCTGGAGTTTGCAGTCACCCCATTACAAGAAGGAGGCCAAGGCTTTGGAGAGGGGAAAGAAGAGGTTTATAGGGAGGAGATCTATAAGGAGGATTTGCAAGAACTTGTGTTATTCTTTCCAGAATGGCAGCTACCAAGGGGAGATAGAGAGGCCTATAAGAGTCATAAATGCGGTAGGCAACTGTGATCTTTCTCACAATATCAAAATACCGTATAACAGAGGACACGCAGTTAAGGTGAGAGAGGAAAATGTTCAAAGGAGGTCTGCGGAGAAATGTTTAATATAAAACAAAGCCGAGAGTTGCGGTTTCTGGAATGTATTTCTAGCTTGGTAGTGAAGGCAGTGGTGTGTTTCAGATTCTGTGATAGACAAACAAACACACAGAGAAAGGACAGATATAGACAACACGCAGGCAGGGTGATTAGTATAATTAGGCATCATCGGCTAAATCATATCAACCCAACATCACAGACTGAATTGTCTCTTCCTGTCCTACAATGTCTAACTGGAGAAATAATCACTGATGAGGGAAATTTATTTTCCACTTCATCGTGAATATCAGTTCCTTCATTCTGAGTCTGTGACCGATGGTAATAGAATTCTCATTCAGGGGAAACGTCCTCCCAGCCATCGGTCCGAATTATCTGGAAGAATCCATCAATTCTCCTCAAAATTCCAGAAAATACAGGCCTAGCTCATTCACTGTCCCCTCACACAGACAGCTTGCTATCTCTTGAAGCAGTCAAGTCAGTGTGAGGAACTGTGACTAGACCTGGAAATAATATTCAATGTGCATTCAGGCAGAGGGATTAGTTTAATGAGGCTTAATTACATCAGCCCAACATCACAGACCAAATAGCCTTCTCCTTTCCTGCAGTGTTGTATGTTTTAACTGGAGAAAGAATCACTGATTAAGGACATTTGTTTTCCACTCCTTCCTGAATATCCGTTCCTTCATTCTGGGGCTGTGACACATGGTATTAAAATTATCATTCAGGGGAAACATTCTCCCTGCAATTGGTCTGAATGATCTGAAATAAGCCAGCAATTCTCCTCACAATTCCGGAGAATACAGACTCAGTCTCCCCGCACGCAGCAAGTTTGCCCTCCCAGGAACGAGACCTGTCAGTGTGAGGAATAGTCTCGGCACCCTCTCTTCAATAGGGATAACTTTCCCAAGGAAATGTGACAAAACCTGGAACTAATATTCAACGTACATTCTCACCACACCCTGTAGGACCCCTCCCAGTCAGACATCTCTATACCTCTTCTCCAATCCTCCTGTATCACGGCACAGAATATCATTTGGCTCCCTAATTATTTGTGATACGTGAACGTTAACTATTAGTGATTTGTTGACAAGGACTGTCAGGTCCCTATGAACCGGTCACTCTGTCCCCATGTAAATGTGGATTTTCTAGTTTGTTCCTCTGGGAATGAATGGCCTCGCATTCCCCCATATTCTGTCTGTCTGCCACATCTTCACTCCGTCACTTCTGTCTGCATCCCCAAACTCTCGCTGCGTCCTTCTCAAACCTTGCCTTTCAGCTCTGTACAACAGCCAACATGGATATAATAAAGTTGGTCCTCACATCCAAATCGCCAATGTAGACTATGAACAGCTGGGGTCTCAGCCACAAACCCTGAGTCACCTAAATGTTGAACGTGTTCCATTTACTTCCTCTATCTGACCTTCACCTGCTGACTAATTCTCACACAGGCATAGTGTCCCGAACCCCATGTGCTTATCCGATCCTTTCTTAGGTTCTTCTAATACCACATTCATCAGTTCTCAATTAAACGTCTGTTTGTCCAATCCTGAATCCACACTGACTCTGCCAGCCCCAGTGAGTATTTGGGGACTTGGTCTGTGTCTCTACCTGTAAGATACTGGTACAGAATACAATCGGAATATTACCCATCTGTGGTTCAGTGTAACCGTTGTATTGGTGACCTGTGTCGGGGTCTTGGGTTCAGTGTGGGACTGAATCTGAATATCTCTGCTGTCTGAAACTGTGGAACTGATGAGCTGTCGGTGTCTCTGTGCTCTGTAACATACCTTGTGTGTCAGACAGGAGCGGCTGATCTGGTGCCTCGACAGGAGGGAATATCGTAGTTGATTGCAGTTTGTTTTTCCTGTGGGTACGAGAAAGAAACTCGGTCAGTGATGGAGAGGTAAATGTCATGTGGTTCTGTGAAGCGGCCGTTGCAGCCTGTGCCATTGTCAATCTGTCGGTCTGACTCTCTCTCTCTCTCTTTCACACATATATAACATTGCATCTGATGCTTGTCTTTCTTTCATTCACGTTCAGCTATCCTGCGTCGATTCACCTCCCAATTTATTAGATTATGAAGACATGCAGTCCTCTTCTATTGTCATTTAGTAATGCATGCATTAAGAAATGATACAATATTTCCTCCGGTGTGATATCACAAAACACAGGACAAGCCAAGACTGAAAAAAAACCTGACAAAACTACATAATTATAACATATAGTTACAACAGTGCAACAATACTGTAACTTGATGAAGAAGCCCATGTGCACAGTAAAAGTTCAAAGTCTCTCAAATGTCCCTCATCTCACGCAGACGGGAGAAGGAAGAAAAACTCTCCCTGCCATGCCCGATCACAATCCGTCTCTGAGTCATCCGAAAGCTTCGAGCCTCCGAATCAGCTCTCGGACACCAAGTACTGAGTGCCATCTCTGTACGAACGATTCGACCTCAATCTCGGTCGCCAACAGCAGGCAAAGCCGGGGATTTTGAGGTCTTCCCTCCGGAAGATTCCCGACTGCGCCCTAACGACAGCAGCGAGCGAGTGCTTCTGAAATTTCTCCAGATGTTCCCCTGTGCTTTCACGTCCGTCTCCATCAAATCAGAATTTAGAGTCCTGTTTTTAATATTTAAGCGGTCTTTGCATTCCTTTGCCGATCGAAGCATTTCTTTGTAATTTTCGTTTGATCTCTTGCAGGTTTGAGATGCTCTTAAACGCCTATTACATCAGTAACATGTCAAAATTCTCCGCAGAGCTTTGCCAGCACTTTGTGTGTGTTGCCTTGAATTTCCAGCATCTGTAGGTTATCTCATGTTTTGTACATCAGCATCGTGATCATCGGATCACTGCCATCCCGTGTGTGTGTGTGTGTGTGTGGCCAGGATGATGTTGAAAGTGCAAAACCGCAGGGACAGAAGTTGGGAGTCGGACGTGTCGTTGAACTCTGTTTACAAATGGATAATTAGCGAAGACAAAATTGAAATCTGTAAATGTGGCTGCTTCGGGTCTTTGTCAATAGAACTCCGACATTCTTTTCAATAGAACACACATCAAAGTTGCTGGTGAATGCAGCTGGCCAGGCAGCATCTCTAGGAAGAGGTACAGTCGACGTTTCAGACCGAGATCCTTCGTCAGGACTAACTGAAGGAAGAGTGAGTAAGAGATTTGAAAGTTGGAGGGGGAGGGAGGGGGAGATCCAAAATGATAGGAGAAGACAGGAGGGGGAGGGATGGAGCCAAGAGCTGGACAGGTGATTAGCAAAGCGGATATGAGAGGATCATGGGACAGGAGGCCTAGGGAGAAAGAAATGGGGGAGGTGGAAGCCCAGAGGATGGGCAAGAAGTACAGTGAGAGGGACAGAGGGGGAAAAAGGAGAGAGAGAGAAAAATAATGTGTGTATATAAATAGATAAATAACGGACGGGGTACGAGGGAGAGGTAGGGGATTAGCGGAAGTTTGAGAAGTCAATGTTCATGCCATCAGGTTGGAGGCTACCCAGACGAAATATAAGGTGTTGTTCCTCCAACCTGAGTATGGGAACTCCTGCTTTCTCTGGCGGACAGAGCGTAGGTGTTCAGCGAAACGATCTCCCAGTCTGCGTCGGGTCTCGCCAACATATAGAAGGCCGCATCGGGAGCACCGGACGCAGTATATCACCCCAGCTGACTCACAGGTGAAGTGTCGCCTCACCCGGAAGGACTGTCTGGGGCCCTGAATTGTAGTGAGGGAGGAAGTGTAAGGGCATGTATAGCACTTGTTCTGCTTACAAGGATAAGTGTCAGGAGGGATATCGTGGGGGCGGATGGGGGCCGGGGTGGGGGTGGGGGGACGAATGGATAAGGGAGTCATGTAGGGAGCGATCCCTGCAGAAAGCAGAGAGTGGAGGCGGGGGCGGGGGGGGGAGGGTAAGATGTGCTTAGTGGTGGGATCCCGTCGGAGGTGGCGGAAGTTACGGAGAATTATATGTTGGACGTGGAGGCTGGTGGGGTGGCAGGTAAGGACCGGGGAACCCTATTCCTATTTGGGTGGGGGGAAGATGGAGTGAGAGCAGATGTGTGTGAAATGGGGGAGATGCGTTTGAGAGCAGAGTTGATGGTGGAGGAAGGGAACCCTCTTTCTTTAAAAAAGGAAGACATCTCCTTCGTCCTGGAATGAAAAACCTCATCCTGAGAGGAGATGCGGCGGAGACGGAGGAATTGCGAGAAGAGACAGGGTGAGAAGACGAATAGTCCAGATAGCTGTGAGAGTCAGCAGGGTTGTTTCCACTGCCACATGTCCAGTCCTGGTATTCAGCATTCTCGGAATGGAATCGAAACCAGCCTCTGTGGATTCTGAAATCTGGATCTAAAAATAAACCGCTGTAGGATTCATCGATAGACCTCAGTGGGTCACGCAGATTTCCTTTCCCGAGGTGAGTAACCGCTGAGGTAATGCCTAGGAATTTAGAGGTGCTTGTCTTCAGTCGGCTGAATATTGACATCAGAGACAATGAATGGTGTTCAATTCCCATGTTTATTCAAGTGACTGTTGTCAGTTCGTCAGCGGCATAACCGTATCTCTGGAGACTGATCCTTTGTATAAATCAGAGCCGTTTTGAATGCATTAGCTCAGAGTTGCTGAAGGAGCTGTGAGTTCAGAAGCAAGACAATTGGCAGATTATTCCTGAAATGGGGTATCCAGTCCTTTTGCGGATAGGAGAAGTTTACTATCCATTTATTTCAGCCTTTGGAATTCCCGGTAAGCCGCCGTATCAGCTGCCGTTGGTGGGAATTGAAGTTAAATGCCAACGTAGTGATCGTTTCTGTCGCTGGTTTCCACGGTCACATGTTCAGTCCTAGTGTTCGGCATTCTCGGAATGGAATCGAAACCAGCCACTGTGGATTCTGATGTCTGGATCTAAAAATAAAACGCTGTAGAAATCATCGGTGGACCTCAGTGGGGCAGGCGGATTTCTTCCAGCGGTTTGTGTTTCAATAATGTAATGCTCGGGTCTCTGTGCTTTTGGTCTCGAAGCAGCTACACTGCATTTGCCAATATTGTGTTTATACTGCTGTGGAGATGATAACAATTGCTTGTCTGCATTGGTATGTCAGCGGTCGTGTGAGCCACGTGTAATGATCAAACCATCGATTAGTGATAACGATTTAGGAAATGTGATGAGTTCCATGTTGCAGCATGGAACTTGAGGATTTTTAGTAAATGTGTGCGGTGTGACAGAAAATAAAACAGTTGTTGGACAACACAGTGACGTCGCTGCTGATCAATACTGTGAAATGTATTCTTTTATATCCACATCTGACCCCTCTACAGACATTGCACTGCATCACCGGGTCTGCCACTGGACGTTGAATCCCTCTCCCCGGCTTCGCTGTGATGGATTCAGTCGGAGGCTTCGAGTATATCTGTGAGGCTGTATCAGACCTCGCTGTGACTGCTGCCTCGGACAATGTTCTGTTGTAAAATCAGCGAGGTGAGAAATGCTGGAATAGGGAACAAACACGGGGAATGCTAGAGGCACAAAGTAGCATCTATAGAAATAGAAAGTCGTGTCATAGGGGCTCTCTGTAAACAGTTCCAACAAAATACACGCTAACTGCTTTCCCACATATTCTATTTTGCCTGGATGAGTGGTTCCAGGATTTCCTGTTTCTGTTTCGTCCTTCGGCTATTCTGTCGCTGACAGGGAGTTGCATGGAAGTTGATGATTGTCTAATGCAAGAATCCCGCCATCAGCGTCCAGATTTATTAATTTCATTCATATCAGACGCGGATGAAGCCGATAGAAAATGTTCCAACCAGTACTGACTCTGAGGTTACCTAGCTTTATCTTTCCGCTGCCTCTTCACATTTTGAAAGGAATCCAAATTCAAATCATTTGGCTTTATTTTAATGCATAAACTCAGTCAGCTCTTGGACCTCTCTTCAACTTTCTACCGTTAAATGCAGCATTAAAGTCCAAATATTAGATGATCCCCGAAAACTGCTGCATTGGGTTCTGCTCAGTTTTTTCTCAATTTGCTATTTTCTGTCTCTCTTCCAGCGAACTTGGTGGCGATTGCGATCCTCTCCCGGGGGAAGTGCGGTCTCTCCAAATGTGTTACTCGCTACCTGGTGGGAATGGCAGCGGCCGATCTCCTGGTCGTTATCTCGGAACCGCTGCTGACGTGGACTGCTTGGATTTACTTTCGCCGATCATTCCTGTTCATTACTCCTGTGTGCAGTCTCGCCAGATGGTTGATTTTTGCGAGCGCTGCGATCTCCGTCTGGCTGACTGTCGCTTTCACCGTCGATCGATTTGTGGCTATTTGCTATGAGAAGCTAAAAACAAAATATTGCACCGAGAGAACGGCGGCTGTGGTTATCGGGTCAGTGAGTGTGCTGGCCTGTTTGGAGAACGTCCCTTGGGGCTTTGCTTCTGAACCTCTTGTAATAATTGATGGTGTTCCCTGGTATTGTGTTCTTACATCGAGCTACAAATACTCTTCTTCTTGGGCGGTATTTGAGATGCTTCACCGCATTTTTACCCCTTGTGTCCCATTCTTTCTGATTTTGTTGTTCAATATTCTGACAGCCAGGCGGATTCTAGTGGCCAGTCGAGCCCGCAGGAGGCTCCGGGGACAAAAGAGTGGAGAGAATGACAAGGACCGGGAGATGGAGAACCGACGCAAATCCATCGTTTTGCTCTTCAGCATAACCGGTAGTTTCATATTGTTGTGGGGAACACGTTTGGTATTTTATATCTATCAACGGATTTCAATGAGTTTTGTTTATTATTCTGTCATGAATCCCGTTTACATTGTAGAAGAGACATCGGGAATGCTGCAGATCATCAGTTCCTGCACCAACACGTGTATTTACGCCCTGACTCAGAGCAAATTCCGAGAGGACCTCAAGAATGCGGTGATATACCCACTGAAATGGATTTTGAAACTCATTCAGCGGATATAAATAAATGCTGTGCAGTAGTACAATTCAGCTGCTTTCATGTCCCTATTCTGTACTCCCACTTGTGAGTAAACGGAAACAATACGATGAACACAGGTTGTCGGCCCGAATAGTTGAATGTTTACTTTTTTCCAAAGTTGCCCCCTATCTGCTGAGTTGCTCCAGCATTTTGTGTGTGTTGCCTTACCGTTATAAAACAGCTATTTACAGTCGATCCCGACGGCACCAGTGGCCTCAGCATCCCAGAAAAATCCCCTTTGCATCTCACCCTCGCCATGCTGAAATTGAATCTTGAGGCTAACCGGCCACCCCTTCTTCCCGATTCTGACAAAACTGTCTGTTTTTGGAGCATAATTTCGTCGGTATCAAGCACTCCTGTTCCCATCATTACCCGTCCTTTCCTTCACGATCTTTTTCTCTTCTGTCTCTACCTGTAGTTCCTCCTTTTGTTTTCCCGTTTGAACTAACTTCCAGTGTCAGAACTTTAGCTCTCAGGGAAAGAGTTGCGGGGGTGGGAGGTGTGGTTGAGTGGAAGAGGAGATGCTGTGAACCCAGAACAAAAGACACAGTGAAGAAAATGGGAACTAATGTGGTCTAATCCTACACAAAGTGCTGGAGAAAAGCTTCAGCTCAGGCAGCAGGACGAGAGAGAGAGAGAGAGAGAGAGAGAGAGAGAGAGAGAAAAGAAAAAGAAAGAATGAATATCCAATTCTGCCCAAAATGTCCAGAGTTTACTCTTCTCCATAGATGCTGATGTCCACAGTTTACTCTTCTCCATAGATGCTGATGTCCACAGTTTATTCTTCTCCATAGATGCTGATGTCCACAGTTTACTCTTCTCCATAGATGCTGATGTCCACAGTTTACTCTTCTCCATAGATGCTGATGTCCACAGTTTACTCTTTTCCATAGATGCTGATGTCCACAGTTTACTCTTCTCCATAGATGCTGATGTCCACAGTTTACTCTTCTCCATAGATGCTGATGTCCACAGTTTACTCTTCTCCATAGATGCTGATGTCCACAGTTTACTCTTCTCCATAGATGCTGATGTCCACAGTTTACTCTTCTCCATAGATGCTGATGTCCACAGTTTACTCTTTTCCATAGATGCTGATGTCCACAGTTTACTCTTCTCCATAGATGCTGATGTCCACAGTTTACTCTTCTCCATAGATGCTGATGTCCACAGTTTACTCTTCTCCATAGATGCTGATGTCCACAGTTTACTCTTCTCCATAGATGCTGATGTCCACAGTTTACTCTTCTCCATAGATGCTGATGTCCACAGTTTACTCTTCTCCATAGATGCTGATGTCCACAGTTTACTCTTCTCCATAGATGCTGATGTCCACAGTTTACTCTTCTCCATAGATGCTGATGTCCACAGTTTACTCTTCTCCATAGATGCTGATGTCCACAGTTTACTCTTCTCCATAGATGCTGCCTGGTCTGCAGAATTCCTCCAGCGTTTTGGATTTCTAAAATCTGCAGAGCTCCTCTTGTTTGTGTTTGGTCTAATCCTAGTCAGTGTCAACGAGATGTTCGGCTGTGCCAACACAGAACCGACCCTGGACAAAGAACAAGCGAATAATGGTTGAAAAGGACAGCGTTACAGAAACAGACACTTGATAATTAATGGAACAGGGGCTCAGTTAATTTTGAACTCATGCAACTGGAAGATTGGAGGATCTCTCTAAACAAACGCGATCAGGGATATTATTGTTTATACAATTAGAAAGGTGATGAGAGTAGTGGCAGTTTGTATTCAGATAATACATACTCCAGACAAAACTGAATTGAGGAATCAATCTGAATCATTCAGTGGTTGGTCCGTGATGTCAATTAATGTTCATCGTGAGAGGGTAATATCTAAATATAAACTCTAAATGTAAGCTTGGTTAAGACGGGTAATAGGTAGTGAGGATAATCCTGTTAATTGTATAACCATGACTCCTGGCATTAATGGAGGCTAAATCTTTGAAGGGAATTCTTCGCGATAGGATTGACAAATATTTGTAGAAGCATAATTAGAGACAGTCAAATGGCTTTGTGAGGGGAAGATCATGCCTTACGCACCTGAATGACTTTCTGAGGGGTTGACAAAACAAAGGCTAGAGTGGTGGACGCTGTATGTATGGAATTGAGTGAGGCGCTTGACAAGAGCCCCTGCAATAGATTCACCCAGAACGTCGGGAGGCATGGGACTGATGGAAACTCAGCCGCCTGGGTTTGGACTTACCTTGCCCAGTGAGTATGGGACTGGCAGTAGGTGGGGCGTTTCCAGGAGATCTACTTTTTCTCATATTTGTAAACGACTTGAAAGAGGAAGTACATATGTGGGTTGGTAACTTGCTGTTTGAAGCTCCACGTAGTGTAGTGCTTAGAATCAGACTAATCCAGCTCGGGGCACTGGAAATCGGAGTTCAATGCTGGTGTTTTTTTGGAAGGAATTTGTACGAAATCCCCATCATATTTATGGGTTTTCTCCCAAGTTAAAAAAGGAAACAAAACTTAGCGATTAGACTAGAGTAACATTGAGGTTGCTGGGCTCCGTGGCTCATTGTTCTTAGCTTCATCTCTAATTGAATGAAGGACACCGATGTGCTGTTGTTGTGGATAGTGTAGAATTTCATCATAGGTTACAATGGGACGTCGACACGGTGTAGAGCTGGGGTACGATGTGATAGATGGACTTCCATGAGTAACAGTACGAGCTGATACATAATAAAAATTCAAACTGGATTATAGAGCACAAATGGCAGATTTTATTGCAGTGTGGAGGATCAGGGGAGTCGTGCTATGCAAGTCTATAGGTCCCTCAAAATTTCCAAACAAGTTAATTGAGAAGCTAAGAAGGTTTATGGCTTAAGAACTGGCAACTCCGGAAAAGTGATCTCACTATTACTTCCCGTATCACGGGCTTAAGAGGGAAAAGATGCTAAGGAAGAACAGGTACTTGTGCGGCTAACAGTTTGTGCAGGAGGAAGGGCATCGTATACACATATTATTGGGCTCTCTTCGAGGTTTGGTGGACTGGTGTAAGAACATTGGTTTTACACCTGCACTGAAAGGGAGTTGATATTCTAACTGGCAAGTTTGATGTATCTGCCCTGGCATTAACATGTGGCATGTGCAGGCCTGGTCTTGGGGGTTGGGCGGGAGAGTGGGAAATGGAACTGCAAGTGAGTAAGTAGGATTGAGTAAAAGGTAGAGACGAGGTCAAGGAACGCCAAAATGAAGTCCAGCCAGGACCCCGTTAATGAGCCCGGTGTCTCCGAGGGGCTGAAGTGACGTTATGTCAGTAAAGGTGTGTAACACTTAAGACAGACGTACTTAGAACCTGGATTAGTACGTGACACAGTGAGCCAGATATTGCAGAGCTCTGGTTGAGAGAAGGTCAGGGCTGGTCGCTAACCATTCCAGAATTCAGATGATTCAGGCAATCCAGAAGGTGGCGGGGGCGGGGGTGGTTCTGCACTGCTGATCAGGCAGAATGTCAGAATGTCCCAGGTCCGAGATCATCCCATAGGCTTCATCAGTAACACGATGCAGGTAGAGCTCAATAATAAGGAATGTGCAATCGCTCTGATGGTGTTCTACCTGCAGCCTGTAAGACAGAGGAACAGAAAGGTCGGGAGGTTATGGGCTGATGTAAAAGCAATCATGCAGTTATTGCGGGTAAATAATCACTCCAACATTACTGGCATTCTCTTATCCCTTGAGGATGGATGGGGCTTTATGGTTCAGATGGGTCCTGGAATGTTTCCTGAAAGAGTATTTAGATGGACGACCAGGGAGGGAGACAGGCTTGACTTAGTAGTATCAGTAGTATAATTCTGGAGGTTCGCAAACAGTTTTTGATAAGGATAAGACTGGTGCTGCAGGGGGATAAATGTAAATTCGGTGAAGGATAATGACAGTAGAATTGGGCATCGACTTGCAAACCAAATTATCCCAAAACTAGAATCATTCCAACCATTCACAGGATGACAAAATATGTGTACACCCCCAAATCTGCACACTCCTTTCATATAAGTGTGCACCTCAAATCCAGCGACACCCCCAAATATGCGTGTACCCCCAGAACTGAGTGAAAAACATTCTAAGGAACAGGATATATAAGTCAATCGTTATATGGTAAACTGGATTTTCAGATGACACCTGGATTCGGAGTGTGAGTGGACAGCGAAGTAGGTTATGAAAACTTTTAGCGTGAGTGAAGCAGCTGGAAAAACGGGTTGAACATTTTGAAGTTGGAACTTAATGTGAAATTCCATCGAGATGGGATCTAGTGTGAGCAGTTGCACTTTGGCAGGACCTACCAGGGCAGGACTTATACAATTAGTGGAAGGTAATTCAGATGTGCAGGAGAGCAGAGGGTTCCGAGAATGCAGTTTCAAAATTCCTAGATAAGGTCATGAGGAGAATCTTTGCACACACGCCTTCATATATCAGAGTACCGAGTACACGAATTAAAATGTTATGTTGAAGTTGTGTAAGACGTTATTGAGGATCGGCGTGGAGCATTATGTATAGTTCAAATCACATATCTGCAGGAAAGAGATCAATAAACTTGAAAGATTACAGAGATAATTTATAATGATGTTTCAGAAATTGAGGGGTTGAGTCAGAAGGAGAGAATCAATAGGCCTATTCTCTCCCAAACTGAGGCACTCTCCCCTCAAGTTAGGTGAGACTGGAACAAGAGTTCATATTTTAAAGGTGAAAGTAGACCACGAGAGGAAACTTCTTCACTCAGAGGGCGGTATGAACGTGGGATGAGTAACCAGAGGAAGTGGTGAATGCAGGCTCAATCTCAACATTTAGGAGACACTTGAACGGGTAAATGGATGGGAAGTATATGAAAGGCTATGGTCTTAATGCAGGTCGTTGGGACTAGGCCAGAAAGCAGCTCGGCAGAGATTGGAAGAGCCAGAGAAAATGTTTATGTGTGTGGTGTTCGATAACACTACATCTAATCCCGAAGAATCCTCTCCAGTAAGTTTCATACCCCGAAGTGTGACTCAGCAGTTGATATTTTCCAGGATAACCCATCCCCTTTTATGAATAAGGGAATACCATTTATCTCCGCTTTTTGGGTATCTTGCTTGTAGCTACAGAGAAGAGGTCCTCAGAGTTTTAATCTCCCGCTTCTCCAAGTAATCTGCAAGTATATCCCGCCTGGCCCTGGAAAATTATCCACCCTAATGCACCTTAAGAGACAAAACACTGCCCCCTTAGAGGTCCTGTACTTAAACAAATTTAAAAAAAACACTGTTGGTAACTACAGGATAGAAAAGGTTCGATCAACGACTCTTACGGCAGGGAAAAGTCCCTTCAGACCCAATGCCTTGCGACTGAGATGTACATTCAGGCAAATTTCCATCCCAGAGCAGACGGGACAAACGCAGGCAGATGGGAATGTTTTGTATGGCACCTGAACGCCACAGAAGGGGTGGGCCGAAGGGCCATTGTCAATGCTGTAATGGAAATTCTGTCGCCGAAAGGTCGACTCTACTCCTCTCGATAGATCCAGCCTGACCCGCTAAGTTCCGTGAAAATGCTGCATTCAGCTCTGGTTAGCATTCTATATCAATGATACTTTGTGCTGGAAGACTGCAGAGGAAGTTGACCAGGACTGGGGCTTAGGTCATGGGGAAGATCAGTATGTGTTGATATACTGTGTTGATCTACAAGGGGGTTTGGGATCCCAGTTCATTACTCTCTTTAGGTGCTGCACAGGGTGAGGGGTTGCTGCGAGCGGCGTAGGGCCTGCTTGTCTTTAGCAGTCGAGGCACTGAGTTCCAGGGTCAGGTAGTTATGTTGCAGTTTTATAAATCTCCAGTTTAACCACATCCTGAGTATTGGATTCTATTATTGGAAAATTGTGGAGGTTTTGAACTGAGAGTCGAAGAGCCTTAACAAGATGCTTCCTTGATAAGGAGAGATTGGACAGTCTTGGGATATTTTACCTGGAGCGGCAGAGGCTGAGGGAGGCCTGATTGAAGTTCATAGGAACATGAAAGGCACTGACATCGTGGACATCCCGTTTTTTTTTTTTTCCGCTGAACATGAAACATGAAATAACTAATACCAGAGTGCATGTACTTAAGATGAAAGGCCAGCGAAATCAGCATAGCGGTTGTTCTCAGATCTGCGCCTGGACGAAAGGAGCAAAAAAATCAAGCAGTTTGTAGGATGGGGGAAGAGGCAGAACGAGCCTCTTGTTGGATTTGGAGTAGGCGAGAGGAGGGGAGCTGGAAGCCAAGAGGAGATGGGCAGTGATTTGGCCACCACTGCCGGCCCACCAACTGGAGAGTGTCGTGATTAAGGGTCAAAACACTCTGTGAAGGTTGGGAACCACCTGGTGTCATCTGCTTCTGGCTGAAGGCTACGGTTACCTTATAAGGTAACTGGAGAATGCACCCTAACAGGTATATGTAACAAGGTGAAAGGGGGAAAACTACTGGTGAGAGAGTTTATTGGGATAATGATAATGTGTGACTGATGAAAATTGAGCATTATGAACTGTAAATTCAGAATCGCCGCTCTGAGAAACGATTCTCACATGGCCACGGAAATAAAAGACATTCAAATATCTGAGTCCGCGTGTTGTTTTGTATTCTCCGACAATATCACTATTTGAGTCCGAACGTGATTTGACTTGGCCTGACAAATTTGGCGACGAGGATGGGACCTTTTAAACGCGATATAGTGAACCCTTGACCGAGAATTTGGCCCCTCGGACTGTGCCAGAAAAGGTTGTCCCTCACCAGCCGGTGATCAGTGTACCTGCGTTCGGGTAAGGAAAAGAAGAAAACTGCGAGAAGGGACAGGGAACCATGAAATTTAAAATTGCTTTAAAATAAAACTGATCCACTTTGTGACCCAGATGTTCGCTGTTATAATCAGTGGATTGTATAAGTGTATAACTGAGGCTCGCGAATGTTGCAACATCTGTTAAGTACACTTTAATTCTGAAAAGTGTTGGGTTACCGTCCTAGTAGGTTGGTGGACCCCTCTAAAGGTAAACCGGCAAGAACGGCGCCTCACGAGCGACGCCCGAGTGATCCTAAAACGAAAGTACCGGTAAACGACACCGCGATGTAGGAAGTCGAAAAGTACAAGACAAAGAATTTGCTGGTTTCCTGCAGGATCGCCCGCTGATAAGGTTTGGTTGAGAACAGGGGATAGCATGTACTCTGTCACATTTTCTAGTGAGTCATATGCTTGGAGTCAAGGGGATTGGATTTATGGCGGTGCTTTCGACTCGCTAAAAATGAAATATTTGACCTCGATTACATGTTATGGTGTTCTAACAAATGGGACACCAACAACTTACAACTGAACGCAAGAAAGAACCTATTTCCAACAAATGAATCATGATTTCGAGGTGGCGCTCTCTGCGTCGGCTATTGTTTCCGCCGAGGTGCCGGGTCAGAACGGGTCCCCGAATTAACACCTATTAGTCGGGAACAGACAGGTCAGAAAAAAAATCAAAAGGGAACAGGAGAGAAGCAGTAGATAACTCTACTGGGGAAGATATCAATGAGTTTCCCAGAAAATTGTGGGGAAAATCACAATTCTAAAGCCCTGGGTCGCGCCTGTGGTATAGAATCCCGTTAATTAATCTCGTAACCCGCTAAGACAACCAACTGGCTCACACAAACTTGTCAAGTTTTCCAGACCGGGGATTTGCGCGCACTTCTCAGTGTTACATATGGAACTTCCTGGGGAGGGACACAGAGTAGGTTCTCCAGTCCCAGACAGACGTCCGAACGTGACTGGAAACCAGGTCGGGCGGGCGATGTTAGACAAGCCATGGATCGCTAAGGTAATGGAACCCATTTTAATGACGGCCCGACAGCACGGGGATTTTTGCGAACTTTCCCGAAGTCCACATATAAAAGGCAAATCCCTTTCGGACATTATAGCTCGTTTTAAGGATACCTGGTAGTCCAGTGCTGGCAAACTCCTAGACCATCAGAATACCCAGCTGGCAGTGTAGACTTTTCTGAACTGCCTCCGACCTGCGATTGCCCAGTCCTTTCAGTTAACTAATCTTAATTGGCAGACCCAGCAGTTATTATTAAAGTTTCTATAAATGAAACATTCTTGAGATTTTTCACTCCCCACCCCCCACCCCAAATCGGTGTGCAAATATATTTGCCAACATACCCCTAAATTTGTGCACATTCCTAAATCAGCACGCACCACAAAATCCTTGTGGAACCCCAAATCTGCGTCGGCTTCCAAATTCACGCAACCCGCAAACTCGCTGACATCTCCACATGCACATTAGATTATTCTTGAGCAAAATAATTTCAAACAGATCACAATCTGTCTGCTTCCACCTTATAAAACAGTAAGAACAAAGTTCATAATTGGAAGTGCTTTAATTAATAAAATATCGGAAGTAAAGGAATGTTGAGATTTGTCACAACTCCACATGCAACGGCTCCCACAAATCCGTGTGCAGCCCCACTTGCCTGTGCACCCCCATGTTTTTAAAATGTTTCTTCTTTGAAAATAAAATGTGCGTACATGGGTGTCAGCTGGGTTGGTGGTGCATACGGTCTAAGGGTGCTTACGGATTTGGGGATGTTGGTCGATTTTGAGTTGTAACGAATCTCAAGGTTGTTTCATTGAGAGGTATTTTATTAATAAATACACATTTAATTTTCATCTCTGCTCTTACTATGATTTTTAAGATGGAGGTTGCTACTGAGTGGCCTATTTGAAATTATTCCTCCTCTGGGATAAGCTGATGTGTATCCAAAGGGTGTTGTCAGGTTCGCAGTGAGCAGCGATATGGGTGTCCATCCGTACTTGTGAGTGCATCTCGATTTGTGGGTCTTGGTGGATTTGGGTTAATGACAAATATCAAGGTTGTTTCGTTTAGAGATACTTTAATAAATAATGCACTTCAACAGCGAACTTTGTTCTTGCTATTTTCAATGTGGATTCAGCCATCTTGTGAAAAAGATCGAAATGATTCTCACTCCAGGATAAACAATCGTACTTGCAGGAGCGCACTTGTATTTGAAGGTGCACAGACATTTGGAGATGTTCACGGCGAGTTTGAGTACACACGGATCTGGGGATGTCTCAAGGTCTTTTCGTTTATAGATACTTTAATAACAGATGCACATCGAACTTTGAATTTGTTCTAGATTTTTGAAAGCGGAAACAGCTATTCTGTGAACTGTTAGAAATGACTCCTGCATTTGGATAACCTAATGTTCATGTGAAGTTGTCAGCGGGTTTTGGATGCATATGGATTTAGGGGTTCGCTCTTATTTGCTGATGTGCGCAGATGTAGGGTCTGATATGTCTAATATGGAGGTGCACACGGATTTTGGGTACACCATATTTGGGTGTATCGGCCGATTTGCAGTTGCAGTTGAATTTTCGGATGCGTGCGGATTTTTATCATGGAAACAGTCATTTTCTGAACGGTTTGAAATGATTCCTGCTCTGAGTTAATCTGTTGCGGAGGTTGGAGTTTCAGCCTGTTTGGAGTGGGTACTAATTTGTGGAGTGCTCTGATTTAGGGCGGTGTTGGCAAATAGGGGATTTCACACTGGTCAAATGATCCGAACAGATTCAGTGACGTGACCACCAGTATAATGGTGCAGTCTGATTCGCGAATGCTCGTTGATTTAGGAGCATGCAGATTAATATGGGGATGTTTACGGATTTCGGGTTTCTCACAGAGATGTGGTGCTTGTGGATTTGTAGTGTGACGTATCTGAATTTTGTTTTATTTATAAACACTTTCAGAATCAATGCACTTTGAAGTTTCAACAGTATTCTTGTTACTTTATGGCAAACAGTTTGCGAACGGTTTGAAATTATTCTTTGACCCGGATACTGTTCGGATCATGTGGTGGGTGTCAGCGTGTTTGGGATCCGCACTCAGTTGGGGATTGCACAGAGTTAAGGTAAATTCGGTATGTATACGGTGCACAGAGTTTTTGGGGGCTGCGCCTGGATTTCGGCATGCATGCAGATTTAGGCGTGTGCTCTGCCTTGGGGGTACACACGGATTTGGTGATATGCTCAGATTTAGAGCGTGTTGTCGAATATCCGGCTGCACACAGATTTGTAGTAACTTAGATATTTGGGTTGCGTACGGTTTTTTAATGTCGAAATACCCCCATTTTCGAAAATTTTTGAAATGATTCCTGCTCTGGAATGATCTATTATGGGGTTGCAGCGTGTTTGTGATATGTACTTATTTCCAGATTGCGCAGACTTAGAACAGAGTCCGCTAACAGAGAGATACACACCGATTTGGAAACGTTCATTGATTTAGGGGTGTGTAGGCCAATATGGGGCTGTTTATAGAATTCGGGCTTCTAACGGATCTGTGGTGTTGGGAACAGAGAGAGCGAGAGACAAGTGGTGTCAGAATGGGAACAAGTTGATCTGAGGTCGGTGTGGTAAGTTGTAAATAAAATTGACGAACTCAGCGTGGGTGCAGGAAGCAGCACCAATTCAGACGTCACTGGACTGACAGCACCAATTCAGCCGTCAATGTAGGGCATGAACGGGTTGTTTCGGGAACCCAGGCAACCTCGCAGGAGAATGGCTTTGCACCTGGACTAATGTCTCTGGGCAGCCAGAAGGATTGCAGGGTGGAACTACGGTGTAAATTGGATAACTAGGCCAGAGATGAGAAGATAGGCCGGCGAATGAGGGGCGATCATTGCAGCTGTATAATGAAAAATTTATGTAATTTCCGCTTGGGAGGTGTGAGTGGAACAAGGATATCGCAGGACCCAGAGGAACAAAAATTGCCCACAGTGGATAGAACTTCAGTGGTTTCAGGTCGAGCGACGCCGCAACGTCACGAGTTCTTCACAAACATGAGAGAGAGCGGTGATTTTACCACATTCTTTAGCTGCTCCCTGAACTTGGTCTGCGTAACGGTGTAAAGGGCCGTGTTCGTGCAACAGCTCAGAAGCTGCAGAATGGCGCCCAGCTCTCGCAGCGAATCAGGTGGGCGCACATACGTGACAAAAGCATACAGCCGATTCCACGCAGAATACACAGTGAAAGGTGCCCACAGCAAGATGAAATTGCCCGAGACGATCAGCAATAAAACGAGGGATTTCCTGCGTTTCTCCATCTCCGGGTCTCTGGCACTCTGTCCGTTGCCAGGAAAACTGAGTCTCCTGCGCGCTCTGCTCGTGACTAAGACGTGCCTGGCGGTGAAGCAATTCGTCAGCAGAACCAGCACAAATGGGAATACAGGGGTGAGGATGTAATAAAATAGTTCAAATTGAGTCGCGATAAATAAATTCAAATAATGCACTCTCCCCCTACAAATAAATGGAACAGCTATCCACGTGTTGTACCCCGAGAGTCTAAAATACCAGTAAATATTCTTTAAAAAGCCAATGGCACTCACTGTCCCCAAAACCACGACAGCGGTTTTCTCGGTGCAATATTTTGATTTCAGCTTCTGGCAACAAATGGCGACAAACCGATCAAAGGTAAACGTGACCGTGAACCAGACGGAGCAGTCGGTTGCGGTGTAAAGGAGAACAGCGTGGATATTACACCCCTTGGTCATTGATCGGAAGAAAACGTCGATTGGTACGTACATAAGTGGAATCTTGCTCAATATCAGGTCGAGGATAAGAACCAGCAGATCCGCCACTGCCATGGCAACCAGGTAGCAAGTGACAACTCTGGAGAGGCCGCACTTTCCCCGAGAAAGGACGAATATGGTCACCATGTTCACTGCGAAGATAGGAATCAATGAGGGTAAACACATCAGGAATCATTTACATATAAAGTAATCCACTTTTCTGTATGTGACAATGTCAAGAATGAGCGTACCTGACAGAATAAAACAATCGCAAAAGTTAAACTGCTTTGCAAATGTGTGTACACTCAATGCAATATGTTGGACCGAATATCGGTAAAGAAACAGAGAGCGGAGGTTACAGATAACGATGGCTGACGATTGATGGATTTCGTACTTTTTGAGGCAAAGGGCCGAATAGCGCATCATCGATTAAATCTGCGGCATCTCGACTGTCGTGAAGTTAGTATCCTTGACAGGAACCACCTCTGGATAAAGAGCAGCTTCCCGCCGCTGACCGTCACCAGGGGCAACGGGATTTGCAAATGGAGCAGCAGCACAAATCACAATTATTGCACCTCTCTTCCCGTTTCTCGACTTTGAGGGAGTGTTATTCTCTTCAAATTATACCACGAGGCTCACCGTCTATTTGTTGTAGCTTTGCCTTTATATTCGTATGATATTCATTATATTCTCAAATACGTTTTATTTTCTCAGCAAGAATGAAGTTGATTTGTCACCATAAAAATACGTCACGATCAATATTTCAAGAACTTACGGAAGTCTATCATGTTTTCAGAAATGTGTTACCTAGGCTTTAAACATCGTCAAATGCACCTGGTGTGAAATATACATTCTATAATTTTTGATCCCAAACGGAATATGCAGTTTTAAGAACACAGTGGGGAGGAAGACGGTCAGATGCAGGAGAGGGACGTCCTGATTACATTCGCGGAGAGATGCTTCCTTTGCTTCAGTGGAAACTCAGGCAGCTGGTGAAAGTTGGAAAGTGATTAAAGTTTGTGTGAAATTTGTCTTCCGACTGATGTTGGTTAAAACGACCAGGGAGAAATGGAGAAGGAATGCTCACAATAAGGTTACTCTTTCTACAGGAATAAGACAGATAATAAGATACACTGTTGTTGTAAACCCGCTCTGGATCATCACAAGTGTTAGCACATATTTCCTTAGGCAGGAGTCCTGGATTCAGTAAATTATCGAAGTGTATTTGCTTAATTATCAACTGGTATGTGTGTCAGCAGCCTTAATTATTATTATGAGAGGTACAGGCCAAAAGGAAAATGTGCAGTTAAATTTTGTTTCATAAGTTACCTTTGGACAGAGACTCACCGGGAAGAGCAATGATGCCGAGGACAGGGAAGAAAATCACTTGAATGGTGAATAAAACATTCGTGACTCGAAAATCTACCGTTATCCGTTCATCATGCGCAAAAATATATGGAACCATCCAGAAGATGTTTTTCCCATTTTCTGTTATATTCCAAGCCGTCCATCCCGAATTCTGATCCATGACAGAACGAGCCGGTCTGTCCTTACTCTCCTCTTTGTGCCGCTCCGGATCTCTGTCCGTGACAGGAGAGGCTGTGCTCGCTGAAACTGGGGGAACTGAGTGAAAGCGACTCTTATTAATAAGAGAGAGAAACCCTCCGGTGACGTCAGCAGCCTACCTTGAAAAGGCGCTATTTATTTTCCATGAAATGACAGAAAGAGTTAACCCTTGGTTTACCCAGTAGCTGAGGAAGAAGTGTGTATATAAGCACTGCTGCTATTACATATATTCGAATTACAAAAATAAATTTAAAAAAAACTAACAATATAACTGCACCTCTTTCTAGAGATGCTGCCTGGCCTGCTGCGTTCACCAGCAACTTTTATGTGTGTTGCTTGAATTTCCAGCATCTGCAGAATTCCTGTTGTTAACAATATTTCAGTCGACTTAGCTGAATATTAAGTTGAAAAAATGGTCCTTAAATAATGAACAAATGTATGTATTTTGTTTTAAAATCCCGTGTAAGGAATGAGGTAAATAAGTCAAAAATCACAAGTGATTCTTCCTTGGTGTGTGTAAAATAAGAAATGCAGAACAGCGGTTCTGGAACAGCGGCATTAGCTTAGGATGTGTTAATTTTTATAACAGAGAAAGACTATCAGCCTTTCTCGAAAAAGGGGTTCCCTTGGGAGCCGGGAGTAGCGAGTAGACAAGAGCGGCAGATATGCGGGGAGGAGGAAGACAGAAGGTGAGGGAGAGAAAGGCAGAAACAGAGACAGGGGATGATGGAATTAACTGTCGGCAACTGGGATCCCTCCAGCACAGTGTGGATCAGATCACCGAGTGGCCGATAAGTATTCTTTGCACGCAGTCTTACTCTGCCTCTACAAGTGGCTGACTGGTATTTCTCACGTCATCCTGATATAGTAGTAGATTAATAATCTTCAACATGTGTACTCAGTCTCGGTTTACTGCGAATTCTTCATGCTGTTAAATCAGAAAGAAACAAGGGCAAAAAATAACTCCTTACTGTCGATACCCGTATACCATACAAGAGGCCAGGACGCATTCATACATACGGTACCACTCTCCGGCAGCTGATGCAATTCCGCTGGGTGTAAAGAGTCGATGTGACAGAAAACATTTAAATCCAGGAGCATCAGCACCTTTCTATGAAATGACTTTGTACTTATTGGCAAGCAAAGGTGACGCTGTACGTTTGTACAATTTACCCTCCATTGAAAATCACACAAAAAACAAAAGACACCAGTGCTCTAAATCGGTTATTCGGTTTACTTTATTATGATTCTCCCCTTTATGTAGCCTTCTTGGAATGTTTCCTGTTCTTTAACAGTATCTGCCTTCATATATTATTTGAAAATCTTTGGGAACTGGTGTTATTTTCATTTCCCCCTGAATAATGTCATGGCATATTTGTGAGACTGCAAAGATCGAACGGGAACTAGTGAAACACGTCTCTTCTTGACTGTTATTAATCTCTGTTGTGGTTTGCAATGAGCTCCTCTTAAAGCTTAGAAATGTAGAAATAGCAGAACGGGCACGTTTATTCAAATGGTCACCGCAATATATTTGACAGAAAGGTGTTCAAAACGGTAAGCGTTTGATTAAAAGCGTACACGTTGCAATAAAACATATTTCTTCGTCACACAAAACATCAGACAAGCACAGTCGTGCATAGCAGGTGTCGAAGTAAAGGTATTCTTAGATTATTTTGTCGGCACCATTACGTCCAGCCACTGAATACCAGCGGCACATGGTTCTTCAGCTGCTAATCAACTGAGCAGTAATCAGATTTAGATTTGTGCGTATAAATCACAAATTTCAACAAATCCCTTTTACAGATGTGTAACCCTGTGCGACAAACACTCGTTTTCCCTGCTGTGCTCGGAGTGTAACCACGTCTGATGTGATGATAACGATAAAACACAGCGAGCGTTCTTCCCCAACAGCTTGTGTTTTCTGATATTCTTGTGTAAAAATATAAATCCAGGAATGCATCAATGATACCAATCCTGAGCCACTGACTCTGCAGTATTATGTCTTGCTCAAACAGCCGTTATGTTTGCCTGTATGTGAGCGGCCATTGACAATCGAATATATTGTGAATATTTTCATATTTGCCTTTCGTAACCCGTGACAATGGGATCACTGATAATTGGACATCATCTTTAGTCGAACAGTTCTGCTCAGTGATATTTTTAAAGACAGAGCTTCGCACTGCCAGTGATGGTGTTGGAGTAGCAGCGACATTACTAGGGTCGACCCTACTGGATCTGGGCAAGCTGCTTAGTTCTCCGTGTGGAAGTGATGGGACTGGATATGCAGTGAGGTTATCACTGTGGTCAGGGATGTCGATTTGATCAGTCGTGACTCTGTCAGTCTGGTCAGTGATGTGTCTGGATCTGCAATGATAATAAGGAATAGCATATTTCCCTCAGCAATCAGGATTCTGAAAGGGCATTGAACCCAACAATACTCCCTCACTACATGTTGTCCTCTTTTTGCACTAATTAAATTTAGTTTTTTTTTTACATATTATCTTCTAACTGTGATTTACAGTTTTTATTATTATGTATTGCAACGCATAACGACACATTTCACGACATATTAAACCTCATTCCGGTTCTGATTTTCTACAGTCTCTGATTCGCGGCTGCTCCATTTATTACTACTCGGGTCCATTTACGGAATAAACTATGCCTCTGATAGCCGTCACGTTTCAGAAGTGCAAACGATTTTTCTCCTTCAGATCTGACAACTTTCTTTATCTACTGTGCAATATTACATTTGTAGATGTTTTGAGTTTACACTCTACCACGAATCACTTTACACGGTACGAAATAAATAATGTATTGTGCCAACCTTATTTTAGAATCATGCTAACATTTATTTCTCATTTTCATCTGTTTTTACAGTGCACCAACGTAGGTCTATCTTTCCGCAGCATAGTCTACGTCATAGTCTATTCATGTTGTTCAGCCACTGGGCTGGTGCCTTTAGCATAATGTTTACTCCCCTGCACAGGTACAGTGATAGGAACATGCAAATTAACCGACACCAGTACTCTGCATTAAAGGTATCAGATGTTATTTTTTCTTTCGTGATGCATATCCAGCAATCGTCGTCTTGATTTTAATTGTAATGTACTAATGTTGCATTTTGTCTTGGATATTTGCATTAGATATGACAGATATGTATCTCTTTAGGTGAACCACATATCCTAAAGATTAACAAGTACCATTTTGATTCATGTGATAACATACTGTATATTCATTGATAGAGCTGAGCTCTTTTATTTTAGCTTGTAGAAGAACAAAAGTACGTATAACTTTCCTGCACGAATATACTGTACTTTGCTGATTAAGTATGAGCTTCAATACAATCAGTCTCAGATGTTATAATGGGTCATGTGCTTGACCTGACTGCAGGCCAGGTCCAGGCCCCATTCGAAAGCCTGGTCATTCCTGCGGGCAGTGGCCACGTGACCTGATAGCTGCACGTCATGTTTCATGATTTTGCCATCTCCCTGGATTCAAGGATTCAAAGCTGGGTGGCAGTGTGAAATGTGAGGAGGATGTTATGAGAATGCAGGGTGACTTGGACAGGCTGGGTGAGATGGCAGATGCAGTTTAATGTGGATAAATGTGAGGTTATCCACTTTAGTGGTAAGAACAGGAAGGCAGATTATTATCTAAATGGAGTCAAGTTAGGAAAAAAGGAAGTACAACGAGATCTAGGTGTTCTTGTACATCAGTCACTGAAAGCAAGCATGCAAGTATAGCAGGTTATGAAGAAAGCTAATGAAATGCTGGCCTTCATAACAAGGGGAATTGAGTATAATGGCAAAGAGGTCCTTCTGCAGCTGTACAGGGCCCTGGTGAGACCACACCTGGAGTACTCTGTGCAGAATTGGTCTCCAAATTTAAGGAAGGACATTCTTGCTATTGAGAGAGTGCAGCGTAAGTTCACAAGCTTAATTCCCGAGATGGTGGGACTGTCATATGTCGAAAGATTGGAGCGACTGGGCTTGTATACTCTGGAATTTAGAAGGCTGAGTGGGCATCTTATTGAAACATATAAGATTATTAAGGGATTGGACACGCTGGAGGCAGGAAGCATGTTCCCGCTGATGGGTGAGTCCAGAAACAGAGGCCACAGTTTAAAAATAAGGGGTAGGCCATTTAGAACGGAGTTGAGGAAAACTTTTTCACCCAGAGATTGGTGGATATATGGAATGTCCCAGAAGGCTGTGGAGGCCAAGTCTCTGGATGCTTTCAAGAAAGAGCTGGATAGAGCTCTTAAAGATAGCGGAATCAAGGTTATGGGGATAAGGCAGCAACTGGATACTGATTGTGGAAGATCAGCCATGAATACAGTGAATGGCGGTGCCGGCTCGAAGGGCCGAATGGCCTGCTCCTGCACCTATTGTCTATTCTAAGTTCCAGATCCCTTCTGACATATGGTTGGAAAAGTATCTTTTCCTCAGATCCCTCTGTATTGCCAATCCTTTGACACGATTCTATTGTCTATATACTCTCCCGTCTCGTCAAGTGAGAAAGCTGTCCGGTTTTGAGTATTTCAACACCAGATGTACTGAAGAAGATGCTGATTATGTGTTATCTTGTGCGTAAGTCTATACTACACACGTGGAGTTTGAAACATTGACTGCACAGAAGCTAAAGTTGAAATTAGCAACATGTTTACCACTCAGTTACATTACTGCTTTGCTCAATCGCTTCGCTCCGTCGTCCGAGCTATAAAACAAGCTATTTCTGTTGGTGTCTGTTTCATGGAATTGGCAATCAGGTGTGCGGTGGCTTACCTGTATAGATTCCAGACCAGATGCAGTTTAATAATTTGCAATCTATTGGCACTATAATAACGACATATGGGCTGCACGTTTAAGATAAAAGCCGATGTTCGGGGTGGGCGCTGATCCTGCACCTGAGATTAGCGCTGAATCTGCAGGACAGTAGATGGAGCAGTAATGTAGAGCATCTATTGACGCCTTTGATCAATATAATCGCGATCATCTGACTGCAGGGAGCTCTCACTTGATAATTCTCAACTTGGATTCCACGCAAAGTGGAGGAATTTAAAATATGGGTGCCCTGACAATAACCAGGACACGCTGTTACATAACCAGTATTGTCACTGTTAAGGCCACAGAGACAACAATATTATCATCATGGTCAACGGTAGTAATGACGCGGCAGCTTGGCCTGCAGTGAGATCATCCAGTCAGCTGAGCTGAGTTCCAGAGAAGCAGTGACAACACCAGGGTGTTCAGTGACGTGCTTTGAAAGTGCAATCCATTCTGCGTATTGAATACAACAGCCCGTAGCGGTTCTGACGCTCCAGCATTACACTCAATGTGTCGGCATCGTGCCTGCTGTTCTGCATTTCCAATGCAGGGAGTGGCTCCCTGGAGGTCGGAGAGATGAATCTGACCGCGTTTAGTGGAGACTTCGGCCAGATTTATCAAGGCTGTGTTTTACATCCGTCCCCATCTGCAGAGTCCTTCTCCGTAGAATATTGACTCCCATTGTAGCAAACATTTCAAATTATTGCAAAATACTTAGTAATAACATGTCGTACTCTCATTTTATACCAGCATATGGCGCATTCCATATTTCTACATGTACTGAACTACATCTATTTCTGACTGCAGTTAATCTGATTTGTGATGTGCAATAATTCTCTCTGTTTTTGTACACTGCCTGGCTGGCACAGTACAAACCCCAACATTTATTTGCAGCACTCTTTACAATATGTTGACGCGTTTAAACATGTGAAACGTATGTTTACGTGCATACAGGATATTTTAATAATTATATTCACAATGTTATTGCCAATATGGGAGACCAGAAATAAAGAAGCAGCTGTATAAAGCTGAAAGCGATGTAGACTTGGTATTTTTCGGTTCCCCGGTGAGTTCTGTTACCTGCACCTCTGAACACAAGCTGCATCTCTTTTCATACTTGATGCTCTTTATCCACTAATCCACTGAAAATTGTTCGGAATTATTTTTGTGCAGATAGACCAAATAAAAGAGATGTACGCGGCTCCTTCCCTCTGCCAGTTTGCAGGTTACTCTTGAGCATGGTCCGCCCACCTACTTAAACAATTACTCTGCTTCTCCCTCCGCCCGACAGATCAGGGGGACATGCAGTCTTGGGACTTGGTAGAGTATGGCCGTATTTGCAGCTAACGTACATCACAGGTCCCGGTCATGCGACCACCAGCACCAGGCTCTGAAGAGTGTAAGTCATGCCTCGGGTCCTCAGTTACAGGGACGATTTGTTGGCTTTTTGGTCATTGGCATTAATGTTGTGAATGAGTTAGTTGTTGAGACTGTGGTTGAGATTCTGGGGAGGGTACGACCGGTACGAGAGGGATGGGTTACAACTGAGGCCGAAGGATCCAATATCCTAGCGGGCAGGTTGGCCTAAGTTGCTCGGGTGGGTTTAAATTAATTTGTTACAGGAATGGGAACCTGCAAGATGGTGCTGAAGATGCAGTCGTTGGTTTACAAGCAGAGGCAATGTATAGAGAGACTCCTTGAAAGGAAAGGCCGCGGATAGGACAAAATTGCAGTTAGGAGGACGAGTTGCAACATCAAAGCGGGAAAAATCGAAGTGTCTGAATACAGGAATGTTGGTGTGACATTGAATGCACGCAGTACACTGGATATGGCAGAAGAACTTGTAGCACAGTTACACATTGTCATACATGCGTATGCAAAACGGAATCATAGTTGAAAGAAGTTTATAGCTTGGAGATTAATATCAAGGATACACATTGTAGCAAGGGGCAGGCAGGAAGCTAGAGGGGGCGGCTTTGCTCTGTTCTGCAAGATTAAAGCAAATCATCTAAAAGAGGTCCCACAGGATCAGAAGGTGTTAATTCATTGTAGATAGATCTATGATCGAATTCATCCTGAAATTTGAGAAGGAAAAGCGAATGTCAGATGTATCAGAACTTCAATGGAGTAAATGAAATTACAGAAGCATGAGAGAGGAATTGGCCAGAATTGATTTGGGGGAAAAGACACGAGCAGACATGGCGACAGAGCAGCAGTGCCTGTAATTACGGAAAGGATTTAGAATGCACAGGATTCGTGCGTCACAAGAGAAGCGGTATTGCAAAGAAAAACATGACACAACTGTGTTGAACAAGAGAAGAGAAAAATAACTTAATATCCAAAAATTAGACACATAAAAGAGCGAGAATTAGTGGGGTTAGATGATTGGGACGTTTTTAAACATTCAACAGAAGGCAACTAAAATGTCAATAAGAAGGCATCGAAGGAATGCAAAATAACGCTAGCCAACAATATTAAAGACGGTACCCACATTTTTTTAGATATATAAAGTGAAAGAGAGTGACCAGACTGGACATCGGACAGCTGGAAAACGATGCTGGACAGATAGTAATGGGGAACAATGAAATGGCGGACGCGCTGTAACATTTTGCATCAGTTTTCACCGTGGAAGACAGCAGCAGTGTGGCGGAAGCTCCAGATGTCAGGATTCATAAGTGAAACCAACACTCTCCCCAATAATCCCAAAATCAGAGTTGCTAAGTATATAATGTTCTGCATACGTGCGAGTAAATTTCCTGTCACATTACAAGTACTTCAATGCTACGTGATCTGTCATGGCAACAAACGTTCAGTAGTCTCTTCATTATAGTAGCACATTAGGTGGTGCATGGCGTTTCTGAAGTTGTGAATGTTGGGGAAAATTTGATAGACCGGGGAATACTATATACAGCACTGAACAGACCATTTGGCGCACAATGTTTGCCGACTTTGACACTAAGTTTCGCTTTTATTTTCAAACGGATTGCACACAAAAATGAACCTGAGATTCACGTGAGAAAAATGTCACCAATAATGGACATAACTACGTGTCGGGAAAACACTCCATCGCATTCGATCCCTCCAAGTGTAAATATTTTGAAGACTAATAATAATACAGCGAGTTTTTCAGTCAACGGACTGTGCCATTCCCGATATTATAGCGAATAGAATATAAAAGTTAATGCTGAATGCTTCTGTATTCCTCTGTCATATCCGTAAATATCTCTCCTCAGATCTCTAGATTATCAAGCTCATAACAACTTCTCGGACAATTCTGTCCGCGGCATCGGTAGTATTTTGGTCTGACAGGGATTGGAAACGTCATCATTACTGTCAATGGGTTTTGTCGATTGTAGCTTGGATTAGATTAGATTATGAGGACACGAAGTCCTCCTTTATTGTGATTTAGTAAGGCATGCATTAAGAAATGATACAATTTGTTCCTCCAGTGTGAAATCACAGAAACACAAGTCAGACCAAGACTAAAAACTGACGAAAACTACATAATTACAACATACAGTTACAACAGTGCAAGCAATACCGTAATTTGATAGAAGAACAGACCACGGACACGGTAAAAATAAAGTCTCTCGAAAGTCCCATCATCTCAGGCAGACGGTTGAAGGAAGAAAACCCTTCATGCCAAGAGCTTCCAGTGCTGCAAACTTGCCGATGCAGCATCCTGGAAGCACCCGACCACAGTCCGACTCCGAGTCCGTCCGAAAACTTCGAGCCGCCGACCAGCACTCCGACACCAAGCACCGAGCACCATCTCTACCGAGCGCTTCGATCCCGGCCTCGGCAATAGACAACAGGCAATAGGCAAAGCCGAGGATTTGGGGCCTTCCCCTCGGAGACTCTCGATCGCACAGTAGCATCGGCAGCGAAGCAGGCATTTCAGAAGTTTCTCCAGATGTTCCTCCGTGCTTTTCACAACTGTCTCCATCAAATCAGGATTGTGCACGGCATCCTACTTCACAAATAGGATATCAATTCGGAGCAGCCGCGCGCACTGCGTCACGCCGTCATCTTCTTCGCCCCCTGATGGATAATCAGTATTTTATTTCTTGCAAGGGAGTGGACACTGGAAATGAAGTATGTTACCATTGTGGTCTCCGTTGTGCTTGAATAACCAGTGTCCGTGTGGAAATAATGTCTGGAGTATGGTGACAGTAATAGTGGGGACTTGTTGGCAACGACGAGTAAACAATAGAGTCGCGCAGAAAGCGATCTTTGGAAACCGGAGATGGGGGAGGGAAAATCTTGCCGGGTGATAGAGCCGCTATGGAGATGGTGGAAGTTATAGAAGCTATCTTGCATGCGGAGGCTCATTGCGTGTTACCTGAGGACCAGGAGACCCCATCACTTCTGTTATTTTGGGAGGGATGGAGTGTTTTAGCTGCGTGAAATGCGACAGGGAGTGGTGATGGCACCTTCGATCGTGGTGAAAGAGAATCTCCATTTACTGTAAAATGACTTGAGAGGAAAGTCTCATCCATGCAAATGATAGAATGGAATAGCACTTTTGCCAGTATCCGTGCGGCAGGAGGTATCTTCAAGATAACTGTGACAGACAGTAGCTTGGCTTTGTAAAATATTTCGTTAGATAATCTGTCTCTGGAATTTGGGACAGAAAGATCGATAGATGAGAGAGATGTCAGAATGGAAACAATCTAATCTGAGGTCCATGTGGGAAGTTGTAGGCAACGTAGATGAAAATGACGAGATCAGCGAGGCTGCAGGAAGCATCTCCAATTGAGTCGTCAATGGACTCGCGGCACCAATTCAGTCGTCTCTGTAGGGGGTGAACGGGTTGTTTCGGGAACACAGACGCCCTCAGAGGATTATGGCCTTGCAGGTGAATCAAAGTATCTGGGCGGCCAGAAAGAATGCACGTGGAACCATGGAGCAAAATTCACTAACATCTGTAGGGCAGTGATGGGAAGATAGGCCGGCGAATGAGGATAGAGCACTGCGGCTATATAAGGGAACATTCTATGTAATTGCCGCGGAGGTGTGAGTGGAAGAAGGATAGCGCCGGACCCAGAGGAACAGAAAGTAACCGCAATGTATGGGACGTAAATTGGGTCAGACCGGAGAAACCGCTAATTCACGACTTCCTCACAACAATGAGAGCAAGCGCAGAATTTACCATATTCTGTAGCTGCTCCCTGAACTTGGTCTGTGTAACGGCGTAAAGGGCCGTGTTCGTACAACAGCTCAGAAGCTGCAGAATGATGCCCAGCTCTCGCAGCGATTCAGGCGGACGCACAGAGTTGATAAAATCATTCAGCCGATACCACGCAGAATAAACAGTGAAAGGTGCCCATAGCACGATGAAATTCCCCGAAGTGATCAGCAATAAAACGAAGCATTTCCTGCGTTTCTCCATCTCCGGGTCTCTGGTATTCTGTCCATTGCCGGGAACCCTGAGTCTCCTGCGACCTCTGCTGGTGACTAAGACGTGCCTGGCGGTGAAACCGTTCGTTACTAGAACCAGCACAAATGTCAATACAGGGTTGAGGAAGTAATAAAATAGGTCAGTTTGAGTTATGAAACTGAAAACAAGAACTCTCTGTGAACAAATGAATGGGTTGATTGTCCACGTGCAGTTCTCTGAGAGCCGAAAACACCAATAAATATTCTTTAAACAGCTGATCACAGTCACTGTCCCCAAAACCACGGCCACAGTTTTCCCGGTGCAATATTTTGTTTTCAGTTTCTGGCAATAAGTGGCGACAAATCGATCAAATGTGAACGTGACGGTGAACCAGACCGAACAGTCGGTGACGGTGTAAATCAGAGCAGCATGGATATTACACCGTGGTCATTGAGCGGAAGAAAGCGCCGATTGACATGTACGTAAGTGGAACCTTGCTCAGTGTCAGATCCAGGATAAGAACCAGCAGATCCACCACGGCCATGGCAACCAGGTAGCATTTGACAACTCTGGAGAGGCCACACTTTCCCCGAGACAGGATGAATATGGTCACTATCTCTACTAGAAGCAGCAGCAGAGAGGTTTTATTTTTTCTGACGGGAGGCGGAAATGCGTGCCCTGTAGTGGCCAAATGTGGTGGAGGACCCGTTTGTTCTTCATGGCGTTCTCGGAGACGATTGTCCAACCAGGTGGACAGGGAGATCAGGGAATCCGGGCTGTCGGTGTCATCTCTTGCCGCTAGCTTGTTTTTCACCATGTCAATGAGACCGTTCCGAAATACATTTTGTAGTGCCTTATTGTGGGCCGCTAACGTCCGGAACGCCACGGAATATTCGGCAACGCTGCGTGAGCCGTGGCGTAGTGTGAGTAGGCGCTTAGCCGTATCTGTACCACGGACGGAGTCGTCAAAGATCTTTCTCATTTCCGCGATAAAGGTGGAAAAAAGAGCAGATATCCGGTTGATTATATCAGACAGCTGTAGCCTACGCTAAGTCACTTCCCCGCAACAACCCCATGATATAAGCAATCTTTGACGTATCCGTGGAGTACGTGGATGACGGCTGCTATAACACCAAGGAGCACTGCAGAAGGAAGTCCCGACACTTTCCCAAATCCCCAGCGTAGTGCTCTGGTTCAGGTACGTGCGGCTATCTTGGTGGTGGTGTTGCTGGTACGTAGCGTGTTGGCACTACAGGCTGTCTGGGCTGGTTAGACAGAGTTCCAGGAGTGGATGGGGTAAAATACACGGTCCACCTGATCACCGATCTTCGTTACGTCAGCAGGGAGAACGGACGTTCTCCATGACCTCCCGGAGGAGTTGGTCATGCAAACCCAGTTGGGAGCCCTGGCTGGTGAGGTCTTGTTGCAGGGTATTCGTGTCCACTAGGTCCATAGTGGCCAGATCTTTCTGTTGCAACGAATGAGGCGACACAGGCACGGAGATTTAGTTAGGATGCAGACGTGAACTGCAAACAGGAAGGAGAGCAGGAAGGCAGAAGACGGACAGAATTTATCTTGACTCGGAGCGTAGAGAGAGAAACGGCTGACAAAACCCTTCTTAGCACGGAGAGACGGAATTACGCAGACAAGCCTTGGTGCAGAATTAAAACTTTAAAAGACTTATTTTGACGCGGGGAGGCTGGGTTTCACAGGTAAACCTCTGAGCTGGAGTTGAACTTAGAAAACTGATCCTGACACGAAGAGATTCAGTTTCACAGGTAATTTTCGATACTGGGCAAAACCTAGAACATACAGCTTTAAGCGTCCGGGAAACGTTATTTACCAGACCCTCAAAACCAACAATCTGGCAACTACTGGTTGTAACGCCGGAGTTCTCATGCTGCAGGTCCTGATGGAAACCAGGTGTGCCGTCATCAAAGAGAATTAGGAGCAAGTGGGAAACTAACGGTCGGAGCTGTGGCACTATCAAAGGAAATTAGGAGAAGATAGGGAATTTACGATCCGGACCGTGACATGCACATTGTATCGAAAGGAAAGGCATGGAAGCAAAGCGCACAGCGCACTTCTGTTGGTACAAAACTAAAATCTAATCATTAGAAAGAGAGTACATCGGGTCAGATGATGTTGTATCTTTATTCGTAGGGCTAAGGAACAGCAGGGTAAAATGACCCAGATGGGAGTTATGTAAAGATCCCCAAACAGTGGCTAAGATAGAAAAGCATGGCAAAAGTGTAGCGTTACGATAGACATGAGGTATTTCAATATGTAGACAGACCGGGAAATCAGATTTTCCAAAAACGCTTCCAAGAGGAGACATTTCTAGTATGCTATGATATGGCTTTTTCGAGCGGCTGGTGGTTGAGCTCACTTGGGGATCAGTTATGCTGGACTGGCTGTTGTGCAGGGAAGAGAAATTGATTAGATAGCTTAACGTAAAGCAACCTTTAAGGTGGTAAATATGGAGGATAGGTAGAGAGATTTACCGATGCATTATTGATTCCAAAGGAATTTACAGATGTCACATTAATATTACAAGTGCTCAGATACACAAATATTAGAGTAGAGGTACGAAGGAATAGAAGTAGGTACCTCAAAATATAAACTTTCCAGGAATTATAAGTCAAAGATGACAATATTCGCAAGATTTACAAGTTTACACTGAGAAGATTGTAGTGCAAGATTTGCTGTGAATTTATACAATAGTGGTGCACATTCACACAGTCCAAATAATAAGCGACGGTAAAATTCAATAGTATTGCAGTCAGTGTCCACCATACCTGGGAATGGTAAATAGTGCTCAAACTGAGCTCTGTCAAACAGAGTTTAACAAGAGTCTAACAGTAAGGGACATTCACTTGGAGAATTGTGAGCAATTTTGTGTCCCTTTCTTATAAAGATATGCTGACATTGTGGAGGTCAATCAAAATGATTCCGCCTTTGAAAGGCTTGACATATGAGCGGCATTATATGGCTCTAACCCTGTACTGTGTCAGTCAGAGGAATAAGGCTGAACCTCTGCCTCAGCAAGGACCCGTTGCAATTTGCCTATCGCCACAATAGGTCTTCGGTAGATGCAATTTCATTAGCTCTTCACGCGGCCTTAGACTACCTGGACAGCACAAACAACAAAGATACTGTTAATCGACAATATCTCAGCATGTAATACCATCACTCTCACAATCCGGATTGAAAAGATGCAGACCCTGGGCCTCGGTAACTCCCTCTACAACTGGATCTTCGAATTCCTCACTGGTAGACCACAATATTTGCTGATTGATGATAAAATCTCCTCCTCGCTGACGATCAACACTGGTGCGCCTCAGAGTTGCGTGATTAGCCCACTGCTCTAAAATCTTTAATGCTCAAATACCGTCTATAAATTTGCTGATGACACAACCATTTTCTGGTAGAACCTGACATGGAAACGAGAGGGCGTTCAGGAGCGAGATGTCCCAACTGGAAGAGTGGCGTCGTAGCAACAACCTTGCACTCAACGTCAGTAAAACGAAAGAGCTGATTGTGGACTCTGGAAAGGTAAGACAAAGGAGCACTTTCCAATCCTCAGAGGGATCAGAAGTGGAGAGAGTGAACATTGTCAAGTTCCTAGGTGTCAAGATCTCTGAGGATCTAAACTGGTCCCAACATATCCATGCAGTTATAAACAAAGCAAGAAAAAGACCATACTTCATTCGGAGTTTGAAGAGGTTTGATGTGTGAACAAGTACAAATGCAGTTTAAAACATCTTCTTTAGATGTACCGTGACGCGCATTCTGACAGGCCACATCGCTGTCTGGTATGATGGTGGGGGGTTGTGGGGTAGTGGTGCTGTGCTACTGCACAGGACCGAAAGTATCTGCAGACGGTTGTAAATCTAGTTGACTTCATCTTGGGTACCAGCCTACACAGTACCCAGGACATCTTCAGGGACCGGTATCCCAGAAAGGCAGCGTCCGTTATTAAGGACATCCAGCACCCAGGACAAGCCATTTTTTCACTGTCACCATCCAGGAGCTACAGAAGCCTAAAAACACACGCTCGGTGATTCAGGAACATCTTCCTCCCTTCTGTCATCCGATTCGTAAATGGGCATTCAACCCGTAAGCACAACCCACTTTTTAATATCTTATTTCTCTTTTTTGCACGATTTTTAACTGTAATTGATGTACTTATGCCTTTGTTGCTATTATTATAATTTATTAAATTTGTTATGTATTGCATTGAAGTGCGGCTGCTACTTTAACAAATTTCACGACACATGCTGGCCTTGGTGAGACCACACCTGGAGTATTGTGTGCAGTTTTGGTCCCCTAATCTGAGGAAAGACATCCTTGCCATAGAGGGAGTACAAAGTAGGTTCACCAGATTGATTCCTGGGATAGCAGGACTTTCATATGATGAAAGACTGGATCGACTAGGCTTATACTCGTTGGAATTTAGAAAATTGAGGGGGGAACTTATTGAAACGTATAGAGTTCTAAAGGGATTGGACAGACTAGATGCAGGAAGATTGTTCCCGATGTTGGGGAAGTCCAGAACGAGGGGCCACAGTTTGGGGATAAAGCAGAAGCCTTTTAGGACCGATTAAGAAGAACTTCTTCATACAGAGAGTGGTGAATCTGTGGAATTCTCTGCCACATGAAACAGTTGAGACCAGTTCATTGGCTATATTTAAGAGGGAGTTAGATATGGCCCTGTGGCTAAAGGGATCAGGGGTTATGGAGAGAAAGCTGGTACAGGGTTCTGAGTTGGATGATCAGCCATGATCGTACTGAATGGCGGAGCAGGCTCGAAGGGCCGAATGACCTACTCCTGCACCTATTTTCGACGTTTCTATTTACGAGTAGAAGTATTGCTGAACCTGTTGCTATGGGACCTGACGCTCCTGTCACTCCTTCTGGACAGCGGCATGGAGAAGTGAGCATCACCTGGGTGACGGGCGTCCCTGATGATGAATGCTGCTTTCCGGTGATTTCACTCCTTGTCGATGTTTTCAGCGGCGGGGAGGGATACACATCTGATGGACTGGCTGCATCCACAACTTTCCAGTGTTTATTCTAATCAAGGAAATTGGTGTTTCCATACCAGACAATGAAGCAACGAGTCAGGGTAATCTCCACTATACTACTCTAGAAGTTGGCCTAAGTTTCAGATGACATGCTAAATTTGTACAGACTGACGTAGTACAGGCGGTGAATATCGCTGGCTTTCCAAAATTACGGTGAACTAATTCTTCTCCTCTGAGCCTCCACACCAAGGATCCCAGTTAATTTGAGGGATATTATAGCCACAGATGAAAATATACTCCAAGAACAGGCCTTTTTTCAGAACCGGGAAGCAGGAGTAACAGATTCATTTTTTTTTTTACAGTGTATGCATAAAATGCCTTGGGATGCGCGTTAATACTTTTCACTCTAGTCATTTCCTTGTCACTATTCACTCTCCTGATTCACAATTTAACCTGCTTGTTGATTCTTCATGTTCCTCCGAGACCCAGTACAATTTCAGCATCCCAAACTTTACATTGTCTTCTCTCTCTCTCTCTCTCTCTCTCTCTCTCTCTCTCTGCAGTAAAGACGATGGTATTTTGTTGTTATATGTGAAACAGTTAAAATTGTGCTACTGGAAGATAGTTAATGACGTCAGAGAGGAGGAGAACCCACAGGATAAGAAAGAGGAAAAAACGAGGGTGAATGAAAGGACGGGTTATGACGGGATCAGGAGTGGTTAGTACCGACCAAAGTATACCCCATGATCAGGCAGTTGTGTTAGAACCGGGAAGCAGGGGCAAATGATTCGCCACAACATTCAATGTAATCGGGGCGTGAGGTAAGGTGCAAAGTGGATTTCACTGGGACGCCGAAGCCAATGGTGCCGTCAGAATAAGCTGTAAACAGCTGGTTTGTTACTCTGAGGCAACGCACACAAAATATGATGGAACTCAGCAGACCAGACAGCAATTATAGAAAAGAGTAAATTATGATAGTGTGTGTTGTTCTCTATTTCGAACATCAGCAGATTTTCTCACGTTTTAGTTCTATAACTCCGTTCATCACATTGTTTCCATTTACACACAAGTGAGTTTATACAATAGGGATCATGAAGGCAGCTTGATTGTAATAATTTACAGTATTTATTTCCAACGTTTAATGAGTTTCAAAATCCTATTCATTGGGCATTTCAGCATATTCTTAATTTCTTCTCGGAATTTGCTCTGGGTCAGGGCGTAAATAAAAATGTTGGTGCAGGAACTGAGAATCTGCAGCATTCCCGATATTTCTTCGGTGATGTAGCGGGGATCTGTTACAGAATAATAAACAAAACTCATTGAAATCCGTTGATAGATATAAAATGCCTGCCGTGTTATCCAGCACAGTATGAAACTACCGGTTATGCTGAAGAGCAAAACGATGGATTTGCGTCGGTTCTCCATCTCCCGGTCCTTGTCATTCTCTCCATTCCTTCTTCCCCGGAGCCCCCGGCGGGCTCGGCTGGCTGCTAGAATCTTCCTAACCGTTCGAATATTGAGCAGCAAAATCAGAAAGAATGGGACACAAGGGGTTAAAATGCGGTGAAACATGGAAAATGCCGCCCATGAGGGAGAACTTTTGTAGCTCGATGTATAAACACAATACCAGGGAACACCATCCATTATTACCAGAGGCTCGTATACAAAGCCCCAGGGGACAGTCTCCAAACTGGCCAGCACACTCACTGTCCCGATAACCACAGCGGCCGTCCTCTCGGTGCAATATTTTGTTTTCAGCTTCTCGCAGCAAATAGCCACAAATCGATCAAAGGTGAAAGCGACAGTCAGCCAGACTGAGGTCGCAGTGCTCGCAAAAATTAACCACGCACAAAATCTGCACACAGGAGTGATGAAAAGGAATGATCGGGGGAAATAACACCAAGCAGTCCACGTCAGCAGCGGATAGGAGATAACCATCAAGAGATCGGCGGCGGCCATTCCCACCATGTAATGATTGACGCATTTGGAAAGACCGCACTTTCCCCGGGACACAATCACAACCGCCAGCAGGTTCGCTAGAAGAGAGACAGGGAACAGAAAGTTGAAAAAAATACTGAGCAGAGGCTAGTGCAGCAATGTGAGCGGAAATCGTAATACTTCCATGTCATTGACGCGTTTAGTGGTGGGAGATTCCAAAGTGGGCGCAGATCTGGAGGAGACAAAGAAGGAAGTTACACAGTAAAATAAAATCAATATATTTTGTGTACGGATTCCTTACTGATGACCGAAATGTGAAGCGGCAACGGGAAGTGAAAACTGGGCATTTACCTCCTCAGAGTCCATACTGGATGGAACATTTTCTACTGGCGCCTCCGCATTTCGCGACATAAAATGAATACATCAGCACCCTGATTGCGGGATACTTCCAACTATCAAGCAGGGGAGAGGAATTCATCGTCCAGTAGCTAACTCAGTATCACTTTTAGATAACTGGATTGGTGTCAGATGTAGATATAACATAATACATTTTATGGTGTTGATAACTATGAAGCCACACGTCTGTTGTGATAATTGGCTCAACAACGACTGCATTGAGTTGTCCATCAACTGCTTCACAGTCAGTCACAGCGCACACATTTATTAAAAATCCACGAGTTTAATGCTGCAACATGGAATTCCTCACATTTACTAAAATGATACTACCAGTCGATGGTTTGATTATTGCACCTCACAAGACCGTTCACATACAAATGCAGACAATCCGTCCATATAAATACGGGGAGCTGCATAGACATAATATTTTGTGATTTCAGTATAGCTGCTCCACGACCAAAGGCAGATAATCACGAACACCACATTATTCAACAGAAGCAACTGGGAAAACTCTGCCTGAACCGTTGAAATCAAGAATCGCTGAATTCCACCATCGGTTTGTTTTTAGATCCAGATCCACAAATCTACATTCCTGATCTTGCCATTCCCTTCCTGAAATGCAGCAGACTGGGACTGGACATGCGGCAGTGGAATCCAGCGACAGAAACAATTACAACAATGGATTTCAACTTCAGTTCCCACCTACAGCAGCTGATACGGCGGTTTACCGGGAATTCCTAGGGCTGAAATAAAAGGATAGTAAACTTCCCCTATTCTCAGGATGACTGGATAACTCATTTCAGTGCGAATTTGTGATCTGATGCTTTTGAATTCACAGCGCCGGCAGAAAATCTGAGCTGCTGCTTTCAAAACGTCCCTGATTTATACAAAGGAGCAGTCTCGAGAGACACGGTTATACCCCGACTAACGTCATTAGTTACAATTACTTGAGCAAACATTTTTATTCAACACCATTGACTCTGATGTAAATATTGGGCAGATTGAATAGAAATATATCAAAATTATTGGGTATTACGTCAGCGGTGAGAATTATGACAAAATCTGAGCTTTCTGTCGCAGCAGCCATATTTACAGGGTTCATGTTTTTGTTGGCTACTTATTAATCTGCAAACAGATTTCACTGACACCGCCTAATTTCTGACCCAGGGTTTCAAATTTTCAGTGCTTCACCTCCTCCTGACCACACACACAGGAAACAAACACACACACAACGCACAGACACACACAAACACACACACAACACACACACACACACACACACAGCTACACACACACACACAGAGTTAAACACACACACACACACACACACACACAACACACAGACACACACAAACACACACACAACACACACACACACACACACACAGCTACACACACACACACACAGCTACACACACACACACACACACACACACACAACACACAGACACACACAAACACACAGACACACACAAACACACACACACACACACACACACACACAAACACAGATCCTGGAAATGAAAGTGAGCGCACACTAAGTGCTAGAGAAACTTCGCTGAGTCCATCAAGCATGTTGATATGCTGCTGGAAAGGTTGACTTTCATAAGCCGTCCACTTCACAGAACCTTCGTCGTTTTGACTCTGTCCCACTGACCCAGTTTCCTTCTTCTTCCCGCAGGGAAAGACTACAATATTCCTTCCTGTCGATACCCAAGTTAACGAGCATCTCTCGCATCGAAGGTGTGTTTCAGAGAACAGGGATACTGACAACTCCTCAGTTCTACAGTCTCAGACCGAAGGCATTCAGTCCCACACTGAGCCCAAACCAGATACACATTCCACTGTTACACTGAACCACACATGTTCAGTATTTTCATTGTATTCTGTACCACAGTGTCCTATAGGTAGCGAGAGTGACCCAGATCCCAAATGCCCACACACGGTGCTGGGAGGATTGCAGCAGCGGGGTTGACAGAGTCAGTATGGGTTCAGGACATTAGAAACAGTTGGAGCATTACGAACTGATGGATATGGTGTTGGTGGAATATTAGGAAGTTTATAATAAGCAAATAAGGTTCTGGTGTGCTTGTGTAGACTTAAAATTAGTCAGCAGTTCAAAGACAGAGAGAGGGAATGAATAGGCCACTTTCGATTTGGAAAGCTGTGACGAGTAGGGTGAACCAGAGATTGGAGCTGAGACCCCAGCTGTTCACAGTCTACATCGCTGATTTGAATGTGCGATGTTATCAATGTCTGCTCGTGTTACAGAGCTGGGCGGCAGGATCAGTAGTGAGAAGGATACAGAGTGGGTCCGGGGACTCAGCCAGAAGTGAATGAGTGAGGACCTGGCACATGTACAATGTGCGGGATGACTTGAGGTCAACCATTCCGAGAAGAACAAGGTAGGAAAAGCCATTTTTACGTGGGGGCGGAGGTCATCTTTCAGAGGGACGTGAGGAGCATTTTGAATAATTCACTGAGTTAACATTCAGGTACTACAAATATTAAGGGAAACAAACTTGAATTTGTCCTATGAAGCAGAATGACTGGGGAAGAGGAGGTGTCTAACTGGGTTCTGGCGAGAATGCATCTTGAATATTATAACCATATAACCATATATAACCATATGACAATTACAGCACAGAAACAGGCCATCTCGGCCCTTCTAGTCCGTGAAGAACTCTTACTCTTACCGAGTCCCACCGACCTGCACTCAGCCCATAGCCCTCCATTCCTTTCCTGTCCATATATCGATCCAAATTAACTTTAAACGGCAACATTGAACCTGCCTCAACCACGTCTGCTGGAAGCTCGTTCCACACAGCTACTACTCTCTGAGTAAAGAAGTTCCCTCTCATGTTACTCCTAAACTTTTGTCCTCTAACTCTCAACTCATGTCCTCTTGTTTGAATCTCCCCCATTCTCAATGGAAAAAGCCTATCCACTTCAACTCTATCTATCCCCCTCATAATTTTAAATACCTCTATCAAGACCTCCCTCAACCTTCTACGCTCCAAAGAATAAAGACCCAACATGTTCATCTTCTCTCTATCACTTAGGTGATGAAACCCAGGTAACATTCCAGTAAATCTTCTCTGGACTCTCTCCATTTTGTTGACACCTTTCCTGTAAATCGGTGACCAAAACTGTACACAATACTCCAAATTTGGCCTCACCAATGTATTGTACAATTTCAACATTACATCGCAACTCCTGTACTCAATGCTGTGATTTATAAAGGCCAGCATACCAAAAGCTTTCTTCACCACCCTATCCACATGAGATTCCACCTTCAGGGAACTATGCACCATTATTCCTAGATCCCCCTGTTATACTGCATTCTTCAATGCCCTATCATTTACCATGTATGTCCTATTTTGATTAGTCCTACCATAATGTAGCACCTCACAATTATCAGCATTAAACTCTGTCTGCCATTTTTCAGCCCACTCTTCTAACTGGCCTAAATCTGTCTGCAAGCTTTGAAACCCAACTTCATTTTCCACAACTCCACCTATCATCTGCATACTTACTAATCCAATTTACCACCCCATCATCCAGATCATTATTGTGTATGACAAAAAACATTGGACCTAGTACAGATCCCTGAGGCACACCACTAGTCACGGAACTCCGATCTGACAAACCGTTATCTACCACCACTGTCTGGCGTCTCCCTTCCAGCCACTGCTGAATCCATTTTACTACTTCAATATTAATACCTAACGATTGAACCTTCCTAACTAACCTTCCGTGTGGGACTTCGTTAATGGCCTTACTGAAGTCCATATAGATTCAATAAGATTTGTCAAACGTGACCTTCCACGCAAAACTCCATGTTGACTGTTCCTAATCAGACCCTGTTTATCCAGATAATTACATATACCATCCATTAGAATACTTTCCATCAATTTACCTACCACTGACGTCAAGCTCACAGGTCGATAATTGCTAGGTTTACTCTTAGAATCCTTTTTAAACAATGGAACAAATGAGCAATACGCCAGTCCTCCGGCACCATCCCCGTTTCTAATGACATTTGAAATATTTCTGTCAGAGCCCCTGCTAGTTCCACACTAACTTCCCTCAAGTTTCTCGGGAATACCCTGTCTGGACCCGGAGACTTATCCACTTTCATATTCCTTAAAAGCTCCAGTACTTCCTCTGCTTTAATCATCATAGTTTCCATAACTTCCCTACCTGCTTCTCTTATCTGACCCAATTCAATGTCCTTCTGCCTAGTGAATACAGAAGAAAATAAATTGTTCGGAATCTCCCCCATCTCTTTTTGCTCCACACATAGCTGTCCACTTTGATTCCCTAAGGGATAAATTTTATCCCTCAGTATCCTTTTGCTATTAATATAACGGTAGAAACTCTTGTGATTTATTTTCACCTTATTTGCCAAAGCAACCTCATATCTTCTTTTAGCTTTTCTAATTTCTTTCTTAAGATTATTTTGACATTCTTTACATTCCTCGAGCACCTCATATTCTCCATGCTGCCTGTAATTATTGTAGATATCTCTCTTTTTCCCAACCAAGTTTCCAATATCCCTTGAAAACCATGGCTCTCTCAAACTTTCATCCTTTCCTTTCATCCTAACAGGAACATAAAGATTCTGTACTCTCAAAATTTCACTTTTAAATGACCTCCATTTCTCTATTCTATTCTTCCCATAAAACAAATTGTTCCAATCCATTCCTTCTAAATCATTTCGCATTTCCTCAAAGTTAGCCTTTCTCCAATCAAAAATCTCAACCTTGGGTCCAGAACTATCCTTCTGCATAATTATGTTGAAACTAATAGCATTGTGATCACTGGACCCCAAGTGTTCCTCAACACAAACCTCCGTCATCTGACCTATCTCACTCCCAAACAAGAGATCCAACACTGTCCCTTCTCTAGTTGGTACCTCTATGTATTGCTGCAAAAAACAAAACAAAACAAAAAAAACTACCCTGCACATATTTTACAAACTCCAAACCATCCAGTATGAGCTTCCCACTCAAACTGTCGTTTACCGGTCTCGTCGCACTTCCTCAGTAAACTCATCCTTGTAGCACTGAGAGTGCAGGGATTATTCCTCGCACTGTCTGCACTGGTTCCAGGGATGGCAGGGTGTCGTGTGAGGAGAAATCGTGTGAGCCAGGCCGGTATTCCCTGAAATTTATGAGGAGAATTGATCGATTCTTTGAATTATTCAGACCGATTGGAGTGATGATTCTCCAGAAATAGGATTCTGTTACCATGGGTCATAGCTTCATCAAGAAAGAATAAAAATTCAGGACGGAGAGGGAAAGAAAATGTCCTTATTCGGTAATTGTTCATCTAGTTGCAATCCATAACAGTGCAGGACATGAAGGCGCCCTTTGGTCTGTGATGTTGGGCTGACGTAATTAAGCCAGTGAAGCCTAATTAAATTAATCCGTCTCCCTGCATGTTGTCTATATCGCTTCGTTCTCTGTGTGTTTACTTGCCTAAGAGCCTCATAAATGCCACTGTTTCACCTACCTCCTGCTCCAACCCAGAACTCCATTCCAGAACCCCACAACTCTTTGTTTTATTTTCTTCTAAATTACTTCCTGCACATGTCTTTTGAATATTTTCCCCTCTCACCTTAACTGCATGCCCTCTGGTATTCGGTATTTGATGCTCTGAGAAAGATACTGGCTGTCTACTTTATTTACGAATGGTATAAACATTTCAGTCTCCGTTTCGCTTCTGGCACTCTGCGAAGAACAATACAAAATAGTGCAACTTCTCCTTTTAGACCTCCTCCTAAACTCCTCCTGCTGAAAGTCTTCTATTCCCTTTCCAAAGGCTCGGCATCCTTCCTACAATGGGGCGACCGAAACGAGATGCAATATCCCAGATGCAACCTGGCCAAACTTTTATAAAGCTGCAACATTACCTCCTGGCTCATGAACTGAAACCTTCATTAACAAAGGCAAATATGTCACGGAGCAGGAGCAGTGGAGGAAAGTGACTGATCAATATGATGCTGCAGACCTGGAAATGAGGCCAAAGAAAAGATAACGCGGGGTACGGAGTTGGCAGATGCACTAAATGAATATTTTGCAGAAGACTTCACAGCGGAAAGTACAAGCTTTGCGCCAGATGTTAGAGGCTGTGAGTGGGGGACATGATTGCAGTTACTATAACAAGGGAGAGTGCGCACAAAAAGCTGGAAGATCTCATAGTGTATAATCCCCCGGACCATGTGAACTGCGCTGTCGGGTTATAAAACAAGTAGCGCTCAAGATTGTGTAGGCATTAGTAATTATCTTTTCACAATTAAATGGACTCTGGCAGAGAACTGGAAAATTGGAAATGTGACTGTACTCTAAAAGAAAGCAGGAAGGCAGCAGAAAGGAAGTTGTGGATCAGTTGCCCTGACAGCATTGGCTGCTAAAATTTTGGAGTCATTTGTCAAGGATGAAGTTATGAAGTCCTTGGACACACAAAACAAGATAGGGCAAAGTCGGCATGGTTTCGAAAAGAGAAGATTTTGTCTGATGAACCTGTTGGAATTTCTTGAGGATATTAATGATGCCATACTAACGGGGACGCAGTGGACGTGGATATTGAGACTTTCATAAGGCCTATGACAAGGTGCCACACATAAGGCTGCTTACCAGGTTAAGGCCCGATTATATTATAGGAAAGTTACTGGCATGTTTAGAGCATTAACTGATAAGTAGGAGGCAGCGAGTGGGAATAAAAGGCTCCTTTTCTGGTTGCCTGCAAGTTTGTGTTCCACAGGGGTTGGGGCTGGGACCGTTGCTTTTTTATGTTGTATCTCAATGATTGAAACGGTAGATGATACAGAGATTGGTGGAAGGAAGGGTAGTGTTCAGGAACCCGGTAGGCTGCAGTGGGACTCAGACAGATTAGGAGGATGGGCACTCGCTGCCTGCTACAAATTCACTGCGTCACCTTTAGGTACCGAATGTTTAATATCCTCAACAAATTCCAACAGGTTGGACAGGCAAAACTTTCCCTTAAGGAAACCATGCCGACTTTGTCCTACCTTGTACTGTGTGTCTAAGTACTCCATAATTTCATTTTAACAATTGACTCCGAGATCTTCCCAAACACGAATGAAGCCTAACTGATCTATAAGTTTCTTTCTGCTGAACGTTACTAATGCCTACACAATCTCCAGCGCTTCCTTTTTCAGAGCCGTGGGGTGGAGTTCATCTGGTCCAGTAGAGTTATGTACCCTTAGGTCTTTCAGCTTGTTGTGCACACCCTCCCATGTTATCTTAACTGTACTCACTTCCCTCACCTCACACCCTTGAACATCCGGCGCACTGCTAGTGTTTTGACAGTGAAGGCTAGTGCAAAATGCTCATTTAGTTCATCTGCCATCGCCTTGTCCCTTGTCATTTTATCCTCATTTTCTTGCGTTCCTATATCCAATATCATCTCGATTTATTTTCTGACATGCTTGAAAAAATGTTTTACTGTCCACATTGATACAGTTTGCAGCCTGAGTCTTTTCCCACCTTCTTATTTTTTTTTTACTTGCTCTCTGTAGGGTTTTTATAGCTTCTCATTCATCTTTCTTCGTACTAATTGGCGTTTGTTTTGCCCCTCGCTTTTACATTTGCTCAAGTTGGATTTCTCGACTCTTACTACTCTGTGTTCGGAACAATGAAGAAAAACTTCCCACAGATGCCCTTTACGATCGTGTCTAACTGTGTTACAACTTCTGTCCGCTGATCACTCAGCACATCAGTGCTGTTCAAGCTCATGTCAGATTGCAACACCTCACACTTGCCGGAATGAAATTTCACTTTCTTCATCAACTCTCCTGGCAAACAATCAAACCGTTTCCAACCTTTCCACTGCAGATGCGGAGCACTGCGGGGATGATGACTTGTTATAGTAACTCAGTCTGTGTGCTTCTATTTGTAAACACCATTCAGTCACCATCCAGGTCGCCAGCATCACACTGATATGTCAGAGCCGGTATCTTTCTCAAGGCAGAAAATAAAGGGCATGCAGTGAAGGTGAGAGGGGAAAACGTACCAACGACACGTGTAGGAAGTTACTAAAAACAAAATTTAAAAAAATGGTTTGAGGGCGTCTGAAATGTATTTCTGGGGTGGTGCTGCAGGTGGATAAAACAGTGGCATTTATGAAGCTCTTAGGCAGGCAAAGAAGACCACAGGGAATGGGGGTGGGGTGGGAGGCGGATTCAGACAACATGTAGGCAGATGGATTAGTTTAATTGGCACCACTGTCTTAATTATGTCAGCCCAGCATCACAGACAAAGGGTGTCTTCCTGTCTTGCACTGTTATAGCTTCTAACTAGAGAAAGAATCACTGAATAAAGAAATTCTCTTTTCCTCTCCGTCCTGAAAATTTGTTCCTCCATTCTGAGGTTATGACACGTCGCAGCAGAATCATTATTCAGGAAAATCCAGCATTATTTGCACCAAATGAGTTACTGCTGATGACTGCCCAAGAAATGTGCTATATTTCTCTGAAAATGGCCTAATATTTATATCAGAGGCATTGGTGTTGAATTAAAGTGTTTGTTCCGGTAATTGTGACTAATGATGTTGTTCAGGGGTATAACCGCATCCCTGGAGAGTGATCCTTCGTATAAATCAAGGACATTTTGAATACAACAGCTCAAAGTTTCTGCAGGAGCTGTGAATTCCCGTGCAGCAGAAGTGAGACTGTCACTGAAATGGGGTATCCTGTCATCCTGAGAATAGGGGAAGTTTACTATCCTTTTATTTCAGCCTTTGGAATTCCCGGTAAGCCGCCGTATCAGCTGCTGTAGGTGGGGACTGAAGTTGAATTCCAATGTTGTAATTCTTTCTGTCGCTGGATTCTGCCGCCACATGTCCAGTCCAAGTCTACCACATTTCTGGAATGGAATGGAAACAGAGGAAATGTGGATTTTGCGATCTGGATCTATAAACAAACCGCTGCTGGAATTCAGCGGTTCCGCTAATATCTATGGAATTCACGGGTCAGGCAGAGTTTTCTCAGCTGCTTTTGTTCAATAGTGTTCCTGTTCGGGTGTCTATGCTTTTGGTTTGGTAGCGGTTACATTAATATTGCAAATATTGTGTTTGTAACAACCGCAGGAGGTTAAAAAGATCGATTGTGTGCATTTGTATGTGAGCGGTTGCGTGAGGTATAATAATCAAACCATCGACTGGTTGTAACATTTGCGAGCAGTTCCATCTTGTAGCGTGAAACTTGTGGATTTTTAATTATAGTGTGCGCTGTGACTGAATGTGAAGCAGCTGATGGACAACACAGTGAAGTCGTTGCTGACCCATTTACCATAACCGACTTGTCTCTTCATAGTTATTAATTCTGCGAAATGTTTTCTATTATATCTACAGCGTCAGTTACTTGACGATGAATTCCTTTCCCCTGTTCTCTGTGCTGGTTTCACATCTGTCTTTCAGGTTCTTTCAGATCGCGCTGTAATTATGGCATCAGCCAGTGTTTTGTTGTGAAGTCAGGGAGGTGGCAGATGCTGGAATAGGAAATACGGAGAAAGCTGGAAGCATTAAGCGTCATTCAGCTGAAATGGAAAGAGATAACTTCACAGAGGTGTCAGTGGCCTCTCTCAGAGCATTTCTGAGACGAGACACTTTTTGCGGTTTTCCACATATTCTGTTCTTCCTGGATGAGTATTTCTAGCATTTCCAGATTGTTTCTATCCTTCCGCTGTCCTGTAGCTGGCAGGGAGCGCCATGGAAGTTGATGATTGTCTAATGGAAGAATGCCGCAATCAGAGTCCGGATTTATTCATTTCATGCTAATGAGACCAGGAGAAAATCCTCCATCCAGTATGGACAATGTGGATGTGATTGCACAGCTTTAGCTTTCCGTTGGCTACTTCACATTTCGGTCATCAGTAAGGGATCCGTACACAGATAATAGTGACTTTAATTTACTGTGTGAAGTCCTTCTCTGCTCCTATAGATCTGCGCCCTCTTTAGACCGTTCCACCAATAAATGCAACAATAAAATGGAAATATTACAGGATGCCCTCCCACTGCTGCATTGGCTTCTGCTCAGTATTTCTCAAACTTGCTGTTCTGTGTCTCTCTTCCAGCGAACCTGCTGGCGGTTGTGATAGTGTCCCGGGGAAAGTGCGGTCTGTCCAAATGTGTCACTCGTTACCTGGTGGGAATGGCCGCCGCCGATCTCCTGGTCGTCATCTCGCAACCTCTGCTGACGTGGACTGCTTGGATTTATTTCCCTCAATCTTTCCTGTTCATCACTCCTGTGTGCAGATTCGGTGCATGGTTAATTTTCTCGAGCACTGCGACCTCTGTCTGGCTGACTGTCGCTTTCACTGTCGATCGATTTGTGGCTATTTGCTGTGAGAAGCTGAAAACAAAATATTGCACCGAGAGAACGGCGGCGGTGGTTGTATGCACAGTGAGTGTGCTGGCCAGTTTGGAGTGTGTCCCCTGGGGCTTTGTGTACGAGCCTTTGGTAATAATGGGTGGTGTTCCCTGGTATTGTGTTTTTACATCAAGCTACAAAAAGTCTCCCTCATGGGCGGCATTTGCAATGATTTACCATATTTTAACCCCTTGTGTTCCTTTTTTTCTGATTTTGCTGTTCAATATTCGGACTGTCAGGCAGATTTTAGTGGCCAGTCGAGCCCGTAGGAGGCTCCGGGAACGAAAGTGTGCAGAGAATGACAAGGACCAGGAGATGGAGAACCGACGCAAATCCATCATTTTGCTCTTTAGTATAACCGGTAGTTTTATATTCTTGTGGGTAACACGAGTGGTATTTTACATCTATCAACGGGTTTCAAAGACGTTTGTTTATTATTCTGTCACTGACCCCCGTTACATCACAGACGAGATATCGGGAATATTGCAGATTATGAGTTCCTGCACCAACACTTTTATTTACGCCTTGACGCAGAGAAAGTTCCGAAAGGAGCTCAGAAATATTCTTAAATACCCATTGATTCCGATTATGAAACTCATTAGACGTTAGAAATAAATGTTGTAAGTTATTCAGTTGCCTTCATGTTTCTTATTCTGTACCGCCACTTGTGGGTAAATTTAAACCATGTTATGCATGGAGCTATAAAACTAAAACACGAGAAAACCTGCAGATGCTTGAAATAGAAAACAACACACACAGAATCAGAGTTTACTCTTTTCTACATTTGCTCTCTGGTCTGCTGAGCTCCATTAAGATCTTTGTGTGTTGCCTTAGAGTAACAACCCAACTGTTTACAGCGTCCCAGAGAGATCCACTTTGCACCTTACCTCACGCCCCGGTTGCATTGAATGTCGTGGCGAATCATTTACCCCTGTTTCCTGGTTCAAACAGAACTGCCTCATCATGGGGTATAATTCCGTCGGTAATAACCACCATTACACCCGTCATTACCGGTCCTTTCTTTCACCCTCGTTTTCTCCTCTTTCTCAACTTGTAGGTTCTCCTATCTGACCTCATGAACTAGTTCCAGTAGCACAATTTTACTGATTTACATATGAAGACAAAATTCCATTGTCTTTACTTCAGAGACTGAGAGAGAGAGAGAGAGAGAGAGAGAGAGAGAGAGAGAGAGAGAGAGAGAGAGAGAGGAGGGAGATGTTGTGGACATCTGAAATTATGAAAAGCTGATATTAGGTCTCGAAGGAACATAGGGAACCAACGATACAATCACTCTGTGATTCGGGACACTGAATAGTGACGAGGAAATGACAAGAGTGAGGAGGATTAACGGAAATCCCAAGGCATTTTATGCATACACTGTAATTAACATTATGCTGGAGAGAGCGCAGGACCACTCAATGATAAAATTGTGAGCTTATACCCGGAGCCAGAATTGGCGTGCGAGGTAGCAAATAAATACTTTGCATTCATTCGACTTCATGAAGAAGTAGGACATGGAGGAAGAAGTGTGTATGGTGATATTCTCAAAGGGATGATAGTTAGGGAATGTGATCAAAGAGCATTAAGGTCGTAAATAACTCGTTGGGTTTTGTTCACTGGATGTCACAGACCACATGCAGGGAAAGATGTAGTTTAACTTGTCATCACGCTCGGAGAGATTCGGCGGGTGCGGGCGCCCGGTGCTCGGCCGGGGGCCGTGGTCGAGTTGTCGGCGACTTGGCCGGCTCCACCACCGGACTTAGTCTGGCGAGGAGGGTGTGCGAACACCCAGCAGGACTAAAAAAAACAAGGCCTTACAAAGAGTGGATGAGCTCTTTGAGAGCCAACGGTCATCTTCCCTGGAAGAGATTAAAGTCTCACCACGTATCTATTTCTTTGTCGTTGTGCTCACAGAAAGAAAGTGTTTTTTTTTTGGAGGATCGATCAGGCGGATCGATCGGTGGCTCTTACAGTGTGAAAAGGGAGTGACTGGTGGGGAGTTGTCCATGTGGCCAACTCTTCCCTGGGATGATGATTCCACATCAGAAGAACGGCCCCCTTTGTTGCGGTCACAGTCGATGACTTTTAAAGGATTTCGGAGGACAACGGGAAGATCGACGGCGTCAGCTCGCCTGACAATTCAAATCTCTCCCTGTTTCTCTCTCTCTCTCTCCATCACTACTCAACTCAATACCACGAACTGAACTGAACTTTACTCATTATCGTAAGACTATTTATTTACCAGTAGACTTGAAGAAGCTTTGTTTTCATATACATTGCACACTTACTTATATGTAATCATTGCTAACTTGTTTGATTTACCTGCATTTATATTACTGTATTGCGTAGTTACTAACAAATATCATTAGTTAATAGCAATACCGGACTCCAATCTGTTTTCTATTTCTGCTGGTTATTTAACCCGTCACGGGGCACATGTCAATAAAGATATTCTTTCATAGGTAAAGTCCTCCCCACCACTAAGAACACCTACAAGGAGGGATGTCACAGGAAAACAGCATTCATCATGAAAACGCGCATTGTCCAGGTGATGCTTGTTTAAGGACGCTGTCTTCAGGAAGGAGTTTCAGGAACGTCAATTCCCACAGCACTAGGTTTAGGAATAGCTTTTCTTCCTAAATGATCAGGCTTTTGAATTACAGGGGAATAATTGCACTCACCCGAACAATGAGCTCACATCAAAGGGCTCCACAACTCAAGTGATTGATACTGACTTCATATTAATTGTTATCTTATTTCTTATTTACATCAGTTCCTTCAGTTAGTCCTGACGAAGGGTCTCGGCCTGAAACGTCGACTGCACCTCTTCCTACAGATGCTGCTTGGCCTGCTGCGTTCACCAGCAACTTTGAAACGAGGGGAGCAGTAGTGATAGCGGATTCGATAGTTAGGGGGATAGGTAAGAGGTTCTGTGGAAGAGATCCAGAATCCTAGACGGTCTGTTGTCTCCCCGGTGCCAGGGTCCGCGATTTCTCGGATCGAGTTCTCAGTATTCTCAAGAGGGAGGGCGAGCAACCAGATGTCGTGATCCATGTAGGGACCAATGACGTGGATAGAAAAAAAGAGGAGATCCTGCAAAGAGAGTTTAGGAAGTTAGTTGCAATGTTGAAGAACAGGAACTTCGGGTTGCAATGTCAGGATAGCTACCCATGCTACGTGCTAGTGAGGCTAGGAATAGGAAGATAATGCAGCTAAATACGTGACTAAGGAGTTGATGCAGGAGGGAGGGCTTCATATTTCTGGACAATTGGGCCTTGTTCCAGGGAAGGTGGGACCTATTCCGACGGGACGTGTTGCACCTGAACTGGAGGGCGACTAATATCCTTGTGGGAAGGTTTGCTAGAGCTGCTCCGGGTGGTTTAAACTAGATTTGCAAGAGGAGGGGAACTAGAGTGTTAGAGCAGGTAGTGAGGTGGAGGAAGATAAAGGTCATGCGAGAACTGCAAGTATAGTGCATGGAATAAAGCCGGATCTAACATACAAAGAGGCTTTGAGGAAAGAGAAACAGAATAAAGGGTGTAAAGGTACTCAGGTAGAAGGGCTAAAGTGCGTGTACTTCAAAGGAAAAAGCATCAGGAACAAAGGTGATGAACTGAGAGCTTGGATACATACATGGAATTATGATATAGTGGCCATTACAGAGACTTGGCTGGCACCAGGGCAGGAATGGATTCTCAATATTCCTGGATATCAGTGCTTTAAATGGGATGGGGGAGGGAGGGGGAGAGTGGCATTACTGATCAAGGATACTAGTATAACTGCTGAAAGGGTGGGTAATATAGCAGGGTCTTCTTTTGAGTCAGCATGGGTAGAAGTCAGAAACAGGAAGGGAGCAGTTACTCTATTGGGTATGTTCTATAGGCCCCGTGGAGGCAGCAGAAATACCGAGGAGCAGATTGGGAGGCAGATTTTGGAAAGGTGCAAAATAACAGGGTTGTTATCATAGCTGACTTTAACTTCCGTGATATTCATTGGCACCTGATTAGTTCCAATAGCTTAGACGGGGCAGAGTTTGTTAAGTGTGTGCAGGTAGAATTGCTGTCACAGCACGTTGACAGGCCGATTAGGGGGAATGCCATTCCAGATCTAGTATTAGGGATGTATGGGGTATCAGGGAGGGGTAGCATCTCTGGTGGAGGAACATGTCGCGTCCTTTTTAAGTCGGTTAGTCCAACTTTGATCCCCACCTGGCACTCAGCTCTCACCTGTGGCTCCCCGTAGCTGTTTGCATGCGACAGCGGCCACACCCCGGGCAACGGCTTCGACAAGCCGGCTAAACCAGGTGAGGGTAGCCGACAGGTCTCAAACTCTCGGTGAGATAGGGAGTTGTCTATCCCAGCATGTGAAGACAGACTCCGGCGGATTGAGCAGACGAGACCAATGGAAGGTCCAACGGTCAGGAAGGCGGTCTCTGCAAGCGTCGTGGAACGTGTAGAGCAGGACAAGACACAGGAGACGTCCTGGTCATCCACTGTGCCTAGTGCCATCTCCAGCCGTCTAGGCTCTGTCTTGCCACTGGACCCAGATGGGAATTGGGAAGAGAGGGTGAGGATGACACTGTGCAATAATCCCTTTCTTAAATCCAAACCATACACTAGTCTCGACACTATCATATTGGTGTCAAGGTCCTCATCGACGCCGACGATGGACGAACACAAAAAGATAGGTACTTGGAGCTTAGGAAAATAGAGGGCTATGCGGTACGGTAATTGCAGCCAGTTTCTAGAGTAAGTTAAATGGTTGGCACAGCATTGTGGGCCAAAGTGTCTCTAATGTGCTATAAATTTCTATGATTCTGTGAAAGTCAAGGGAAATCTCCTATCCAACGGAGTGGTGACTTGTTGTAAACTGTAATCACAGGGAGAGTGAGAGGGGAACGGCAGGGACTAAGTTTGATATACTGATATGGAACAGAAAAATGGGCAGGGACCAGATGGGCCGAGTGGCGTTCACCAGCAACTTTGATGTGTGTTTCTTATTTACATAATTTGTTTTGTTCTTTGTCGTTTGCACATCGGCGTTTTATCCGACTTTGATGTGTGCTGTTCCTCATTGATTCACTTGTGTTTCCTTGTTTTAATGTGCATGCCCGCAAGAAAATGAATCTCGGTAGTAAACGTTGACACACATGTACTTTGACAATAAACTTACCTAGAACATTGAACTTCATAAAGCATGCCTTGTGAGGTTAGGGTGAGTAAGATCAGAACTTTACTTTGCTGGGAAAGCAGGTTGTAATTCAGCAAAGCCGCTGATAAGTATGCTGCAATACGCAAATTAGACAGAGATTCAGCAGTGCTGAATGATGGCGGAGGGAGGGGAAATTATTTTGCTGATTGAGACCTGAAAGAGTACCGAGGTACTTTGTAGAAACTTTTAAAAATAAAGGGCACCACAGAGAACGTAGGAAGATAGGAGAACAGAAGGACAGAGAAGGGAACGTATGTCTGGAGACAGAGGAAGTGGGGAAAGCACGAAATGAACAATTCCGGTCAGTATTCATTAAGAAGACTGTCATCGAGGATAGAGAGATCAGGAAGCATATGTTGATATCCCATGGCACTTTGCTAACAAGGTAATGGGAGCGATGGGACACTCAAAGAATAATAAGATGGACAGATCACCAGGAGTAGATGGGATATATCCCAGGTTATTGAGTGAGTGTGGCAAGAAATCAGGGAACTGGCTCCTTCACAGAGACCTCGTTAGTCTAATTTAATTACACATGATGTTGCAGAGGACTGGGAATGAGCCAATATTGCTCTCCTGTTATCAAAGTACTCTCGAGACAAAAAACAGTTAAGTACTGTGCTGAGACAAAAAAAAATGGTGCAGTTGTGAATAGTGAAGAAGGTTGCCAGAGGATTCAGCAGAACACAGACTAACTGGAAATGTGGGCAGTGAAACAGGGAATAATGTGTTGTACTCTGGAATGTCGAATTTCAGAGGTTTCCTTCAGAATTCCTCTCCCTATTGGAGTAACTGTGAGGTCAGCTACGGCAGTAACATACTCTGCCTCAGAATATAGGGCATCAGAGAGTTGGTCCGTGTTCCCAATAACCTCACATGAAGGCATTGCACCTGCTTCCGCTTACTGACTGACTGTGTGAAAGAAATAGAGGTGGAGATAAACACAACGAAGATTACCCAGGACGCTTCAGCCAGATAAGGTGCAGGGTGGTGATACGGTTGGTGAGCACCAGGAGCGACAAGGGGAGAGTCAGACAGTGCACGGCCCCTCAGTGGCCGCTCCCCTCACAAAAAGTACACTTTTAGAAAACTGCTGGGGACGCAGCAGCAACAGATGTAATATCGTGCAAGAAGTGTATGATTAAGTATTATTACATAAGTAGTAGTGGCGTGAGCTATTCTCGAAGCAGGGTGAAAATTAAAAAAAAACACAGAGTTACAAAATGACTTCGCAGTCTTCCTCTTGCAGAATTTCTAAATGTTAACTTGCAAGTTCAGTCGGAGGTAACGATGGAAAACCAATTTTAGCCATCCTAACTATTAGGGGAATTAATAGAGAGTTCCGGATTAATTCAGAAGTATTGGTAGTGTTTTAATTTGTTCTGTATTTCATTTAAATACATAATTGTTGCTCAGTTTGTCTTTCCTATACCTTTTTAACTATTTTGATGAATCTCTGAGGAATTAGAACAGCTGGTTAAATGGAGGAGTGTACTCTGAAAGGTAATCAGAAGGGCATAAATGGGAATGACATTGATCTGGCAGGAGAAATTAAGGAAACTCTAAAGAAGTTGTATATCAAGAGAAAGTATTAAACAAAGAAAGGAATTTCTGGCTACTGTACCTCTTCCCTTGTGGTAGTAAAGAGAAGAGGGCATGACCCGGATGCTGAGAGTCATTAATGACGACTGTGCTTTCTTGATTCATCACCTTTTGAAGATGTCCTCACTAGTTGGGGTAGGGGAGGCAAGGCTTATGCCCTTGATGGAAATGGTTGAATCCACAACCCACTGGAGGCTATGATCTGTGTATTGGCGCGTCCATACCAGGCGGTGGTGCAAACAGCCAAAATGATCTCGCCGTAAATTTGTCGAAATCTGCTCGTCTTTTGTAACCTTGAAATTCCGTCAAACTCACTATGAACGATAGCCGTCCGCGTGCCTCGGTCGAGATTGGCTCAATATTGCGGGTCCATGATAGATCCCTTGGAATGTTGACGCCCAGAACTTAAACCAACCCCTCCTCCTTCCCAACGCCACAACTCAATGAGGATTGGTGTCTGTTTCCCCTTCACCTTCATGAAATCCAGAATAAATTCTTTGGACGTGGTCGTTCTGACGTGGAGTATCAGGTTTGCGTGACACCTCTCGACCAGCTTAACTATTCCAGTCATGTGTGCTTCCTCTTCACCATCTGAAATTTTGCAAGCAATAGGGGTATCAATGGCTAATTCACAGAGAAGGAAATTTTGCAGGGAAGTGCTACTGGATACCTTAATGTGTATGAATGCCGTTGCACCTCCCGTACCCAATTAACAATATCCAATAATACGCTACAGAGACTTCAGTAACGTCTTTGATAAGGTTCCACATGGAAAGTTGGATCACATGGAATGCAAAGACTGTAAGCACAGTTGGCTTGATGGCAGGAAACCGTGGGTGCTGGTGAAGTGTTAGGTTTCCGATTGAAAGACCATGAATAGTTGTGTGCCTCTGGAGTCTGTTCTGGGTCAATTAATATTTGCTCCCTATGTCGGTGATTTCAAAGAGAATGTGCATATTTGTAAATGTGAAGATGGCACTGAAACAGGTGTTGTCATTGACAATCAGTGCAACTATCATGATTGACAGAGCAATTTGGATCAGTTTTTTTTAATAAGAGTGATGATGGATAACAAATCGAGTTTATTTCGGAGAAGTGCTGGTGTTCTCTTTTGGGAAGAAAAGTGTGGGCAGGACTTTCACAATCGAAGGTGAGGCGCTGGCGCGTGTTATAGAAGAGAAGCAGCTTGAACTACAGGAAGACGATATCCTGAAAGAGTCGTCACATGTCGAGAGGTGGTGAGGAAGATTTTGCATCACTGAATAATCAACAGCCGGTGAACAGGGTAGAACTCTTGCGACGTCGTGCTGCAGTTGTACAAGATGTTGGTGAGGCCGAATTTGAAATGTTGCCATAGATAATATGCTATCACTCTGTAAAGTTGGAGAGGACATTGGGGAGAATTTTGGCAGGATCCAAGGGACTGAGTTATGGGGAAAGTTCATGCAGCTTGAAACTTTATTCACTGGATCACAATTCAGTGAGCTGTGATTTTATAGAGGCGTATAAAATAATGAGGCGCACGGACAGGATCAATGAACACTATATTTATTTCTCAGGGTTGAGAAATTAGGAACTAGAGGGCATCGGTTTGAAGCGGATGGGTCAGGGGTGGGGGTAGGTAGAGATTAGTAAGAACCATTGGGGTGCCCTTTCAACCAGAGGGTGATCAGGATATGGACTGAGCTGCCGTAGGAAACAGTTGAGACTGGTCCATCAGTAACAACAGTGGGCAAGGGTCAGAGGAGAATTAGAGAAGCTTTATCAAATTGGACGAGATTGGGTGGGAACCTTTTTCTGTTTCAGCTAGCTGGGTCCAGCGGGGCCGTTTTCGTGATGCTTGACTTCATGACCCTGTGATTGTATAACGTTGATTCGATGTGCGTGTTGCTCTCGGCACCCTAATAAATATTTGATTCTACTGGACTGGACACAATGGTGCACACAAAATGCTGGAGGAACTCAGCAGGCCAGGCAGCATGTATGGAAAAGCGTACAGTTGATGTTTCGGGCCAAGACCCTTCAGCATGACTGGAATAGAGTTAAAAGGAGGGAGGCGGGGAGGGATAATGTAAAGAGCTGAGAAGTTGATACATGAGAGATACTGGGCTGGAGAAGGGGGAATCTGGGAGGAGAGGACAGAAGGTCATGAAATAAAGAGAAGGGAGAAGAACACCAGAAGCAGTTGAAGGAGATAATGTGAGAAAGGGAAAAAGGGATGAGGAATAGTGAAGAAGAGGAGGGCGGCGTTGCTGGAAGTTTGAGAATTTGATGCTTATGCCATCAGGTTGGAGGTTACCTGGATGCAATACAAGATGTTGTTCCTCCAACTTGAGTGTGGCCTCATTGCGACAGTAAAGGAGGCCATGGGTTGACATATCGGAATGGGAGTGGGAAGTAGAATTGAAATGGGTGGCCACCAGGAGATCCCGCTTTTTCTGGCAGATAAAACGGAAGTGATCTGCGAAGTGGTCTCCCAATCTACACCAGGTCTCGCCGATATACAGGAGGTCACACTGGGACCACCGGACACAGTAAATGACCCCAACCGACTCACAGGTGAAGTGTCGCCTCTTCCGACGTGACCTTACCGGCGCTCCCACTCTCCAATAGCAGTTCCTAATGACGCTTCAGACTGTGCTGCGGATGCTGTGCATGGACAGCTGTTCTGAGGCGTGTAACAGCCACTTGCCTTCTTCAGCCGACAGCTCTATCCCCCCGAAAGGAAGCAGAGCACGTTTGACCGTGAACTTATCGGTCCCTATCTGGCTGTGCACCACTTTCATTATTTACTAGATGGTCGCCATTTCAAAGCGTTCGTTGACCACAAACCCCTCGTGCACACAATGTCCAAAATATCAGACGATTGGTCTGCACAGCAGCAACGCCAGCTGGCCGACATATCAGAGTTCACAACTGATATGCAACATTCAAGGGGAAAGTAATGCTGCGGCTGAATGCCTCTCACGGCCAGCGGGTGAGGCTGTACACATAGGGTTTGACTCTCCTCCATCACATTCCTTCTTCTTCAACCCTCTTCACCTCTTCCACATATCAGCTCCCAGTTTCTCTCTTCATTCTCCATCACATGATCTCAGCCATCTCCTGCCTGCCCTCTCCCCCACACACCCACCCAACCTTCTTATTCTGGCCTCTGTCCCCTTCCATCCTAGTCCAGAGGAAGTGTCTCAACCCAAACCATTGACTGTTTATTCCCCTCCAATGAGGCTGCCTGACATGATGCGTGTGTGAGAGAGAGAGAGAGATAGAGATAGCATAGGAGAGAGAGAGAGAGAGAGAGAGAGAGAGAGAGAGAGAGAGAGAGAGAGAGAGAGAGTCTTTCTCCCTTACTCTGAATTTCCAGCATCTGCAGAATCTCCTGTCCATAAGTCTGCTGCATCCTGCCGTCCTGTGTCTCTCAGGAAGTACTCTAAAGGGGCGGGTAAACTCCACTGCCAGATTACCGATGCAAAAAAATGCATCTGAAATCAAAGAAATAAAGAGAAGGGGTAGTGAAACGAGACTGAGAGATGTTAGGGGGTGGTGTAGAGGAAAAGTATAAAGAGTGAGAGATGGACCATCCGCAGGGTAAATCCTCCGGGCACTAGCAATGTGTATAGAGGAATATAATGGACAGAGTGTGAGAGAGGGACAGTTCACAGGATAAATCACCCCACAGCAGCAATGCGTCAGTGTTAAACACTAGGTTGAGTTTGCAGCTCAGTTAATCTACCCGCCGCGCGAGCCGAACCTTCCGCCCTCCAACTGGTCACTTCGACTGTTCGCCGCAAGAAAACTTCGGAGTAGTGGGAGACAGAGTAGGAAGGCTTTCGCTCGACAGGCTTCGGCGAGCAGAGGCTGAGGGCGAACCGTCTCCCAGTGAGGTAAGGCCGTGTAAGTTCCTTTAATTACTCTAATTAACTTAGCACATAGGTAATGGAGGCAGCATTTAGAGAAGTCGAGTTCTCCGTTTGCAGTATGTGGGAAGTCAGCGCGAGCACAATTGTCCCTGTTGACTACACCTGTAAAAGGTGCATCCAGCTGCAGCTCCTGACAAACCGAGTTAGGGAACTGGAGCTGGAGCTGGATGAACTTCGGATCATTCGTGAGGCATAGGCAGAAAGAAACAAGAGTTACAGGCAGATAATCACCCCTAAAATTCAGGAGGCAGGCAGCTGGGTGACTTTCAGGAGAGGGAAGGGGAGTAGACAGAAAGAGCAGAGGTCCCCTGTGGCCGTTTCCATCAATAATAAGTATACCGTTTTGGATACTGTTGGTGGGGACGATCTACCAGGGACAAGTTGTAGTGTTCGCGTCTCTGGCACAGAGAATGGACCCTCAGCTCAGAAGCCAAGGAGGGAAACGAGGAGAGCAACAGGAATTCTGCAGATGCTGGAAATTCAAGCAACACACATCAAAGCTGCTGGTGAGGGTCTCGGCCTGAAACGTCGACTGCACTTTTTCCAAGAGATGCTGCCTGGCCTGCTGCGTTCACCAGCAACTTTGAAACGAGGGGAGCAGTAGTGATAGCGGATTCGATAGTTAGGGGGATAGGTAAGAGGTTCTGTGGAGGAGATCCAGAATCCTAGGTGGTCTGTTGTCTCCCCGGTGCCAGGGTCCGCGATTTCTCGGATTGAGTTCTCAGTTTTCTCAAGAGGGAGGGTGAGCAACCAGATGTCGTGATCCATGTAGGGACCAATGACGTGGATAGGAAAAAAGAGGAGATCCTGCAAAGAGAGTTTAGGAAGTTAGTTGCAATGTTGAAGAACAGGAACTTCGGGTTGCAGTCTCAGGATAGCTACCCATGCTACGTGCTAGTGAGGCTAGAAATAGGAAGATAATGCAGCTAAATACGTGACTAAGGAGTTGATCCAGGAGGGAGGGCTTCATATTCCTGGACAATTGGGCCTTGTTCCAGGGAAGGTGGGACCTGTTCCGACGGGACGTGTTGCACCTGAACTGGAGGGCGACTAATATCCTTGTGGGAAGGTTTGCTGGAGCTGCTCCGGGTGGTTTAAACTAGATTTGCAAGAGGAGGGGAACTAGAGTGTTAGAGCAGGTAGTGAGGTGGAGGAAGATAAAGGTCATGCGAAAACTGCAAGTATAGTGCATGGAATAAAGCCGGATCTAACATACAAAGAGGCTTTGAGGAAAGAGAAACAGAATAAAGGGTGTAAAGGTACTCAGGTAGAAGGGCTAAAGTGCGTGTACTTCAAAGGAAAAAGCATCAGGAACAAAGGTGATGAACTGAGAGCTTGGATACATACATGGAATTATGATATAGTGGCCATTACAGAGACTTGGCTGGCACCAGGGCAGGAATTGTTTCTCAATATTCCTGGATATCAGTGCTTTAAATGGGATGGGGGAGGGAGGGGGAGAGTGGCATTACTGACCAAGGATACTAGTATAACTGCTGAAAGGGTGGGTAATATAGCAGGGTCTTCTTTTGAGTCAGCATGGGTAGAAGTCAGAAACAGGAAGGGAGCAGTTACTCTATTGGGTATGTTCTATAGGCCCCCTGGAGGCAGCAGAAATACCGAGGAGCAGATTGGGAGGCAGATTTTGGAAAGGTGCAAAATAACACGGTTGTTATCATAGCTGACTTTAACTTCTGTGATTTTCATTGGCACCTGATTAGTTCCAATAGCTTAAACGGGGTAGAGTTTGTTAAGTGTGTGCAGGTCGGATTGCTGTCACAGCACGTTGACAGGCCAACTATGGGGAATGCCATTCTAGATCTAGTATTAGGGATGTATGGGGTATCAGGGAGGGGTAGCATCTCTGGTGGGGGAACATGTCGCGTCCTTTTTAAGTCGGTTAGTCCAACTTTGGTCCCCACCTGGCACTCAGCTCTCACCCGTGGCTCCCCGTAGCTGTTTGCATGCGACAGCGGCCATACCCCGGGCAACGGCTTCGACAAGCCGGCTAAACCAGGTGTGGGTAGCCGACGGGCCTCAAACCCTCGGTGAGATAGGGAGTTGTCTATCCCAGCATGTGAAGACAGACTCTGGCGGACTGAGCGGCCGAAACCAATGGAAAGTCCAACGGTCAGGAAGGCGGTCTCTGCAAGCGTCGTGGAACGTGTAGAGCAGGACAAGACACAAACGATGTCCTGGTCATCCACTGCGCCTAGTGCCATCTCCAGCCGTCTCGACTCTGCCTTGCCACTGGATACAGATGGAAATTGGGAAGAGAGGGTGAGGATGACACTGCGCAATTAGCCCTTTCTTAAATCCAAACCATACACTAGTCTCGACACCATCATATTGGTGTCAAGCTCCTCATCGACGCCGACGATGGACGAACACAAAAAGATAGGTACTTGAAGCTTAGGAAAATAGGGGACTATGCGGTAGGGTAATTTCAGCCAGTTTCTAGAGTAAAGTAAATGGTTGGCACAACTTTGTGGGCCAAAGTGTCTCTAATATGCTATAGATTTCTATGATTCTGTGAAAGTCAAGGGAAATCTCCTATCCAACGGAGTGGTGACTTGTTGTAAACTGTAATCACAGGGAGACTGAGAGGAGAACGGCAGGGACTAATTTTGATATGCTGATATGGAACAGAAATATGGGCAGGGAGCAGATGGGCCGAGTGGCCTCTCTAGTGTACATTGTGAGTGTGGTAGAGAGAGTAAGTACCTGAGACACTGGATTTCATACAGAACTGATAAATTTTCACAGATCCACTATATTATACACCAGTCTAGTTTCAGGCGAACGTCAGCAGAACAGCCTCCTCCAATGCTCAGTGACCAGGGTTCAGTCCTGGGTGCGATGAGCAGCCGCAAGAACTGCAGAAACTGGCAGCGACAGTCCCTCATGAACCTACAGCTGACTTCAGTCACCGTGGTGGTTAAACATTCAACAGAGCGGATTTGAACTTCCTCCCTGATGTGAAGTTGCTGGTGGTGCTCACTCTTTGTTCACTCTGGACAGAAATGTGGCCTCTATTTATTGTGAACTCACCGGAGCATCACAAGGTGGGTTAATTGAATGAGTCTCTTCGCACACACGGAGCAGGTGAACGGCCGCTTTCCAGTGCGAAGCTGCTGGTGTATCTGCGATGGCCGACTGAATCCCTTCCAAAATGAGAGCCAGTGAATGACATCACACTGCTATCAACGAATCAAAGATTATCAAACACCAAAGAACTACAGTGCACGAGCGTCCATAGCCACGAGACAGTCATCACTGTTGTCTCAGTTCAGCGCAGAGACGAGTAAACCGGAGCGAGGGAGTGACGAACGCGGTGACGTGTGTCGGGAAGGGAGGGGATGACGGGGAGTGGGAACTGTATAGGGGACTGAGGGGTGGTCGGAGACAGTGTCGGCGTAGAGGAGGATTGGGTGACGGAGACGGGAAGTTGTATACCTCTTCCCACCCCGCCACATGCAAAAATGCCATTCCCTATTCCCAGTTCCTCTGTCTCCGCCGCATCTCCTCCCAGGACATCTAAAATCTCCTCTTTCTTTAAGGATCGTGGTTTCCCTTCTACCGTCATCAATGATGCCCTCACCCGCATCTCCTCCATTTCCCGCATTTCGGCCCTCACCCCACCCTCCCGCCACCACAACAGGAAAAGAATTCTCTTTGTCCTCACCTACTACCCCAGTAGCCTCCGGATCCAGCAACTTCCGCCACTTTCAACAGGACCCCACCACTAAGCACACCTTCCCTTTACACCCTCCTCTGCTTCCCACAGACATATTTCCCTCCGCGACTCCCTGGTCCACACGTCCCTCCCCACCGATCTCCCACCCGGCACTTATCTCTGTAAGCGTAAGAGCTAGACGTGTCCCTACACCTCCTCTCTTGCCACCATTCAGGGCCCCAAACAGTCCTTCCAGGTAAGGCAACACTTTACTTGTGAGTCTGTTGGGGTCATCTATTTTATCCGGTGCTCCCGGTGCGGCCTCCTCTACATCGGTGATTGGGGGGTCACTTCGTCGAGCACCTCCGCTCCGTCGTCAAAAAAGACAGGATCTCCCTGTTGCCACCCAGTTCAACTCTGCTTCACATTCCCATTCGGATATGTCCATACATGGCCTCCTCTACTGCCATGATGAGGCTAAACTCAGGTTGAAGGATCAACACCTCATATACCATCTGGGTAGTGTCCAGCCCCTTGGTATGAATATTGAATTCCCCAACTTCCCAAAATTCCCTCCCCCTCCCTTCCCCCATCCTAGTTTCACTCTACTCCCTCCTCCAGCTGCCTATTACCTCCCTCATGGTTTCACCTCCTTCTACTACCCATTGTGCTTTCCTCTATTCCTTCTTCACCTTTCCTGACTATCCCCTCCCTACCCCCCTCCCCCACCCCTTTATCTTTCCCCTTACTGTTTTTTCACCTGGAACCTACCATCCTCCTCTTTCCCACCCTCCCCCACCTTCTTACTAGGGCCTCTGCCCCTTCCCTCTTCAGTCCTGACAAAGGGTTCCGGCCCGAAACGTTGACTGATCGTTTCCACGGATTCTGCCCGACCTGCTGAGTTCCTCCAGCGTGTTGTGATTGTTGCTTTGACCCCAGAATCTGCAGAGTATTTTGTGTTTACGGTGGGAGGGGGGTTGTTTGCAGGGATGGGAGGGTGAGACAGATACGGTAAAGTGTGCAGCGGGTGGAGGATTGACGGAGGGTCTGAACTGTAAACTGGAGAGAGCAGTTCACAGAGACGGATGGCGGCGTAGGGGATGTAGGGGTGACGGAGATGGGGGAGGATTGTGGAGGCGGGTAGAGGATATGGGAAGTGGTGTAGGGGTGTTTGATATGTGGGGAGGGGCGAAGGTATGTCCATCTCTCACCGATTATATTCCCGCTCTCTGCTCAAGAGGTCGGTATCAGATACACACACACAAGTACTTCCAAATGGAAACGTTTGTTGCGCTTTGTGCAGAGCTGCTGCTGATCACATTGAAAGGAACCGACATGGAGAACGACTGTCCAGATCGATAACGCTACATCCCAGCCCACAGGATCCTCTCCAGTAATGTACATATCCCTGAAGTGAGGTGGGTCTTTATGTTCTAGGTTTATCCACCCGGCTTCTTAAATGTTATTATAACTTTTATCACTGGCTTTATGGGATTTTGCTTGTGGCTATGAAGAACACAAATGTAGTGCTGACGTCCCCAGTAATCTCAATTACTGGATCTCTCAATAATGTGCAGTGTAGCTCCCGAGGCTCTGGAAGATTATCCACCTTAATGCCCTTTAAGAGACCGGATATGATCTCCTTAGTGGCGCGGTACAAATTTAAAAGGCATTTTGGATACGTACAGGATGCTAAAAGTTTAGTCACAGACTCTTTCAGTAGGGGAAATACCCTTCAGCCCATGTGCCAAAGTGATTGAGATGTACATTCAAGCTGATTCCTTTTACAGAGGAGATGGCTCAGACGTAGGCAGATGAAACGAGTCGAAGGGCTGGGCCGAAGGGCCCGTGTGAACGGGAATTATGGCGTCCGAAATATCGACTCTATATATCTCAGTAAATGCTGGCTGACCTGCTAAGTTTCTTGACATTATGCATTCTGTTCTGGCTAGCATTTGGGAGAAAATATATTTTGTGCTGGAAGACTGCAGAGGAGATTTACCGGGATTGTTGGGTATGTGTTATGGGGTGAGATTGGGTTGTGTTGATGTCTAGGGTTAATCTACAGAGGGATCTTGTGATCCAGTTCATAGCTCCCTGAGAGTGGCTGCATGGGATCATGGGATCGATTGCTTTCAATAGTCGCGACACTGAGTTCCGGTGTCAGGAGGTTAGATTATGAGAAAACTCAGTCCTCTTGTATTGTCATTTAGAAATGCATACATGCATTAGAAAATGATACAATGTTTCTCCGGAGTGATATCACAGAAAACAGGACAGACCAAAGACTAACACTGACAGAACCACGTAATTATAACATATTGTTGCAGCAGTGCCAAGCAATACCATAATTTGATAAAGAATAGACCATGGGCACAGTAAAAAAAAAAAGTCTCAAAATCCCTAGTCAATCGACTCCCGAGTTCCCGATAGCAAGCGGCAAAAGGGAGAAACTCCCTGCCATAAACCTCCAGGCACAGTCAACTTGCCGATACCTTGGAAGCAGCCGAACCCAGCCGACATTGAGGCCATCCGTCCGAAAACTCCGATCTTCCGAGCAGCTTCTCCGATATCGCCTCCCGAGCGCCATCCTCAGCCGAGCGCCTTCGACCTCTCCCCGGCCGCTGAAACACATACAGCCGAGGATTTCGGGGCCTTCAGTTCCGGAGATTCCGGTTGCCACACAGTAGCAGCGGCAGCAAAGTGGCATTTCAGAAGTTTTCCAGATGTTCCGCTGTTCTCTCAACAAATCAGGTGTCTCCATCAAATCAGGATTGTGCACGGTCCCCTACTTGACAGATAACAGATATTCATCACCGAAGTGGCCGCGCTCTGCCGTCGCGCCACCATCTTCTCCCCCCGTTGCAGTTTTATAATTCCTTCCTTGAACCGCATCCGGCCCTATTGTACTCTATCAGAGGAAGAATGGGGATGCTTTGGATGGTGAGTAGAAGAGGCTTAAGAGGATGCTTCCTGGATAAGGGGAGAATGGGCAATCTAGGGACATTTTCTCCAGAGTAGCAGAGGCTGAGAAAGACCACACAGATGAAAATATGGGAATATGGGATGCAGAGACAGACTGGGCAGACGGCATCTATTTTCCCCGAAGGAAGAAATGTCTAATACCAGAGGGCATGCATTTAAAGTGAAAGGGGAAACCACATCACATACAAGAGAAATCTGCAGATGCTGGAAATCCAGAGAAACACACGCAAAATGCCAGAAGGACTCAGAAGGCCGGGCAGTAACTATGGAAAAAAAAAAAAAGTGCAGTTGACGGTTCCGGTCGAGAGTCTTTTGGACCTTTTCTGCACTATCTACCTATCTGTGCATCTGTGTATGTATGTATGTATTTATCTATTTATCTATCTATTTATTTACCTATCGATCTATTTATTTATTTATCTAGAGTAATTTTGTATCATTTCCGTACACTGCTGCTGTAATAAAACAAATTATGCAAGGCAGTGATGTTATAGATGACTCAGAATGTTTAAAAAAGAGGTCCTTCACGGTTTTTTTTTTCATTCTCATTGTGGTGGAAGGAAAGCCAAATGGGATGGTGAAGACGGATTCGATGGAGGTTCTCAGATACTACATGAATATGTGAAAATGGAAGGATGTGCGCCTTGTGCAGGCAGAAGGAAAGGCCGTAGTTAGCCATGACATTGCCAGTTCGGTTAGTTCAGAACAATGCAGTGAGCATAAGGGCCGACTGTACTTTTCCATGTCTGTGAGACCACAGCTGGAGTTCGGTGCACATCTCTGGTCGCTTGTCTCAGGAAGACGTGATTAATCCAGAAAGACGCAGAAATGATTCACGGATTTGGTTGCCGGGAACAGAGGACTCGAGTCAAAAGGAGACTGTGCAGTGACTGTGCAGTGATCGCAACACTGAGGGCGATGTGACATCGATTCTCCCCTCCGCCACCACAGGCCCTACTCTCAGATTCAATTGTAGGTGATGCTAATGGTGGAAAATGGCACAAATGATCCATAATGGAAGCAGTGTGACGTAATTCACAAACACCGTCATTGAGTTGTTGTGTTCGCTTTAAGAGGTGGTGCGTGACATAATCACGAGAATGTAAGGGGATTCCGCTTTTGGTTTCCTCGTAATGGAAGTAAAGGTCCCTAGTTTTTATTAAGCACCTAACACGAAGGGGCACATTTTATTCGCAAACTCTTACGAACTCACAGTAAATGTGCTCTGATCCCAGAATTTATCTCCGCCTCTCCAGCCCCACAATCGTTTTGTTCCCATTAAGAGGTGGTGCCTGACGTAATGACTAGGGTGTAAGGGGATCGCTGTTGTTTTCCTTGTAATTCAACTGAAGGTTTGAAACTTCTATTAAGCATATAAAACGACCGGGGCTCGTTTTATTCACAACATACTTGCGAACTCAGAGTAAAATGTACACTGATACCAGCAATGGGACCCGTCACTGTAGCCAACGAAAATGCATGTGAATTGCCTCCACTCCCTCAACTCCAGCCACACAGTGACTGTGCGTAGAACTTAACAACAGGATGGGTCACACTAGAGGGACTATATTATAGAGTTCAGTCGACAGCGGGAAATTGACCTGTCTCCGTCCAGCTTACCCGAACCTCTGGTCATTTCAATCGTCTCCATTTGCCGGCATCTCAATCTCCGAAGCTCCATGAAATAATAACCCACCCTGGACAATCCCTCACTATAACACAATTTTTTAAATTTTGTTTTTAGTAACTTCCTACACGTGTCGTTGGTACGTTTTCCCCTCTCACCTTCACTGCATGCCCTTTATGTTCTGCCTTGAGAAAGATACCGGCTCTGACATATCAGTGTGATGCTGGCGACCTGGATGGTGACTGAATGGTGTGCACAAATGGAAGCACACAGACTGAGTTACTATAGCAAGTCATCATCGTTGCAGTGCTCCGCATCTGCAGTGGAAAGGTTGGAAACGGTTTGATTGTTTGCCAGGAGAGTTGATGAAGAAAGTGAAATTTCATTCCGGCAAGTGTGAGGTTTTGCAATCTGACATGAGCTTGAACAGCACTGATGTACTGAGTGATCAGCGGACAGAAGTTGTAACACAGTTAGACACGATCGTAAAGGGCATCTGTGGGAAGTTTTTCTTCATTGTTCCGAACACAGAGTAGTAAGAGTCGAGAAATCCAACTTGAGCAAATGTAAAAGCGAGGGGCAAAACAAACGCCAATTAGTACGAAGAAAGATGAATGAGAAGCTATAAAAACCCTACAGAGAGCAAGTAAAAAAAAATAAGAAGGTGGGAAAAGATTCAGGCTGCAAACTGTATCAATGTGGACAGTAAAACATTTTTTCAAGCATGTCAGAAAATAAATCGAGATGATATTGGATATAGGAACGCAATAAAATGAGGATAAAATGACAAGGGACAAGGCGATGGCAGATGAACTAAATGAGCATTTTGCACTAGCCTTCACTGTCAAAACACTAGCAGTGCGCCGGATGTTCAAGGGTGTGAGGTGAGGGAAGTGAGTACAGTTAAGATAACATGGGAGGGTGTGCACAACAAGCTGAAAGACCTAAGGGTACATAACTCTACTGGACCAGATGAACTCCACTCCACGGCTCTGAAAAAGGAAGCGCTGGAGATTGTGTAGGCACTAGTAACGTTCAGCAGAAAGAAACTTATAGATCAGTTAGGCTTCATTCGTGTTTGGGAAGATCTCGGAGTCAATTGTTAAAATGAAATTATGGAGTACTTAGACACACAGTACAAGGTAGGACAAAGTCGGCATGGTTTCCTTAAGGGAAAGTCTTGCCTGTCCAACCTGTTGGAATTTGTTGAGGATATTAAACATTCGGTACCTAAAGGTGACGCAGTGAATTTGTAGCAGGCAGCGAGTGCCCATCCTCCTAATCTGTCTGAGTCCCACTGCAGCCTACCGGGTTCCTGAACACTACCCTTCCTTCCACCAATCTCTGTATCATCTACCGTTTCAATCATTGAGATACAACATAAAAAAGCAACGGTCCCAGCCCCAACCCCTGTGGAACACAAACTTGCAGGCAACCAGAAAAGGAGCCTTTTATTCCCACTCGCTGCCTCCTACTTATCAGTTAATGCTCTAAACATGCCAGTAACTTTCCTATAATATAATCGGGCCTTAACCTGGTAAGCAGCCTTATGTGTGGCACCTTGTCATAGGCCTTATGAAAGTCTCAATATCCACGTCCACTGCGTCCCCGTTAGTATGGCATCATTAATATCCTCAAGAAATTCCAACAGGTTCATCAGACAAAATCTTCTCTTTTCGAAACCATGCCGACTTTGCCCTATCTTGTTTTGTGTGTCCAAGGACTTCATAACTTCATCCTTGACAAATGACTCCAAAATTTTAGCAGCCAATGCTGTCAGGCCAACTGATCCACAACTTCCTTTCTGCTGTCTTCCTGCTTTCTTATAGAGTACAGTCACATTTCCAATTTTCCAGTTCTCTGCCAGAGTCCACTTAATTGTGAAAAGATCTTTACTAATGCCTACATAGTCTTGAGCGCTACTTGTTTTATAACCCGAGAGCGCAGTTCACATGGTCCGGGGGATTATGCACTATGAGATCTTCCAGCTCTTTGTGCGCACTCTCCCTTGTTATAGTAACTGCAATCATGCCTCCCACTCACAGCCTCTAACATCCGGCGCAATGCTTGTACTTTCCGCAGTGAAGCCTTGTGCAAAATATTCATTTAGTGCATCTGCCAACTCCGTACCCCGCGTTATCTTTTCTTTGGCCTCATTTCCAGGTCTGCAGCATCATATTGATCAGTCACTTTCCTCCACTGCTCCTGCTCCGTGACATATTTGCCTTTGTTAATGAAGGTTTCAGTTCATGAGCCAGGAGGTAATGTTTCAGCTTTATAAAAGTTTGGCCAGGTTGCATCTGGGATATTGCATCTCGTTTCGGTCGCCCCATTGTAGGAAGGATGCCGAGCCTTTGGAAAGGGAATAGAAGACTTTCAACAGGAGGAGTTTAGGAGGAGGTCTAAAAGGAGAAGTTGCACAATTTTGTATTGTTCTTCGCAGAGTGCCAGAAGCGAAACGGAGACTGAAATGTTTATACCATTCGTAAATAAAGTAGACAGCCAGTATCTTTCTCAGAGCATCAAATACCGAATACCAGAGGGCATGCAGTTAAGGTGAGAGGGGAAAATATTCAAAAGACATGTGCAGGAAGTAATTTAGAAGAAAATAAAACAAAGAGTTGTGGGGTTCTGGAATGGAGTTCTGGGTTGGAGCAGGAGGTAGGTGAAACAGTGGCATTTATGAGGCTCTTAGGCAAGGAAACACACAGAGAACGAAGCGATATAGACAACATGCAGGGAGACGGATTAATTTAATTAGGCTTCACTGGCTTAATTACGTCAGCCCAACATCACAGACCAAAGGGCTCCTTCATGTCCTGCACTGTTATGGATTGCAACTAGATGAACAATTACCGAATAAGGACATTTTCTTTCCCTCTCCGTCCTGAATTTTTATTCTTTCTTGATGAAGCTATGACCCATGGTAACAGAATCCTATTTCTGGAGAATCATCACTCCAATCGGTCTGAATAATTCAAAGAATCGATCAATTCTGCTCATAAATTTCAGGGAATACCGGCCTGGCTCACACGATTTCTCCTCACACGACACCCTGCCATCCCTGGAACCAGTGCAGACAGTGCGAGGAAAAATCCCTGCACTCTCAGTGCTACAAGGATGAGTTTACTGAGGAAGTGCGACGAGACCGGTAAACGACAGTTTGAGTGGGAAGCTCATACTGGATGGTTTGGAGTTTGTAAAATATGTGCAGGGTAGTTTTTTTTGTTTTGTTTTGTTTTTTGCAGCAATACATAGAGGTACCAACTAGAGAAGGGACAGTGTTGGATCTCTTGTTTGGGAGTGAGATAGGTCAGATGACGGAGGTTTGTGTTGAGGAACACTTGGGGTCCAGTGATCACAATGCTATTAGTTTCAACATAATTATGCAGAAGGATAGTTCTGGACCCAAGGTTGAGATTTTTGATTGGAGAAAGGCTAACTTTGAGGAAATGCGAAATGATTTAGAAGGAATGGATTGGAACAATTTGTTTTATGGGAAGAATAGAATAGAGAAATGGAGGTCATTTAAAAGTGAAATTTTGAGAGTACAGAATCTTTATGTTCCTGTTAGGATGAAAGGAAAGGATGAAAGTTTGAGAGAGCCATGGTTTTCAAGGGATATTGGAAACTTGGTTGGGAAAAAGAGAGATATCTACAATAATTACAGGCAGCATGGAGAATATGAGGTGCTCGAGGAATGTAAAGAATGTCAAAATAATCTTAAGAAAGAAATTAGAAAAGCTAAAAGAAGATATGAGGTTGCTTTGGCAAATAAGGTGAAAATAAATCACAAGAGTTTCTACCGTTATATTAATAGCAAAAGGATACTGAGGGATAAAATTTATCCCTTAGGGAATCAGAGTGGACAGCTATGTGTGGAGCAAAAAGAGATGGGGGAGATTCCGAACAATTTATTTTCTTCTGTATTCACTAGGCAGAAGGACATTGAATTGGGTCAGATAAGAGAAGCAGGTAGGGAAGTTATGGAAACTATGATGATTAAAGCAGAGGAAGTACTGGAGCTTTTAAGGAATATGAAAGTGGATAAGTCTCCGGGTCCAGACAGGGTATTCCCGAGGAACTTGAGGGAAGTTAGTGTGGAACTAGCAGGGGCTCTGACAGAAATATTTCAAATGTCATTAGAAACGGGGATGGTGCCGGAGGACTGGCGTATTGCTCATTTGTTCCATTGTTTAAAAAGGATTCTAAGAGTAAACCTAGCAATTATCGACCTGTGAGCTTGACGTCAGTGGTAGGTAAATTGATGGAAAGTATTCTAATGGATGGTATATGTAATTATCTGGATAAACAGGGTCTGATTAGGAACAGTCAACATGGAGTTTTGCGTGGAAGGTCACGTTTGACAAATCTTATTGAATCTATATGGACTTCAGTAAGGCCATTAACGAAGTCCCACACGGAAGGTTAGTTAGGAAGGTTCAATCGTTAGGTATTAATATTGAAGTAGTAAAATGGATTCAGCAGTGGCTGGAAGGGAGACGCCAGACAGTGGTGGTAGATAACGGTTTGTCAGATCGGAGTTCCGTGACTAGTGGTGTGCCTCAGGGATCTGTACTAGGTCCAATGTTTTTTGTCATACACAATAATGATCTGGATGATGGGGTGGTAAATTGGATTAGTAAGTATGCAGATGATAGGTGGAGTTGTGGAAAATGAAGTTGGGTTTCAAAGCTTGCAGACAGATTTAGGCCAGTTAGAAGAGTGGGCTGAAAAATGGCAGACAGAGTTTAATGCTGATAATTGTGAGGTGCTACATTATGGTAGGACTAATCAAAATAGGACATACATGGTAAATGATAGGGCATTGAAGAATGCAGTATAACAGGGGGATCTAGGAATAATGGTGCATAGTTCCCTGAAGGTGGAATCTCATGTGGATAGGGTGGTGAAGAAAGCTTTTGGTATGCTGGCCTTTATAAATCACAGCATTGAGTACAGGAGTTGCGATGTAATGTTGAAATTGTACAATACATTGGTGAGGCCAAATTTGGAGTATTGTGTACAGTTTTGGTCACCGATTTACAGGAAAGGTGTCAACAAAATGGAGAGAGTCCAGAGAAGATTTACTGGAATGTTACCTGGGTTTCATCACCTAAGTGATAGAGAGAAGATGAACAAGTTGGGTCTTTGTTCTTTGGAGCGTAGAAGGTTGAGGGAGGTCTTGATAGAGGTATTTAAAATTATGAGGGGGATAGATAGAGTTGAAGTGGATAGGCTTTTTCCATTGAGAATGGGGGAGATTCAAACAAGAGGACATGAGTTGAGAGTTAGAGGACAAAAGTTTAGGAGTAACATGAGAGGGAACTTCTTTACTCAGAGAGTAGTAGCTGTGTGGAACGAGCTTCCAGCAGACGTGGTTGAGGCAGGTTCAATGTTGCCGTTTAAAGTTAATTTGGATCGATATATGGACAGGAAAGGAATGGAGGGTTATGGGCTGAGTGCAGGTCGGTGGGACTCGGTAAGAGTAAGAGTTCTTCACGGACTAGAAGGGCCGAGATGGCCTGTTTCTGTGCTGTAATTGTCATATGGTTATATATGGTTATATGGTTATAATATTCAAGATGCATTCTCGCCAGAACCCAGTTAGACACCTCCTCTTCCCCAGTCATTCTGCTTCATAGGACAAATTCAAGTTTGTTTCCCTTAATAGTTGATGTTAACTCTCAGTGAATTATTCAAAATGCTCCTCACGTCCCTCTGAAAGATGACCTCCGCCCCCACGTAAAAATGGCTTTTCCTACCTTGTTCTTCTCGGAATGGTTGGCCTCAAGTCATCCCGCACATTGTACATGTGCCAGGTCCTCACTCATTCACTTCTGGCTGAGTCCCCGGACCCACTCTGTATCCTTCTCACTACTGATCCTGCCGCCCAGCTCTGTAACACCAGCAGACATTGATAACATCGCACATTCAAATCAGCGATGTAGACTGTGAACAGCTGGGGTCTCAGCTCCAATCTCTGGTTCACCCTACTCGTCACAGCTTTCCAAATCGAAAGTGGCCTATTCATTCCCTCTCTCTGTCTTTGAACTGCTGACTAATTTTAAGTCTACACAAGCACACCAGAACCTTATTTGCTTATTATAAACTTCCTAATATTCCACCAACACCATATCCATCAGTTCGTAATGCTCCAACTGTTTCTAATGTCCTGAACCCATACTGACTCTGTCAACCCCGCTGCTGCAATCCTCCCAGCACCGTGTGTGGGCATTTGGGATCTGGGTCACTCTCGCTACCTATAGGACACTGTGGTACAGAATACAATGAAAATACTGAACATGTGTGGTTCAGTGTAACAGTGGAATGTGTATCTGGTTTGGGCTCAGTGTGGGACTGAATGCCTTCGGTCTGAGACTGTAGAACTGAGGAGTTGTCAGTATCCCTGTTCTCTGAAACACACCTTCGATGCGAGAGATGCTCGTTAACTTGGGTATCGACAGGAAGGAATATTGCAGTCTTTCCCTGCGGGAAGAAGAAGGAAACTGGGTCAGTGGGACAGAGTCAAAACGACGAAGGTTCTGTGAAGTGGACGGCTTATGAAAGTCAACCTTTCCAGCAGCATATCAACATGCTTGACGGACTCAGCGAAGTTTCTCTAGCACTTAGTGTGTACTTACTTTCATTTCCAGGATCTGTGTTTGTGTATGTGTGTAGCTGTGTGTGTGTGTGTGTGTGTGTGTGTGTGTTGTATGTGTGTGTGTGTGTGTGTGTGTGTGTCTGTGTGTGTGTGTGTGTGTGTGTGTGTATGTTGTATGTGTGTGTTGTGTGTGTGTTTGTGTGTACGTGTAGCTGTGTGTGTGTGTGTGTGTGTGTGTGTGTTGTATGTGTGTGTGTGTGTGTGTGTGTGTATGTGTGTGTTGTGTGTGTGTTTGTGTGTACGTGTAGCTGTGAGTGTGTGTGTGTGTGTGTGTGTGTGTGTGTGTGTGTGTGTGTGTGTGTCTGTGCGTTGTGTGTGTGTTTGTTCCCTGTGTGTGTGGCCAGGAGGGAGGTGAAACACTGAAAATTTGAAACCGCTGGGTCAGAAATTAGTACGGTGTCGGTGAAATCTGTTTACAGATTAATAAGTAGCCAACAAAAACATGAACCCTGTAAATATGGCTGCTGCGACAGAAAGCTCAGATTTTGTCATAATTCCCACCGCTGACGTAATACCTAATAATTTTGATATATTTCTATTCAATCTGCCCAATATTTACATCAGAGTCAATGGTGTTGAATAAAAGTGTCTGCTGAAGTAATTGTAACTAATGACGTTAGTCGGGGTATAACCGTATCTCTCGAGACTGCTCCTTTGTATAAATCAGGGACGTTTTGAAAGCACCAGCTCAGATTTTCTGCCGGCGCTGTGAATTCAAAAGCATCAGATCACAAATTCGCACTGAAATGAGTTATCCAGTCATCCTGAGAATAGGGGAAGTTTACTATCCTTTTATTTCAGCCCTAGGAATTCCCGGTAAACCGCCGTATCAGCTGCTGTAGGTGGGAACTGAAGTTGAAATCCATTGTTGTAATTGTTTCTGTCGCTGGATTCCACTGCAGCATGTCCAGTCCCAGTCTGCTGCATTTCAGGAAGGGAATGGCAAGATCAGGAATGTAGATTTGTGGATCTGGATCTAAAAACAAACCGATGGTGGAATTCAGCGATTCTTGATTTCAACGGTTCAGGCAGAGTTTTCCCAGTTGCTTCTGTTGAATAATGTGGTGTTCGTGATTATCTGCCTTTGGTCGTGGAGCAGCTATACTGAAATCACAAAATATTATGTCTATGCAGCTCCCCGTATTTATATGGACGGATTGTCTGCATTTGTATGTGAACGGTCTTGTGAGGTGCAATAATCAAACCATCGACTGGTAGTATCATTTTAGTAAATGTGAGGAATTCCATGTTGCAGCATTAAACTCGTGGATTTTTAATAAATGTGTGCGCTGTGACTGACTGTGAAGCAGTTGATGGACAACTCAATGCAGTCGTTGTTGAGCCAATTATCACAACAGACGTGTGGCTTCATAGTTATCAACACCATAAAATGTATTATGTTATATCTACATCTGACACCAATCCAGTTATCTAAAAGTGATACTGAGTTAGCTACTGGACGATGAATTCCTCTCCCCTGCTTGATAGTTGGAAGTATCCCGCAATCAGGGTGCTGATGTATTCATTTTATGTCGCGAAATGCGGAGGCGCCAGTAGAAAATGTTCCATCCAGTATGGACTCTGAGGAGGTAAATGCCCAGTTTTCACTTCCCGTTGCCGCTTCACATTTCGGTCATCAGTAAGGAATCCGTACACAAAATATATTGATTTTATTTTACTGTGTAACTTCCTTCTTTGTCTCCTCCAGATCTGCGCCCACTTTGGAATCTCCCACCACTAAACGCGTCAATGACATGGAAGTATTACGATTTCCGCTCACATTGCTGCACTAGCCTCTGCTCAGTATTTTTTTCAACTTGCTGTTCCCTGTCTCTCTTCTAGCGAACCTGCTGGCGGTTGTGATTGTGTCCCGGGGAAAGTGCGGTCTTTCCAAATGCGTCAATCATTACATGGTGGGAATGGCCGCCGCCGATCTCTTGATGGTTATCTCCTATCCGCTGCTGACGTGGACTGCTTGGTGTTATTTCCCCCGATCATTCCTTTTCATCACTCCTGTGTGCAGATTTTGTGCGTGGTTAATTTTTGCGAGCACTGCGACCTCAGTCTGGCTGACTGTCGCTTTCACCTTTGATCGATTTGTGGCTATTTGCTGCGAGAAGCTGAAAACAAAATATTGCACCGAGAGGACGGCCGCTGTGGTTATCGGGACAGTGAGTGTGCTGGCCAGTTTGGAGACTGTCCCCTGGGGCTTTGTATACGAGCCTCTGGTAATAATGGATGGTGTTCCCTGGTATTGTGTTTATACATCGAGCTACAAAAGTTCTCCCTCATGGGCGGCATTTTCCATGTTTCACCGCATTTTAACCCCTTGTGTCCCATTCTTTCTGATTTTGCTGCTCAATATTCGAACGGTTAGGAAGATTCTAGCAGCCAGCCGAGCCCGCCGGGGGCTCCGGGGACGAAGGAATGGAGAGAATGACAAGGACCGGGAGATGGAGAACCGACGCAAATCCATCGTTTTGCTCTTCAGCATAACCGGTAGTTTCATACTGTGCTGGATAACACGGCAGGCATTTTATATCTATCAACGGATTTCAATGAGTTTTGTTTATTATTCTGTAACAGATCCCCGCTACATCACCGAAGAAATATCGGGAATGCTGCAGATTCTCAGTTCCTGCACCAACACTTTTATTTACGCCCTGACCCAGAGCAAATTCCGAGAAGAAATTAAGAATATGCTGAAATGCCCAATGAATAGGATTTTGAAACTCATTAAACGTTGGAAATAAATACTGTAAATTATTACAATCAAGCTGCCTTCATGATCCCTATTGTATAAACTCACTTGTGTGTAAATGGAAACAATGTGATGAACGGAGTTATAGAACTAAAACGTGAGAAAATCTGCTGATGTTCGAAATAGAGAACAACACACACTATCATAATTTACTCTTTTCTATAATTGCTGTCTGGTCTGCTGAGTTCCATCATATTTTGTGTGCGTTGCCTCAGAGTAACAAACCAGCTGTTTACAGCTTATTCTGACGGCACCATTGGCTTCGGCGTCCCAGTGAAATCCACTTTGCACCTTACCTCACGCCCCGATTACATTGAATGTTGTGGCGAATCATTTGCCCCTGCTTCCCGGTTCTAACACAACTGCCTGATCATGGGGTATACTTTGGTCGGTACTAACCACTCCTGATCCCGTCATAACCCGTCCTTTCATTCACCCTCGTTTTTTCCTCTTTCTTATCCTGTGGGTTCTCCTCCTCTCTGACGTCATTAACTATCTTCCAGTAGCACAATTTTAACTGTTTCACATATAACAACAAAATACCATCGTCTTTACTGCAGAGAGAGAGAGAGAGAGAGAGAGAGAGAGAGAGACAGACAGACAGAGGGAGAAGACAATGTAAAGTTTGGGATGCTGAAATTGTACTGGGTCTCGGAGGAACATGAAGAATCAACAAGCAGGTTAAATTGTGAATCAGGAGAGTGAATAGTGACAAGGAAATGACTAGAGTGAAAAGTATTAACGCGCATCCCAAGGCATTTTATGCATACACTGTAAAAAAAAAAATGAATCTGTTACTCCTGCTTCCCGGTTCTGAAAAAAGGCCTGTTCTTGGAGTATATTTTCATCTGTGGCTATAATATCCCTCAAATTAACTGGAATCCTTGGTGTGGAGGCTCAGAGGAGAAGAATTAGTTCACCGTAATTTTGGAAAGCCAGCGATATTCACCGCCTGTACTACGTCAGTCTGTACAAATTTAGCATGTCATCTGAAACTTAGGCCAACTTCTAGAGTAGTATAGTGGAGATTACCCTGACTCGTTGCTTCATTGTCTGGTATGGAAACACCAATTTCTTTGATTAGAATAAACACTGGAAAGTTGTGGATGCAGCCAGTCCATCAGATGTGTATCCCTCCCCGCCGCTGAAAACATCGACAAGGAGTGAAATCACCGGAAAGCAGCATTCATCATCAGGGACGCCCGTCACCCAGGTGATGCTCACTTCTCCATGCCGCTGTCCAGAAGGAGTGACAGGAGCGTCAGGTCCCATAGCAACAGGTTCAGCAATACTTCTACTCGTAAATAGAAACGTCGAAAATAGGTGCAGGAGTAGGTCATTCGGCCCTTCGAGCCTGCGCCGCCATTCAGTACGATCATGGCTGATCATCCAACTCAGAACCCTGTACCAGCTTTCTCTCCATAACCCCTGATCCCTTTAGCCACAGGGCCATATCTAACTCCCTCTTAAATATAGCCAATGAACTGGTCTCAACTGTTTCATGTGGCAGAGAATTCCACAGATTCACCACTCTCTGTATGAAGAAGTTCTTCTTAATCGGTCCTAAAAGGCTTCTGCTTTATCCTCAAACTGTGGCCCCTCGTTCTGGACTTCCCCAACATCGGGAACAATCTTCCTGCATCTAGTCTGTCCAATCCCTTTAGAACTCTATACGTTTCAATAAGTTCCCCCCTCAATTTTCTAAATTCCAACGAGTATAAGCCTAGTCGATCCAGTCTTTCATCATATGAAAGTCCTGCTATCCCAGGAATCAATCTGGTGAACCTACTTTGTCCTCCCTCTATGGCAAGGATGTCTTTCCTCAGATTAGGGGACCAAAACTGCACACAATACTTCAGGTGTGGTCTCACCAAGGCCAGCATGTGTCGTGAAATTTGTTAAAGTAGCAGCCACACTTCAATGCAATACATAACAAATATAATAAATTATAATAATAGCAACAAAGGCATAAGTACATCAATTACAGTTAAAAATCGTGCAAAAAAGAGAAATAAGATATTAAAAAGTGGGTTGTGCTTACGGGTTGAATGCCCATTTACGAATCGGATGACAGAAGGGAGGAAGATGTTCCTGAATCACCGAGCGTGTGTTTTTAGGCTTCTGTAGCTCCTGGATGGTGACAGTGGAAAAATGGCTTGTCCTGGGTGCTGGATGTCCTTAATAACGGACGCTGCCTTTCTGGGACACCGGTCCCTGAAGATGTCCTGGGTACTTTGTAGGCTGGTACCCAAGATGAAGTCGATTAGAGTTACAACCGTCTGCAGGTACTTCCGGTCCTGTGCAGTAGCACAGCACCACCACCCCACAACCCCCCACCATCATACTAGACAGCGATGTGGCCTGTCAGAATGCGCGTCACGGTACATCTAAAGAGGATTTTTTTAAACTGCATTTGTACTTGTTCACACATCAAACCTCTTCAAACTCCGAATGAAGTATGGTCTTTTTCTTGTTTTGTTTATAACTGCATGGATATGTTGGGACCAGTTTAGATCCTCAGAGATCTTGACACCTAGGAACTTGGCAATGCTCACTCTCTCCACTTCTGAATCCTCTGAGGATTAGAAAGTGCTCCTTTCTCTTACCTTTCCAGAGTCCACAATCAGCTCTTTGGTTTTACTGACGTTGAGTGCAAGGTTGTTGCTACGACGCCACTCTTCCAGTTGGGACATCTCGCTCCTGAACGCCCTCTCGTTTCCATGTCAGGTTCTACCAGAAAATGGTTGTGTCATCAGCAAATTGATAGACGGTATTTGAGCATTAAAGATTTTAGAGCAGTGGGCTAATCACGCAACTCTGAGGCGCACCAGTGTTGATCGTCAGCGAGGAGGAGATTTCATCATCAATCAGCAAATATTGTGGTCTTCCAGTTAGGAATTCGAAGATCCAATTGTAGAGGGAGGTACCGAGGCCCAGGTTCTGCAACTTTTCGATCCGGATTGTGAGAGTGATGGTATTACATGCTGAGATATTGTCGATTAACAGCATCTTTGTTGTTTGTGCTGTCCAGGTAGTCTAAGGCCGCGTGAAGAGCCAGAGAAATTGCATCTACCGAAGACCTATTGTGGCGATAGGCAAATTGCAACGGGTCCTTGCTGAGGCAGGGGTTCAGCCTTCTTCCTCTGAATGACACAGTACAGTGTTAGAGCCATATAATGCCGCTCATATGACAAGCCTTTCAAAGGCGGAATCATTTTGATTGACCTCCACAATGTCACAATTATATCTTTATAAGAAAGGGACACAAAATTGCTCACAATTCTCCAAGTGAATGTCCCTTACTGTTAGACTCTTGTTAAACTATGTTCGACAGAGCTCAGTTTGAGCACTATTTACGGTTCCCAGGTATGGTGGACACTGACTGCAATACTATTGAATTTTACCGTCGCTTATTATTTGGACTGTGTGAATGTGCACCACTATTGTATAAATTCACAGCAAATCTTGCACTACCATCTTATCAGTGTAAACTTGTAAATCTTGCGAATATTGTCATCTTTGACTTATAATTCCTGGAAAGTTTATATTTTGAGGTACTTACTTCTATTCCTTCGTACCTCTCCTCTAATATTTGTGTATCTGAGCACTTCTAATATTAATGTGACATCTGTAAATTCCTTTGGAATCAATAATGCATCGGTAAATCTCTCTACCTATCCTCCATATTTACCACCTTAAAGGTTGCTTTACATTAAGCTATCTAATCAATTTCTCTTCCCTGCACAACAGCCAGTCCAGCATAACTGATCCCCAAGTGAGCTCAACCACCAGCCGCTCGAAAAAGCCATATCATAGCATACTAGAAATGTCTCCCCTTGGAAGCGTTTTTGGAAAATCTGATATCCCAATCTTTCTACATATTGAAATACCTCATATCTATCGTAACACTACACTTTTGCCATGCATTTTCTATCTCACACATCTTAGCCACTGTTTGGGGATCTTTACATAACTCCCATCTGGGTCATTTTACCCTGCTGTTCCTTAGCCCTACGAATAAAGATACAACATCATCTGACCATATGTACTCTCTTTCTAATGATTAGATTTTAGTTTTGTACCAACAGAAGTGCGCTGTGCGCTTTGCTTCCATGCCTTTCCTTTCGATACAATGTGCATGTCACGGTCCAGATCGTAAATTTCCTATTTTCTCCTAATTTCCTTTGATAGTGCCACAGCTCCGAACCTTAGTTTCCCACTTGCTCCTAATTCTCTTTGATGACGACACACCTGGTTTCCATCAGGACCTGCAGCATAAGAACCCCGGCGTTACAACCAGTAGTTGCCAGATTGTTGGTTTTGCGTGTGTGGTAAATAACTTTTCCCGGACGCTTAAGGCTGTATGTTCTAGGTTTTGCCCAGTATCGAAAATTACCTGTGAAAATGAATCTCTTCGTGTCAGGATCAGTTTTCTAAGTTCAACTCCAGCTCAGAGGTTTACCTGTGAAACCCAGCCTCCCCGCGTCAAAATAAGTCTTTTAAAGTGTTAATTCAGCACCAAGGCTTGTCTGCGTAACTACGTCTCTCCGTGCTAAGAAGGGTTTTGTCAGCCGTTTCTCTCTCTACGCTCCGAGTCAAGATAAATTCTGTCTGTCTTCTGCCTTCCTGCTCTCCTTCCTGTTTGCAGTTCACGTCTGCATCCTAACTAAATCTCCGTGCCTTTGTCGCCTCATTCGTTGCAACAGAAAGATCTGGCCACTATGGACCTAGCGGACACGAATACCCTGCAATAAGACCTCACCAACCAGGGCTTCCAACTGGGTTTGCATGGCCAACTCCTCCAGGAGGTCATGGCGAACGTCCGTTCTCCCTGCTGACGTAACGAAGATCGGTGACCAGGTGGACCGTGTATTTTACCCACTCCTGGAACTCTGTCTAACCAGCCCAGACAGCCTGTAGTGCCAACACCCAACGTATCAGCAACATCACCATCAAGATAGCCGCACGTACCTGAACCAGAGCACTACGCTGGGGATTTGGGAAAGTGCCGGGTCTTCCTTCTGCAGTGCTCCTTGGTGTTATAGCAGCCGTCATCCACGTACTCCACGGATACGTCAAAGATTGCTTATATCATGGGGTTGTTACGGGGAAGTGACTTAGCGTGGGCTACAGCTGTTTGATATAATCAACCGGATATCTGCTCTTTTTTCCACCTTTATCGCGGAAATGAGAAAGATCTTTCACGACTCCGTCCGTGGTACAGATACGGCTAAGCGCCTACTCACACTCCGCCAGGGCTCACGCAGCGTTGCCGAATATTCCGTCGAGTTCCGGACGTTAGCGGCCGACAATAAGGCACTCCAAAACATATTTCGGAACGGTCTCATTGACATGGTGAAAAACAAGCAAGCGGCAAGAGATGACACTGACAGCCCGGATTCCCTGATCTCCCTTTCCACCTGGTTGGACAATCGTCTCCGAGAACGCCATAAAGAACAAACGGGTCCTCCACCACATTTGGCCACTACAGGGCACGCATTTCCGCCTCCCGTCAGAAAAAAAACCTCTCTGCTGCTGCTTCTAGAGTAGCTCCCAACCCGCCGTCTCCACTACTTTGGGAGAGGAGCCCATGCAGCTGGGACGGAACCGCCTTTCCCCCACAGAACGACTAAGGAGATTGAGAGCCGGTGAGTGACTATATCTCAGCCAGTCCGGCCACCTCCGCGCTACCGGTCCCCTTCGGCCAAAAAGGGAAGTTTCACCAGTGGAAATGCGGACCATGATGAGCCAGACAACTTTCCCGTCGTTCCCCGAACACGGATGCAGCTGCGATCTGCTTTACGTTGCAACCAACAGGCCCTGCATCTCTCAGTAGTAGTGGACTCTGGCGCTGAGGGAAACCTTTTGTATGAAAACATAGCTTCCCGGTCTAGAATTCCTCGCGAGCCGTTGAGTACCCGCTTCCAAGCCCGGGCACTGGACGGGAGATTACTGGCCCGAGTCACACATTGCACACCACCCCTGCCTCTCTTTCTCTCCGGGAACCACAGGGAACAGATATGATTCAATTAAATTTCCTCTCCTCAAGCTCCGATAGTTCTTGGGACCCCTGGTTAAGCCGCCATAACCCCCAAATTGACTGGTCCACTAGGAAGAAAGTCAGCTGGAGTCCGTTCTGTCACTCCACTTGTCCACAATCGGCTCTTTCCCATGCGGAGGTCACCGCGACCTCGTCTGCCTCTGAACCCCCGACTTATCCAAGGTTCCAGCAGAGTATCACGATCCGGGTGAAGTGTTTAGCAAACAACGGGCTCTTTCCCTGCCTCTACACCGCCCTTACAATTGCGCATTTGCGCTTCTGCTCGGAGCCCCCCTACCCACCAGCCGGCTGTATAACCTGTCCCGGCCCGAAGGGGAAGCAATGGAAATGACTCTCTTGTGGCCGGCATTATCTGACCCTTAGCTTCCCCTGTTTCTTCTTTGTGGGGAAGAGAGGCGGCTCGCTGGGCCCTGCATTGACGACCGGGGCCTGAACAGCATCACCATAACGAATAAATATCCCTGCCACTTATCAACTCTGCTCTCGAACCCCTTCACGGAGCCACCATTTTCTCGAAACTGGACCTACGAAGCGCCTACAACCTGGTCAGGATAAGGGAGGGAAATGAGTTTATCATCTGTCTTGGTCATTTCAAATATCTGCTCATGCCATTCGGTCTCACCAATGCCCCCACCGCCTTCCAAGCCCTGATAAATGATGTTCTTAGGGACTTTATTAACCGTTTTGTTCTGGTTGATCTGAACGACATCTTCATCTGTCTCCCGATGTCTTCAGGAACACATCCACCATATCCGTCAGGTTCTCCAGAGGCTTTAGGAGAACAAACTATTCATTAAGGCAGGGAACTGCGAGTTTCATGTCCCGTCTGTCAATTTATTCGGGTACATCAGCGGGAGCGGGAAAGTGAGGGCGGAATCCGAAAAGATCCGGGCGGAGGCGGAGTGGCCAAAATCTACGACACTCGAGCAACTCCAGCGATTTCTGGGTTTCCAAACTTCTACCGTCGTTTCATCAGGGATTACAGCCGGGTGGCAGCGCCCCTTACTCGACTCACCTCTCCTGTGATCCCTTTTCACTGGAACCCCGAAGCGGACGCTGCCTTCTCGGAGCTGAAGAGACGTTTCACCTCCGCTCCCATGCTCGTCCAACCAAACCCTTCTCGCCAATTTATTGTGGATGTCGACGCCTCCGACTCTAGAGTGGGAGCGGTCCTCTCCCGACACTCCGGCCCAGACTGAAAACTCCATCCCTACGCCTGCTTTTCTCGCCGTCTATCCCCCACCGATCGGAATTATGACGTAGGGAACCGGGAGTTACTGGCCGTCAAACTCGCTTTTGAGGAGTGGAGGCACTGGCTGGAGGCAACGGAACATCCACTCATCATCTGGAAAAACCACGAGAACTTCGCAAGAGCACCCAAACCGCCAAACGCCTGAATTAACCCCAAGCCCGTTGGGCATTATTTTTTGGCCGTTTCAGATTCACACTCACCTATCGACCGGTGTCCAAGAACGGAAATCCTGATGTTTTCTGCCGTCACTACTTCTCCGAGGAGGGTCGTCCCAACCCCCAGACCATCCTTTCAACAAACTGTGTAGCGGCTGTCCTCACCTAGGAGATCGATTCCATAGTCAAAGAGGCCCAACGGACTCAACCTGGCCCAGGCAATGGACCCTCCAATCGTCTCTTGTTGCTTGACGCTGTTCGGTCTCAGGTTCTCCGGTGGGGGCATACTTCCCGGTTCACCTGCTATCCCGGAATCGATCGAACTCCGTTCTTTCTGAAGAGACATTTCTGGTGGCCCTCATGAACGCTGACACTCGCTCCTGTGTCTCTGCCTGCTCTGTTTGTGCCCGCGGAAAATACTCCCACCCCACCTGCAGGGTTGCTTCGTCCCCTACCTATCCCTAGTCGCCCTTGGTCTCACATTGCGCTGGATTTTGTCACTGGACTACCCCCTTCATATGGGAATACTGCTGTACTCACCGTGGTGGACCGCTTCTCCAAAGCTGTGCAATTCGTAGCCCTTCCCAAACTCCCTACAGCCCGTGAGACAACGGACATCCTTATTCCTCAAGTCTTCCTTCTTCATGGGATTCCCTCTGACATTATTTCTGACCGGGGTCCCCAATTCATCTCTCAGCTCTACGAATAAAAGGATCCACTGACTACGTGTGTTCCACAGGGGTCAGTGTTGTAGCCACTTCTTTTTATCCTGTATATGAATGATTTAGATGATGGAATAGGCTGCTTTGTTGCCACACTTGCAGATGATACGAAGATAGGTGGAGGAGCAAGTAGTGCTGAGGAATGCTGAATGAACTCAGCAGTCCAGGCAGCATCTATGGTAAAAAAGTACAGTCGAGGTTTCGGGCCGAATTCCTTCGGCAGGACAAGAGAGAATATGCTGAGGAGTAGATTGAAAATGTGAGGGAGAGCAGAGAAAAACGCCAGGCGATAGGCGAAACTTAGAGGGGGAGGGATGATGCAAAGATCTCGGACGTTGATTGGTAAAAGAGACAGAAGGCCATGGAAGAAAGAGAGAAGTTCGGGGGGTGGGTGGTGAAGGGAGGAGCACCAGAGGGGAGCGAACAATATTGCAAGGCAATATCATGAGAGACGGACAAGGGAATGGGAAATGATGAGGGCGAAGGGGAGGGAAGGGGGTATTACTGGAAGTTTGGGAAATCGATGTTCATGCCATCTGGTTGGAGTCTACCCAAACGGAATATAAGATGTTGTTGCTCCAAAGTAAGTCTGGCCTTATCCATACAGTGTAGGAGGCCATTGACGGACATGTCTGAGTGGGAATGGGAAGTGAAATTAAAGTGGGCGGCCATTGGAAGATCCGCTTGTTCTGTCAGACGGAGCGTAGATGGCCGGCAAGTTGTTCCCCCATTCGACGTCAGGTCTCACGGATATACATCTGGTCCGGTTTCCATATCGATCAGTCACTGCACACCAGATTGGTAAAAGTATAAAAAGAACATAGATATAACTTGTTTTTACAGCTCGGACGACGGAGCGAAGAGATTGAACAACGCAGTAATGTAATTTGGTGGCAAACACGTTGATCATTGCCACCCTCACGCGTGCAGCATAAACTTATACAGGGGATAAATCATAACTGGCATCTTCTTCATTACATCTGGTGGTGGAAAAATTAAAACGGACAGCTTTCTCACCGTGCGAGACGGGACACTACTTAGATAATAGAGCTGTGTAAAGGGATTGTTTATACAGAGGGATCTGAGGAACAACTTTTCCAACCATATGTCAGAAGGAATCTGGAACGTACTGAGTCAGGTGACTGGTGGTAGAGGGTAAACGCAAAACATTTACAAGTGTAATATTTCACAGTAGATTGAGAAGGGTACCAGATATGAAGCAGACAACTTGTTTGCATTTCCGGAACGCGACAACTATCACGGCCGTAATCTATTTCTTAAATGGACGGGACGCAGCAAAAAATACAGCAGCTGCGGATCTGAGAAGCGAATAACTGACTGGACAAAATCAGAACCGAAAGGAGGTTTAATATCACCGGCACACGTTGTGAAATGTGTCGTTATGCGGCAGCAGTACATTGCAATTCATAGTAAAAAAAAACTATAAATTACAGTTAGAAGATAATATTTAAAACACTGCTAAATAAAGTTCATGCAAAAAGAGAACAACATGTAATGAGGGAGAGTTTATAGGTTCAATATCTATTCAGAAACCTGATGGTTAAGGGAAAGAATCTATTCCTCTTTTATCATTGCAGATCCAGACACATTACTGACCAGACTGACAGAGACCCAAATGATCAAATCCCTCATCCCTGCCCACAGTGCTAACTTCACTGCATATCCAGTCCCATCACTGTCCACTCAGAGAACTGCGCTGCTTTCCCAGTTTCATTATGTTTCACACTAGTACCGTCGCTGCCACTCCAACATCATCACTGACAATGCGAAAGTCTGTCCGTAAACACGTCACTCAGCAGAACTATACGACCAAAGATGATGTCCAATTACTATTGATCGCATCGTCACCGGTTACAAAGGGCAAGTGTGACAACATTCGTTATACATTTAACTGTTAGTGCAGGATCCCATGCAAGCAAATATAACAGTTGTCTTCAGCAAGATACAAAAGTGCGCAGCTTTGGTATCATTAATGGGATTTCTAGCACATGAACATTAAGATCATATAATTCATTTTACACAAGAATATCAGTAAACACTCAAGATGTTGGGGAAGAATGCTCGCTGTGTTTTATTGTTATCATTACATCGGGCCGTGGTTACACTCCGAGCAGACCGGAGAAGGGAACAGTTTTTTTGTTGCACAGGGCAGCACGTCCGTAAGGCTTAATGTAAATTCCTGAACTTCCACCGAAGATATTTGTAACTTCTACGTTCAAGTTTAAATCTGGTCACTGTTCAGTTGATTAGTAGATACAGTACCTGAAGTAACATAATCATGTGCCGCTTGTATTCCGTGGCTGGACGCAATGGTGCCGACAGGAGAATCTAATAATATCTTTAGTTGACGCTTGCTATGCAATGGTCTACAGAACGTTACACAACTGTGCTGGTCTGATGTTCTGTGTGACGAAGAAATATGTTTTAATATAATCTATACACCTTCAGTTAAACGTTTAACAGATTTAAACGCCTGTCTCTCACATTTATTGCGATGACCAATGCGAATAAAACTGCCCGTTTCGCTGTTTCTACAGTTCTAAACTTTAAGGTCATTGCGACTCGCAACAGAGATTAACAACAGTCAAGAAGAGATGTGCTTCACCAGATTCCGTTCGACCTTTGCAGGCTCACAGATATGCTATGATATTAGTCTGGGGAAAATGAAAACAATTCTAGTTTCCAAAGATTTTAAAATAATATATGTTTGCGGATACTGCTCAAGTGAGCGGAAACATTCCAAGGAACCGAGTAAAGACGGAAAAAACGAATAATAAAATAAATCGAATAACCGATTTGGAGCAATGGTGGCTGTTTATTCTTGTGAGATCTTCAAAGGAGGGTAAATTGTGCAGAGTTACAGGATCACCTTTGCTTGCCAGTAAATACAAAGTCATTACATAGAAAGATGCCGATGCCCCTGTATTAAAGCGTTTCCTATCACACCGACGCCTTACACCCAGCGGAACAGCATCAGCTGCCGTTTAGTGGTTCTGTATGACTACGGCGTGGCCTCTTGTATGGGATACGGGTACGGTTATGGGCTGTAAGGAAAATATCTTTTTTTCCTTGCTCATTTCTGGTTCAACAGGATTAGGAATTCGCAGGAGAGTGAGACATTGTACACTTGCTGAAGATTATTAAAATACTACTGTATCAGGATGACATGGGAAATACGAATCAGCCGTGTGCAAAGAATATTTATCGACCAGTCAGTGATCTGATGCATATAGTGCTGGAGGGAACCCAGCTGCTGATAGTTAATTCCATGATTCGCTGTCTCTGTTTCTGTCTTTCTCTCTCACTCTCTGTCTTCCACCCCCCACCCACATGTCTGCCGATCTTGTCTACTCTCTACTCCCGCCTACCATCAGCTCACGTTTGCAAAAACGGCGATAATCGTTTTCTCTATCATAAAATGTCCACAATCCAAGCTAATGTCGCTGTGTTCCAGAACCACTGCTTTGTGTGTCTCATTTTATGCACACCAAAGAAGCATCAAGTGCAATTTTTGACTAGTTTTCTACTTTCCTTATACTCGATGTTTAAGTAAAATGTTTATATTTGTTTATTATTTAAGGACCGTTTTGTTCTCCTTTATATTTAGTTAAGTCGACCGAAATGTTATGAGATTTCTTTTTGTAATTCCGATATATATAATAACAGCAGCACTTATCTACACATTTGTTCCTCAGCTATTGGGTAAACAATCATGGAAACTAATTAGGGTCCTTTCAGGAAAGGTTGTTGACGTCACCGGAGAGTTTCTCTCTCTTATTAATAAGAGTCCTTCTCACTCAGTTCCCCCAGTTTCAGCGAGAGCAGCCTCTCCTGCCACGAACAGAGATCCGGAGTGGCACTGTGAGCGAGAATAAGGACAGACTGGCTCGTTCTGTCATGGATCAAAATTCGGGAAGAGCGGCGTGGAATATAACGGGAAATTGGAAAACTTTCTTCTGGATGGTTCCAATTATTTTGACAGATTATGATTGGATAACGCTAGATTTTCCAATAATGAATGTGTTTATCACCATTCAAGTGATTTTCTTCCCCGTCCTCGCCATCATTGCTCTTCCTGGTAAGTCTCTTTCCAAAGATAACTTATGAAACAACATTTAACTGCACATTTTCCTTCTCTCGTGTACCTCTCATAATAGTAATAATTAATGCTGCTGTCACACCCACTTGGAAGCAAATCTTTGCTTTATGCACGTTGATAATTGACTGAGCCAAGGACCCTTGTCTAAGAAAATCTTGCTTACAGTTGTGATGATCCAGAGAAGATTTCTGAGAATGATCCATGGGCGGGGGGGACGATTTAACGTATGAGGCGTGTTTGATTGCTCATTGCCTGTATTCGCGGGGATTGCGGAGGACGGGGTAGGGGAACTGGGGAAGGTTATGGGTAACTGAAAGGTTCAGATGGAGCCGTCGTTCAAAGGATGTATCCAACACTGTATTGGACCAGAGAGCGCAGCCTCCCAATAAATGACTGTTCCTTAGAACAGAGCTGAGGAAGAATGTCTACTGCCAGAGGCAGTGTGCCTGTGGAACGCATTGCCACAGAACGGTGCTGAAGCCAAATAATTGGCGTTTTCAAGCGAAGCATTATAGGTGCGTAATTAACAGGGCCATTATAGTTTATGTAGAGAAGTTGTTGGAAGGGAAATACATGGACCATCATGGACAGTGTGCTCTGGTCACATTGTCTCAGAAATGCTCTGGATGCAATGGACAAGTTTCTGATGAGTAAACTTGCATACAACTGTTGCCCGTCACTGAGAGGATGATACATTACATTTATAATCCGCTTTGATCCCCCTTTCCACCCGCTCTATCCTCGCCTCAGGAATATGTGCTGTGAATCAAGTTGCATCCTATTTGAGATTCCCTTGCAATTAAACTGTTTTCCAATGCCCCAGTCGTCCTGTGGCTAATCCGGTTGGTGTGACTGTCGTCTGCACTCCAGGGACTCCCTGAACATTAACCAGGTCCCTCAGCTTTTAAGACCTTCGGACGTGTCTGCCATACTAGTTCCCTCTTCTGTCTCTGGCCATCCTTCTCCCCACTGTGTTCGTAAAATGTATTTTCCGATTGGGATCCAAAAATTATCAAATGCAAAGATCGTTAATGTATATTTGAATGCCAGCTGCATCTGACGGTGCTCAAAAGTAGCACATTTCGGAAAACAGGAAAGACCACTGGAAGTTATTGAAATACTGATCATGACGTATTATTATGGTGACAAATCACCTTCATTCTTGCTGAAAGATATAATGAATTTTAGAGACTTTAATGAATTGTATACGATTGTAAAGGCAAAAGAAACAAGAAGGAGACGGAGAGACTCGTGGTATGATTTCAAGGTAGTACTCACTCCCTCAGTGTCGGAAAACAGGAAGAGAGGTGCAACAGTGAGATTTTGGACTGCTACTCCATTTGCAAATCCAAATTTGCCAACGATCAGGGACGGGAATCTGCGCTTCAGCTAAACCTGGTGGGTGTCACGGACACTTATTTCACGACATGATGAGATTTCGCAGATTCCGCAGACGCATCATTCAGCTCTTTTTCCCTCAGCTCGTGTGAAGTTTCCCAATCATCAGCCATTGTTATCTGTGTTCTTCGTTTTCTGTTTCGATGCCAGGTAGCAAGTGACAAATCTGGAGAGGCCGCACTTTCCCCGAGAGGGGATGAATATGGTCACCATGTTCACTGGCAAACAATTAAAATAAATAAAAAAATCAGGGTAAACCGAACATATAATATGTGCCCATGATAGAAATGAGTGTACCTGATCGCTATGATTATATTATTCCGTCAGGTACACTCATTTCTATCATGGGCACATGTTATATGTTCGGTTTAAGATGCGTTTACCCTGATTGTTTCCTCTGTTCGCAGTGAACATGGTGACCATATTCTTCCTGTCTCGGGGAAAGTGCGGCCTCTCCAGAGTTGTCACTTGCTACCTGGTTGCCATGGCCTTGGCGGATCTGCTGGTTCTTATCCTGGATCTGATACTGAGCAAGTTTCCACTTACGCACATGCCAATCGGCGCTTTCTTCCGCTCAATGACTAAGGGGTGTAATATCCACGCTGCTCTGATTTACACCGTCACCTACTGTTCGGTCTGGTTCACCGTCACGTTCACCATTGATCGGTTTGTCGGCATTTGTTGCCAGAAACCGAAAACAAAATATTGCACCGGGAAAACTGCGGCCGTGGTTTTGGGGACAGTGAGTGCCATTGACTTTTTAAAGAATATTTACTGGTATTTTAGACTCTCGGGGTACTACACGTGGATAGCTGTTCCATTTATTTGTAGGGTGAGAGCGCATTATTTGAATTTATTTATCGCGACTCAAATTGAACTATTTTATTACATCCTCACCCCTGTATTCCCATTTGTGCTGGTTCTGCTGACAAATGGCTTCACCGCCAGGCACGTCTTAGTCACGAGCAGAGCTCGCAGGAGACTCAGGTTTCCTGGCAACGGACAGAGTGCCAGAGACCCGGAGATGGAGAACGCAGGAAATCCCTCGTTTTATTGCTGATCGTCTCGGGTAATTTCATCTTGCTGTGGGCACCTTTCACCGTGTATTCTGCGTGGAATCGACTGTATGCTTTTGCCACGTATGTGCGCCCACCTGATTCGCTGCGAGAGCTGGGCGCCATTCTGCAGCCTCTGAGCTGTTGCACGAACACGGCCCTTTACACCGTTACGCAGACCAATTTTAGGGAGCAGTTAAAGACTGTGGTAAAATCACCGCTCTCTCTCATGTTTGTGAAGAACTCGTGACGTTGCGGCGTCGCTCGACCTGAAACCACTGAAGTTCTATCCACTGTGGGCAATTTTTGTTCCTCTGGGCCCTGCGATATCCTTGTTCCGCTCACACCTCCCAAGCGGAAATTACATAAATTGTTCATTATACAGCTGAAATGATCGTCCCTCATTCGCCGGCCTATCTTCTCATCTCTGGCCTACTTATCCAATTTACACCGTAGTTCCACCCTGCAATCCTTCTGGCCGCCCAGATACATTAGTCCAGGTGCAAGGCCATTCTCCTGCGAGATTGCCTGTGTTCCCGAAACAACCCGTTCATGCCCTACATTGACGGCTGAATTGGTGCTGTCAGTCCAGTGACGTCTGAATTGGTGCTGTCAGTCCAGTGACGTCTGAATTGGTGCTGCTTCCTGCACCCACGCTGAGCTCGTCAATTTTATTTACAACTTACCACACCGACCTCAGATCAACTTGTTCCCATTCTGACACCACTTGTCTCTCGCTCTCTCTGTTCCCAACACCACAGATCCGTTAGAAGCCCGAATTCTATAAACAGCCCCATATTGGCCTACATACCCCGAAATCAATGAACGTTTCCCTATATTAGCGGTCTCTGTTCTAAGTCTGCGCAATCTGGAAATAAGTATATATCACAAACACGCTGCAACCCCATAATAGATCATTCCAGAGCAGGAATCATTTCAAAAATTTTCGAAAATGGGGGAATTTCGACATTAAAAATCCGTACACAACCCAAATATCTGGGTTACTACAAATCTGTGTGCAGCTGGATAATCGACAACACGCTCTAAATCTGAGCATATCACCACATCCGTGCGTACCCCCGAGGCAGAGCACACACTTAAATCTGCATGTATGCCGAAATCCAGGCGCAGCCCCCAAAAACTTTGTGCACCGTATATATACCGAATTTACCTTAACTCTGTGCAATCCCCAACTGAGTGCGGATGCCAAACACGCTGACACCCACCACATGATCCGAACAGTATCCGGGTCAAAGAATAATTTCAAACCGTTCGCAAACTGTTTGCCATAAAGTAACAAGAATACTGTTGAAACTTCAAAGTGCATTGATTCTGAAAGTGTTTATAAACAAAACAAAATTCAGATGCGTCACACTACAAATCCACAAGCACCACATCTCTGTGAGAAACCCGAAATGCGTAAACATCCCCATATTAATCTGCATGCTCCTAAATCAACGAGCATTCGCGAATCAGACTGCACCATTATACTGGTGGTCACATCACTGAATATGTTCGGATCATTTTACCAGTGTGAAATCCCATATTTGCCAACACCGCCCTAAATCAGAGCACTCCACAAATTAGTACCCACTCCAAACAGGCTGAAACTCCAACATCCGCAACAGATTAACTCAGAGCAGGAATCATTTCAAACATTTCAGAAAATGACTGTTTCCATGATAAAAATCCGTACCCATCCGAAAATTCATCTGCAACTGCAAATCGGCCGATACACCCAAATATGGTGTAACCCAAAATCCGTGTGCACCTCCATATTAGACATATCAGACCCTACATCTGCGCCCATCAGCAAATAAGTGCGAACCCCTAAATCCATATGCGTCCCAAACCCGCAAATAACTTCACATGAACATTAGATTATCCAAATGCAAGAGTCATTTCTAACAGTTCACAAAATAGCTGTGTCCACTTTCAAAAATCTACAACAAATGCAAAGTTCTATGTACATCTGTTATTAAGGTATCTATAAACGAAACGACCTTGAGACATCCCCAGATCCGTGTGTACTCAAACTCGCCGTGCTCCTCTCCATATGTCTGTGCACATTCAAATCCGAGCGCGTTCCTGCAAGTACAATTGTTTATCCCGGAGCGAGAATCATTTCGACCTTTTTCGCAAGATGGCTGAATCCACATTGAAAATAGCAAGACCAAAGTTCGCTGTTGAAGTGCATTATTTATTAAAGTATCTCTAAACGAAACAACCTTGATATTTGTCATTAACCCAAATCCACCAAGACCCACAAATCGAGATGCACTCACAAGTACGGATGGACACCCATATCGCTGCTCACTGCGAACCCGCCAACACCCTCCAGATACACATCAGCTTATCCCAGAGGAGGAATAATTTCAAATAATCCACTCAGTAGCAACCTCCATCTTAAAAATCATAGTAAGAGCAGAGAAGAAAATTAAATGTGTATTTATTAATGAAGTACCTATCAATGAAACAACCTTGAGATTCGTTACAACTCAAAATCGACCGACATCCCCAAATCTGTAAGTACCCTCAGACCGTATGCACCACCAACAGAGCTGACACCCACGTATGCACATTTGATTTTCAAAGAAGAATCATTTTAACAAGATGGGATTGCACAGGCAAGTGGGGCTGCACACGGATTTGTGGGAGCCGTTGTATGTGGAGTTGTGACAAATCTCAACATTCCTTTACTTCCAATATTTTATTAATTAAAGCACTTTCAATTATGAACTTTGTTCTTACTGTTTTATAAGGTGGAAGCAGATAGGTTGTGATCTGTTTGAAATTATTTTGTTCAAGGATAATTTAATGTGTATGTGGAGATGTCAGCGAGTTTGCGGGTTGCGTGAATTTGGAAGCCGACACAGATTTGGGGTTCCACAAGGATTCTGTGGCGCGTGCTGACTTAGGAATGTGCACAAATTTAGAGGTATGTTGGCAAATATATTTGCACACCGATTGGGGGTGGGGTGGGGAGTGAAAAATCTCAAGAATGTTTCATTTATAGAAACTTTAATAATAATTGCTGGGTCTGCCAATTAAGATTAGTTAACTGAAAGGACTGGGCAATCGCAGGTCTGAGGCAGTTCAGAAAAGTCTACACTGCCAGATGGGTATTCTGATGGTCTAGGAGTTTGCCAGCACTGGACTACCAGGTATCCTTAAAACGAGCTATAATGTCCGAAAGGGATTCGCTTTTTATATGTAGACTTCGGGAAAGTCCGCAAAACTCCCCGTGCTGTAGGGCCGTCATTAAAATGGGTTCCATTACCTTAGCGACCCATGGCTTGTCTTACATCGCCCGCCCGACCTGGTTTCCAGTCACGTTCGGGCGTCTGTCTGGGACTGGAGAACCTACTGTGTGTCCTTCCCCAAGAAGTTCCATATGTAACACTGAGGAGTGCGCGCAAATCCCCGGGCAGGAGCTGGAAAACTTGACAAGTTTGTGTGAGTCAGTTGGTTGTCTTAGCGGGTTAGGAGATTAATTAACGGTATTCTATACCACAGGCGCGACCCAGGGCTTTACAATTGTGATTTTCCCCACAATTTTTGGGGAAACTCACTGATATCTTCCCCAATAGATCTATCTGCTGCTTCTGCTCCTGTTTCCTTTGTTTTTGTTTTCTGACCTGTCTGTTCCCGACTAATAGGTGTTAATTCGGGGAACCGTTCTGACCCGGCACCTCGGCGGAAACAATAGCCGACGCAGAGAGCGCCAGTCCTCGAAATCATGATTCATTTTGTTAGAAATAGGTTCTTTCTTGCGTTCAGTTGTAAGTTGTTGGTGTCCCATTTCTTAGAAAACCACAACATGTAATCGAAGTCCAATATTTCATTTTTAGCGAATCGAAAGCACCGCCACAAGTCCAATCCCCTTGACTCCAAGCATATAACTCACTAGAAAATGTGACAGAGTACATGCTATCCCCTGTTCTCAAGCAAACCTTATCAGCGGGCGATCCTGCAGGTAACCAGCAAATTCTTTGTCTTGTACTTTTCGACTTTTTACATCGTGGTGTCGTTGACCGGTAATTTCATTTTAGGATCACTCGGGCGTCGCTCGTGAGGCGCCGTTCTAGCCGGTTTACCTTTAGAGGGGTCCACCAACCTACGAGGACGGTAACCCAACACTTTTCAGAATTAAAGAGTACTTAACAGATGTTGCAACATTCGCGCGCCTCAGTTATACACTTGTACAATCCATTGATTATAACAGCGAACATCTGGGTCCCAAAATGGATCAGTTTTATTTTAAAGCAATTTTAAATTTCATGGTTCCCTGTCCCTTCTCGCAGTTTCCTTCTTTTTCTTATCCGAACGCAGGTACACTGGTCACCGGCTGGTGAGGGACAACCTTTTCTGGCACAGTCCGAGGGGCCAAATTCTCGGTCAAGGGTTCACTATATCGCGTTTAAAGGCTCCCATCCTCGTCGCCAAATTTGTCAGGCCAAGTCAAATCACGTTCGGACTCAAATAGTGATATTGTCGGAGAATACAAAACAACACGCGGACTCAGATATTTGAATGTCTTTTATTTCCGTGGCCATGTGAGAATCGTTTCTCAGAGCGCCGATTCTGAATTTACAGTTCATAATGCTCCATTTTCATCAATCACACATTATCATTAGCCCAATAAATTCTCTCACCAGTAGTTTTCCCCCTTTCACCTTGTTACATATACCTGTTAGGATGCATTCTCCAGTTACCTTATAAGGTATCCGTAGCCTTCAGCCAGGAGCAGATGTCATCAGGTGGTTCCCAACCTTCACAGAGTGTTTCGACCCTTAACCACGACACTCTCCAGTTGATGGGCCGGCAGTGTTGGCCAAATCACTGCCAATCTCCTCTTGGCTTCCAGCTCCCCTCCTCTCGCCTACTCCAAATCCAACAAGAGGCTCGTTCTGCCTCTTCCTCCAACCTACAAACTGCTTGATTTTTTGCTCCTTTCGTCCGGGCACAGATCTGACAACAACCGCCATGCTGATTTCGCTCGCCTTCCATCTTAAATACATGCCCTCTGGTATTAGTTATTTCATGTTTCATGTTCAGCGAAAAAAAAAACGGGCTGTCCACGATGTCGGTGCCTTTCATGTTCCTATGAACTTCAATCAGGCCTCCCTCAGCCTCTGCCGCTCCAGATAAAATATCCCAAGCCTGTCCAATCTCTCCTTATCAAGGAACCATCCTGTTAAGGCTCTTCGACTCTCAGTTCAAAACCCCCACGATTTTCCAATAATAGAATCCAATACTCAGGATGTGGTTAAACTGGAGATTTATAAAACTGCAACATAACTACCTGACCCTGGAACTCAGTGCCTCGACTGCTAAAGACAAGCAGGCCCTGCGCCGCTCGCAGCAACCCCTCACCCTGTGCAGCACCTAAAGAGAGTAATGAACTGAGATCCCAAACCCCCTTGTAGATCAACACAGTATATCAACACATACTGATCTTCCCCATGACATAAGCCCCAGTCCTGGTCAACTTCCTCTGCAGTCTTCCAGCACAAAGTATCATTGATATAGAATGCTAACCAGAGCTGAATGCAGCATTTTCACGGAATTCCGCAGGTCAGGTCGGATCTATCGAGAGGAGTAGAGTCGACCTTTCGGCGACAACATTTCCATTACAGCATTGACAGTGGCCCTTCGGCCCACCCCTTCCATGGCGTTCAGGTGCCATCCAAAACATTCCCATCTGCCTGTGTTTGTCCCGTTTGCCCTGGGACGGAAATTTGCCTGAATGTACATCTCAGTCACAAGGCACTGGGTCTGAAGAGACTTTTTCCGTGCCGTAAGAGTCGTTGATCGAACCTTTTCTATCCTGTAGTTACCAAAAGTGTCTTTTAAATTTGTTTAAGTACAGGAACTCTAAGGGGGTAGTGTTTTGTCTCTTAAAGTGCATTAGGGTGGATAATTTTCCAGGGCCAGGCGGGATATACTTGCAGATTACTTGGAGAAGCAGGAGATTAGAATTCTGAGGACCTCTCCTCTGTAGCTACAAGCAAGATACCCAAAAAGCAGAGATAAATGGTATTCCATTATTCATAAAAGGGGATGGGTTATCCTGGAAAATACCAACTGCTGAGTCACGCTTCGGGGTATGAAACTTACTGGAGAGGATTCTTCGGGATTAGATGTAGTGTTATCGAACACCACACACATAAACATTTTCTCTAGCTCTTCCAATCTCTGCCGAGCTGTTTTCTGGCATAGTCCCAACGACCTGCATTAAGACCATAGCCTTTCATATACTTCCCATCCATTTACCCGTTCAAGTGTCTCCTAAATGTTGCGATTGAGCCTGCATTCACCACTTCCTCTGGCTACTCATCCCACGTTCATACCGCCCTCTGAGTGAAGAAGTTTCCTCTCGTGGTCTACTTTCACCTTTAAAATATGAACTCTTGTTCCAGTCTCACCTAACTTGAGGGGAGAGTGCCTCAGTTTGGGAGAGAATAGGCCTATTGATTCTCTCCTTCTGACTCAACCCCTCAATTTCTGAAACATCATTATAAATTATCTCTGTAATCTTTCAAGTTTATTGATCTCTTTCCTGCAAATATGTGATCTGAACTATACATAATGCTCCACGCTGATCCTCAATAACGTCTTACACAACTTCAACATAACATTTTAATTCGTGTACTCGGTACTCTGATATATGAAGGCATGTGTGCAAAGATTCTCCTCATGACCTTATCTAGGAATTTTGAAACTGTATTCTCAGAACCCTCTGCTCTCCTGCACATCTGAATTACCTTCCACTAATTGTATAAGTCCTGCCCTGGTAGGTCCTGCCAAAGTGCAACAGCTCACACTAGATCCCATCTCGATGGAATTTCACATTAAGTTCCAACTTCAAAATGTTCAGCCCGTTTTTCCAGCTGCTTCAATCACGCTAAAAGTTTTCATAACCTACTTCGCTGTCCACTCACACTCCGAATCCAGGTGTCATCTGAAAATCCAGTTTACCATACAACGATTGACTTATATATCCTGTTCCTTAGAATGTTTTTCACTCAGTTCTGGGGGTACACGCATATTTGGGGGTGTCGCTGGATTTGAGGTGCACATTTATATGAGAGGAGTGTGCAGATTTGGGGGTGTACACATATTTTGTCATCTGTGAATGGTTGGAATGATTCTAGTTTGGGGATAATTTGGTTTGCAAGTCGATGCCCAATTCTACTGTCATTATCCTTCACCGAATTTACATTTATCCGCCTGCAGCTCCAGTCTTATCCTTATCAAAAACTGTTTGCGAACCTCCAGAATTATACTACTGATACTACTAAGTCAAGCAGGTCTCCCTCCCTGGTCGCCCTTCTAAATACTCTTTCAGGAAGCATCCCAGGACCCATCTGAACCACAAAGCCCCATCCATCCTCAAGGTATAAGGGAATGCCAGTAATGTTGGAGTGATTATTTACCCGCAGTAACTGCATGATTGCTTTTGCATCAGCCCATAACCTCCCGACCTGTCTGTTGCTCTCTCTTACAGGCTGCAGGTAGAACACCATCAGAGCGTTTGCACATTCCTTATTCTTGAGCTCTACCTGCATCGTGTTACTGATGAAGCCTATGGGATGATCTCGGACCTAGGACATTCTGACATTCTGCCTGATAAGCAGTGCAGAACCACCCCCGCCCCCGCCACCCTCTGGATTGCCTGAATCATCAGAATTCTGGAATGGTTAGCGACCAGCCCTGACCTTCTCTCAACCAGAGCTCTGCAATATCTGGCTCACTCTGTCACGTACTAATCCAGGTTCTAAGCACGTCTGTCTTAAGTGTTACACACCTTTTCTGACATAACCTCACCTCAGCCCCTCGGAAACACCGGGCTCATTAACGGAGTCCCGGCTGGACTTCATTTTGGCGTTCCTTGATCTCGTCTTTACCTTTTACTCAATCCTATTTACTCACTTGTAGTTCCAGTTCCCACTCTCCCGCCCAACCTCCAAGACCAAGCCTGCACATGCCACATGTTAATGCCAGGGCAGATACATCAGACTTCCCAGTTAGAATATCAACTCCCTTTCAGTGCAGGTGTAAAACCAATGTTCTTACCCCAATCCACCAAACCTCGAAGAGAGCCCAATAATATGTGTATACGATGCCTTTCCTCCTGCACAAATTGTTAGCCACACAAGTACCTGTTCTTCCTTAGCATCTTTTCCCTCTTAAGCCCGTGATACGGGAAGTAATAGTGAGATCACTTTTTCGGAGTTGCCAGTTCTTAAGCCATGAACCTTCTTAGCTACTCAATTAACTTGGTTGGAAATTTTGAAGGATCTATAGACTTGCATAGCACGACTCCCCTGATCCTTCACACTGCGATAAAATCTGCCATTTGTGCTCTGTAATCCAGTTTGAATTTTGATTATGTATCATTTCGTACTGTTACTCATGGAAGTCCATCTATCACATTGTACCCCAGCTCTACACCGTGTCGATGTCCCATTGTAACCTATGATGAAATTCTACGCTCTCCACAGCTACAGCACATAGGTGTCCTTGATTCATTTAGAGATGAAGCGAAGAACAATGAGCCGCGGCGCCCAGCAACCTCAATGTTACCCGAGCCTAATCGCTAAGTTTTGCTTCCTTTTTTAACTTGGCAGAAAACCCATAAATATCACGGGGATTTTGTACAAACTCCTTCCAGAAAAACACCGGCATTGAACTCCGATTCCCAGTACCCCGAGCTGGAATAGTCGGATTCTAAGTGCTACGCTACGTGGAGCTTCAAACTGCAAGTTACTAACCCACATATCCACTTCCTCTTTCAAGTCATTTACAAATATGAGAAAAATCAGATCTCCTGGAAACTCCCCATCTGCTGCCAGTCCCATACTCACTGGGCAAGGTAAGTCCAAACCCAGGCAGCCGACTTTCCATCAGTCCCATGCCTCCCGACGTTCTGGATGAATCTATTGTGGGGCTCTTGTCAAGCGTCTCACTCAATTCCATACACACAGCATCCACCACTCTAGCCTTTGTTTTGTCAACCCCTCAGAAAGTCATTCAGGTGCGTAAGGCATGATCTTCCCCTCACAAAGCCATTTGACTGTCTCTAATTATGCTTCTACAAATATTTGTCAATCCTATCGTGAAGAATTCCCTTCAAGTATTTAGCCTCCATTAATGCCAGGAGTCATGGGTATACAATTAACAGGAGTATCCTCACTACCTATTACCCGTCCTAAACAAGCTTACATTTAGAGTTTGTATTTAGATATTACCCACTCAAGATTAACATTAATTGACATGACGGGCCAATCACTGAAGGATTCAGATTGATTCCGCAATTCAGTTTCATCTGGAGTATGCAATATCTAAATACAAACTGCTGCTATTCTCACCACCTTTCTAATTGTATAAACAATAATATCCCCGATCGCGTTTGTTTTTAAAGATCCTCCAATTTTCCAGTTGCATGAGTTCAAAATTAACTGAGCCTCTGTTCCATTAATTATCAAGTGTCTGTTTCTGTAACGCTGTCCTTTTCAATCATTATACACTTGTTCTTTGTCCAGGGTCGGTTCCGTGTTGGCACAGCCAAACATCTCATTGACACTGACTAGGATTAGACCAAACATAAACAAAAGACATTCTGCGGATTCTACAAATCCAAAATGCCTGCAGAGTTCTGCAGACCAGGTAGCATCTATGGAAAAGAGTAAATTGTAGACTCTTCAGCAGAATTGGATCTTTTCTTTCTCTCTCTCTCTCTCTCTCTCTCTCTCTCTCTCTCTGAGCTGAAGTTTTTCTCCAGCACTTTGTGTAGGATTAGACCACATCAGTTCCCATTTCTCTTCACTGTGTCTTTTGTTCTTAGGTTCACAGCATCTCCTCTTCCACCCAACCACCACCTCCGCGCCCCCCCCATCCGCCCCCCACCCCCCACGCAACTCTTTCTCTGAGAGCTAAAATTCTGTTACTGGAAGTTAGTTCAAACGGGAAAACAAAAGGAAAAACTACAGGTAGAGACAGAGGAGAAAAGGAGCGTGAAGGAAAGGACGGGTAATGATGGGAACAGGAGTGCTTGATACCGACGAAATTATGCTCCAAAAACAGACAGTTTTGTCAGAATCGGGAAGAAGGGGTGACAGGTTCGCCTCAACATTCAATTTCAGCATGGCGAGGGTGAGATGCAAAGGGGATTTTTCTGGGATGCTGAGTCCAGGGGTACCGTCGGGATCGGCTGTAAATAGCCGTTTTGTATCTGTAAGGCAACACACACAAAATGCTGGAGTAACCCAGCAGATAGGGGGCAACTTTGGAAAAGAGTGAACATCTAACTATTCAGGCAGACAACCTTCAGTAACTGTGTTCATCAAACTGTTTCCGTTTGCTCACAAGTGGGAGTACAGAATAGGGACATGAAAGCAGCTGAATTGTACTACTGCACAGCATTTATTTATATCCGCTGAATGAGTTTCAAAATCCATTTCAGTGGGTATATCACCGCATTCTTGAGTTCCTCTCGGAATTTGCTCTGAGTCAGGGCGTAAATACACGTGTTGGCGCAGGAACTGATGATCTGCAGCATTCCCGATGTCTCTTCTGCAATGTAAACGGGATTCATGACAGAATAATAAACAAAACTCATTGAAATCCGTTGATAGATATAAAATACCAAACGTGTTCCCCACAACAATATGAAACTACCGGTTATGCTGAAGAGCAAAACGATGGATTTGCGTCGGTTCTCCATCTCCCGGTCCTTGTCATTCTCTCCACTCTTTTGTCCCCGGAGCCTCCTGCGGGCTCGACTGGCCACTAGAATCCGCCTGGCTGTCAGAATATTGAACAACAAAATCAGAAAGAATGGGACACAAGGGGTAAAAATGCGGTGAAGCATCTCAAATACCACCCAAGAAGAAGAGTATTTGTAGCTCGATGTAAGAACACAATACCAGGGAACACCATCAATTATTACAAGAGGTTCAGAAGTAAAGCCCCAGGGGACACTCTCCAAACAGACCAGCACACTCACTGTCCCGATAACCACAGCCGCCGTTCTCCCGGTGCAATATTTTGTTTTTAGCTTCTCACAGCAAATAGCCACAAATCGATCGACGGTGAAAGCGACAGTCAGCCAGACGGAGATCGCAGTGCTCGCAAAAATCAACCATCTGGCGAGACTGCACACAGGAGTGATGAACAGGAAAGACTGGGGAAAATAAATCCAAGCAGTCCACGTCAGCAGCGGTTGCGAGATAACGACCAGGAGATCGGCCGCTGCCATTCCCATCAGGTAGCGAGTGACACATTTGGAGAGACCGCACTTTCCACGGGAGAGGATCGCAATCGCCACCAAGTTCGCTGGAAGAGAGACAGGAAATAGCAAATTGAGAAAAAACTGAGCAGAACCCAATGCAGCAGTTTTCGGGGATCATCTAATATTTGGACTTTAATGCTGCATTTAAGGGTAGAAAGTTGAAGAGAGGTCCAAGAGCTGACTGAGTTTATACATAAAAATAAAGCCTAATGATTTGAATTTGGATTCCTTTCTGATGACCAAAATGTGAAGAGGCAGCGGAAAGATAAAGCTAGGTAACCTCAGAGTCAGTACTGGTTGGAACATTTTCTATCGGCTTCATCCGTGTCTGATATGAATGAAATTAATAAATCTGGACGCTGATGGCGGGATTCTTGCATTAGACAATCATCAACTTCCATGCGACTCCCTGTCAGCGACAGAATAGCCGAAGGATGAAACAGAAACAGGAAATCCCAGAACCACTCATCCAGGCAAAATAGAATATGTGGGAAAGCAGTTAGCGTGTATTTTGTTGGAACTGTTTACAGAGAGCCCCTATGACACGACTTTCTCTTTCTATAGATGCTACTTTGTGCCTCTAGCATTCCCCGTGTTTGTTCCCTATTCCAGCATTTCTCACCTCGCTGATTTTACAACAGAACATTGTCCGAGGCAGCAGTCACAGCGTAGACTGATACAGCCTCACAGATATACTCGAAGCCTCCGACTGAATCCATCACAGCGAAGCCGGGGAGAGGGATTCAACGTCCAGTAGCAGACCCGGTGACGCAGTGGAATGTCTGTAGAGGGGTCAGATGTGGATATGATAGAATACATTTCACAGTATTGATCAGCAGCGACGTCACTGTGTTGTCCAACAACTGTTTTATTTTCTGTCACACCGCACACATTTACTAAAAATCCTCAAGTTCCATGCTGCAACATGGAACTCATCACATTTCCTAAATCGTTATCACTAATCGATGGTTTGATCATTACACGTGGTTCACACGACCGCTGACATACCAATGCAGACAAGCAATTGTTATCATCTCCACAGCAGTATAAACACAATATTGGCAAATGCAGTGTAGCTGCTTCGAGACCAAAAGCACAGAGACCCGAGCATTACATCATTGAAACACAAACCGCTGGAAGAAATCCGCCTGCCCCACTGAGGTCCACCGATGATTTCTACAGCGTTTTATTTTTAGATCCAGACATCAGAATCCACAGTGGCTGGTTTCGATTCCATTCCGAGAATGCCGAACACTAGGACTGAACATGTGACCGTGGAAACCAGCGACAGAAACGATCACTACGTTGGCATTTAACTTCAATTCCCACCAACGGCAGCTGATACGGCGGCTTACCGGGAATTCCAAAGGCTGAAATAAATGGATAGTAAACTTCTCCTATCCGTAAAAGGACTGGATACCCCATTTCAGGAATAATCTGCCAATTGTCTTGCTTCTGAACTCACAGCTCCTTCAGCAACTCTGAGCTAATGCATTCAAAACGGCTCTGATTTATACAAAGGATCAGTCTCCAGAGATACGGTTCTGCCGCTGACGAACTGACAACAGTCACTTGAATAAACATGGTAATTCAACACCATTCATTGTCTCTGATGTCAATATTCAGCCGACTGAAGACAAGCACTTCTAAATTCCTAGGCATTACCTCAGCGGTTACTCACCTCGGGAAAGGAAATCTGCGTGACCCACTGAGCTCTATCGATGAATCCTACAGCGGTTTATTTTTAGATCCAGATTTCAGAATCCACAGAGGCTGGTTTCGATTCCATTCCGAGAATGCTGAATACCAGGACTGGACATGTGGCAGTGGAAACAACCCTGCTGACCCTCACAGCTATCTGGACTATTCCTCTTCTCACCCTGTCTCTTCTCGCAATTCCTCCGTCTCCGCCGCATCTCCTCTCAGGATGAGGTTTTTCATTCCAGGACGAAGGAGATGTCCTCCTTTTTTAAAGAAAGAGGGTTGCCTTCCTCCACCATCAACTCTGCTCTCAAACACATCTCCCCCATTTCACACACATCTGCTCTCACTCCATCTTCCCTCCACCCAACTAGGAATAGGGTTCCCCTGGTCCTTACCTGCCACCCCACCAGCCTCCGCGTCCAACATATAATTCTCCGTAACTTCCGCCACCTCCGACAGGATCCCACCACTAAGCACATCTTTCCCTCCCCCCCCCGCCCCCGCTTCCACTCTTTGCTTTCTGCAGGGACCGCTCCCTACACGACTCCCTTATCCATTCGTCCCCCCACCCCCACCCCGGCCCCCATCCGCCCCCACGATATCACTCCTGACACTTATCCTTGTAAGCAGAACAACTGCTACACATGCCCTTACACTTCCTCCCTCACTACAATTCAGGGCCCCAGACAGTCCTTCCAGGTGAGGCGACACTTCACCTGTGAGTCGGCTGGGGTGATATACTGCGTCGGGTGCTCCCGATGCGGCCTTCTATATGTTGGCGAGACCCGACGCAGACTGGGAGATCGTTTCGCTGAACACCTACGCTCTGTCCGCCAGAGAAAGCTGGAGTTCCCAGTGGCCACACATTTTAATTCCACGTCCCATTCCCATTCTGATATGTCTATCCCCGGCCTCCTCTACTGTAAAGATGAAGCCATACTCAGGTTGGAGGAACAACACCTTATATTTCGTCTGGGTAGCCTCCAACCTGATGGCATGAACATTGACTTCTCAAACTTCTGCTAATCCCCTACTTCTCCCTCGTACCCCGTCCGTTATTTATTTATTTATATACACACATTCTTTTTCTCTCTCTCTCCTTTTTCCCCCTCTGTCCCTCTCACTATACCTCTTGCCCATCCTCTGGGCTTCCCCCTCCCCCATTTCTTTCTCCCTAGGCCTCCTGTCCCATGATCCTCTCATATCCGCTTTGCCAATCACCTGTCCAGCTCTTGGCTCCATCCCTCCCCCTCCTGTCTTCTCCTATCATTTTGGATCTCCCCCTCCCTCCCCCTCCAACTTTCAAATCTCTTACTCACTCTTCCTTCAGTTAGTCCTGACGAAGGGTCTCGGTCTGAAACGTCGACTGTACCTCTTCCTAGAGATGCTGCCTGGCCAGCTGCATTCACCAGCAACTTTGATGTGTGTTCTATTGAAAAGAATGTCGGAGTTCTATTGACAAAGACCCGAAGCAGCCACATTTACAGATTTCAATTATGTCTTCGCTAATTATCCATTTGTAAACAGAGTTCAACGACACGTCCGACTCCCAACTTCTGTCCCTGCGGTTTTGCACGTTCAACATCATCCTGGCCACACACACACACACACACACATACACACACACACACGGGATGGCAGTGATCAGATGATCACGATGCTGATGTACAAAACATGAGATAACCTACAGATGCTGGAAATTCAAGGCAACACACACAATGTGCTGGCAAAGCTCTGCGGAGAATTTTGACATGTTACTGATGTAATAGGCGTTTAAGAGCATCTCAAACCTGCAAGAGATCAAACGAAAATTACAAAGAAATGCTTCGATCGGCAAAGGAATGCGAAGACCGCTTAAATATTAAAAACAGGACTCTAAATTCTGATTTGATGGAGACGGACGTGAAAGCACAGGGGAACATCTGGAGAAATTTCAGAAGCGCTCGCTCGCTGCTGTCGTTATGGCGCGGTCGGGAATCTTCCGGAGGGAAGACCTCAAAATCCCCGGCTTTGCCTGCTATTGGCGACCGAGATTGAGGTCGAATCGTTCGTACAGAGATTGCACTCAGTACTTGGTGTCGGAGAGCTGATTCGGAGGCTCGAAGCTTTCGGATGACTCAGAGACGGTTTGTGATCGGGCATGGCAGGGAGAGTTTTTCTTCCTTCTCCCGTCTGCGTGAGATGAGGGACATTTGAGAGACTTTGAACTTTTACTGTGCACATGGGCTTCTTCATCAAGTTACAGTATTGTTGCACTATTGTAACTATATGCTATAATTATGTAGTTTTGTCAGTTTTTTTCAGTCTTGGCTTGTCCTGTGTTTTGTGATATCACACCGGAGGAAATATTGTATCATTTCTTAATGCATGCATTACTAAATGACAGTAGAAGAGGACTGCATGTCTTCATAATCTAATAAATTGGGAGGTGAATTGATGCAGGATAGCTGAACGTGAATGAAAGAAAGACAAGCATCAGATGCAATGTTATATATGTGTGAAAGAGAGAGAGAGAGTCAGACCGACAGACTGACAATACACAGGCTGCAACGGCCACTTCACAGAACCACATGACATTTACCTCTCCCTCACTGACCGAGTTTCTTTCTCGTACCCACAGGAAAAAACAAACTGCAATCAACTATGATATTCCCTCCTGTCGAGGCACCAGATCAGCCGCTCCTGTCTGACACAGAAGGTATGTTACAGAGCACAGAGACACCGACAGCTCATCAGTTCCACAGTTTCACACAGCAGAGATATTCAGATCCAGTCCCACACTGAACCCAAGACCCCGACACAGGTCACCAATACAACGGTTACACTGAACCACAGATGGGTAATATTCCCATTGTATTCTGTACCAGTATCTTACAGGTAGAGACACAGACCAAGTCCCCAAATACTCACTGGGGCTGGCAGAGTCAGTGTGGATTCAGGATTGGACAAACAGACGTTTAATTGAGAACTGATGAATGTGGTATTGGAAGAACCTAAGAAAGGATCGGATAAGCACATGGGGTTCGGGACACTATGCCTGTGTGAGAATTAGTCAGCAGGTGAAGGTCAGATAGAGGAAGTAAATGGAACACGTTCAACATTTAGGTGACTCAGAGTTTGTGGCTGAGACCCCAGCTGTTCATAGTCTACATTGGCGATTTGGATGTGAGGACCAACTTTATTATATCCCTATTGGCTGTTGTACAGAGCTGAAAGGCAAGGTTTGAGAAGGACGCAGCGAGAGTTTGGGGATGCAGACAGAAGTGACGGACTGAAGATGTGGCAGACAGACAGAATATGGGGGAATGCGAGGCCATTCATTCCCAGAGGAACAAACTAGAAAATCCACATTTACATGGGGACAGAGTGACCGGTTCATAGGGACCTGACAGTCCTTGTCAACAAATCACTAATAGTTAACATTCAGGTATAGCAAATAATTAGGGAGCCAAATGATATTCTGTGCCGTGATACAGGAGGATTGGAGAAGAGGTATAGAGATGTCTGACTGGGAGGGTCCTACAGGGTGTGGTGAGAATGTACGTTGAATATTAGTTCCAGGTTTTGCCGCATTTCCTTGGGAAAGTTATCCCTATTGAAGAGAGGGTGCGGAGACTATTCCTCACACTGACAGGTCTCGTTCCTGGGAGGACACACTTGCTGCGTGCGGGGAGACTGAGTCTGTATTCTCCGGAATTGTGAGCAGAATTGCTGGCTTATTTCAGATCATTCAGACCAATTGCAGGGAGAATGTTTCCCCTGAATGATAATTTTAATACCATGTGTCACAGCCCCAGAATGAAGGAATGGATATTCAGGAAGGAGTGGAAAGCAAATGTCCTTAATCAGTGATTGTTTCTCCAGTTAAAACATACAACACTGCAGGAAAGGAGAAGGCTATTTGGTCTGTGATGTTGGGCTGACGTAATTAAGCCTCATTAAACTAATCCCTCTGCCTGAATGCACATTGAATATTATTTCCAGGTCAAATCACAGTTCCTCACACTGACTTGACTGCTTCAAGAGATAGCAAGCTGTCTGTGTGAGGGGAGAGTGAATGAGCTAGGCCTGTATTTTCTGGAATTGTGAGGAGAATTGATGGATTCTTCCAGATAATTCGGACCGATGGCTGGGAGGACGTTTCCCCTGAATGAGAATTCTATTACCATCGGTCACAGACTCAGAATGAAGGAACTGATATTCAACATGAAGTGGAAAATAAATTTCCCTCATCAGTGATTATTTCTCCAGTTAGACATTGTAGGACAGGAAGAGACAATTCAGTCTGTGATGTTGGGTTGATATGATTAACCGATGATGCCTAATTATACTAATCACCCTGCCTGCGTGTTGTCTATATCCATCCTTTCTCTGTGTGTTTGTTTGTCTATCACAGAATCTGAAACACACCACTGCCTTCACTACCAAGCTAGAAATACATTCCAGAAACCGCAACTCTCGGCTTTGTTTTATATTAAACATTTCTCCGCAGACCTCCTTTGAACATTTTCCTCTCTCACCTTAACTGCGTGTCCTCTGTTATACGGAATTTTGATATTGTGAGAAAGATCACAGTTGCCTACCGCATTTATGACTCTTATAGGCCTCTCTATCTCCCCTTGGTAGCTGCCATTCTGGAAAGAATAACACAAGTTCTTGCAAATCCTCCTTATAGATCTCCTCCCTATAAACCTCTTCTTTCCCCTCTCCAAAGCCCTGGCCTCCTTCTTGTAATGGGGTGACTGCAAACTCCAGATGCAACCTAACCAGAGATTGATAAAGCTGTAACATCACTTCCTTTTATGACAATAATGATCCTCTCAGTTCTCCCCTTGGCTCCCACCACTCCGGAAAGAACAATCCAACTTTGTGCAACTCCACCTTCTAGATCTCCTCCTAAAGGTCCTCATTACAACCTCTCCTATGCCTTTTCCAAATCCTCGGCATTCATCTGATATGGAGCGACCGAAACTAAATGCAATACCCCACATGCAATCTGACCAGAGTTCCATAGAAAACCAGAGTTTTCCGGTCAAGAGGAACCTACGGGTGGGCTGAGTCTGCGATGTCCCGACAAGCAATAGGTGGGAGAACTGCTGGAGGATGCTTGTTCTGCACCCGGACAGATGGATACAGTGATCAGCCGAAGTGAATGGCCACAGCACTTCCTCCCTCGAACACAAGGAGCTGGACTCCCGTCGTGGACTGAGAGGTTCATACACAGAGCCAGACGTAAGATCACCCACCTCCCCACCACAGGCCGTGGAGAAATCTGTGGGACCACATTGCGATTTCCTCCCCCTATCCAGACAGGTAAATGTGGCAGCCCACACCCCTGTAGCCACGTCCACCTTGACCTTGGCGGAAAGCATCCTGATATCATGGCTTGGTACAGCAAAATACTCCTCCTGTGACTGTGAGAAACTGCAGAGGGTTACGACCACATCTCAGCATGTCACGGAAACCAACCTCCCCTCCGTGGACTCTGTCTTCACTTCCCACTGCCTTGTAGAGCAGCCAGTATAATCACTCACCCCAGACATCCTGTCTCCCCTCTAACCGGACAAAAGAGAACAAAGCCTGAAAGCTCACACTGCCAGGCTCACGGACAGTCTGTTATAAGGACAATGATTACGTTTTATAATATTCTTATGCGATAAGAATATCCCTACTATAACTAGATGGACTCGACCTCAATGTACTGGATTAGCATCTTGCACCTTATTGTCCATCTGGCCAGTGATGTAGTGGCATCCGCACTGGACTTCGGGGGAGGAATGATCCTGGATTAGAATCCAACCATCTTCTTCCAAAACAGACACAAATGCTGGAGAAACGCTCTCTCGGTCGACATCTCTCTCATAGGACACGAATATATATATATTTTTTACTTCTTTTATGTCTGTTTTTTTTATCTTTAATGTGTTTCTGGGACAGGTAAAGGCTGCGATTTACAGCCTGGAGATGGTTTGAGTGATCCAGCGCTTTGCTGGCTCCGAGAAGATTCTGTGACAGGAGCGCACACTCGGACGACCTCGATGAGAAGAAACTTTGAGTCGTGGCGGGAACCGCTGTTCGACTCCGTATTGCCGTTTAACAAGTTGCCGTCCGGTGCGCCACAATATCGTTATTGTTTAACTGCACTGCACTTTATCTCTTTATCTGAGGCAGTTATACTCGATTCTGCGTTCTGTTATTGATTTACCTTGTTCTACCGCAGTGCACAGTGTAGTGTTCTGATTGTTGTGTACGGTACTCAAGACAAGACTGTCACTGTACCTCGGGACAGGTGTCAACAATAAACCAATCTTGCAAGGTACATCAAGGCGCATTGATCTTCTTGTCTGCCATTGCTGGTTTATTCCAGATTATTTAGAAGCTCGGGATTAATAGACTGTTATCCGCTACCCTCCCAGGTGTTTAAGCACATGTATCCCACTGCCTCACTGCCAGGACTGTGAGTGGTGACAGGAGTGGCTGACGAAACAAGGATCCTTCCTACAACACCTGAACCTGAACCCCTAAACTTGAACCCCACACGCTTCTTCCTGATGTGCTCCTTCCCTTCTCTAGTCTGCAGGTCACCCTTGGACAATGAGTAGCAGATGCTGAACCTACCCCACCCCCTCCACCATGGGAGCATTCCCCAAAAAAGGGAGACAGCATGGTCTCCATCGTCCATCCATCCTGATTGGTTCATCCTCATTCAATCAGTTTTCTGGTGCCCCACCTTATTTACAATCAAATTCCAGACTTACTACCCCATTAAACATTTAATGACCATGCAGGAAGAGTTCAGCTTGATTTTAGAATAGGTTAAAAGTGAACAAAGGTATGCAAGTCAACAAAATGGTGAAGGCCTGTTTTTATTGACACGCCTGTCATTATTGGTTGGAGAAGGTCAACAGCAGCTCCATGAAACATTCCGGTTTCCACTTGGAATACAGTTATGCAATTCCGATCTTCCTAAGGTGACTTTCAAAATGTACAGGTAAGATTTACCAGGATGTTGCCTGTCCCAAGGTTTATAAACAGAGTTTAGAGTTTCAACAATCATGGGCTTTTATTGGAATGCTCGGGGCTGAGAGGAATCTTGATAGAACTTGATAAAATTATGGAGAAATTATCATGTAGACCGGGGTTGCCAACTTTTTTTTTCTTAACAGCCAAAACCATTAACCAAGGAGTTTGTGATCATGCAGGGGATGGGAGGGAGAGTTCAAGAAGAGTGGGGCAAGTTTTTCTGTCGATTTTCCCCAGTAATCAATATCATCCTGTAACCCAAGACTATCCTACCGATGGACATGGCCACCATATATTATGTTATCTGCAATCTGTTTAGATTGGTTCCCATTGTCATAAAGTTATCTGGAAACATTTGTGCATTATTCTGTGTCTTTACTACATTGACTTTCACAACGTAGATAAATGAGCATAATGTCACACTGAAGTAAAGTGGGAACATATGCCTTGTATCAACAGATGCAGAAACAATTACTGAAACAGATAAGAATGTCATGAATGCATCTGTCCTTGCATTCCATCATTGACAACTTACTGGCCTTTGCAGAATGGAAGCACCTATGTACTTGAACAAAAAATCCTACAAAAAGTAAAGGATACAGCCTAATCAGTCAGCGATAAAGGCCTCCCAGCTATTCTGCACATCTACATGAAGTGCTATGGCAGGAAAGCTGCCGCTGTCAACAGGAACACCTAACATCAAGGACAGGTTCAGAAACAGTTACCACCCTTCAACCATCAGGCTCTTGCACCAAAGGGGATAACTTTACTCAACTTCACCTCGTCCATCAGTGAAATGTTTCCTGAACCAATTGATACATTTTCAAGAGCTCTTCATCTCATGTTTTCAATATTCAGCACGTTTTTATTTATTATGATCATCTCTTCATTTTGTATTTACACAGTTTGTTGTCTTCTGCATTCTGGTGAACACCTTAGTTGGGCGGTCTTTCATTGATTTGGTTATGATTGTTATTCTATTGATATGCAAGAAAGTAAATCTCAGGATTGTTTATGGTAACATATATGTGGTTTAATAATAGAATTTACTTTAAAATTGGAAAAAAAATAACTTGTTTATCAAAAAGATGTAGGAAATGTAGAAGAAAGACTGCATGGATAATTATGCATTTTTTACTTAGATTACCCCACTGTCCCAGATTCCCCACCACCATCCCCACCCCATCAATACATTGAATGGAATAATACATGCATGACCATAATCCAGTATCTTCTGTATCAACTCTTTTCCATCTTCCTGCTTTCTCTGTTCCGTTTATCTTCTGCACTTAGACAGGACGTACTTACAGGGTGTCAGCTCTATCAGCATCTCACGTAGCTGTCTGTGGATCAGGGCAATTGATGATGAGAAATGGGTGAAGAAACATGGTTAATTTGCACTCGTAGGCTCATGACCTCCAGCCAGACAGCAGAGAGCTTTCCTCCACTCACCATCATCCACAGAAATCCATCACTTAACACCAAGAGAATCCCCTTCCTTCACACCAAGACCCACATCCCCAAAACACTGCGAGACTTAATTGCTTCCAAATCAGATTATTCATGTTCCTCATTAATCACCAACCAACTTTTCCCTCACCAGAGCAAATCACCTTCCAAAACACTAGAGAACACCCCTCCCTCACGGTTCATGGAAATCTCCCTGTGTGTACACCAGGGGAATCAACTTCCACATCACACCAAGGAATCCTGTTTTCCAAACCTGTGAAGATCCCTCACTCTGCATACAAGACTATCCTTTCCTCTGTAATCAGACACAAATCTTTGTTGGAACAAACCAACTCACACAAATAGTACCTAAAATAATTCACTAAATTAATCACAGTCTGTCAGTGCAGGGATTACACTCGTGTGACGTAATGGCTTGTTCAAAAGCTTTATTTTTAAATCTGTTGAAATCTGTCACTTTGGAGTGGCTAAGTGGTACTTCAAATCACAGACTTAATATTTTGTTCATAGAGATCGTCTGTGGTGTCTGGGGTCAAATCGCTGGATGGACAAAATGTCTGAAATGTGGGTTAGGTACGGCACTGTGCAGAAAATATTGTACACGGTCATTGCCGTCACTGGAGTTCCTGGTGAGTGAGCAGAGCAAGTCATGTTTGGGGTGTCCGTGTGTTAGATGGAGCAAACCTGTTTATAATAATTTTAAAAACTAGATGTAATTTAACTCCTTCTTACGGAATATGTATTCCAATTTCCCTTGACTCGGGAGAAAACAGATCTCCATCTCAAACCAATTATTCAGAAAAAAAAACAAGGGAGTATTTCCTACTCCCTCAATATAGCAAATTCCATAAACCCCATCCCCAGAAAAAAAAACAAGGGAGCATTTCCTACTCCCTTAATATAGGATATCCCATAAGCCCCTCCAGACAGGTAAATTAATTTTCCTACATCAGACTGCCTTTCTCATTGCAATGTATTCTTGTCTCTCAAATAGAGCCACACTTGTCTTCCCCATACCTTTCTGTTTCCTTTATACTTCCAACAAAGGTTCTTTGAGATGAAGCATTAAGTCTGGTTGTCCTTCCCAGTGCTGCCTGTTCTGAAGGGTGTTTCCAGTTTTTTTTTGTGTGCATTCTCACCCATCTTTCTACACCACAGGAAATCCAAAATTCAAAAGAGTTGGATTCCCATCAATAGCCCACCCATAACTGCATATTGCATTTGCAAATCCAGTAGAACTGTAATTTCCTTTACACAAATTGGGAGATAATTGTCCCTCCAAAATTGAAGGAAACACTTCAACTAGTACACAGATAACCTCCTACTCTGCAAATCAGAGGAACCTAATCTGCTCAAAGTGAAGGGGAAACCATGCCATCACAGATACACTAACAGCGGGAAGTGGCCGTTCACCTGCTCCATGTGTGTGAAGAGGCTCATTCAGTTAACCCACCTTGTGATGCTCCGGTGAATTCACAATAAATAGAGGCCACATTTCTGTCCGGAGTGAACAAAGAGTTTTACTCAATCATCCCAGCTGCTGCAACAGCAGCAACTTCACATCAGGGAGGAAGTTCAAATCAGCTCTATGTCAAATGTTTAACCATCACGGTGACTGAAGGCAGCTGCAGGTTCATGAGGAACTGTTACTGTCAGATTCTGCAGTTCTTGCGGCTGCTCATCGCACCCAGGACTGAACCCCGGTCACTGAGCATTGGAGGAGTCCGTTCTGCTGATGTTAGCCTTAAACTAGACTGGTGTTTAATATTCTGGATCTGTGAAAGATAAAACAGTTCTATATTCACTCCCGTGTCTCAGGTACTTGCTGTCTCTACCACATTCACAATGTACACTAGAGAGGCCACTCGGCCCATCTGGTCCCTGCCAATGTTTCACGTTCCATATCAGTATATCAATATCTATCCCTGTCGTTCCCCTCTCACTCTCCCTGTGATGACAGTTTACAACTAGTCACCACCCCGTGGGATAGGAAATTTCCCTTGAATATTATGGAATCATGGAAATTTACAGCACATTACAGACCCTTTGGGTCCGTTATTCCGACCATGTAACTTACTCTAGAAACAGCGAGAATTATCCTATCGCATAGGCCTCTATTTTCCTAATCTCCATGTACCTATCTAAGAGTCTCTTAAAAGACCCTGTTGTATCCACCTCGACCACCGTTGCTGGCAGTGCATTCCACACACACTACTCTTTGTTTAAAAAACTTAGCTCTGACATCTCATCTGTACCTACTTCCAAGCAGCTTAAAACCATGTCCCTCATGTTAGTCATTTCAGCCCTGGGACAAGCCTCTGGCTATCTACCCGACCAATGCTTCTCATCATCTTATACACCTGCATGAATTTCCTGCATGATTTTCTCCAGACTGAATAAGACAATGAGCTCACTGTGGTTTTGCCGTTCCCCAGGGCTCTGGACTAAGGTGGTTAAACTCCTTCTTTCCTGCTCTTTTTAACTTTTTGGGCCGTTTTCACTAATTTCAAACGACTGTGCCATCGACAGCTGGGTTGTTGCAATGCACTGCTGAAGTCTGACAGCAGACTAGAGAGTGAATCTTCGATGGACCAGAGTCAGACCCCAAGGGTTGCCAGCCTGAGTCAGGGGTTTGGGGTTCCAGAAAGAGATGGGACCGAGAGTTTACAAGGAGGGGGGAGAAGAGGAATCAGATCAGCTGGATGTGGCTACAAATGAAAGATCAAAAACATTTGGAAGCTGGTTGATCAAAAAAAAAGTGGTTAATTTCTGCAAAATACTGGTGGAAATCAACAGATCAGGCAGTCAATGTGGAGAGGAACAAATAAGCAACGGTTAGGCCGAACCCCTTCAGCATGCATTGGCTGTGTACACCTCTGCTTAGTTGCTGCCTGAACTGCAGAGTTCCTCCAGCATTTTGTGTGAATGTGTCCACATCTCCTGTAACAGCAGAATCTCTTGTGTTTTATATCTGCAGTTGTAAGAACGTTCTACTTTGGCATTAAACATGCGGAACGTTTGCTGATGTTAAGTGTAATGTTTTATGGGAGCTGCATTCTGTGTTAAACGAGCTGCTGAGTTTTCTACACACAAAAACTGAGGTATGTACTTGAACCGTTGCTTGCAGAAACTTTCAATGGCACTGTGATTAGCTTGAACACTGAGGCGTAACACTTTTCGGGGTCGCTGAAGCACCGATCGAATGCGCAGGCGTCAGGGTTGCGGATGTCCCGAATATCACGCATGCGCAGTACACAAAAGGCCTCGGATATCGCTGCCGGTGAGTGTTTCTCCGTGCGCCCGTTTTCACTACCGACTGAGGGGCAATTGCTGTGACTCCCGGAAACTGTGCCCCGCGATCCCGGGACAGTCCTGTTCTCTTCTCTCTCTCTCATCCCCACGATCCCCTGCACGGACCCCGGGGAGCTTAGGCTGATGAGGGAATGGGAACCGATGGATCTCTCAGACAGAGCTTAGCTCCAGCTATCAAAGGGTTAGGAACTCGGAGAAAGGGAACAAAATCTTTTACATCGCCAGTTCTGATAATCACCTTTATTTTACCTCCAATCACAAACAAGAGACATTCTGCAGATGCTGGAAACCCAAGCAACACACACAAAATGCCGGAATTCTGCATTAGTACACTTTTCCACAGATGCTGCCTGGCCTGCTGAGTTCCTCCAGCATTTTGTGTGTGTTGCTTGTTCTACCTCCTCTTGTTCCAGACCTTTCTACCCGTGAGGACATGTTTTGACCCATTCACTCTGTGAAGATAATGATATCAAACACCTTTGCCCTGGGCAACAAATAGCTTTCACATCACAAATGTGACTACTGCGCTTCCCTTTATATTCACTGGCATTACTGCACCATCAATGAGTTCACCACAGTCAGTCATTTGGCGGAGGCTTCAGGGGAAATATTTATGTACAATACAGAAACTGTGTGTATTGCGGTGATGCAAAAGCTTCTGTATACTTCCAACAAATCCTCAAAGCAATGTATAACTTCCTTGTTTATGCTTAGAGCCTTTTTCAGGTGTATAAGATGATGAGGGGCATTGATCGTGTGGATAGCCAGAGGCTTTTTCCAGGGCTGAAATGGCTCACATGAGGGACATAGTTTTGAGCTGCTTGGAAATAGATACCGAAGGGATGGCAGGGGTAAGTTTTTTACACAGAGAGTGATGGGTGTGTGGAATGCACTGCCAGCAGTGGTGGTCGAGGCAGATACAATAGGGTCGTTTAACAGCCTGTTAGATAGGTACATGGAGCTTAGAAAAATAGAGGTCTGTGTGCTAGGGAAATTCTAGGCAGTTTCTAGGTAAGTTTCATGGTTGGCAAAACATTGGGCTGAATGGCCTGGAATATGCTGTAGATTTCTATGTTCTATGTTGAACAGTGAAATAACTGGCTATCCTACAATCCTCTGATAACTCTCCCGGCACAAAGGATGATTTAATTATCTCTGCTAGGGCCCTGACGATTTCTGCACTTGCCTCCTGTAGGGTCCGAGGGAGCACCTTGTCATGCCCTGGAGATTTATCCACCCTAATCTGCCTCAGGATAGCAAACATCTCCTCTTCATTAATCTGTACAGGGTCCATGATTTTAATGCCGCTTTTCCACACCCTCACTGACACTGTGTCCATCTCCTGAGTAAATAAGATGAAAAAAATATTTAAGATCTCCCCCATCTGCTTTGGTTCCACACGTGGATTGCCATTCCAGTCTTCCAGAGGACCAACTTTGTGCCTTGCAATCCTTTTGCTCTCAATCTATCTCTAGAATCCGCGAGGCTTATCCTTCGTCTTTTCTGTGAGGGCAATCTCATGCTTTCTTTTAGCCATCCTGATTTATTTCCTCCTTGTTCTCTTGCATTTCTTATACTCCATAAGAATCTACCTGCCTATCCCTGTTATGCAACTCCATTTTGTGCTTCACCAGGTTCTCAATATCTCTTGAAAACCAAGAGATACAGTTTCCAACTTTACCTTTTATTCTGACAAGCACATACCCGCCTTGTACTCTCAAAATTTTGCTTTGAAGGCCTCCCATTTACCAAGCACACCTTTGCCATAAAGCAGCCTGTCACAATCCACAGTTGCCAGATCCTAGTGTCATAATTCCAGTGTTGTTCCATGCCGTGAACACATCTGCCTTTCCTACGCTGCTCCCTGTATTGAAATATACAGGGCTCAGCATATTCACTGCGCCATGCTCAACGTTTTTCATTCCTGACTTTGTCTGAGGACTGAACAACATCTGTCTCCACAACCCCTCTACTATCTGTTCTGTTATTCAGGCTCCCATTCCCCTTGCAACTTTAATTTAAATAACCCCTTCCCCCAGCTCCCACCATGCAACTCCATCACCCCTTTGTGCTTCTTCTCCCAGGTCAATAAAAAGGAGGTGCATACCAGGTACAGGCAGATAGGAACAAATGGGGTACTTATGAAATACAGGAAATTCAAGTTAAAATAAAAGAAGGCATGAGGTTGCCCCAGCAGACAAGATTTAGGAGACTCCTCAGGGATTCTACAGACATGTTAAGAGCAAAAAGATTGCAAGGGGAAAGTTAATCCGCTGGAAGATCAGAATGATAATCCATATGAGGAGACCAAGTAGATGGGGGAGATAGTTTTTTTGCATCCGTATTTGCACAGGAGTTGGACACAGAGTCTATAGAAGTGAGGCAAAGCAGCATCAACTTCATGGACCCTGTACAGATTACAGAGGTGGAGGTGTTTGCTGTCTTAAGGCACATTACCGTGGATAAATCACCAGGGCCTGACAGGTTGTTCCCTAGGACTCTGCGGAAGACAAGTGCAGAAATTGTCGGGGCCCAAGCACAGATATATAAATCAACCTTAGTGACAGGTGAGGTACTGGAGGATTGGAGGACAGCCAATGTTGTTCTGCTGTCCAAGAAAGGCTCTAAAAATAAACCAAGAAATTGTACTTTGGTGAGCTTGACATCAGTAGGGGAAGGTTATTGAAATGTATGTGCAGGAACCAGATATATAAGTATTTGGAGAGATGTGGACTGATTAAGGATAGACAGCATGGCGTTGTGCATGGTAGGTCATGTCTAACCAATCTTATAGAGTCTCTCGAGGAAGTTATCTGGAAAGTGGACGAAGGCAAGGCAGTGGATGTTGTCTACATGGACTTTAGCAAGGCACTTGACAGAGTCTCATATGGGAGGTTGGTCAAGAAGGTTCAGTCACTCAGCATTCAAGATGAGATAGTAAATTGAATGAGACACTGTCTTTGGGAGAAGCCAGACTGTGGTAGCAGATGGTTGCCTCTCTGACTGGAGGCCTGTGACTAGTGGTGTGCCACAGGGATCAGTGCTGGATCTGTTGTTTGTCATCTATATCAGTAATCTGGATGATAACATGGTTAGCTGGATCAGCAAAGTTGTGGCTGACTCCGAGATTGGTGGTGCAGTGGACAGTGAGGAAGACTATCATGGCTTGCAGTGCGATCTGGACCAGCAGTGGACAGTGAGGAAGACTATCATGGCTTGCAGTGCGATCTGGACCAGCTGGGAAAATGGTTTGAGAAATGGAAAATGGAATTGAATGGAGACAAGTGTGAGGTGTTGCACTTTGGTAGGACCTACCAAGGGAGGACTTTCACAGTGACTGTTCAGGCATGGAGGAGTGTTGTAGAAGAAAGGGATCTGGGAATACATGTCCTTAATTCACTGAAAGTGGTGTCACAGTTAGATACGGACAGAAAGAAAGATTTCAGCCCATTGGCCTTCATGAACCAAAGTAGTGACAATGATAGATCTTTATACTTTATACTTTATCCTTCATTGTTGCCAAACAATTGGAACTAGAACGAACAATCATCACAGCGATATTTGATTCTGCGCTTCACACTCCCTGGATTACACATATTAAATATTAAAAATAGTTAAAATTAGTAAATATTAAAAATTTAAATTATAAATCATAAATAGAAAATAGAAAAATGGGAAGTAAGGTAGTACAAAAAAAACGAGAGGCAGGTCCGGATATTTGGAGGGTACGGCCCAGATTCGGGTCAGGATCCGTTCAGCAGTCGTATCACAGTTGGAAAAGAGCTGTTCCCAAATCTGGCCATACGAGTCTTCAAGCTCCTGAACCTTCTCCCGGAGGGAAGAGGGACGAAAAGTGTGTTGGCTGGGTGGGTCATGTCCTTGATTATCCTGGCAGCACTGCTCCGACAGTGTGTGGTGTAAAGTGAGTCCAAGGACGGAAGATTGGTTTGTGTGATGCGCTGCGCTGTGTTCACGATCTTCTGCAGCTTCTTTCAGTCTTATGGATGTTGACTTGTAGAAGATATTGGTGAGGCCTAATGTGGAGTCTTGTTTGCACTTGAGGTCACCTACCTACAGGAAAGATGTAAAAGAGGTTGAAAGAGTTCTGAGAAAATTCACAAGGATGCTGCCAGGTCTGGAGGACTTGGGTTATTGGGAAGGATTGAACAGATCAGGACTTTATTGCTTGGAATGTGGAAGATTGAGGGGAGATTTGATTGTGACAGAGGTGCACAGATAGGGTAAATGCAAGCTGGCTTTCTCCACTGGGATTGGGTGGGCTACAACCAGAAGCCATGGGTCAAGTGTGAAAGTTGAGATGGTAAGGGGAACATGAGGGGAAACTTCTTCACACAGACCGTCATCCAGGTGTGGAATGAGCAGCCAGCACACCCGGTGCCTGCAAGCTCAAGTTGAACATTTCAGAGGTTTGTACAGGTACCTGGATGGTAGGGGTATGGCAGTAGAAAGTTTAAGTAGCTCGGCACCAACCAGATGGGCCAAAGGGCCTGTTTCTGTATTGTATTATTCTATGACTGTGACAAGAACCTGAAATAATACAAAAACTCACTTTAAGTCCTTTTACCAGCTGTGCGGACCAACCATTCATCTCAGCAGGAATTGTTTATATGGTGTTAAAACTGTGGCACTTTAAGTTAGTAATACATGAAAGAAAATTCCAGCTGCACGTTAACAAAGGCTATTCGTGTGAGAGTGTTTCGGTTACTGTGGGGCCAGGCACCCATGTAGCTCAGTGGGAACAGGGAATAATACCAATGGAGAGAGTCAAACTGAGCCAGGTCACAGATTGGGGAGGGTAGAAACATAGAAAAAAAACTACCCCATAACACGGGCTCTCTGGCCCACAAAGCTGTGCCGAATATGGCCATACCTGAGAAATTACCTCTAATTTTCTGAGCTCCATATACCTGTCCAGGGGTCTCTTAAAAGGCCCTATTGTATCCACCTCTGCCACCGTTGCCAGCAGCCCATTCCACACACTCAGCACTCTCTGCGTAACAAAACATACCCCTCACATCTCCTCTGAACCCATTCTCATAGAGACAGAAAGAACATCAGAGAATTTGATGATCATTCCAGATACCAGCACTGTGCCCAGTTAGAAGATGATTTCTCTCTCCAACTTGGGTTGAACCTCACTGTAACAGTGTGATGTCAGATCACACCTTGACAACCCAAGTGATCTCATCTGAACTGTTGTCCTACACCCACTGATAGATTTTGTAAATCTTTTTACAGGTTAAAAGTGACAAGGAATTTGTCTATGGGAATCTCGAACATAACACGCCTGATTTGCTGTCTTGGTCCAGATATTTAACAAGTGGAGCAAGGGATTCACTCAATCATCCTTCCTGCTCAGACTGTGGGGAGGGATTCACTCGATCATCTGACCGACTGGCACGCCCGTCATTTCACAGGGGGGAACCCGTTCATCTGCTCAGACAGTGGGAATGGATTCAGTTGGTCATTTCAACTGAAGGTACATCAGCAAGTTCACACTGGGACAAGGACATTCACCTGTTCTGTGTGTGAGAAGGGATTCAGTCGGTCTTCCCACCTGTGGACACACCAGTCAGTTCATACTGGGCAGAGGCTGGTCATCTGCTGAATTTGTGGGGAAAGATTCACTCGGTCATCTGACCTAATGGCTCACCAGCGAGTTCACACTGGAGAGCAGCTGTTCACCTGCTCAGACTGTGGGAAGGGATTCACTCGGTCATCCACCCTACTGAGACACCAGTCAGTTCACACCGGGGAGCGGCCATTCACCTGCTCAGACTGTGGGAAGGGATTCACTTGCTCATCTAAACTGAAGGTACATCAGAGAGTTCACACTGGAGAGAGGCCATTCACCTGCTCAGACTGTGGGAAGGGATTCAGTTTGTCATCTCAACTGAAGATACATCAGCGATTTCACACTGGGGAGCGACCGTTCACCTGCTCGGACTGTGGGAAGGGATTCACTTCGTCATCTGAACTGAAGGGACATCAGCGATTTCACACCGGTGAGAAGCCGTTCACCTGCTCAGACTGTGGGAAGGGATTCACTCGATCATCTGACCTACTGGTACACACGTCAGTTCATACTGGGGAGAGGCCGTTCAAATGCTCAGACTGTGGGAAGGGATTCACTCAGTCATCTAAACTGAAGGTACATCAGAGAGTTCACACTGGGGAGAGGCCATTCACCTGCTCAGTGTGTGGGAAGGGATTTGCTCGGTCATGTCAACTGAAGGCACATCAGAGAGTTCACACCGGGGAGTGGCCGTTCACCTGCTCAGACTGTGGGAAGGGATTCACTTACTCATCTCATCTGAAGGAACATCAGCGAGTTCACACTGGGGAGAGGCCGTTCACCTGCTCAGACTGTGGGAAGGGATTCAGTCGGTCATCCCACCTACTTGTACACAAGTCAGTTCACACTGGGGAGAGGCCGTTCACCTGCTCAGTGTGTGGGAAGGGATTCACTCAGTCATCTCAACTGAAGGGACACCAGTCAGTTCACACTGGGGAGAGGCCGTTTACCTGCTCAGACTGTGGGAAAGGATTCACTCGGTCATTCCACCTACTGAGACACCAGCGACTTCACACTGGGGAGAGGCTGTTCACCTGCTCAGACTTTGGGAAGAGATTCTCTCAGCCAAATCAACCAAATGTGCATGACTGCGTTCACACTGGGGAGAGGCCGTTCCCCTGCTGTGAATGTGGGAAAGGATTCACTCAGTCATCTCACTTTATGTAACTCTCCCTTCAGCTAGCAGCTTAATATAGGGGGTGATAGCCCCCCAGCCCAGCCAAACTTAAGAAATCTCGTTTGGGTGGATGCTGCATGATGTCTCCTCTGTTACAAATCGGTACCATGAAATAACAAATGGTAAACAATATCTGATTAAATGATTGAACTTTATAATTCTTACTTTGACTGAGGCTGAGGAACTGGTGTAGGGGACAGGGTTTCAGATTTCAGGATCATTGGGATCTCTTCTGGGGCAGGTGGGACCTGTACAAGAGAGACGGGTTACACCTGAACTACAAGGGGACCGGTATCCTTATGGGGAGGTTTGTTAGTGCTATTGGGGAGGGTTTAAGCTCGATTTGCAGGGGGATGGGAACCAGAGTGCCAGAGCAGATAGTGGAGCGGGGGTGAAAATAAATGATGTTAAAAGCTCATGCAAAGCCACAATTAGAAGGGTTGTGAATGGTGGAAATAATCTCCTGAGGTGTGTCTATTTCAATGCAAGGAGTATTGTGTGGAAGGCAGACGAGCTGAGGGCATGGATTGACACATGGAATGACGACATTATAGCCATTAGTGAAACTTGGCTGCAGGAGGGATAGGACTGGCAGCTTAATGTTCCAGGGTTCTGATGTTTCAGACGTGATAGAGGCAGAGGAATGAAGGGTGGTGGGGGGTGCAGGTGGTAGCATTGCTAGTCAGGAAAATGTTACAGCAGTGCTCAGGCAGGACAGATTAGAGGGCTTGTCTATTGAGGCCATATGGGTGGAGCTGGGAAACAAGAAAGGTATGGCCACATAAATGGGGTTGTATTATAGACCACCCAGTAGTCAACGAGAATTGGAGGAGCATATCTGCAGAGAGATAGACAACTGCAGGAAGCAAAAATTAGTGATAGTAGGGGATTTTAATTTTCCACATACTGATTGGGTCTCCCATACTGTTAAAGGTCTACACAGGTTAGAGCTTGTAATATGTGTTCTGGAAAGTTTTCTAAATCAATATATGGAGGTACCAACTAGAGAGGATGCAATATTAGATCTCCCATTCGGAAATGAGTTAGGACTGGCGACGGGAGTGTGTGTAGGGGAGCACTTTGGTTCCAGTGATCATAACACCATTAGTTTCAACTTGATCATTGATAAAGATAGATCTGGTACTCGGTTTGAGGTTCTAAACTGGAAAAAGGCGAAATTTGAAGAAATGAGAAAGGATCCAAAAAGCATGGATTGGGACAGTTTGTTCTCTGGCAAGGATGTGATTGGTAAGTGGGAAGCCTTCAAAGGAGAAATTTTTGAGAGTGCAGACTTTATATGTTCCTGTCAGGATTAAAGGCAAAGTGAATAGGAATAAGGAACCTTGGTTGTCAAGGGATATTGGAGCTCTGATAAAGAAGAAGAGAGAGTTGTATGACACGTATAGGAAACAGGGAGCAAATAAGGTGCTAGAGGAGTATAAAAAGTGCAAAAAAAAACTAAGAAAGAAATCAGGAGGGCTAAAAGAAGACATGAGGTTGCCTTGGCAGTCAAGCTGAAGGATAATCCAAAGAGCTTTTACAGGTATATTAAGAGTGAAAGGATTGTAAGGGATAAAATTGGTCCACTTGAAGATCAGAGTAGTCGGCTATGTGTGAAGCCAAAAGAAATGGGGGAGATCTTAAATGGGTTTTTTGCGTCTGTAGTTACTAAGAAAACTGGCATGAAGTCTATCGAATTAAGGGAAACAAGTAGTGAGATCATGGAAACTGTACAGATTGAAAAGGAGGAGGTGCTTGCTATCTTGAGGCAAATTAGAGTGGATAAATCCCCAGAACCTGACAGGGTGTTCCCTCTGATCTTGAAGGAGACTAGTGTTGAAATTGCAGGGGCCCTGGCAGATATATTTAAAATGTCGGTATCTACGGGTGAGGTGCCGGAGGATTGGAGGATGGCTCATGTTGTTCTGTTGTTTAAAAAAGGATCTAAAAGTAATCTGGAAAATTATAGGCCGGTAAGTTTGACGACAGTAGTAGGTAAGTTATTGGAAGGAGTACTAAAAGATAGGATCTACAAGTATTTGGATAGACAGGGACTTATTAGGGAGAGTCAACATGGCTTTGTGCGTGGTAGGTCATGTTTAACCAATCTGTTAGAGTTTTTCGAGGAGGTTACCAGGAAAGTGGATGAAGGGAAGGCAGTGGGTATTGTGTACATGGACTCCAGTAAGGCCTTTGACAAGATCCCACATGGGAGGTTAGTTAGGAAAATTCAGTCGCTAGGTATACATGGAGAGGTGGTAAATTGGATTAGACATTAGCTCAATGGAAGAAGCCAGAGAGTGGTAGGAGAGGATTGCTTCTCTGAGTGGAGGCCTGTGACTTGTGGTGTGCCACAGGGATCAGTGCTGGGTCCATTGTTATTTCTCATCTATATCAATGATCTGGATGATAATGTGCTAAATTGGTCCAGGTGCAGGTCAGTAGGACTAGGCAGAAAAATGGTTCGGCAGAGCCAAGAAGGGCCAAAAGGCCTGATTCTGTGTGGTAGTGTTCTATGGTTCTATATGGTTAGTGAAGTAAACAAAAAAAAAGGGCCCACTCTCTCCATTCGCATCTTCTCATCTCTCCACAACAAAAGACCACGAAAATCCCTCTTCCAGACTCACAAGAAAGAACATTTCTCTCATTGGATGACCCCGCACTCCAAGACCCTGTTATCTCCAGTCATAACCTAAACATTGCTGCTACAGAGAAACCATTACCTCAGCAGTGAAACACTGCACAGAGGCCGTTACATTAGCAGTGGAACCTTACAGTATGTTACACTTGTGACACACTGCCGGGTTCACACTGGGGAGAAAGTTTCAATAAGCTGCATGCTGGATATTTGTCCATCACAGTTGCTGAATGCAATTTTGAGAGTGACTGTTGGTGCTGAACTCTGCAATTATTGCTGATGCTCACCACACCCAGTTCTGCACCCTGGTCACTGGGCATGGGAGGAGTTTCTTCTGCTGCATATTCACCTTTAGTGGAACTGGAGTTTAATATTCTGGATCTGAGACAAATAAATCAGTTTATTTTGCTGGACCCTGCCAGTGATTCAGTTCCATGACGGTCAATTTAAATCCTGCCCTGTTGTTCATCTCTCGCTCTCCCTGTGTTTATGGGTTCCGAACAGTCACCACTCTGTGGGTGAAGAGGTTTCCCTTGAATTTTCTGCAGACTGAAGAAGCCGAGCTGACTGCAGTTCTGTCTGAGATGTTCTTCGCCCTGAAATCTCTGGGCTGAGGAAGAATGGCATTGGTCGTTAACCTCCATAATGACGACTCATTTCCACATTGTGGGTCATTTTTCCTGCTTCTAAAGGGTTGTTAGAAAACACCACTGTCCTCTAAAGACTGAAAGCAGAATGGGAAACCATCTGTTGGATGTTCAATGAAGCAGGGTCAGAAACCAGAGGCAGGTCTGCACAGGGCAGAGTTTGGGGATCTTGACGACGGTCGGGGTAAGAACGTATGATGAGGAGAAGGGAATCAGCAGTGGGGCGTGGCAACGCATGACAGAGTAACAACATTTGGAAGCTGACTGAGAGAGAAAATCTTTCAGTTGTCTGACTGATCACACAAACAATGCCTGTGGTGAGGTGCTCCACTGGTTGAGGAACGTGTGTGTGGGGAATGGTTTTATCTATTGAGGGAGTTGTTCCTGCTTGTTTATCCTGTAATATTATATCTGGATGGTTATTATGGATTGTCCTATCTGAAATAATGTATTGATTATCATATAATTTGTAATATTTTGACTCTGAACTGGATCAGGCTTGAAATCTGATGCCTTTATGAAGTGATGGAGGGCCTTCATGAGTTTGTATTTTAAAGCAAGATTTTTGTGAATATTATTTGCCATTTGATTGTACCTTTGCAAGTAATCAGATTGAGTTAAACTGCTGCAGGATCCTGGAATGTGTTGGATTGTGTCTGGTTTCTCTTGGCATTTTCTGCACTTACTGCCTTGTTTTTATATGATTATGAAGACACGTAGTCCTCTTTTATTGTCATTTAGTAATGCATGCCTTAAGAAATGATACATTATTTCCTCCGGTGTGATATCACAAAACACAGGACAAACCAAGACTGAAAAAACTGACAAAACCACATAATTATAACATATAGTTACAAAGAGTGTAACAATACCATAACTTGATGAAGAAATCAGTGAGCACAGTAAAGTTCAAAGTTTCTCAAATGTCCCACATCTCACACAGACAGGAGAAGGAAGAAAAACTCTCCCTGCCATGCCGATCACAATCTGACTCTGAGTCATCCGAAAACTTCGAGCTGTGATCAGCTCTCTGACACCGAGTACTGAGCACCATCTCTGTCTGAACGATTCGACCTCCTCTCGGTCACCAAAAGTAGGCAAGGCCGGGGATTTTGAGGCCTACCCTCTGAAAGTTTCACGACCACACGGTAATGACAGCAGCAAATGGGCATTTCATAAATTTCTCCAGATGTTCCTCTGTGCTTTCACGTCCATTCTCCATCAAATCAGAGTTGTCCACGGCCCCTATTTAACAGATACAACATCATTTTTCACCGGAGGGCTGTGCACACGCCGGCGTGCCGCCATCTTCTCCTCCCGCCGTGTTCGTGCGTATTGCATGTATTCACATTTTTTTTTCCTTTTGTTAACCGGCTTGTCCTATATTTCTGCAAGGAACCCCTCTGTTTCTGGGAAGAGGTCTCCAACTCTCAGTCAGGTGCTCGAAGCTTCCTTGTCACCATCTCGTCTGCTCAGATCACTGGGATGTCTCCCATGGAGGGTCATACTCGTTCCACTGGTTAATGTTTTCTTCCATAGTGATGATTCATTTTTCTGAGTTGGCCCCTCATTTAAGTTTTCCGGTCTGTATTTCTTATCACGATGGCATAGACACACCTGGAGTGCTGAATTCTGTTCATTTTTGTTGAAAATATATACTTAGAAGTTTTATCTGACTTGTGTGATATTTTTTTCATGTGTGTTACTTCTCTTCCTCCTGTCCAAGGTAGTGTTAATCTAAGTGGGTTTGAGCGTAAATATCATTTCAGTTCTTATTTATCTTTAAATTTTACTGATTGAAATGGGACCAAGATATTTTTTATATAAAAAAAAGTCAATGTTGGTATTGATGAAATTGTTTATTGTCTTTGTTGTATTTGTTAACTATTGAGCTGTTTGGCAGGGTTTTTTTAAGCCTTGAACTAAATTTTGTCAAAGGTTTTCCCTATTTCGCACCACTTTCTATTTTCTTTGCTTGTGGATCTTCCAGGTATGTGGGTATCAACAGTCCCGATAAGGGGTCTTGGCCCGAAATGATGATACCCCTCCATAGATGCTGCCTGACATGCTGAGCCCCTCCAGCACTTTGTGTGTAGTTCTCTAGATTTCTACCATCTGCAGGTCCTCATGTTTCCCAGATACTTACATGCTTCTTGAAAGAACAAGCTGGTAGTGGGGTTGTGTGGATCTATTAGTAAGATATTAAATAAAATCATTAGAAAGAGGTGGCATAGGGTTGAAAGGTGTAGAATCTGTGGGTAGAATTAAGGAACAGCAAATGTCAAAAAAAAGCATCTCTGATGGGAATTGTTCCCCGGGGTGGGGTGGCGGGATTTTATTGAAAGGATGAAGATTGTATAAGGGGGCGAACAGGATGTTTGTCCCGGTGGGGACAGGAGGGGCTCATCTGTGGAAATGTCAGAGCCCACGGTGGTGGCGAGCAGAGGGATTCACCACATTGGGGGGCAAACACCGGCAGAATGTTAACCTGCAAGTGGGGACAATGGTCCGAGCAAAGTGACAATTATTTGGATTTTGTTGAGATTGTACCAGGAATATTGTGTAAAATCCGGCTCCCCACACTAACACGGGTTATACAGACCAAAGAACAAACTGCCGGAGGAACTCAGTGGGTCGGGCAGCATCTGTGGAGGGAAATGGACCGTCAACATTTCGGGCCAAGACCCTCCCTCTGGACTGAGAGTGGACGGGAAATAGTCAGAGAAAAGAGGTGAGGGGTGGGGACGGGGCAAGAGCTGGGGAGTGAGAAGTGTATCCAGGTGAGGGGGAGGTGGAAGGTGGAAATAGTAACAGGGGTGGGAGGTGAGTGGTTGGGGCAACACGGGGCTGCAGAAGATGGAAATTAATTCCACAGAGGATTAACAAAGAGGTTAGAGAGTATTTGTTACAGAGAGTGCAATGAAGATTTACCAGACTGATCCCTGGAGTGGTGGGGTCATCATATGAAGAAAGATCAAATGTGATTACCCTTTCATTTAGAGAATCGAGGACTGAGAGGTAAACACATTGAAATGCACTACATCATTACCGGTTGAACCAGGGATCCCAGTCTCTGAAAAAGGGGGTGGACTGTCCGGGACTGAGATGAGGGGAATTGTCTCCACTCCGAGGGTGGTGAACGTCTGTAAATCCCCACCACAGAGGGCGGTGAAGATTCGGTGATCGTCCTCACATAAAACAGAGGCCGGCAGATGTGAGGAGACTGAAGGGATCGAGGAAATGAGGATCGGACAGAAACATGTGGCTGAGATGGGAGAGCAGCCGCCATCTTGTTGATGGTTAGAGGGGCTGAATGGCCACCTCCTGCTGTTTCTCACTTGGTGTTTCAGTGTTCCTGTCCAGTGAGGCCAGAGGAATGTGAATAGAAATTAGTGTTTATAAACAAAAGACTGATTTAAATGAAACCTGCACATTTCCAGTTTGCATCTGAATTGTGGGTCAGACCGGGATGGGAATCCAGCCCGTGACTCTCTGACCTGGAGGTGGAGGAAAAGGGAGAGGGAAGATATGGAGGGAAAAGGTAAATATGTATCTGGTGTAAATATGGAATAATGTGGGAAATGCGGTGGATGTGTCAGGCAGCGTCTGAGATGTTGTACTACTTACATAATTTAACTATTTAATATATATATATTCTTATTTCAAATCACAATTATTAAAATTTATTGCTATAAATTAGGTTCTATTGCTGCCGCAGAGACAACCAATTTCATGACATATGCCGGTGCTATTAAACCTGATTCTGATAATTGGTATGGGAGACCCACCACCGGTCACCTGATCCCAGTTACCGCAGATCATAAAGCGAGATTGAAGCCCTTTCCATTTATTTGCATTCTTCAGAAATGACAACAGTTAAGTTTCCTTCTGTGATTCCAAAGTAGCTCAGTCTGTCTAATAGTGCCACACAATTAAAATGGAGAATTTGTTTGTTATCATCACGTACTGAGCTACAGTGTAAATCTTGCCTGACATACCATCCACACAGATCTATACATTACGACAGTACATTGAGCTGATATACGACAAAACAATAACTGTAACCAAGCATTATGGCTTCAGAGAAAGTGCAGTGCAGATAGACATATGGTGCAGGGTCACGGTGAGTTACATTGTGAGGTCGAGTCCATTTTATCGGACTGGAGACCATTCATTTAGCTTATAACCGCAGACAGGAAGTTGTCCTTGAGCCTGGTGTTACGCGCTTTAAGGCTTTTGTATTTCTTCCCCAATGGGGGAGCGGGTTTGCAGCAAGAATGTCCGGGTTGTGAGGATCTTTGAGTACCCGGCCTGCTTTTCCAAGGCAGGGGAAGTGCAGGAAGAGTCCATGGAGGGGAGGCTTGCTTCTCTGATGTTCTCTGCTCTCCAAAGTTCTCTGCAGTTCCTTGCAGTCATGGGCAGAGCAGTAGCCATACGAAGGCGTGAAGTATCGACAAGAAGCTCAGAGACCTCGGTCTTCACCCTGCCTTGTGTAGCTGGATCCTGGACTTCCTGTCAGATCGCCGGCAGGTGGTAAGAGTGGGCTCCCTCACCTCTGTCTCTCTGACCCTCAGCATACATACCCCACAGGGTTGTCTCCTTGGCCTCCTCCTTTACTCTCTGTATTCCCGTGACTTGTGTCACCACCCACAGCTCCAATCTGCTAATTAAATTTGCTGACAACACTACATTAATTGGCCTAATCTCAAATAATAACTTTCAATCAATCAAATGCCTCCTGACAGGGCTCGGTCCAAACAAACTTTTCACCCTTCTTCAGGAGATTAGTCAGAGGAAGAGCGATATCAGCAAAATTCTTACAGAACTTATGATAATATCCAACCATTCCCAGAAACCTTCTAAGAGGCTTCTTACCAGTTGGAATAGGAACTTCAGAAATTGCCTGAACAGGAGCCAACTTGCCTTGACCTACTACATAGCCAAGATAGGTCACAGTGCCATGGCCAAATTCACTCTTAGCTAAAGTTAACTGTAAGATTGGCCTGGGAAAGCCTGTCAAACAGCTTTTCTACTGCAGAGATATGCTCTTCCCAAGTGTCACTCCCTGTGACTAAGTCATCAATATAGGCAACTGTGTGTTCTAACCCTCGAATTACACAATCAATCATTCTCTGGAGTGTTCCTGGAGCATTTTTCATTCCAAGTGGCAAACCATTGTATTCATACCACCTAGAAGGTGTCACAAACACAGAAATTTCTCTACCTCTGTCCGTCAATGGAATATACCAATACCCTTTAAGCAGACCAATCTTTGTAAGAAATTTAGCTTTTGCAACCTTATCGATGCACTCATCCACCCTAGGTATAGGATGGGCATCTGTTTTTGTTACTGCATTTACCTTCCTATAATCAATGAAAAATGTAACACTACCATCAGGTTTGGGCACAATAACGCAGGGTGAGCTCCAATCTGATGTTGAAGGCCTAATAATATAATTTTTCAGCATATATTCAATTTCTTGCTCAGCCAATTTACACTTTTCTACGTTCATGCCATACCTCTGTTGTTTAATTGGTTTGGCTTGACCAATATCTGTGTCATGTACTGTGAACGTGGTTTGCTTGTCAAAATAAGGCTTTATCATATTTGTGTGTACCACCTGTGTTAGTTTACATCGGTCAGGTGTTTTAATAACATAATTCACATCATTACTTGGAGAGACTATTTCATAGGGTCCATTGAATTTCGCCTGAAGTGGATTCGTCAACATTGGAAATAAGGCAAGCACCTTATCCCCCACCTGGTATTTTCTTTTGCAAGCCTGCTTATCAAATTAACACTTCATTTTATTTTGAGAAATCTTTAAGTTTTGTCTCGCTGGACTACAGGCTTGGTGTAGTTTATTTTTGAACTTCAAAACATAGTCTAACAGGTTAACATGTACATCCCCATCAGTCCATTGTTCCTTTAACAAGGTCAAAGTTCCCCTCACTCTATGACCAAATATAAGTTCAAATGGACTAAAGCCCAGTCTTTCCTGTACCGAGACACTTACTGCGAACAAAAGCAAAAAAGACAGTTTGCCTTCATCCAAGTCTTTTCCATTTTCTACACAGTATGTCTTAATCTTTGTTTTGAGGGTAGAATGAAATCTTTCTAAAGCCCTTTGTAATTCTGGATGGTATGCAGACGATGTAATTTTTTTAGTTCCCAGTTCATAAACTACCTGCTGGAACAATCCAGATGTAAAATTACTTCGTTGATCAGACTGGATTTCTCTAGGCAAACCAAATAAAGTAAAACAAAAACTGATAAGAGCCCTCCCCACAGTTTTAGCTTTAATATTTCTGAGAGGTATTGCTTCTGGGAACCTGGATGCAGTGCTCATAACAGTTAGCAAATACTGATGGCCAGCTTTAGTCTTTGGCAATGGGCCAACACAATCTACTACAGCTTTGGAAAAGGGTTCACTGAAAGTAGGTATAGGCCGGAGTGGGGCCACTGGGGTGAACTGATTGGGTTTACCCACAGCTTGACAAGTGCGACAGGTTCTGCAATAGGTCACAACATCTTTCCTCAAATTAGGCCAGTAAAATTCTTTCATAATCCTGCTTACAGTTTTATTCACTCCAAAATATACAAGATATTAAGAGGAGTAGATAGAGTGGACAGCCAGCGCCTCTTCCGCAGGGCACCACTGCTCAATACAAGAGGACATGGCTTTAAGGTAAGGGGTGGGAAGTTCAAGGGGGATATTAGAGGAAGGTTTTTTACTCAGAGAGTGGTTGGTGCGAGGAATGCACTGCCTGAGTCAGTGGTGGAGGCAGATACACTAGTGATGTTTAAGGGACTACTAGACAGGTACATGGAGGAATTTAAGGTGGGGGGTTATATGGGAGGCAGGGTTTAAGGGTCGGCACAACATTGTGTGCCATAGGGCCTGAACTGTTCTAGGTTCTCAATGGCCACCTAAGGGCATACTGTGGGGGAAAGTTAATATTTCAGTCCTATAAACTTTAGGGACTACAACTTGGTGAACAATTGCCCATTCCTCACTCGCAGGTATAGCAGATGGCCTCCACTTCCTCATTAACACTCCATCCTTGAGATAATACCCTACTGGCACTTTCTTAATCTCATCATCTGAGAGAGCCCTTTCTTTTAAAGCTTCAATCTCAGGGTCTCAATTCTGTTCTGCTATAAACTCCTTCCTAGACAGGGATAAATCTTTCTCATCAGACTTAGTACCTGAATCCTGTTGAAACAATGAAGGCAGAAAAGACCCTTACAAGTCATCATAACCTGATGACCCGATTTTGGCTGTCATAGGTACCAGAATCATGCTGCACAGAACCGTCTCCATTGGCAGACTTTTTAGCCATACTTTGAGTTACTGTGCAGGAAGGATAAATATTAAAATCCATCTGTGGGTCATCAGTGGTTGGGTTAGTTGTCAACTGCACTGCAGGAACAACTTTACCATCTGCCCGGTCATTCCCTAACAGCAAAGTAACATCTTCAACCGGTAAACTGGAACATAATCTGATCTTAACAGGTCCTGAAACCAAACCTGACTGTAAAGTTACCCTGTGCAATGGCAAAGAAACCATGCCACCCCCAATGCCTTTAATAAGATTTATCTCACCAATGTTAGTCTCATCACCAAACTTTAGAACACTGTCTAACGTAACTGACTGAGAAGCCCCAGTATCTCGAAGAATTTTCACTGGTACTGGGGTTGACCCTTCCTTTACTAATACAAACTCATCTGACATAAAATGATCGGATCCCTTCTTAACTCGGTCAGACCTCTCAGTCCTTAACTGAGCCTCAACAGAATGTTCAGAACCCTGTGGGTTTATAGGTGCTTCAACATACAGATCACAGGCATTTCGGACGGCCTCCTTTTCCTTTTTCTTCTTCGGGATGGAATAATTAGCCATCATATGACCAGCTTTCTTACAATAGTAACAAGAAAGATCAGAATATTTCTCCTTCAACTGCTTCCCTTCATCCTTACTCTTGTTACTAATCCCAGCTTTAACTTCTGGTTTACCCTGGTTATTCCTGCTACTCTTTTGGAAGCTCTTATTCCGGGTAAACTGAACCTTATGAGTTAAAGCAAACTCATCTGCTAATCTAGCAGACTATTGCAAAGTGGCAGCATCCTTTTCATCTAAGCATGTCTTTATGTCATCATGGATGGACCTTTTTGAATTCTTCAATTAAAACCAACTCTTTCAAGCTGTTAAAATCATCATTTACATTTTCATATGTGCGCCGGCATTCAAAACACACAAACTTCTCATAAGCAAATTTCATACAACAATTTTCTTAAATTTCTAAACCTTTGCCTGTATGCTTCTGGGACCAACTCGTAAGCTTTCAGCACAGCCTGTTTCACAATGTCATAATCAGCTGCTTCATCAACTGTCAAGGCAGAATAGGCTCGCTGAACCTTCCCCTTAATTACACTTTGTCAGAGAATTGGCCAACCAGCTTTTGGTCACTTTAAACTCTGAGCAAAATTCTCAAAATGCTGAAAGTATTTATCAACCTCTGCCTCATCAAATGGAGGTACCAATTTAACTTCCTGGCTGGACTCAAACTTATCACCAGAGTGTAACATTAGACCCCTTTGCTGCAATCTATCTTTTCCAGCTCATACAGCCTCTGTCGTTTTGCTTCCTCCCTCTGTTTTTCTGCCTCCCTAGCCTCAAGCTGCCTCTGCTATTCCGCAGCCTCCATCTTTCATTTTTCTAACTTGTACAGGAGCGCAAACTCAGTGGGTTTACTTTCAGAAGACACCTCCAACTCCTCCACTTTAAACACACCCTTGGATAAACAATGCTCAGTTATTATCCTCTGCATCTGTGACCTCCTCATTGTCAATTTCACCTTTCCAAGTTTTAACTTTTTAGCAATACTCAACAACTCAATCCTTCTGGCATCCTCCAATGCTTCAGAGGTTGGCGCTTGCAGAAATCTATCAACATCCATTGCTGCTGATTTTTCACACACAAATAAATCAAAAGGGATTTCCCCAATGAAACTGATAATCAATATGCCCCCAAATTTGTTCATATCCCGGACGCAGGCCCCAATTTTGTTACGAACCGTAACACTTTAGAAACGAACCAGTAGCAATAGACTACACCTGGAGTCTGGTTTTGATGTTAAAATCACTATCTTTATTAGTATCTACTTATAAGATAGTAACTAAAACAAGATAAACAAAATTGAACAGTGTTACGTGTGTGTGTGTGTGTGTGTGTGTGTGTGTATATATATATATATATATATATATATATTTAAATATAACTCCCAAACTATTGAGCTTAGGGTCTTGAGATGGTAAAGTATGAAAGTTCAGTTCATCCATGGAATAGTTGATGAGAGAGAGATATTTGTAATCCAGGATAAATGTCGAGACAAGGCAATTATGTCAAATTCCACAGGCTCCACGGTGGTAAAACAAGAGAACAGTCGCTGTAGATTTTATCCTTGTCGTTCCAAATCCACGTACGAATTATCACCGAAAGGGACTTGTCACAAGGGGTATCATCTTCAAGTGAATTACCAGACCATACCCAGGCACATAAGACATAAGTGGTCTTCACAAATCCGATCCACTCCAATGGATCAAATGAGGTGATAACCACACATTCGATGTTCACTGAATCAATAATTAACCCACCCTTGTGGGCATAGGAACGTTCTAAACAGTGACCCTTGGCCACTAGTTCCCTTCTTTCGATCCTTCCATTTTTTCTCCTTTGTCTCTGTCTGACTCTGAGTGTCTGTGTCCTCGGTTAAAACTAAACAAGCTGTGAGTGATGTAAACAAGCTGCAAGTCAGACTGATTCACCTTCTCAATCTCTCTCTCTCTCCCCTAAAATGACAGTCCACAGGAAATGAAACCTCGAGATTCATATCAATGCCCGCTCCCCAATGTGAACTGACTGGTGTGCCAGTAGTTGGGATGACTGAGTGAATCCTTTCCCACAGTCTGAGCAGGTGAACGGCCCCTCCCCAGTGTGAACTCGCTGATGACTCCGTAGGGTGGATGATCGAGTGAATCTCTTCCCACAGACTGAGCAGATGAACGGCTTCTCCCCAGTGTGAACTCGCAGGTGACGCTGTAGGGTGGATGATCGAGTGAATCTCTTCCCACATTCTGAGCAGGTAAACGGCTTCTCTCCAGTGTGAACTCGCTGATGACTCTGTAAGTCAGATGATCGACTGAATCTCTTTGCACATTCTGAACAGGTGAAAGGCTTCTCTCCAGTGTGAACTCGTTGGTGACTCAGTAGGTCGGATGATCGAGTGAATCTCTTCCCACATTCTGAGCAGGTGAACGGCCTCTCCCCAGTGTGAAGTCGCTGGTGACTCAGTAGGGTGGATGACTGATTGAATCCCTTCCCACATTCTGAGCAGGTGAACGGCTTCTCCCCAGTGTGAACTCGCTGGTGGGTCAGTACGTGAAATGAATGAGAGAATCTCTTCCCACAGTCTGAGCAGGTAAAGGGCTTCTCCCCAGTGTGAACTCGCTTATGACTCTGTAGGTTGGATGACTGAGTGAATCCCTTTCCACATTCTGAGCAGGTGAACGGCTTCTCCCCAGTGTGAACTCGCTGATGACTCTGTAGGTCGGATGACCGAGTGAATCTCTTCCCACAGACTGAACAGGTAAACGGCCTCTCTCCGGTGTGAACTCGCTGGTGCACCAGTAGGTCGGGTGACCAAGTGAAACCCTTCCCACAGTCTGAACAGTTGAATGGCCACTCCCCGGTGTGAACTGACTGGTGGCTCAGTAGCTGAGATGACAAAGTGAATCCCTTCCCACAGTCTGAGCAGGTGAATGGCCTGTCCCCTGTGTGAACTCGCTGGTGACTCTGTAGGGTGGATGAACGAGTGAATCCCTTCCCACATTCTGAGCAGGTGAATGGCTTCTCCCCAGTGTGGACTCGCTGGTGAGCCATGAGGTCAGATGACCAAGTGAATCCTTCCCAGAAATTCACCAGATGACTAGCCTCTGCCCAGTGTGAACTGTCTGGTGTGTCCACAGGTGGGAAGACCGACTGAATCCCTTCTCACCCACAGAACAGGTGAATGGCCTTGACCAGTGTGAACTTACTGATGTACCTTCAGCTGAGATGACTGAGGGAATCCATTCCAACAGTCTGAGCAAGTGAACGGCCTCTCCCCATGTGTAAAATGATGGGCGTGCCAGTCAGTCAGATGATCGAGTAAATCCCTCCCCACAGTCTGAGGAGGAAGGATGATCGAGTGGTTCTCTTGCTCCACTTCTTAAACATCTGGACAGAGACAGCAAAACTGGTGTGTTGTGTTCAAGATTCCCATAGAAAAAATCCTTGTAGTTTTTAACCTGTAAAAAGATTTACAAAATCCATCAATGGGTGAAGGACAACATTTCAGATGAGATTACTTTAGTCACCAAGGTGTGATCTGACATCACACTGTTACAGTGACAGTCAACCCAAGTTGGAAGGAGAAATCATCTTCTAACTGTGCAGAGTGCTGGTATATGGAATTAAATGGTATCTGGTACCTGGAATTAAACTCTCTGATGCTCTTCCTGTCTATATACGAATGGTGCATTTCTGCTGTCTCAAATCTGTGACTTGGATCAGTTTGACTCTCTCCACTGGTATTATTCCCTGTTCCCACTGAGCTACATAGGTCTCTGGCTCCACAGTAACTGAAACACTCTCACACAAATAGCCTTTGTTGACCTGCAGCTGGGACTTTCTTTTATACACTGTTAGATTAAATTGCCACAGTTTTAACGCCATATAAAAATTTGCTGCTGAGATGAACGGTCGGTCTGATAAAAGGAATTAGAGTGAATTAAGGATTCTATTTAAGGTTCTTGTCACAGTCATAGAAAAGTACAACACAGAACAAGACCCTTCAGCCCATCTAGGTTGTGCTAACTATTTGAACTTTCTACTCCTATATCCCTACTATCCAGGTACTGACACAAACCTCTTAAATGTTGAAATTGAGGTCACATTCACCACTTGTGCTGTCTGCTCATTTCACTCCCGGATGACCGTCTGTGTGAAGAAGTTTCCAGTCATGTTCCCCTTAACATTCCATCTTTCACACTAAACTCATGACCTCGTGTTGTTGTCCCACCCCATCTCAGTGGAGAAGGCCAGCTTGCATTTACCCTATCTTTACTCCTCATAATTGTGGTACACCTCCATCAAATCTCCCCTCAATCTTTTACATTACAAGGAATAAACACCTAACCTGTTCAAGCTTTCCTTATAACCTAAGTCCTCCAGACCTAGCAACATCCTTATGAATTTTCCCTGAACTCTTTCAACCTCTTTTTCATCTTTCCTGTAGGTAGGCGACCAAAACTGCACACAACAGTGCAAATTAGGCCTCACCAATTTCTTATACAACGTCAACATAACATCCATCTCCTGTACTCAGTACTTTGGTTTATGAAGGCCAATGTGCCAAAATCTTTCTTTCCGTCCCTACCTAACTGGGGCACCACTTTTAGTGAACTATGGACCTGTGTTCCCAGATCCCTTCCTTCTACATCACTCCTCAGAGCCCGACCAGTCACTGTGTAAGACCTTGTTCCTACCAACGTGCAACACTTCACACCTGTCTGCATTAAATTCCTTTTTCTGTTTCCCAACGCATTTTTTCCAGTGTGTCCAGATTGCTCTGCAAGCCATGATAGTCTTCCTCACTGTCCACTACACCCCCAGCCTTGGTGTCAGCCACAAATTTGCTGATACATCTAACCATGTTATCATCCAGATATCTGACATAGATGACAAACAGCAACAGATCCAGCACTGATCCCTGTGGCACACCACTAGTCACAGGCCTCCAGTCAGAGAGGCAACAATGTGCTACCACAGTCTGGCTTCTCCCAAAGACAGTGTCTCATCCAATTTACTATCTCATCTTGAATGCTGAGTGACTGAACCTTCTTGACCAACCTCCCATATGAGACTCTGTCAAGTGCCTTGCTAAAGTCCATGTAGACAACATCCACTGCCTTGCCTTCATCCACTTTCCTGATAACTTCCTCGTGAGGCTCGATAAGATTGGTTAGACATGACCTAGCATGCACAAAGCAATGCTGTCTATCCTTAATCAGTCCACATCTATCCAAATAATTATATATCCAGTTCCTGCACATACGTTCCAATAACTTTTCCACTACTGATGTCAAGCTCACCAACGTATAATTTCCTAGTTTATATTTGGAGCCTGTCTTGAACAGCGGAATAACATTGGCTCCAAACCTCCAGTACCTCACCTGTCACTGTGAATGATTTAAATACCTGTGCTTGGGCCCCACCAATTTCTGCACTTGTCTTCCACAGGGTCATAGGGAACAACTTGTCAGACCCTGGTGATTTTTCCATGGTAATCTGCCTTAAGACAGCAAACACCTCCACCTCTGTAATCTGTACAGGGTCCATGAAGTTGATGCTGCTTTGCCTCACTTCTATAGACCCTGTGACCATCTCCTGAGTAAATACAGATGGCAAAAAAATCTCCCCCATCTATTTTGTCTCCTCATATGGATTACCATTCTGATCTTTCAGAGGATTAATTTTCTCCCTTGCAATCTTTTCACTCTGAACATATCTGCAGAATCCCTGAAGATTCTCCTTCACCTTGTCTGCTGGGCAACCTCATGCCTGCTTTTATTTCTTTCGTAAGTGTTCACTTGAATATCCTGTACTTCATAAGTACCCCATTTGTTCCTATTTACCTGTAACTGGTATGCACCTCCTTTTTATTGATCTGGGAGATGAAAGCCAAAGGGGTGATAGAGCTGCATGGTGGAAGGTGGGTTTGTGTGTGTGGGGAGGATTAAACTAAAGTTGCTGAAACTTTTCATTCCTGACTTTATCTGAAGTCTGAACAACATCTGTCTCCACAACTCTGCACTATATGTTCTGTTATTCAGGCTCCTCATGTTAGCCATTTCAGCCCTGGGAAAAGCCTCTGACTATCCACATGATCAATGCCCCTCATCATCTTAGACCCCTAAAAAAGGCTTTAAACATAAACAAGGAAATTATACATGATTTGAGGATTTGTTAGAAGTATACAAAATTATGAGGGTTAATGCAATCAGGCTTTTACCACTGAGTTTGGGTGGAACGACAACCAGAGGTCATGGGTAAGTGGGGAAGGTGAAAATTTAAGGGGAACGTGTGGAAAACCTCTCAGTGAAATGGTTGAGAGTGTGGAATGAGATGCCAGCACAAGTGATGCATGTGAGCTCAATTCCAGCATTTGATGAGAAGTTTGAATGGGTATCTGTGTCCTGAGTAAATACCGATGCAAGAATGCTATGTAAAATCTACCCTATCTATTTTGCCTCCTCGTATAGTCATAGTCATGCTTTATTGATCCTGGGGGAAATTGTTTTTTGTTACAGTTGCACCATAAATAATTACTAGTAATAGAACTATAAATAGTTAAATAGTAATATGTAAATTATGCCAGTAAATTATGAAATAAGTCCAGGACCAGCCTATTGGCTCAGAGTGTCTGACCCTCCAAGGGAGGAGTTGTAAAGTTTGATGGCCACAGGCAGGAATGACTTCCTATGACGCTCAGTGCTGCATCTCGGTGGAATGAGTCTCTGGCTGAATGTACTCCTGTGCCCACCCAGTACATTATGTAGAGGATGGGAGACATTGACCAAGATGGCATGCAACTTAGGCAGCATCCTGTTTTCAGACACCACCGTGAGAGAGTCCAGTTCCATCCCCACAACATCACTGGCCTTACGAATGAGTTGTTGATTCTGTTGGTGTCTGCTACCCTCAGCCTGCTGCCCCAGCACACAACAGCAAACATGATAGCACTGGCCACCACATGTCCACACTGACCCCCTGGATGGACACAGGGGTCACCAGTACCTTAGCTCTCCTCAGGTCTACCACCAGCTCCTTAGTCTTTTTCACATTATAGATACCATTCACAGTATAGATTACCATTCACTGATCGTCCAGAGTGGGCACGTTTCTGCACTGACCTTCTCCATGTTTCTATGACAAAGAAGCTGGCCAAACTTGATTGGAAGGGGAAACTGGTAGAAACTGACAACAGAGCAGCAATGGCTGGAGTTTCTGGGAGCAATTCGGGAGGTGAGTGATAGATACATCCCAAAGAACTGGAAGCATTGTAAGGTCTGGAGGGCAGAACCATGGCTGAAATGAGAAGCCAAAGCCAATGTAAAAACCAAAGAGAGGGCAAACAAAAGAGCAAAAACTATTGGGAAGCTTTTAGAAACCAACAGAAGATGACTTCAAAAAAAGTCAGCTGAGCTCAGGGCGTGGAATTATAATATTGTAGTCACTAATGAGTCTTGGTAGCACCCAACAGCCTGAGGCATTTAGAGAAACAAAATATCCGGGGCCTCAATATCTCTGGAAACCAAGGTTCCCTGCACCAGTTACCAAACTTTTATTTTGACAGGCACATACAACCCTCGAAACTTCACTTCTGAAGAACTCCCACTTACCAAGTGCTCCTTTGCCAGAAACATCCTGTCCCAATTCGCACTTGTCAGATCCTTTCTGATACCACCAAAATTGACCTTTCCCAAGTTAGAATCTCAACCTGTGGTCTAGACCTCTCTCTTTCCATATTTACTTGGAATCTCATGGTTTTATGATCACCAGGTACAAAGTCTTCCCATACACTAATTTCTGTCACTAGCCCTGGATCATTTCCTAATAGCTTATTGCACACTTCTACTTTGAGAATTCTACTGGTTGAGAGCACATTTGACAAACTCTGTCCCATCTAGTCCTTTTACAGTATGGGACCCCCAGTCAATATATGGAAAGTTAAAATCACTTACTGTATCAGTCTTTGTTTCTGGCATAGTCTGTGATCTCTCTGTAAATTTGTTCCTCTCAATCCCTCAGACTTTTGGTTTCAACCAAGTCCCAGTAATGGTAACAATATCATAATTCAATACACTGAGCTCATCTGGCTTTCCCATGATGTTTCTTGCATTTGATTTACACAGCTCAGTACATTCGAAGCACCATGCTCAATCTTTTGATTGTTGACTTTGTCTGAAGTTTGAACAACATCTGACTGGTGTCAAGAAAACAACCACTTCCTCGATGTCACAGAAACAAAGGTGCTGGTTGTGGATTACAGAAGGAATGGAGACAGGCTAACCCGTATTGACATCAATGGATCTGGAGTTGAGAGGGTAAACAGATTTAAGTTCCTCGGCACAAACATCGTCGAGGATCTCATGTGGTCTGTACATCCCGGCTGTGTGGTGAAAAAGGCACAAGCATGCCAGTTTCACCTCAGAAGGCTGAAGAAGTTTGGAATGTGCCCCCAAATGTAAAGAACTTTCTACAGGGGCAGAATAGAGAGCATCCTGGCTGGCTGCATTACTGCCTGGTATGGGATCTGTACCTCCCTCAATCGCTGGACTCTGCAGAGAGTGGTGCGGACAGCCCAGTGCATTTGTAGATGTGAACTTTCCACTATTCATGACACTTACACTGACAGATGTGTAAAAAAGGGCCTGATGGATCACTGGAGACCTGATTCACCCCCAACCACAAACTATTCCAGCTGCTACCATCCGGGAAATGGTACCACAGCATGAAAGCCAGAACCAACAGGCTCTGGGACAGCTCCTTCCACCAGGTCATCAGACTCATATATTTATGCTGATACAATTGTATTTCTATATTATATTGACCATTCTGATGTACATACTGTTTATTACAAATTACTACAAATTGCACATTTAGATGGAGACGGAACATAAAGATTTCTACTCCACATGTATATGAAGGATGTAAGTAATAAAGTCAATTCACTTCAATGACTCCACTATCTGTTCTGGTATTCAGGCTCCCATCCACCCTGCAACTTCAGTTTAACATCCACTAGCACTAGCAAGCATGACCACTAGGATATTAGTCCCCTTCTAGTTCTGTTCCCCTAACTAACAAATCCCCTTTGACTTTCCTGTGCTAGCTAATTCCCTGCCAACAGTTTCTAATGTGGTCTACCTGTTGTCCTGGGGGATGGCCACAAGAGTACTCTGTGATGGCTATTTAACCTCATTCTCCTTCCTGACTCTCATCCAGTTTCCTGTGTCCTGCACCTTGGGTGTAACTCACCTCTCTTCGTGTCATATCTATCATCCCCTCTGATTTCTGAATGATCCGGAATTCATCCATTTCCAGCTCCAACTCCCTAACGTGCAGGGTTACAGGGAGTCAGGTATGTGAGGGTATCAGGGACACTGGAGGTCTCCCCACCTTCCCACTAATGTCCCCTCTAATTTGTAATGACCAGTGTCTGCAAAAATCTTGTGCTGTACAATTCTTGCCCAGTGACAACATGTGAAAACTGAACTTTATATACAGAGGTATTCATTTCAACAGCAACCAAATCACTGGCGATAAGAACTTTGATCTCATCTGGGTTTGATCGAGTTCATCTGCACTCTCACACAACCTATGTAGCAGGCCTGTAATGGGTAATGAAGGATTTTCTCACCAGAGGAGGTAGAACAAGGAGCACACAAAAAATGCTGGAGGAAATCAGCAGGCCAGGCAGCATCTATGGAAAAGAGTACTAATGTTGAATTCCTCCAGCGTTTTGTGTCTGTTGCATGGATTTCCAACATCTACAATTTTTCTCTGGTTTGTGATTGGAGGTAGAACAAAGGTGATTTTCTCAACCGGTGATGTAAAAGATTTTGTTCCGTTTCTCCGAGTTCCTAATCCTTGCATTTAGATAGCTGGAGCTCAGCTCTGTCTGAGAGATCCATCGGTTCCCATTCCCTCATCAGCCGGAAGCTCCCCGGGACCCGTGTACGGATCGTGGGGCAGAGAGAGAGGGACGAGAGAGCTGGACTGTCCCAGGATTGTGGGTCACAGCGACTGTCCCTCCCGCAAACCCGCTCTAACCTTCACCGAATAATCAGAGGCCTTTTGTATACTTTGCGCAAGCGTGATATTCGCTAACAACCCTGACGCCTGCGCATTTGATCGGTGCTTCGGCGACGGCGACATTTTTATCGCAAGGATTTATGCGTAATCACGATGCCATTAAAAGTTTCTGCAAGCACTAGTTCGATATCCACAGCTCAGTTTTTTTTTGTGTTGGCGGCTCCCACAAACAATATACATAGAAACATACATAGAAAATAGGTGCAGGAGTAGGCCGTTCGGCCCTTCGAGCCTGCACCACCATTTATTATGATCATGGCTGATCATCCAACTCAGAACCCCGCCCCAGCCTTCCCTCCATACCCCCTGACCCCCATAGCCACAAGGGCCATATCTAACTCCCTCTTAAATATAGTCAATGAACTGGCCTCAACTGTTTCCTGTGGCAGAGAATTCCACAGATTCACCACTCTCTGTGTAAAGAAGTTTTTCCTAATCTCTGTCCTAAAAGGCTTCCCCTCTATCCTCAAACTGTGGCCCCTTGTTCTGGACTCAATATCAACAGGTATTCCATGTATTTAATGCCAAGGTATAATCCTCTTACAAATGCAGATATGAAATACAAAAGTTGCTGGAAATACAGAGACGCCCACACACAAAATGCTGGCAGCAACTAAGCAGAGGAGTACACAGTCTAGGCATGCTGAAGGGACTCGGCCTAAACGTTCTCCATTTATTCCTCTCCACATTTGCTGCCTGATATGTTGATTTCCTCCAGTAATTTGCAGAAATTAACCACCTTTTTTTTCAATCAAACATTTTCAAAATGTTTCTGATCTTTCACTTGTAGCCACATCCTGCTGGTCTAATTTCTCTTTCTCCTCCTCCTTGTAATCTCTATGGGCCATCTCTTCTCGGAGCCCAAAAGCCCTGACTCAGGCTGGTAATTATTTGGTTTCTGACTCTGTTCCATCGAACATTCACTCGCTGGTCTGCTGTCAGACTTTAGAGGTGCATTGCAACAACCCAGCTGTCAGAGGCACAGTCCTTTGAAATGAGTGAGAGTGACACAAAACGTTGAAAAGATCAGGGAAGAAGGAGCTTAAACACCTTAGACCAGAGCCCTGAAGAACATTAAAACCACAGTGTGCTCATCGTCTTATTCAGCCTGGAGAGAAGCATGCAGGAAATTCATGCAGATGTGTAGGATGATGAGAGGCATTGGTCGTGTGGATCGCCAGAGGCTTTTTCCCAGGGCTGAAACGGTTAACACGAGGGGGCATAGGTTTAAGCTGCTTGGTAGTCGGTACAGAGGAGATGTCAGAGCTAAGTTTTTTGAACAAAGTGTGGTGTGTGTGTGGAATGCACTGCCAGCAACGGTGGTAGAAGCGGATACAATAGGGTCTTTTAAGAGACTCTTAGATAGGTACACGGAGATTAGGAAAATAGAGGCCTATGCGGTAGTGTAATTCTAGGCAGTTTCTAGAGTAAGTTACATGGTCGTCATAACATTGTGGGCCAAAGGGTCTGTAATGTGCTGTAGATTTCTATGATTCTCTGAAATTCAAGGGAAATCTCCTATCCCACGGAGTGGTGACTAGTTGCAACTTGTCATCACAGGGAGAGTGAGAGGGGAACGGCAGGGATAGATTTTCATATAATGATATGGAACAGAAACCTGGGCAGGGACCAGATGGGCCGAATGGCCTCTCTAGTGTACATTGTGAGTGTGGTAGAGACAGGAAGTACCTGAGACACGAGATTTGATACAGAACTGATTGATCTTTCACAGATCCACAATATTAAACACCAGTCCAGTTTAAGGCTAACATCAGCCGAACAGACTCCTCCAATGCTCAAGTGACCAGGGTTCAGTCCTGGGTGCGATGAGCAGCCGCAAGAACTGCAGAATCTGACAGTAACAGTCCCTCATGAACCTGCAGCTGCCTTCAGTCACTGTGATGGTTAAACATTTAACACAGAGCATTCATGTGAGAATTTAGCCTTTCCTATTTTTCTGAGCTTCTCATAAACTTGTACAGTTTAGTTAAGCTTTGCTCCAGAATTTCCACACAATTAAAAGAGTTTATTACATTTTTTTTTATTTTTAGTTTTGGACCACTGAAGTAATTTAACTATTTAATAAATATTATTATAATTCATAGTTAAAATCTATTGTTATGAATTAAGTTCTACTGCTGCCGCAGAAACAACAAATTTCATGACATATGCTGGTGCTATTAAACCTGATTCTGATAAATGGTATGGGAGACCCACAACCGGTCACCTGATCCCAGATACCGCAGATCATAATGCGAGATTGAAGCCTTTTCTATTTATCTGCATTCCTCAGAAATGACAACAGTTCAGTTAAGTTTCCTTCTGAGGTCACACAGCAGAATCTCAGTCTGTCTAATATTTCCACACCATTAAAATGGGGAATTTGTTTATCTTTATCACGTACCGAGCTACAGTGAAAATCTTGCCTGACGTACCAGCCACACAGATCAATACATTACAACAGTACATTAAGCTGATATACGACAAAACAATAACTGTAACAAAGCATTATGGCTGCAGAGAAAGTGCAGTGCAGATAGACATATGGTGCATGGTCTTGTCGAGTTACATTGTGAGGTCGAGTCTATTTTATCATACTGGAGACCATTCATTTGGCTTATAGCCACAGACAGGAAACCATCCTTAAGCCTGGTGGTACATGCTTTAAGGCTTTTGTATCCCTTCCCCGATGGGGGAGAGGGTTTGCAGCAAGAATGTGTGTGTTGTGAGGATCTTTGAGAACACGGCCTGCTTTTCCGACACAGGGGAAGTGTAGGAAGAGTCCATGGAGGGGAGGCTTGTTTCTCTGATGTTCTCTACTCTCCAAAGTTCTCTGCAGTTCCTTGCAGTCATGGGCAGAGCGGTAGCCATATGAAGGCGTGAAGTATCGACAAGAAGCTCAGAGACCACGGCCTTCACCCTGCCTTGTGTAGCTGGATCCTGAACTTCCTGTCAGATCGCCGGCAGGTGGTAAGAGTGGGCTCCCTCACCTCTGTCTCTCTGACCCTCAGCACACATACCCCACAGGGTTGTCTCCTTGGCCCCCTCCTTTACTCTCTGTATTCCCATGACTTGTGTTGCCACCCACAGCTCCAATCTACTAATTAAATTTGCTGACGACACTACACTGATTGGCCTAATCTCAAATAATAACTTTCAATCGATCAAATGCCTCCAAACAAGGCTCGGTCCAAACAAACTTTTCACCCTTCTTCAGGAGATTAGTCAGAGGAAGAGCGATATCAGCATTCTTCCAAAACTTACGATAATATCCAACCATCGCTGGAAACCTTTCAAGAGCTTTCTTACCAGTTGGAATAGGAACTTCAGAAATTGCCTGAACAGGAGCCAACTTGTCTTGACCTACTACATAGCCAAGATAGGTCACAGTGGGACGGCCAAATTCACTCTTAACTGTAAGGCTGGACTGGGAAAGCCTGTCAAACAGCTTTTCTACTGCAGAGATATGCTCTTCCCAAGTGTCACTCCCTGTGACTAACTCATCAATATAGGCAACTGTGTGTTCTAACCCTCAAATTACAGAATCAATCATTCTCTGGAATATTCCTGGAGCATTTTTCATTCCAAACAGCAAAACATTGTATTCATACAACCCAGTAGGTGTCACAAATGCAGAAATTTCTCTACCTCTGTCCGTCAATGGAACATACCAATACCCTTTCAACAGATCAATCTTTGTAAGAAATTTACCTTTTCCAACCTTATCGATGCAATCATCCACCCTAGAGAAAGAATAGGCATCTGTTTATGTTACCGCATTTACCTTCCTATAATCAGTGGAAAATCTAACACTACCATCAGGTTTGGGCACAATAACACAGGGTGAGCTCCAATCTGATTTTGAAGGCCTAATAATAGCCCAATTTCTTGCTCAGCCAATTTACGCTTTTCTACATTCATGCGATATGACTGCTGTTTAATCGGTTTGGCTTGACCAATATCTACGTCATGTACTGTGACCGTGGTTTGCTTGGGAACGTCGGGAAATAAATCTTTAAACTTCAGAATTAATTCCTCAGCTGTTGTTGTTGCTTTGGCTGCAGATGAGCCAACTTGTTATCAATGTTTTCTAGAACAACCAAGTTCATTAGCCTAACTGGAACCATGTTTGGCTTGTAAAAAGTTTCAGGCTACATCCACACTAGACCGGATAATTTTGAAAATGCCGGTTTGGCCTAAAAACGATAGGCGTTCACACCAGGTGTTTTTCAAAATACCTCCGTTCACATTAGAATGGATATTTGGGTGAATCTCCTCCTACTGGGCATGCGCAAGACACACGGAAAACAAGCGGAGAGGAAACGGTGTACTTGGTGCGCGTTTGTCCAGTTGGACTAGAGAAACTTAAAAGAAAATTGTCAAATGAAAGACTTGGTGCGCGTTTGTCCAGAAATGTTTTCTACAGCCATAGTCTCTTCATCGATGAAAGGGACGACAGCTACAACTAAATGCAATAAGGCTTATTACTGGGCAAAAGTGAAATTTGCTGTTACCTCATTTGTTTACCTTTACTTTTGCCATGTCTTTGTGTATTATTTTGCTGTATTTAACATGTGCAATAAAATGAGTTACTGGGCAAAGGTGACAATTGCATCTATTGAATGTTTGCACAAGCAATACATTAATACATTACTTGCACAAGCGTGGCGGTGGACCAACGCAAGTGCAGAACACGGGCGCGGGGACAGAATCGGGAGGCGTTATCACCGTAGCAAGCATGGAATCGGTTTCCAGAAGGGTATATACCTGAAGCCTTGGGTTTGGAGAGATTCCAGGAGCGATGCTAGACTTGGAACTAATGTCCCTAAGAACCATGAAACAAGGTTACTCACACCCGAGTTGACCAATGAACTGACAGCTCCTTGTTGTGATCACAGGGTCTTTATCCTGCATTTTCTGATGGAAAGCAGGTGTGTGTAGTTGGTGGAACCTGGGAATGATTAGAAATTAAACGAGGGGATTGAAGCCCAATTCCTGAGGTAAATAGTAAGGTGGTGGATTGCCAGAAGAGTCCGTGACAAATAAAGCATCTTGTTAAATGTATAAAACATGTCTGCATCAGTGTTATCTTGTATCTCCATACAATGTTACATTAGGCTGTTACACATCTATTGTGAAAGAAGTACTTGCATAAATAGGTAAACTACCTTCACACAAGCAAGGACAGAAAATAGGGCAAAGTAAGTATACTTATTTATTCAGTAAGCTATGGGTCAAAGTATTTGGTAAGTACATTTTTAACTCCTCAGGCTTCAGTATTGTTGCCGTCTATTCTGAAATTGTTAGGTTGTGTGGGAGGTTGCGTCAAGAAAACAATGAAATGTCGCGCTGCCGCCATCTGTACCAGCACGTCATGACAGCGTTTTTAAAAATATCCGTTTACCCCGTCCACACTGCTCTGCACAATCGGCGTTTTCAAATTTACACACTCTGGAGGATGTTGAACAAAATCTCCATTTTTGGGGGAGGAAAACGCCATTTCAGTGTGGACAGAAGGACAAAACGAAGAGCAAAAGCTTCGGTTACAGATTTATCCGGTCTAGTGTGGACGTAGCCTTAGATGAGTCAATTGTTTCATTCTCAGGGTTGCTAGATTCATATATTTTGACAACACTCACAGATGGTGCCTGCTTGTCAAAATAAGGCTTTATCATATTTATGTGTACCACCTGTGTTAGTTGACGTCGGTCGGGTGTTTTAGTAACATAATTCGCATCATTACTTTGAGAGACTATTTCAGACGGTCCACTGAATTTCCCCTGAAGTGGATTCGTCAACCTTCGAAATAAGGCAAGCACCTTATCCTCCACCTGGTATTTTCTTTCACAAGCCCACTCATCAAACCAACACTTCATTTTGTTTTGAGAAATCTTTAATTTTTGTCTTGCTAGACTACAAGTTTGGTGTAGTTTATTTTTGAACTTCAAAACATAGTCTAACAAGTTAACATGTACATCCCCATCAATCCACTGTTCCTTTAACAAGGCCAAAGTTCCCCTCACTCTATGACCAAATACAAGTTCAAAAGGACTAAAGCCCTGTAACTCCTGTGCTGACTCTCTTACTGCAAACAAAAGCAAATGTATTCCTTCATCCCAGTCTTTTCCATTTTCAACACGGTATGTCTTAATCATTGTTTAGAGGGTAGAAGGAAATCTTTCTAAAGCCCCTTGTGATTCCGGATGGTACTCAGAAAATGTAATTTGTTTAGCTCCCAGTTCATAAAATACCTGCTGGAACAATCCAGATGTAAAATTACTTCCTTGATCAGACTGGATTTCTTTAGGTAAACCAAATAAAGTAAAAAACTTGGTAAGAGCCTTCGCTACAGTTTTAGCTTTAATATTTCTGAGAGGTATTGCCTCTGGGAATCTGGATACAGTACACATAATAGTTAGCAAATACTGATGGCCGGATTCAGTCTTTAGCAATGGGCCAACACAATCCACTATAACTTTAGAAAAGGGTATACCAAATACAGGTATAGGCCGGAGTGGGGCCACTGGGGTGACCTCATTAGGTTTACCCACAAATTGATAAGTGTGACAGGTTCTGCAAAAGGTCACAACCTCTTTCCTCAAATTAGGCCAGTAAAATTGTTTCATAATCCTGTTTACAGTTTTATTCACTCTGAAATGGCCACCTCAGGGCATACTGTGGGCCAAAGCTAAAATTTTAGTCCTATAAACTTTAGGGTCTACAACTTGGTGAACAATTGCCCATTCCTCACTCACAGGTATAGCAGATGGCCTCCACTTCCTCATTAACACTCCATCCTTGAGATAATACCCTACTGGCACTTTCTTAATCTCATTATCTGAGAGAGCTGTTTCTTTTAAAGCTTCAATCTCAGGGTCTCGGTTCTGTTCTGCTATAAACTTCTTCCTAGGCAGGGATAAATCTATTCCATCAGACTTACTACCTGAATCTTGTTGAAACAATGAAGGCAGAAAAGTCCCTGACAAGTTATCATAACCTGAATCCCGATTTTGGCTATCATGGTTATCAGAATCATGCTGCCCAGAATCGTCTGCATTGGCAGACTTTTTAGCCATACTTCGAGTTACTGCACAGGAAGGATAAATGTTAAAATCCATCTGTGGGTCGTCAGTGGTTGGCTTAGTTGTCAACTGCACAGCAGGAACAACTTTACCATCTGCCCGGTCATTCCCTAACAGCAAAGTAACAACTTCCACCTGTAAACCGGAGCATAATCTGATCTTAACAGGTCCCGAAACCAACACCGAATATAAAGTTACCCTGTGCAATGGCACAGAAACCATGCCACCCCCAATGCCTTTAATAAGATTTACCTCATCTATGTCCATCTCATCACCAAACTTTAGAACACTAATATAAGTGACTGAGAATCCCCAGTATCTCGAAGAATTGTCACTGGTACTGGGGTTGACCCTTCCTTTACTAATACAAACCCATCTGGCTTAAAATAATCAAATACCTTCTTAACTCGGTCAGACCCCTCAGTCCTTAACTGAGCCTCAACAGAATGTTCAGAACCCTGTGGGTTTATAGGTGCTTCAACATACTGATTCACAGGCATTTGGGACTGCTTCCTTTTCCTTTTTCTTCTTCAGGACGGAACAATTAGCCATCATATGACCAGCTTTCTTACAATAGTAACAAGTAAGACAAGAATATTTCTCCTTCAACTGCTGCCCTTCATCCTTGCACTTGTTAGTAATCCCAGCTTTAATTTCTGGTTTACACTGGTTATCCCTGCTACTCTTCTGGAAACTCTTATTCGGCGTAAACTTAATCTTATGAGTTAAAACAAACTCATCTGCTAATCTAGCAGACACCTGCAAAGTGGCAGCATCCTTTTCATCTAAATACATGTTTATGTCATCAGGGATGCACCTTTTGAATTCTTCAATTAAAACCAACTCTTTCAAGCTGGTAAAATCATCATTTACATTTTTATATGTGTACCAGCGGTCAAAACACACAAATTTCTCATAAGCAAATTCCATATAACAGATTTCCTCAAATTTCTAAACTTTTGCTTCTGGGACCAACCCGTAAGCTTTGAGCACAGCCTGTTTCACTATGTCCAAAACAGCTGCTTCATCAACTGTCAAAGTAGAATAGTCTTGCTGAGCCTTCCCCTTAATTACACTTTGTAAGAGGATAGGCCAACCCTCTTTTGGCCACTTTAAACTCTGAGCAAACTTCTCAAAATGCTGGAAGTATTTATCAACATCCGCCTCTTCAAATGGAGGTACCAATTTAACTTCCTGACTGGCCTCAAACTTATCACCAGAGTCTAATGCCAGACGCCTTTGCTGCAATCTCTCCATCTTTTCCAGCTCAATCAGCCCGTCTTTGTGCTTCCTCCCTCTGTTTTTCTGCCTCTTCTCTGTTTTTCTGCTTCTCTGTGCCCTCCTCATTGTCAATTTCACCTTAGCAAATTTTAACCTTTTAGCAATACTCAACAACCCAATCCTTCTGGCATCCTCTCATGCCTCAGAGACTGGCGCTTCCAGAAATCTATCAACATCCATTGCTGCTGATTTTCCACACACAAATAAATCAAAAGGGATTTCCCCAATGAAATTGATAATTAATCAATAAATATGCCCCCGAATTTGTTCATATCCCGAACGCAGGTCTCAATTTTGTTGCGCTTTAGAAACAAACCAGCAGCAGTAGACTACACCTGGAGTCTGGTTTTGATGTTAAAACCACTGTCATTACGAGTATCTACTTATAATATAGTAACTTAAGCAAGATAAACAAAAGTGAACAGTATTATGTGTATATATGTGTTTAAATACAACTCCCAAAATATTGAGCTCTGGGGAAACCAGGCTTAGAGTCTTGAGATGAAGTATGAAAGTTCAGTTCATCTATGGAATAGGTGATGAGAGAGAGATATTTGTAATCCAGGGTAAATGTCAAGAGAAGGCAATTATGTCGAATTCCACAGGTCCCATGTTGGTAAAACAAGAGAATAGTCACTGTAAATTTTATTCGTCGTCGTTCCAAATCCACATACGAATTATCACCGAAAGTGACTTTTCACAAGGGGTATCATCTTCAAGTGAATTACCACACCGCACCCAGGCACATAAGACATAAGTGGTCTTCACAGGATACCCCAAATCCAATCCACTCCAATGGATCAAATGAGGTGACAACCACACATGCAATGTACGCTGTTTCGATAATTAACCCACCCTTCTGGGCAAAGTATAGTTCTAAACAGTGACCCTTGCCACTAGTTCCCTGGTTTTGATCCTTCCATTTTTCTTCCTTTGACTCTTAGTGTTTGTGCCCTTGGTTAAAACTGAACAAGCTGTGAGCGATATAAACAAGCTGCAAATCAGACTGATTAGCCTTCTTAATCTCTCTCTCTCTCTCTCTCTCTTAAAATGACAGTCCACAGCAAACGAAACCAAGGGATTCATTAACAACGGCCACTCCCCACTGTGAACTGACTGGTGTGCCCGTAGTTGAGATGACTGAGTGAATCCCTTCCCACATTCTTAGCAGATGAACGGCTTCTCCCCAGTGTGAACTCGCTGATGTCTCTGTAGGTAGGATGACCGAGTGTATCCCTTCCCACAAACTGAGCAGGTGAACGGCTTCCCCTGTGTGTGAACTGACTGGTGTGCCAGTCGGTGGGATGACTGAGTAAATCCTTTCCCACATTCTGAGCAGGTGAACGGCTTCTCCCCAGTGTGAACTCGCTGGTGACTCCGTAGGGTGGATGAATCAGTGAATTTCTTCCCACATTCTGAGCAGGTGAACGGCTTCTCCCCAGTGTGAACTCGCTGGTGACTCCGTAGGCTGGATGAATGAGTGAATCTCTTCCCACAGACTGAGCAGGTGAACGGCTTCTCCTCAGTGTGAACTCGCTGATGATTCTGTAGGTGGGATGACAGAGTGAATTTATTCCCACAAACTGAGCAGGTGAACGGCTTCTCCCCAGTGTGAACTGACTGATGTACCAGTAGGTGGGATGACTGAGTGAATCCCTTCCCACATTCTAAGCAGGTGAACGGCTTCTCCCCAGTGTGAACTCGCTGATGATTCTGTAGGGTGGATGAATGAGTGAATCTCTTCCCACAGTCTGAGCAGGTGAACGGCCTCTCCCCAGTGTGAACTCGCTGATGTACCTTAAGTTGAGATGAATGAGTGAATCTCTTCCCACAGTCTGAGCAGGTGAACGGCCTCTCCCCAGTGTGAACTCGCTGATGTACCTTAAGTTGAGATGACTGAGTGAATCTCTTCCCACAGTCTGAGCAGGTGAATGGCCTCTCTCCAGTGTGAACTCGCTGATGTATCTTCAGTTCAGATGAGCTAGTGAATCCCTTCCCACAGTCTGAGCAGGTGAATGGCCACTCCCCAGTGTGAACTGACTTGTGTACCAGTAGGGCGGATGACCGAGTGAATCCCCTCCCGCAGTCTGAGCAGGTGAACGGCCTCTCTCCAGTGTGAACTCGCTGATGTAATTTCAGTCTAGATGAGTGAGTGAATCCTTTCCCACAGTCCGAGCAGGTGAATGGTCGCTCCCTGGTGTGAACTCGCTGGTGAGCCATTAGGTCAGATGACTGAGTGAATTCTTCCCCACAAATTCAGCAGATGACCAGCCACTGCCCAGTGTGAACTGATTGGTGTGTCCACAGGCGAGAAGACCGACTGAATCCGTTCTCACACACAGAAGAGGTGAATGGCCTTGTCCCAGTGTGAACTTGCTGATGTACCTTCAGTTGAAATGACCGACTGAATCCATTCCCACTGTCTGAGCAGATGAACGGGTTCCCCCCCGTGTAAAATGACGGGCATGTCAGTCGGTCAGATGATCGAGTGAATCCCTCCCCACATCTGAGCAGGAAGGATGATCAAGTGAATCCCTTGCTCCACTTCTTAAATATCTGGACAGAGACAGAAAAACTGATGTGTTGTGTTCGAGATTCCCATAGACAAATTCCTTGTCATTCTTAACCTGTGAAAAGATTTACAAAATTCATCAATGGGTGAAGAACAACATTTCAGATGAGATCACTTGAGTTGTCAAGGTGTGATCTGGCATCACACTGTTACAGTGAAGTTCAACTCAAATTGGAGAGAGAAATCATCTTCTAACTGGGCACAGTGCTGGTATCTGGAATGACCATCAAACTTTCTGATGCTCTTTCTGTCTCAATAAGAATGGGCCATTTCTGTCATCTCCAATCTGTGACCTGGCTCAGTTTGACTCTCTCCATTGGTATTATTCCCTGTTCCCACTGAGCTGCATGGGTTCCTGGCCCCACAGTAACTGAAACATTCTCACGCAAATAGCCGGCAGTGCATCCCACGCACCCACCACTCTCTGTGTAAAAAAACTTACCCCTGACATCCACTCGGTATCTGTTTCCATCAGCTTACAACTATGCCCCCTCGTGTTAGCCATCTCAGCCCTGGGAAAAAACCTCTGACTAGCCACACGATCAATGCCCCTCATCATCTTATACACCTGAAAAAGGCTCTAAACATAAACAAGGAAATTATACATTGCTTTGAGGATTTGTTAGAAGTATACAAAATTATGAGAATATAGATAAGGTAAATGCAAGCAGGCTTTTTCCACTGAGGTTGGGTGGGATGCCAACCAGAAGTCATGGGTAAATGGGAAAGGTGAAAATTTAATGGGAACATGTGGAAAAGCTCTTTATTGAAATGGTTGTGAGAGTGTGGAATGAGATGCCAGCACAAGTGGTCAATATGAGCTCAGTTTCACCATTTCGAAGAAGTTTGATAGGTACCTGGATGGTAGGGGTATGGAGGGCGATGGTCCTGGTGGATTAGACAGCTTAAATGTTTTTTCAGCATTGACTAGATGGGCCAAATGGCCTGTTTCCATACTGAAATTCTCCATGTTTCTATGACAGAGAAGCTGGCCAAACTTGTTTGGAAGGGAAAAGGTAGGAGTGACAATGGAGCAGCAATGGCTGGAGTTTCTGGGAGCAATTCGGGAGCTGAGTGATCGATACATCCCAAAGAAGCAGAAGCATTGGAAAGGCAGGAGGACACAACCGTGGCTGAAATGAGAAGCCAAAGCCAACATAAAAGCCAAAGAGAGGGCAAAAAAAAGAGCAAATACTATTTGGAAGCTTTTAGAAAAAAAACAGAAGACAACTAAAATAAAAGTCAGATGAGCTCAGGGCATTGATTTATGATATTGCAGTCATTAATGAGTCTTGGTAGCTCCCAACAGTCTGAGGCATTTAGAGGAACAAAATATCCGGGGCCTCAATATCTCTTGAAAATCAAGGTTCCCTGCACCAGTTAACTTTCAACTTTTATTTTGGCAGGCACATACAAATTAGACACCCTCAAAATTTCACTTCTGAAGGCCTCCCACATACCAAGTACTCCTTTGCCAAAAAACAGCCTGTCCCAAACCACACTTGTCAGATCCTTTGATACCATCAAAATTGACCTTTCTCCAATTTAGAATCTCAACCCATGGTCCAGACCTATCTGTTTCCATATTTGCTTTGAATTTCATGGCATTATGATCACTGATTTCTGCCACCAGCCCTGGATCATTTCCTAACAGCTTATCACACACTTCTATGTTGGGTATTCTACGTACTGATTAAGGGCACATTTGACAAACTCAAACCCATCTAGTCCTTTTACAGTATGGGAGTCCCAGTCAAAATATAGAAAGTTAAAATCAGTTACTGAATCAACCTTTGTTTCTTGGCATGGTCTGCGATCTCTCTACAAATTTGTTCCTCTCAATCCCTCAGACTGTTGGGTGCAACCAAATCCCAATAATGGCGACAATATCATAGTTCCCTGTCCTGAGCTCATCTGGCTTTCCTACGATGCTTCTTGCATTGTGATATCCTCAGCTCAGCACATTCATCACACCATGCTCAACCATTTCATCACTCGCTCTATCTGAGGTCTGAACAACTTCTGACAGATGTCAAGAAAACAACCTCTCCCTGATTGTCACAAAAACAAAGGAGGTGATTGTGGACGACAGGAGGAATGGAGACAGGCTAACCCCATTGACATCAATGGATCTGGGGTTGAGAGGGTGAACAACTTTAAGTTCCTCGGCATAAACATCACCGAGGATCTCACATGGTTGTGTTTTGATAAGAGCACAGCAGCACCTCCTTCACATCAGATGGTTGAAGAAGTCTGGGATGGGGCCCCAAATCCTAAGAACCTTCCAAAGGGATACAGCTGACAGTATCCTGTCTGGCTGCATCACTGCCTGGTATGGGAACTGTACTTCCCTAAATCGTAGGACCCTGCAGAGAGTGGTGCAGATAGCCCAGCGAATCTGTAGGTGTGAACTTTCCACTATTCAGGACATTTACAGAGACAGGTGTGTGAAAAGGATATTGGGGACCCAATTCACCACCACTACAACCTGTTCCTGCTGCTACCATCCAGGAAACGGTACCCCAGCAAAAGGACCAACAGGCTCTGGGACATCATCTTCTACCAGGCCATCAGTCTGATTAATTCATGCTGATACAATTGACTTCTATGTCTTATGTACAAACTATTTATTATAAATGACTCTAAGTTACACATTTAGATGGAGACGTAAAGATTTCTACTCCTCATGTATATGAAGGATGTATGTAATAAAGTCAATTGAATTCACCCTCTCCACTATCTGTTCTGTCATTCTGGCTCCCATTCCCCCCTACAACTATTTTAACCACATCACCCCCTCCCCCACATGAGCACTAGCAAGCCTTACCACTAGGATATTAGTTCCCTCTCATTCTATTCCCCTAAGTAATGAATCCCCTGTCATCCCTTTGAATTTTTTCTGCTAGGTAATCTCCCCAACAGTTTCTAAAGTGGTCCACCTGTTGTTGTGTGGGATAGCAACAAGAGTACACTGCAATGAATATTTAACCTCATTCCCCTTCCTGACTCTCACCCAGTTTCCTGTGTCCTGCACCTTGGGTGCAACTCACCTCTCCTCATGTCATATCTATCACTCCCTCCATCTCCTGGATGACCTGGAATTCACTCATTTCAAGTTCCAGCTCCTTAAAGTGCAGGGTTACAAGCTGCAGCTGGATGCACATCTTGTAGCTGAGGGCATCAGGGACGCTGGAGATCTCCCCACCTTCCCACCAATGTGCCCTCTAATTTGTAATGACCAGCGTATACATAAATCTTGTACCGTGCATTTTTTTACCCAGTGACAACATGTGCACAGTGAATTTTATATAGAGAGAGGTATTCATTTTAACAGCTAGCAAATCACTGTCGATAGGAACTTTGATCTCCTCTGTGTTCGATCAAGTTCACCTGCACTCTCACACAAACTATGCAGCAGGCCTGTAACGGGTAATGAAGTATTTTCTCACCAGAGCTTTTGCACATTGTCCATCTGTGGTTTGCTTGCTAAATTACACTTTAAAAAGTCAGGTGTCCAAATATCACTCCACTTCATTCCACTTGCGAATTCTCCAGCAACTTTTGTATCACCACAATACACACAGGTAACACCAGTTTCTGTATTGGACATAAATATTTTCCCTGAATCCTCCCGAGGAATTGAGGATATATTAAAAAATCATTTCGAACCTATGTAACCTCTGGCTAAAAGAATAATTGGGACTGAACAGGAATGTTGAACTGAAGTAAACTCTGTCATCAGCAGTTAGCTGAGACAGGCTCATTATCAGTTCTCTGCGGCTTGCAGAGAGACAGACTGAGAGCTGATAACATTGTACATTGTACCTTCGTTAGTTGATAACATTATACATTGTACCCTCGTTTGAGTAAAGAGAGGAGGACTCACTGATAAGGACAGGAATGAACATCTGTCTGTAATTAAGTCAGGACCTTACAAAGGGAACAACGGATAAGGACTGGATGGTACATCCTTCTGTAACTAAATCCTTATGAACTCTCTTATCTAATTAATTAAGTTTTACACCAACAGACATGATGGCTGTACCAGTTCAAATAACATCTACCAACAGTAAGGTATGCGGCTTACTATGTATAAATATACGGCTGTAACCTGACTAACTCATTCCACTTGTCAGTTGGTGGCAGTGCTTACATGCCTTCCCTTTGACAACTGGGTCTCAAACTCCTGCAGCAGAATACGCAATAAACTGTGGTGATGATAAGAAGCTGGTCTCTCAAGTTTTATTCAGATTTAACTTCAACATTCGGCGTCACAAACAGGATCCCAATATCGGGAGTGCCAAGCAGACTGTGGTGGGATATTACCTCATGAGAAAAAGCAGTAAATTTGATATGGAAAAAGAACTCTGGAAAGAAGTGGAAGTTGTTGAAAAGGGAATGGAAGGAAAAGGCAGATGTAAAGAGGAACAGTATATTATTAGCAAGTTGGAGGAATAATGCATGTGACAAACGGACAAAGGTATGTACTGCAGAAGGAATGCCAAAGGTTGGGAGAGGCTAAAACCGGAGTGTGAATGGTGGATGGGCGTTGAAAACGAGAGCAGGAAAAACAACGTAAGCAAACCAAGGCTGGCTTACATAGGAGGGAAGGGCAGGAACGTCAGTCTAAAGTTCTAACTGATAGGGAAACAAGGGATCCCGAACACATGTCTGGCATACCGACCCGTGCACCCGTGCTCCTGAACCCCAATTCTCCCAGTACTCAGATACGGTGGCGGCTCAGGTAAAACAGCGGCATCAGGGGAGGGGAGGTCCCTATACCCTGAGATCCAGAAAGGGAATACCGAGGATTATACTGAGACAGGGAGGGAAGAATCCAATAAAACCCCAGAGTTAATGGCTCCACAAAGACAATTGCCGACCCGAATGATGCCCAGTCCACGAGCAGGAGGAGGGACAGCCCTCAGTGATTCCTGTGTATGCACCCTGGAAGCCTTAAGAAATGATAATGATCATGAATCAGGCCCCACATAGAAAAGAAAGACCAGCACAGTTTGCTCAGTATGTCTGCAGTACTCTACAAATGCTTAAAGTGACCCCGCAAGATTTATTCGGTCTCTGCTGCACGATTCTCTCAGCTGATGAGGGGCGGAAATAGAAGGCAGAATTGAGATACCAAACCTATCAGGAGTTACAAGCGGGAAACCATAATGAGAATGAACGGACAGACCAGATAATTCAAGCATTGGAAAGGGCTCTCCACCAACCTGTAGATATCACTAAGGTACTTTAATAAAAACCTAAGCCTGGGGAATCGGGACCAGACTATTGGGAGCAATTTGTGGCCTGCTACAGCACTTTCGCAGGAGACCAAGCCTTTAATGATGGAAACATAATTGTACACACCTGGGAAAGGAGGGAATGGTTGGTAACCTGAAACCCGCACACACATCAGACAGCTTTTTGCCAAAAAAAATCTCTCACCTCAGTTTTAAAGGGAAACATCTTTATTCTGAGACTGTGCTGTCAGATTAATATCTAATGGAAACATCCTCTCCGTGTCCACTGTATCCAGGCTTTTCAGCATTCGGTAGGTTTACTTAACCGTACATCTCCCCAGCACCCCCACAGTCCCTCTGAACTCCATTGAGCACAGGCCCAGAACCATCAAATGCTCCTCATACTGTGACGGGGGTCCTGAATTACCCTATGAACTGTGCTTTTGAAAAGAGAGATAGAGGGGTATGCAACACCAGACACCTTGTTAAAAGAGAGAGAAAGAAGGAGAGAGAGAGACGAAGACTGCTTTGAGATGTTGTTATGGTTTTTCAGCAGTATGTTTACACTTTTGCAAGGACACTCTCAGCTTCTGTATTCTTACAGAGAGAAGGGAGGAGCTACTTGATAGGCAGTTGGTATTCAGTGCGGTGAGATAAATAGAAGGTCAGATGATAGAGCTACAGACACAATGGTTTTGGACACTGAATGAGCTTTGTTGTGCCCATAGAAAAGGTGGGTTTTGGAGAATCGATCAGCGGCTCTTGCAGTGTGAAAAGGGTGTGACCGGTGGGGAGCTATTTGTGTGTCCAACCCTCGCGTGGGTTGATAATTCCACCACATAAGAACGGCCCCCTTTGTTGTGGTCACAGTCAGTGACTTCAAAAGGATTTCAGAGGACAACGGGAAGATCAACACCATCAGCTCACCTGAAGACTCAAATCTCTCCCTCTCTCTCTCTCTCCATCACTACTCAACTCAATACCACGAACTGAACTGAACTTTACTCATCATCGTAAGACGATCTATTTACCCCTAGACTTGAAGAAGCTTGGTTTTTATATATTCCTATATATATATATTCATTGCTAACCTGTTTGACATATCTGCATTTATATTACTGTATTGCATAGTTACTAATAAATAATATTAGTTAATAACAATACTGGACTTCAAAGTGTTTTCCATTCTGCTGGTTCTTTAGCCCGTCACGGCATACGTGACAATACATAAAGCCGATCATTCCTGAGATTATTCTTGTAAACCTTGTCAGCAACAAATGTACAGAACTCATTTCCAGGAATAACAGACATATTAGTACCAGGGAAAAGTTGTGCTTTCTTTCATGTTCTACTATCACAGAATGAGCCAATTGCATTCCCAGGTTAAAACAGGTTCATTTCAGGAAATATAAACCAGACCAGGGTGAGTGACATTAAAAAAAACTGGAATTACCAGAAACACTCAGCAGGTAAGGAACAGCTGTGGGGAGAGGAACAAACTTAACGATTCAGGTTAATAACGTTTTATCAGAATGGCCTCACACATTTTCAGTTTTTAGTGCCGATCTCCTGCATCTTGGGTTTATGTTTTATTTCCACTGCCTGATAGACAGGTGACAGTGAGGGGGAATTTCCAAACACAGTTTGAACACTGGTCTATTTTATTTCTACTGATGCAAACACAGAGCAGCCACTACCTGTGAGGATGGAATGGGAACGCATCCTCTCCTCAGGTTACAAGCAACACACATAAAAGTTGCTGGTGAACGCAACAGGTCAGGCAGCATCTCTAGGAAGAGGTACAGTCGACGTTTCGGGCCGAGACCCTTGTCCTAACTGTACCTCTTTCTAGAGATGCTGCCTGACCTGCTGTGTTCACCAGCAACTTTTATGTGTGTTGCTTGAAATTCCAGCATCTGCAGATTTCCTCGAGTCTCTCCTCAGATCAGCAGTCATTGTTTCCAAAGGAACTCCAGAAACAAAGATCTGATCCCAGAACTCAGCGGCTCATAAACCCGGGCAGCTCGACCCCGGGTCCATTTGACTTGGATCAGAAACTGTGATACACCAGGACCCAGCCTCACAGAGTCAACAGCTGAATCTGCCACTCACACACCACCCCCACGGCTGGCACACCACGTGATCCTACGTCACAAAGCGGAGGGCGGGGCAGATCTGCGGTAAACAGCCTCACGTGACCGGCTGACGGGACTCCCATTTCAATTCTGTGGAAACAGACAGCCTGGGCTCCTGGTTTGGATCGTTCAATGCAGATTCAGTGAAGTCTACACATTTCTGACGAGCCCAGATAACTGGGTACTGAATGAGTAACTGGCCCTCAGTTCGGGGATCACGGCCCACATCAGATCTCCCCGCTCGGGATCGGTCTCAATACTCACCGATGGGAAAGTGAAAACTTCGGCCCGCGGACAGCGATCCCGACCTTTCCCGATCCCGCTGCCGCAGATGAATCGGCTTCAGCAGTGAGCGGAAAGGAAAACACCACCCATCTGGATGCAGTGAGCATGCGCGGCGTCAGTGTTACATCATCCAGAGGGCGGGGCCTCGGAAACATACGCGCAGATGCTGCCCCTCCGCGGTCAAATGGGAGGGGCAAATGAGATCACGTGACTGGTGGGGTTTCCCACCACAGGCAGAGATTCCAGTTGCCCGCCACTCTGCCTTTGTAAGAGGGTTGTACTTTGGTATTAGATGCACGGAATACCAGTTGCTATAGAGTATGTTGTTTATGGGAGCCGCTTTCTGTGTTAAAATAGCTGCTGAGTTTTCTATACACACAAAAAAAAACTGAGGTGTGGACATGGAAGCGGTGCTTGCGGAAACTTTTAATGGTGCCCTGGTTACCCATAAAGCCGGGAGTTGGAAATTTAGCCGTCGCTGAAGCACCGATCAAATTCGCAGCCGTCAGGATTGCGCATTTTCCCGAATATCACTCATGCGCGCAATACACAAAGGCCTCGGGAGGATCGGCAAGAGGTAAGAGAGAATCTCCGGGCGGGATTTTAATACCGACTTCGGGACAATTGTTGTGAGATGCGGATACCGTGACCCGCAATCCCGGGACAGTCCTGCTCTCGGCCCTCTCTCTCAGCCCCACGATCTGCACACGGGCCCCAGGGAGCTTCCGGCTGATGAGGGAATGGGAACCGCTGGATCTCTCAGACAGAGCTGAGCTCCAGCTATCTAAATGCAAGGATTGGGAACTCGGGGAAAGGGAACATAATCTTTTACATCACCAGGTGAGAAAATCACCTTTGTTCTACTTCCAATCACAAACAAGAGAAAATCTGCAGATGCTGGAAATGCAAGCAACGCACACAAATTGTTGGAGGAACTCAGCATTAGTACTCTTTTCCATAGATGCTGCCTGCCCTGCTGAGTTCCTCCAGCATTTTGTGTGTTTTGCTTGTTCTACCTCCTCTTGTTCTGGACTTTTCCACCCGTGAGAACATGTTTTGACCCACTCTGTCTGGGTACATAATGATATCAAACACCTTTGCACTGGGCAACAAGTAGCTTTCACATCACAAGTGTGCCAGACTCCAATGGGACAGACTACTGCCCTTCCCTTCATATTCATTGACATTGCCATCAATGAGTTTACCACTGTCAGTCACCTGGGGGAGGGTTCAGGGGAAATATTTATGTACAAAACAGAAACTGGTGTTACCTGTGTGTATTGTGGTGACGCAAAAGTTGCTGGAGAATTTGCAAGTGGGAAGAAGTGGAGCGATATTTGAAAAAATGACTTTTCATAGCATCAGTTAGCAAGCAAGTCACGTATGGACGGTGTTCAAATGCTCTGTCGAGAAAATCCTTCATTATCCACTACAGGCCTGCTACATAGGTTGTGTGAGAGTGCAGATGAAGTCAATCAAACCCAGAGCAGATAAAAATTATTATTGACAGTGATATTGGAGTTGGAGCTGGGAATGAATGAATTCTGGATTAATCAGGAGTCGGAGGGGTGATTGATATGACATTGAACAGAGGTGAGTTACACCCAAGGTGTAGGACACATGAAACTGGGTGAGAGTCAGGAAGGGGAATGAGGTTAAATAGCCATCGCAGAGTACAGTACTCTTGTGGCCATCCCCCACAACAACAGGTAGACCATAGAAAGGGTGCAGAGGAAATTTACAAGGACTTTGTGTCGATTAGGGAGCATGGTTTATGAGAATAAGTTGAGTGATCTCAGCCTTTTATCCTTGGAGCGATGGAGGATGAGAGGTGACCTGATGGAGGTGTACGAGATAATGAGAGGCATTGATCATGTGGATAGTCAGATGCTTTTTCCCAGTGCTGAAATGGCAAGCGCGAGAGGGCATAGTTCTAAGGTGCTTGGAAGTGGGTATAGAGGAGACATCAGGGGTAAGTTTTTTTTTATGCAGAGAGTGGTGAGTGCATGGAATGGGCTGCTGGCGGTGGTGGTGGAGGCAGAAACAATAGGGTCTTTTAAGAGACTCCTGGATGGCTACATGGAGCTTAGAAAAATAGAGGGCTATGGGTAAGCCCAGGTAGTCCTAAGCCAGGGTCATGATCGGCACAGCTTTGTGGGCAGAGGGGCCTGTATTGTGCTGTAGGTTTTCTGTGGTCTATATATTCTACCACTTTAGAAACTGTTGGAGGAGGTGGGGGGGGGGGGGTTACCTGGCAGAGGAAAGTCAAGGGGGTGATGTGGGTTCAGTAGTTAGGGTACCAGAACTAGAAGGGGACTAATGTCGTAGTGGTAAGGCTTGCTGGTGCTAGTGTGGTGGAGACAGGCTGGGTTAAACTGAAGTTGTAGTGGGAATGGGAGCCAGAATGACAGAACAGATAGTGGAGAGGGTGAATTGAATTGAATTGACTTTATTACTTACATCCTTCACATACATGAGGAGTAAAAATCTTTATGTCACATCTCCGTCTGAATGTGCAACGTGCAATTTTTAGTAAGTTATAATAGAACACGACAGTCACTATAACTTAGAAATGCAATTGTATCAGCATGAATTAAGCAGTCTGATGGCCTGGTGGAAGAAGCTGTCCCGGATCCTGTTGGTTCTGGCTTTAATGCTGCGGTACTGTTTCCCAGATGGTAGCAGCTGGAACAGTTTGTGGTTGGGGTGACTCGGGTCCCCAATGATCCTTCGGGCCCTTTTTACACTCCTGTCTTTGTAAATGTCCTGAATCATGGGAAGTTCATAACTGCAGATGTGCTGGGCTGTACACACCACTCTACAAAGTCTGTGATTGAGGGAAGTACAGTTCCCATGCCAGGAAGTGATGCAGCCAGTCAGGATGCTCTCAATTGTGTCCCTGCAGAAAGTTCTTCGGATTGGGGGCTGCATTTCAAACTTCTTACAACGGTCTGAGGTGAAAGAGGCACTGTTGTACAGACCACATGAGATCCTCTGTGATGTGTCTGACGAGGAACTTAAAGCTGTTCACCCTCTCAACCCCAGATCCATTGGTGCAAATATGGGTTAGCCTGTCTCCATTCTTCCTGCAGTCCACAATCAGCTCCTTTGTTTTTGTGACAATGAGAGAGAGGTTGTTTTCTTGACACCAGAGACCTCAGGGCATGGAATGTGATATTGTAGCTATTGCTGGGACTTGTTTGCACCCAACAATCTGAGGAATTCAGAGAAATAAATTTGTGGAGAGATCACAGACTATGCCAAGAAAGAATGCTTCATATAGTGAGCGATTTTAAATTCCCAAAGATTACTGGGGCTCCCGTATATAAAAGGACTGGATGGGTAGAGTTTGTCAAATGTGCCCGAAGTCAGCACGTAGAACTCCCGACATAGAAGTGTGCAATAAGCTATTAGAAAATAATCCAGGGCTAGTAACAGAAATTAGTGTATCGGAACACTTTGTATGTAGTGATCATAATGTCATGAGATTCCAAGTTAATATAGAAAAAATGAGGCCTGAACCATGGGTTCAATTCTCAATTGGAGGAAGGTCAATTTTGATGGTATCAGAAAGGATCTGACAAGTGTGGATTGGCACAGGCTGTTTTCTGACAAGGGAGTACTTGGTAAGTGGGAGGCCTTCAGAAGTGAAGTTTTGAGGGTTAGGGTTTGTATGTGCCTGTCAAAGTAAAAGTTGAAAGGTAGCTGGTGCAGGGAACCTTGGTTTTCAAGAGATATCGAGGCCCCAGATATTTTGTTCCTCTAAATGCCTCAGACTGTTGGGTGCTACAAAGACGCATTAATGACTACAATAATCATAATTCCACGCCCTGAGATCATCTGACATTTTTTTTTAGTCAGCTTCTGTTGCTTTCTAAAAGCTTCCTAGCAGTTTTTGCTCTTTTGTTTGGCCTCTCTTTGGTTCTTATGTTGGCTTAGGCTTCTCATTTTAGCCTCGGTTATGTCCTCCTGCCTTTACAATGCTTCCACTTCTTTGGGATGTATCAATCACTCAGCTCCTGAATTGCTCCCAGAAACTCCAGCCATTGCTGCTCCATTGTCACTCCTACCGTTTCCCTTCCAAACAAGTTTGGCCAGCTTCTCTGCCACAGAAACATGGAGAATGTCAATACAGAACCATGCCCACTCTGGACGATCAGAACGGTAATCTATATGAGGAGACAAAATAGATGGGGGAGATTTAAAATTTTTTTTTTGCATCTCTATTTTTCAGGAGTTGGACACAGAGTCTATAGAAGTGAGGCAAAGCAGCATCAACTTCATGGACCCTGTACAGATTACACAGGTGGAGGTGTTTCCTGTCTTAAGGCAAATTACCGTGGATAAATCCCCAGGGCCTGACAAGTTGTTCCCTAGGACCCTGCGGAAGACAAGTGCAGAAATCGTCAGGGCCCAAGCACAGTGTGATGTCAGATCACATCTTGGTGACTAAAGTGATCTCATCTGAAATGTTGCCTTCACCCACTGATGTATTTTGTAAATCTTTTCACAGGTTAAGAACGGCAAGGAATTTGTCTCCCAGAATCTCAGAGACAACACACCAGTGTTGCCCTTCTTGTCCATTAAGAAGTGGATCGAGGGATTCACTCAATCATCCTTCCTGCTCACACTGTTGGAATGGATTCACTCGGTCATCTGAACTGAAAGTCCATCAGCAATTCCACACTGGGACACGGCCACTCACTGTTCTGTATGTGGGAAGGGAATTAGTCAGTCATCCCACCTGCGGACACATCAGTCAGTTCACACTGGGCAGAGGCTGGCCACCTGCTGAATTTGTGGGGAAGGATTCACTCGATCATCTGACCTAATGGCTCATCAGCGAATTCACACCGGGGAACGGCTATTCACCTGCTCGGACTGTGGGAAGGGATTCACTCGCTCATCAAACCTACTAGCTCACCAAACAGTTCACACTGGGGAGAGGCCGTTCACCTGCTCAGAATGTGGGAAGGGATTCGCTCGCTCATCCAACCTGCAGGCACACCAGGCAGTTCACACAGCGGAGAGGCCGTTTACCTGCTCAGACTGTGGGAAAGGATTTATTCTGTCATCTCAACTGAAGGTACATCAGCGAGTTCACACTGGGGAGAGGCCATTCACCTGCTCAGACTGTGGGAAGGGATTCATTCTGTCATCTCAACTGAAGGTGCATCGGCAAATTCACACTGCGGACAGACTGTTCACCTGCTCAGACTGTGGGAAGGGATTCACTCGGTCATGTCAACTGAAGGTACATCAGCGCATTCACACTGGGGAGAAGCCTTTCACCTGCTCAGAGTGTGGGAAAGGATTCACTCAGTCATCCCACCTACAGGCACACCAGTCAGTTCACACTGGGAAATGGCCGTACACCTGCTCAGACTGTGGGAAAGGATTCACTAGGTCATCTGGCCTAAAGACACACCAATCAGTTCACACTGGAGTGTGGCCATTCACCTGCTCAGAATGTGGGAAGGGATTCTCTCAATCATCCAACCTTCTGGCTCACCAGTCAGTTCACACCAGGGAGAGGCCGTTTACCTGCTCAGACTGTGGGATGGGATTCACTTCATCATCTAACCTACTGAGACACCAGTCAGTTCACACTGGAGAGAGGCCGTTCACCTGCTCGGATTGTGGGAAGACATTCACTCAGTTATCCAGCCTACAGACACACCAGACAGCCCACACTGGAAAGAAGCCATTCACCTGCTCAGACTGTGGAAGAGGATTCACTCACTCATCCACCCTACGGAGACACCAGTCAGTTCACACAGGGGAGTGGCCATTCACCTGCTCAGACTGTGGGAAGGGATTCATTGGGAGATTTCAACTGAAGGTTCATCGAAGAGTTCACACTGGGGAGAGGCCATTCACCTGCTCAGACTGTGGGAAGGGATTCACACAGTTAGCTCGCCTACAAGCACATCAGTCAGTTCACTCTGGGGAGAAGCCATTTACCTGCTCGGATTGTGGGAAGAGATTCACTCAGTCATCTCAACTGAAGGCACATCAGCAAGTTCACACTGGGGAGAGGCTGTTCACCTGCTCAGACTGTGGGAAGGGATTCACTTTGTCATCTCACCTGCTGACACATCAGTCAGTTCACACTGGGGAGAGGCTGTTCACCTGCTCAGATTGTGGGAAGAGATTCACTCAGTTATCCAGCCTGCAGACACACCTGGCATCCCACACAGGGAAATGGCTGTTCAACTGCCCAGACTGCGGGAAAGGATTCAATCACTCATCCACCCTCCAGAGACACCAGTCAGTCCACACTGGAGTATGGCCGTTCACATGCTCAGACTGTGGGAAGGGATTCACCCGGTCATTTCAACTGAAGGTACATCAGAGAGTTCACACTGGGGAGAGGCCATTCACCTGTTCGTTGTGTGGGAAGGGATTCACACAGTTAGCTAGCCTACAAGCACACCAGTCAGTTCACACTGGGGAGAAGCCATTTACCTGCTTAGACTGTGGGAAAGGATTCACTCAATCATGCCACCTGAAGCTGCATCAGCGAGTTCACACTGGGGAGAGGCCATTCATCTGCTCAGTGTGTGGGAAGGGATTCACTCGGTCATCCGACCTATTGGCACACCAGGCAGTACACATTGGAAAGAGGCCATTCACCTGCTCAGACTGAAGGAAGGGTTTCACCCATCTATTTGGTCTAAGGGACACCAGTAAGTTCACACAGCGGAGATGCTGTTCACCTGCTGTGACTGTGGAAGGTGTTCAGTCATGTATGTAACTTTATGACACACTACTGTAGTCAGAAAAGTTTTAAGTTTATGAATTCTGCAATTATTGCTGCTGCTCACCACACCCAGTTCTGCACCCTGGTCACTGGGCATGGGAGAAGTTTCTTCTACTGCATATTCACCTTTAATGGGACTGGAGTTTAATATTCTGGATCTGTGACAAATAAATCAGTTCTGTTTTAAACTCTGTCTCCGGTACTTAGTGAAACAACACCATAAGATACCACGTAACGTGTGTTCTACTGCTGCTGATACTTTTACTGGGTTGTGTGTACGTGACACTGGGAAGAGTTCTCCAACTCTCAGTCAGGTGCTCCACGCTTCTTTGTCACTATCTTGTCTGCTCAGATCGTTGGGATGTCTCCCATGGAGGGTCATACTCATTCAACTGGTTAACGTTTTCTTCCATTGTGATGATTCCTTTTTCTGAGTTGGCCTCTCATTTAAGTTTTCTGGTCTGTATTTCTTATCACGATGGCATACACACACCTGGAGTGCTGAATTCTGTTCATTTTTGATGAAAGTAGATACTTAGAAGTTTTATCTGACTGTTGTGTGATTTTTTTTTTTTTTCGTGTGTGTTACTTCTCTTCCTCCTGTCCAAGGTAATGTTAATCTAAGTGGGTTTGAGTGTAAATAGTCTATTCTAAACTTTTCTAAAGTTCTTATTTATCTTTGTAAATTTGACTGATTGAAATGGGACCAAGATATTTTTTTTATTTCAAAAAAAAGTCAATTGATGAAGATGTTTATTGCCTTTGTTGAATTTGTTAACTATTGAGCTCTGTTTGGCAGTTTTTTAAAAAATTTTGAACTAAATTTTGTTAAAGGTTTTCCCTATTTTGCACTACTTTCTATTTTCTTTGCTTGTTGATATTCCAGATATGTGGGTGTCAAGAGTCCCAATGAAGGGTCTTGGCCCGAAATGTTGATTCCCATCCATAGATGCTGCCTGACATGCTGAGCTCCTCCAGCACTTTGTGTGTAGTTCACTGGATTTCTAGCATCTGCAGGTCCTCTTGTTTCCCAGATACTTACATGTTTCTTAAAAGAACAAGCTGGTAGTGGGGTTGTGTGGATCTGTTGGTAAAATATTAAACAAAATCATTAGAAAGAAGTGGCATAAGGTCGGAAGGTGTAGAATCTGTGGGTAGATTTAAGGAGTAGCAAATGTAAAAAAAAAAAAAAATCCCTGATGGGAATTGTATAGAGACCTACAAACAGCAGTGAGTATGTGGTCCACAAAATAAAATGGGAGATAGAAAATGCGTGCCAAAAGGGCAATGTTACAATAGTCATGGCGGATTGTCATGCAGGTGATTAGGAAAATTAGGATGGTGTTGGTCTCAAGAGGAGAAATTCGTAGAGATCCTACAAGATGCTTTTTTAGAGCAGTTCATGGTTGAGACCACTTGGGGATCAGCTATTCTGGATTGGGTGTTGTAATGAAGCGGAATTAATTAGGTCACTTAAGTTCAAAGAACCGTTAGGGGCAAGTGATATTAATATGATCAAATTCACCCTGACATTAGAGAAGGAAGAAGCTAAAGTCTGATGTGGAATAAAGAGAATTACAGAGGCATGAGAGCAGAATTGGTCAAACTGGTTTGAAAAGAACATGGGCAGGGATGAAAACAGAGCAGAGATAGCTGCAATTTCTGGAAGCAATTTGAAAGGCACAGGATACACAAATCACAAAGAGGAAGCAGTATTCTGAAGGTGAGGTGACAAAACCATGGCTGATAAGAGAAATCAAAGACAACATAAAAACCAAAGAGAGAGCATGGAACAAAAATTTCTAGGAAGTTAGAGGATTGGGAAGCTTTTAAAAACCAACAGAATGCAACTGAAGTAATTAAGTAGGAAAAGATGGAATACATAGGTGAGCTAGCCAGTAATATTAAAGAGGATACCAAATTTTTCTTCAGGTACATATAGTGTAAAAGAGAGGTGGAAACCACTGGGAAATGATGCTGGAGAGGTAGTAATGGGGTGGGGGTGCAAGGTGAACTGATGAACTGAATAAGTATTGTACATCACTCTTATCTGTCGGAGACACTGGCAGGAATATGAAAGTCCCAGATGTCAGTGGTCAGAATGTGTAAAGTTACGTTACTCGGGAGAAGTTTCTTGGGAAACAGAGATGGTCTGAAGGTAAATAAATCACCTGGACCAGATGGTGAACACCCCAGAGATCTGAAAGAGGTGGCTGAAGAGATGTGGAGATATTAGCAATCATCTTTCGAGATCTTACCCCCACTACCCGAAATCTCCTCTCCTCACCCACCCTCCCAACTCCAGTCCTGTCCCCGCTCGCAGGGCAACAGTCTGCCGGTGTTTGCCCCCCAATGTGGTGAATCGCCACCACCGTGGGCTCAGACATTTCCACAGATGAGCCCCTCCTGTCCCCACCGGGACAAACATCCTGTCCGCCCCCTCTCTCACCGTCTTCATCCTCTCCCTCCCCGGGGAACCGGCATCAAACCGACGGGCCGAGCGGTCTCCTCCTACCTCTCAGCGATACATCAGACTCCGGCCGCAGGACACGCTTCACAAACGCCCCAACTTCCCTCGGAGGGAAATGGAAATAAATCAGAAAGCGGACATTTACTTTGGGATTTGTTCCTCTTGAGATGTCAGCGGGGTAACGCCCTCTCGGCTGGTCCGCCTCCGCTATTGGGCGGAAACAATGATTGACATCGCCTCGGGCCAATGACTACAGCGCAGCGGAGGTTGTGGGTGGAGGGGTCTCGTGGTCGGTAGCTCAGCTGTTAAACTGTTTCAGCGCGAGCAGAGCAGCGCGTGTGTGACGTCAGGTACGCGCGATGGGAAACCATGTGTGACGTCAGGCGCGTGAGCGTGGACGTATTTAAAAGCACCTGAATGGACGTTTCTTATGATTTCAGTGGGAAACAACATTAATCACGGGTTTCATCACTGAATCCAGTGTTGTGAGATGTAAAGTCCCTGTTATGTGTCCGGCTGTGCCGTGTTGTTGGTGGAGTGGGCAGCGTGGTGTTTGTCTCGATTCGGGTCACAACACCAGAATTGCCAGCGGGGTCCACACACAGTGTATTAGTGACCAGAAAACCTCCCGTCCCTGCAGTCTTTGTCTCCTGGTAAACTCAACACCCTGACAATGTGGACCATAGACACCCCTTCCTCTCAGAGTCAGGGGATCATTCAGACAGCTGATCAAAGAGAGGAATTATATTTATTGGTCATTAAAGTTCGCCCAGATTCGATGTTATTGTTCCCGTTTGTGGGAGGGGTGGGTTTTGGGGGGTTGATGATCGGGATGCCGTTCCTTTTTATACGGGGGTGGGATGGGAGTCCGATTTTTTTCGCTCTGAAAGCCTTTTTCTTTCTTTCTTTCGTGACTCTCTGGAGGAGAAAAAAAAACTCAGAGTTGTTTATGGATACCTGCTTTGATAATAAATTAACCTTTGAACTATCCGTCCCGAGCGGGACTTCCCGTGTCCAAACATTTTCATTCCCATTTCCATTCCGACGTGTCAACCCATCGTCTCCTCTTGTGCCAAGATGAGGCCACCCTCAGGGTCCAGGATCAGCACCTTATATTCTGTCTGGGTTCGTTTTCTCTTTCTTCTCTCTCTCTCTCTCTCTCTCTTCCCCCCCCCCCCCGACTTTTCAGCTCAGTGCTTCAACTAATAAAGACAACCACGCCATTTGCCTTCTTAACCACCCGATCAATCTGTGCAGTCTCTTTCAGAGAGCATTGAACTTGGAGTCTAAGATCCCTCTGATCATCAACACTGTTCAGGGTTTTGCATTTAACAGTGTACTGTCTCATACATTCGACCTACCGAGCTGCCAAGATGATCATCACTAATCAAAACTCACCGAGATTTCTCAGGTCCTGTTGAATTTATTGCCAAGTGCACAAGTACGGGAAGGTGCAGGTACAGAGAAACACTGACTTGTGGCAGCATCACAGGCAAATACATTCAGATAACACACGGAGCACAAATTATACGATTCTCTGTCAGTAACAATCTATAAATACGTTTTATGTCATTAACAATATATAAAATACATTGTGTTGTGATCAATATTAAAATGTGCATTTTGTGTCAATAACAGACTTGGAAATGTTGAAATTGGTCCCTGTCTCCTTTCCTCCTGTAGTCCACAACCAGCTCCTTTGTTTTTGTCACCATGAGGGAGAGGTTGTTTTCTTGACACCACTGTGTCGGGGTGATGACTTCTTCTCTGTAGGCTGCCTCGTTATTATTTGAGATTAGGCCAAACAATGTCGTGTCGTAAGCAAATTTAATTAGCAGATTGGGTCTGTGGGTGGCGACACAAATCATGGGAATACAGAGAGTAATGGAGGGGACCAAGGAGACAACCCTGCGTGTATGAGTGCTGAGGGTCAGAGAGACAGAGGTGAGGGAGTCCACTCTTACCACCTGCCGGCGATCTGACAGGAAGTCCAGGATCCAGCTACACAAGGCAGGGTGAAGGCCGAGGTCTCTGAGCTTCTTGTCGATACTTCACGCCTTCGTATGGTTACTGCTCTGCCCATGACTGTAAGGAACTGCAGAGAACTTTGGAGAGCAGAGAACATCAGAGAAACAAGCCTCCCCTCCATGGACTCTTCCTACACTTCCCCTGTCTCGGAAAAGCAGGCCATGTAGTCAAAGATCCTCACAACCCGGACATTCTTGCTGCAAACCCGCTCCCCCATCGGGGTAGAGATACAAAAGCCTTAAAGCCCGTACCACCAGGCTCAAGGACGGCTTCCTGTCTGCGGTTATAAGCCGAATGAATGGTCTCTAGTTCGATAAAATGGACTCGACCTCACAATGTAACTCGACGTGACCCTACACCATATGTCTCTCTGCACTGCACTTTCTCTGCAGCCATAATGCTTTGTTACAGTTATTGTTTTGTCGTATATCAGCTCAATGTACTGTAGTAATGTATTGATCTGTGTGGATGGTACGTCAGGCAAGATTTTCACTGTAGCTCAGTACGTGATAAAAATAAACAAATTCCCCATTTTAATTTTGTGGAAATATTAGACAGACTGAGCTTCTGCTTTGGAACCTCAGAAGGAAACTTAACTGAACTGTTGTCATTTCTGAGGAATGCAGATAAATAGAAAAGGCTTCAATCTCGCATTACCATCTGCGGTAACTGGGATCAGGTGACCGTTGTGGGTCTCCAATACCAATTTTCAGAATCAGGTTTAATAGCACCGGCATATCTCATGAAATCTGTTGTCTCTGCGGCAGCAGTAGAACCTAATTCTTAACAATAGATTTTAACAACTATGAATTACAATAATATACATATTAAATAGTTAAATTACATAAGTGGTGCAAAAATAAAAATAAAAAAAATGTAATAAGCTCTTTTAATTGTGTGGAAATTCTGGAGCAAGGCTTAACAAAACTGTACACATTTGTGAGAAGCTCAGAAACATAGAAAAGGCTGAATTCTCAAATGAATGGCTCTGTGTTAAATATTCAACCATCACACTGATTGAAGGCAGCTGCAGATTCATGAGGGACTGTTACTGTCAGATTCCGCAGTTCTTGCGGCTGCTCATCGCACCCAGGACTGGACCCTGGTCATTGAGCATTGGAGGAGTCTGTTCTGCTGACTTTAGCCTTAAAGTAGTCTGGTGTTTAATATTGCGGATCTGTGAAAGATAAATCAGTTCTATATCAAATCCCGTGTCTCAGGTACTTACTGTCTCTACCACACTCACAATGTACACTAGAGAGGCCACTCGGCCCATCTGGTCCCTGCCCATGTTTCTGTTCCATATCAGTATATCAAAATCTATCCCTGCCGTTCCCCTCTCACTCTCCTTGTGATAACAGGTTGTAGCTAGTCACCACTCCTTGAGATAGGAGAGTTCCCTTCAATTTCATAGAATCATAGAAATCTTCAGCTCATTACAGACCCTTTGGCCCACAATGTTGTGTCGACCATGTAACTTACTCTAGAAACTGTCTAGAATTACCCTACTGCATAACCCTCTATTTTCCTAATCTCCATGTACCTCTAAGAGTCTCTTAAAAGACCCGATTGTATCCACCTCTACCACCGTTGCTGGCAGTGCATTCCACACACACACACACACACCACACTTTGTTTATAAAACTTAGCTCTTCCACCTTCTCTGCACCTACTTCTAGGCAGCTTAAACCTATGCCCCCTCGTGTTAGCCGTTTCAGCCTTGGAAAAAAAGCCTCTGGCTATCCACACGACCAATGCCTCTCATCATCCTATACACCTGCATGAATTTCCTGCATGAATTTCCTGCATGCTTCTCTCCAGGCTGAATAACACGATGAGCTCACTGTGGTTTTGACGTTCTTCAGGGCTCTGGACTAAGGTGGTTAAGCTCCTTCTTCCCTGCTCTTTTCAAAGTTTTCTGTCATTTTCACTCATTTCAAAGGTCTGTGCCTCAGACAGCTGGGTTGTTGCAATGCGCCTCTAAAGTCTGACAGCAGACTAGCGAGTGAATCTTCGATGGAGCAGAGGCAGAAACCAAAGAGTTACCACCCTGAATCAGGGCTTTGGGGCGCCAGAAAGGAAATGGGGCCTAGGATTTACAAGGAGGAGGAGGGAGAGGAATCAGACCACCAGAATGTGGCCACAAATGAAAGATCAGAAACATTTTGAAATTGTTCGATTGAAAAAAAAGGTGGTTAACCTGTGCAAAATACCGTAGGAAATCAACAGATCGGGCCGCAAATGTGGAGAGGAATAAATAGACAACGTTTAGGCCGAGCCCCTTCAATATGCCTAGACTGTGTACTCCTCTGCTTAGTTGCTGCCTGAACTGCACAGTTCCTCCAGCATTTTATGTGCATGTGTCTACAGTTCCAGCAGCAGCAGAATCTCTTGTGTTTCATATGTGCATTTGTAAGAAGATTCTACTTCGGCATTAAACACGCGGAAAGTTTGCTGATATTAAGTGCATTGTTTATGAAAGCTGCTTTCTCCATTAAAAGAGCTGCTGAATTCCGCCCCCCCCGAAAAAAAAACTGAGATATGAACATGGAACCGGTGTTTGCAGAAATGTTTAATGGCATCGTGATTACCTAGAAAGCTCTGCGTAGGAATGGTCGCTGTCGCTGAAGCGCCGATCGAATGCGCATGCGTCAGGGTTGCGGATGGTCCCGAATATCGCTCATGCGCGCAGTACATAAACGCCTCGGAAAATCAGCGCCAGGTAAGAGATATTCCCCGGTTGCCGGATTCGCAACAATTGCTGTGAGCTCCGAATACCGTAGCCCGCAATCCCGGGACAGTCGTGCTCTCTTCCCTCTCTCTCAGCCCCACAATCCGTACATGGGCCCGGGGAGCTTCCGGCTGATGAGGGAATGGGAACCGATGGATCTCTCAGACAGAGCTGAGCTCCAGCTGTCTAAATGCAAGGATTGGGAACTCGGAGAAAGGGAACAAAATCTTTTACAACAGCTGTTAAGAAAATCATCTTTGTTCTACCCCTAAGCACAAATAAGATAAAATCTGCAGATATTGAAAATCCAAGCAACACACACAAAATGCTGGAGGAATTCAGCATTAGTACTGTTTTCCATAATGCTGTCTGGCCTGCTGAGTTCCTCCAGCATTTTGTGTGTGTTGGTTGTTCTACCTCCTCTTGTTCTGGACCTTTCTACCCGTGGGGACATGTTTTGACCCATTCTCTCTGAGGACATAATGATATCAAGCACCTTTGTCCTTGGCAACAAGTGCCAGACTCCAATGAGACAGACTACTGCCCTTCCCTTCATATTCATTGGCCGCCAGTCACCTGGGGGAGGGTTCAGGGGAAATATTTATGTACAATACAGAAACTGGTGTTACCTGTGTATTGTGACGATGCAAAAATTGCTGGGGAATTTGCAAATGGGAGGAAGTGGAGTGATATTTGGAAATCTGCCTTTTTAAAGTGTCATTTAGCAAGCAAATCAGATATGGATGGTGTGCAAAAGCTGGAGTGAGAAAATCCTTCATAACCCTCTACAGGCCTGCTACATAGATTGTGTGAGAGTGCAGATGAACTTGATCAAACCCGGAGGATAACAGTGTTCTGCTAGCTGTTAAAATAAATACCTCTCTATTTAAAATTCAGTGTGCACATGTTGTTGTTACTGGGTAAAAATTGCACAGCGCAAGATTTTTCGGCACACTGGTCATTACAAATTAGAGAGGATATTGGTGGGAAGGTGGGGAGACCTCCAGTGGCCCTGATGCCCTCACCTACAAGATGTGCATCCAGCTGCAGCTTGTAATCCTGCACTTTAAGGAGCTGGATCTGGAAATGGATGAATTCCATATCATCCAGGAGTTGGAGAGGGTGATAGATATGGCATGAAGAGAGGTGATTTAAACCGAAATGTAGGACATAAGAAACTGAGTGAGAGTCAGGAAGGGGAATGAGGTTAAATAGCCATTGCAGAGTACTCCTGTGGCCATCCCACACAACAGCAGGTGGACCACTTTAGACACTGTTAGGGAGGATTACCTAGCAGAGGAATGTCAAAGGGTTGATAGGGGATTTGTTAGTTAGGGAGTTAAAACTATCAGAGATCCAATATCCTAGTGGTAAGGCTTGCTAGTGCTAGTGTGTGGTGTGGGAGGGTGGAAGTTAAACTCAAGTTGCAGGAGGGATTGGAGTCAGAATGCCAGAACAGATAGGAAGGAGGTCCCAGTGCAGGAAGTTGCATTAGACAGCCTGAATATTTTTTCACCATTGACTAGGTGGGCCCCTGTTTCTGTACTGAACTTCTCTAAGTTTGGATACTGTTGATGGGGACAACCTACCAGAGACAAGTTGTAGTGGTCGTGTCTCTGGCACTGAGACTGGACTCTTACCTCAGAAAGGAAGGAGTGAAAAGTGGAGAGCAGTAGTGATAAGGGATTAGATAGTTAGGGGGACAAGTAAGAGACTCTGTGGGAGAGATGGAGAATCCCGGATGGTCTGTTGCCTCCCTGGTGCCAGGGTCCACGATATCTCAGATCGAGTTCTCGGTATTCTCAGGAGAGAGGGTGAGCAGCCAGATGTCATGGTCCACGTGGGGACCAGTGACATAGACAGCAGTAGGTATGAGGTTTTAAAGAAGGAATATAGGGAGTTAGGAAAAAAGTTAAAGAGCAGGACCTCAAGGGTGGTAATCTCAGGATTGCTGCCTCTGCCATGAGACAGAGAGAGTAGGAACAGGAAGTCATGGCAGTTGAATGCGTGGCTGAAGAGTTGGTGCAGCGGGCAGGGGTTCAGATTTCTGGGACATTGGGATCACTTCTGGGGATGGTCTGACCTGTACAAAAAGGACGGGCTGCACCTGAACTGGAAAGGGACCAATATCCAGGCATGGCAGGTTTGCTAGAGCTGTTGGGGAGGGTTTAAACTAGTTTGGCAGGGGGGTGGGAATCAGAATGTGAGTGCAGAGATTAGGGTAGAAGGACAAGAGCATGATGCTATGTGTTCTGAGTTGCTGAGGAAGGACAGGCAGGGGACAAAACACAAATGTAGCCAGTTAAAGTGGTTGATGTGTGTCTATTTCAATGCTAGGAGTGTTAAAGCATGAAGGGGATGAACTTGGAACATGGATCAGTACATGGAATGATGACATTGTGGCCATTACTGAAACCTGGCTGGAGGAAGGGCAGCATTGGCTGATGCAGGTACCGGGGTTCAGGTGTTTTATAAGGAATAGGATGGGAGGTAGAAAAGGCGGGGGAGTAGCATTACTGGTCAGGGATAGTATCACATCTATAGAAAGGGAGGACACTGCAGAGGGAGTGTCCACTGAGTCGGTATGGGTGGAAGTCAGAACTAGGAAGGGATCAATCACTGTGCTGGGAGTAGTCTATAGGCCCCCAAATAACCCTCGGGACACCGAGGAGCAGATAAGCAGACAGAGTTTAGAATGGTGCAGATTTGTAGTTTTGGGTGAATTCAACTTCCCTCGTATTGACTGGCACCTCCTGACTGCAAGGGGGAGAGGTGGGACTGAATTTGTCAGGTGCATTCAAGAAGGATTCCTGACACAGTATGTGGACCGGCCGATGAGAGGAGAGGCCATACTAGATCTAGTTCTGGGTAATGAACCTGGTCAGGTGGCAGACCTCTTGGTGGGGGAGCATTTTAGTGAGAGTGACCACAACTCCCTTAGCTTCAGCATAGCTATGGAAAAGGATAAAAACAGACAAAATGGGAAAGTGCTTAACTGGGGAAGGGCTAACTTTGAAGGGATGAGGCAGGAACTAGCGAGAGTAAATTGGAAACAGATGTTCAAGGGTGAAAGCACAGAAGTAATGTGGAGGAAGTTTAGGGACCACTTGTGCTGGGTTCAGGATAGGTTTGGTCCCTCTGAGACAAGGAAAAAATGGTAGGAAAAGGGAATCGTGGCTGATGAAACACGTGAGGCAACTCGTCAAGAGGAAGAAGGAAGCATATGTTCGATGTAAGAAGCAGGAAGCAGGAGGGGCTTATGAGAAATATAGGGTAGCCAGGAAGGAGCTTAAGAAAGGACTTAGGAGAGCTCGAATGGGGCATGAGAAGGCCTTGGCATGTAGGATTAAGGAGAACCCCAAGGCGTTCTATGCGAATGTGAAGAACAGAAGGATGGCAAGAATGAAGGTGGGGCTGCTCAAGGATGAAGAAGACAACATGTGCCTGGAGGTGGGGGAAGTTGGGGAGGTCCTAAATGAATACTTTGCTTCAGTATTTACAATTGAAAAGGATCTTGATCAGGGTGAGGTCAAGATAGAACAGGCCTGTGTGCTGGACAAGGTGGAGATTAAGGAAGAAGAAGTGTTGGATCTTCTTAAAAACATCAGTAAAGAGCTTTACCAAATGTTCCCTTTAAATTTTCACTTCCCCACTTACCCATGACCTCTGGTTGTCTGTAACCCCACCCAACCTCAGTGGAAAAAGCTGCTTGCATTTACCCTATCTATACCCTCATAAATTTGTATACTTCTAACAAATCCTCAAAGCAATGTATAATTTCCTTGTTTATGTTTAGAATCTTTTTTAGATGTATAAGATGATGAGGGGCATTGATAGTGTAGATAGCCAGAGGTCTTTTTTTTCCCCCAGGGCTGAAGTGGCTAAGACGAGGGGGCAGAGTTTTAAGGTGCTTTGAAATACTTTATACTTCTTTATACTCTATTGTTGCCAAAAAATTGGTACTAGAGCGTACAATCATCACAGCGATATTTGATTCTGCGCTTCACTCTCCCTGGATTACAAATATTAAATATTAAATATAATTAAAATTAGTAAATATTAAAAATTTAAATTATAAATCATAAATAGAAAATAGAAAAATGGAAAGTAACGTAGTGCAAAAAAACCGAGGGGCGGGTCCAGATATCTGGAGGGTACGGCCCAGATCCGGGTCAGGATCTGTTCGGCAGTCTTATCATAATTGGAAAGAAGCGGCTCCCAAACCTGGCCATACAAGTCTTCAAACTCCTGAATCTTCTCCTGGAGGGAAGAGAGACAAGAAATCTACCGAGGGAATGTCAGGGGTAAGTTTTTTACATAGAGAGTGGTGGGTGCGTGGAATGCACTGCCGGCTATTTGCGTGAGAGTGTTTCAGTTACTGTGGGGCCAGGAACCCATGCAGCTCAGTGGGAACAGGGAATAATACCAATGGAGCGAGTCAAACTGAGCCAGGTCACAGATTGGAGATGGCAGAAATGTCCCATTCTTATAGAGACAGGAAGAGCATCAGAGAATTTGATGGTCATTCCAGATACCAGCACTGTGCCCAGTTAGAAGATGATTTCTCTCTCCAACTTGGGTTGAAGTTCACTGTAACAGTGTGTTGTCAGATCACACCTTGACAACTCAAGTGATCTCATCTGAAATGTTGTCCTACACCCATTGATGGATTTTGTAACTCTTTTTACAGGTTAAAAATGACAAGGAATTTATCTACAGAAATCTAGAATACAACACACCAGTTTTGCTGTCTCTGTCCAGATATTTAAGAAGTGGAGCAAGGGATTCACTCGATCATCCTTCCTGCTCAGACAGTGGGAATGGATTCAGTCTGTTCTGTGTGTGAGAAGGGATTCAGTCAGTCTTCCCACCTGTGGACACACTAGTCAGTTCTCACTGGGCGGAGGCTGGTCAACTGCTGAATTTGTGGGGTAGGATTCACTCGGTCATCTGACCTAATGGCTCACCAGCGAGTTCACACCAGGGAGCAGCCGTTCACCTGCTCAGACTGTGGGAAGGGATTCACTTGGTCATCTCAACTGAAGGTACATCATCGACTTCACACTGGTGAGAGGCCATTCACCTGCTCAGACTGTGGGAAGGGATTCACTTCGTCATCTCAACTGAAGGTTCATCAGCGAGTTCACACTGGAGAGAGTCCATTCACCTGCTCAGCCTGTGGGAAGGGATTCACTCAGTCATCTGAACTAATGGCTCACCAGCGAGTTCACACTGGGGAGCGGCCATTCACCTGCTTGGACTGTGGGAAGGGATTCACTTGCTCATCTCACCTGAAGGTCGGGGTAAGAACGTATGATGAAGAGAAGGGAATCATCAGCGGGGCGTGGCAACGAATGACACAGTAGCAACATTTGGAAGCTGATTGACTGGGAAAATCTTTCGTTTGTCTGACTGATGACACAACCAATACCTGTGGTGAGGTGCTCCTCTGGTCGAGGAACATGTATGTGTTGGGAATGGTTTTATGTATAGAAGAAGTTGTTCCTGCTTGTTTATCCAGTAATATTATATCCAGATGGTTATTATGGATTGTCCTATCTGAAATAATATATTGATTATCATATAATTTATAAGATTTTGATTCTAAAACTGGATCAGGCTTGAATTTATGGTGCCTTTATGAAGTGATGGAGGGCATTCATGAGTCTGTATTTTAAATCAAGATTTTGGTGAATGATATTTGCCACTTGATTGTAACTTTGTAAGTAATCAGATTGAGTTAAACTGCTGCAGAATCCTGGAATGTGTTTGATTGTGTCTGGTTTCCGCTAACATTTTCTGCAATTACTGCCTTATTTGTTTGTATTTCATGTACTTTTGATTTTTTTTTCCTTTTGTTAACCATCTTGTCCTGTATTTCTGCAAGGACCCCCTCTGTTTCTGGGAAGATGTCTCCAACTCTCAGTCAGGTGCTCGATGCTTCCTTGTCACCATCT